>NC_064887.1:15304675-15906706 GCF_929443795.1 Astur gentilis | reverse complement strand
GAAACTGAGCGGCAGGAGCCATTGGTTTTCAGGAGAGGATCTTGTTTCTCGCCTCTTGAGCATACACCAGTTTCTGCTCCCATTTCAGGCATTTGGTGGCAATGAGGCTGTGCCTTGTAAGTATGGTCTCTCAGTCCCTCTTGCTCTTTCATAGCCCTGAATCTGGGCTATGCTAAGTGAGAATGACTCTTCCTCTTGTCCCGTAGTTTAGATCCAAGGCACAAAAGGAAAGACAATTCTGAGGAAAAGGAAAACATTGTTTTCTGCGAGGTGGAGATGGAGGCATTAGAGGAGAGCTGATGAACCAGTCTTAGAGAATCCTTCTCCCTCACGTGTCTCAGTCTGTGACCTCAGCAGCCTCGCTTTTCTTTTGGGACTCCTTAAAAATATGTTATATTTTATATATTTTATAGGTATATTATATAGCTATCATGGTTCCCTTAATATTACTGGAGATTTCTGATTGATCATGGCTTCAAAATCTCTATTGCTATTTGGGACATACTACTCCACAAATGTATAATTTGGTGTCCTGAGCACAGATGTTGCAATGATGGTTTCTGACCTCCAGATGTGTTTATTATAATCCACTCTTTGTAAAGAAACTGCAAATAATGATGAAAGTTCAAAGTGGTAGAAATTGCAAGCAACTGAAAACATAATTTCTCTGTTCTGCATTCCACTCAGGCTCTCTAGTGAATATATGTTGTAGATTGTTTTATTCCCTGATATTCAGAGCCCTATATATTTTAAATATACTCCTTGCTATAAGCTCTGACAGCTACATTCCACTGGAATCACAAAGCTGTGACCAGAAGAAGAAATCTCACTAGCACAGAAAGGAGAACTAAGCTTATGAAACTTACCACAGGAATAAATAAAAATGACTCTCAACCTCACGGCATTCAGCAAAACTCAGCTCATTGAATTGGCTTTTCCTCATTAAATTTCTCATGTGCAGACATATACACACACACACACGCAGGTGCACATGCTTTTCTATTTCATTTTTTCTGATCTCTGGAGAAGAGAGAGACATTATTTATTTTAAAATTCTCGGCAGAGTCTGGATATTGTTGTGATAATCAACATGTAAGAAAATAGAAATGTAACATTAACAATACCACCTTATCACTTAAATTAGAGAAATATTATATCTACCTGTTTTTTCAGCTCCCAGTGGAAGCGAACATGAGATCATGAAGTCCTTAGTTTAATGCTATATTCATAGGTGCTGGGAGGGAGTATAAAATCTGGAGATGGTATGGAAAACAAAACACCACATTGTTTTAATCCTGTTTGACTGAACTTGGATCAACATTTTTGACATCTAGAGTCATATCCAGGTCTTTTCAAAGACTGTGTGAGACTAACCCTTTAATCATTGTTGGGAAAAATCCTAGATATTTTTTCTCTTCTGTTCAGAAAATTATGCATGGCATGAATATTGATTCTCTGACATTGGTGAGCAAAAGAACTTATCTTGATTTTCTAGTGAGAGTTTGACTCAAAATCAGAAACTGTCATTGGAAACAAAGATTGATGTAGCCTGGGACTGTGGTATTGAGCTTCTAATTTTTTATTACAATTCCTGATGTGTCACTCAACTAAGATTTCCTTTTTAAAGTAGGGCTATAGATCACTGTCAGAAGTTGTTTCTGTTTGTACAGTTTTATTTTATGCTTTTGTGTACTTAATGGTTTTCCTGGTGACTGGCCATAACTGGATACCAGCTGTTACTTCACATGTATCACTTTTCTTCTTTTTCACAATGCTTGAAAAGACATTGTTTGTGGAGCCATGTAATGACAGGTTACCCTGAATATTTACCTTTAGAATACTTCTAGTTGCCGGAATCCATCCTACTGCAGTGACTTTCCATCTTCTGAAAATCCTGTAAACAGAGCATGGTAGAATCCTAATCTTGATTCCTTTATTTAGACATAAAAATCATTCATATAGAAAAAGCATGTAATCTGTGTAGAAAGTTCCTGGTTTAAAATTTATGGGACATGTTATAAAAGGTCATACCTTCTTATTTGGCTGCAGCTCTAATGATTTGCATCTGATGTCTCCGATTCCAAAGTAGAGGAAGTTTGATGTCTTAATTCAGCCATATATTTATTCCTAGTCTCCTTATTCTGTAATTGTGGCTTTAATCCCACTTCAATACCATTTCTTAGACTTTCAGACCCTTACAGATTTTTCTTGTTTTCCTGTCTGGTAGCGCAAAAAAATACAAGAATCACTTTGCTCCTCCTCACAAAGGTCTAGGGAACAGGAATGGGAATTACATTAAGGATAAATTTCTCCAGTTGAATGGTTTGGCACCTCAGTATGTATCTGAATTCCAGAATGTGTCCTGACCTTTATGGTTTCATCTCTATCTGACTAGATTATGTTTCAAAGAAAGGTCTTACTAGTTTTATATCTGAAATAGATTATCTAGAGATGAATCACTTAGAGTTGTACATACAGCTCTGTCAAAAATAAATAGTGTTTCTCTTTTTTCTTATCCCTGTGATGCCCATTTGAAAGACCCTCCACTTGATCATGTTTAGCCAAAGAAAACTTCTTATTTCACAGCATTCATTCATATTGTTGCCAAGAGCTGTTCCGTTTATGCTTATTTGCAATACTTGCTCTATGCCAAAGTGCTAATTATCAAAGACTGTCATTTGAATGAAGTTACCCATTCCATTTTACTTCTTTTTTAACAAACATGCCTATTTTTACACAACATTCTAGTTCATACCAGTAACACAACTTAAGGAGGTTCGAAGACCAAGTCAGATCAGCATCCAAAAAACTGAAATTTTGGTCCATCTCTCAAGTTATTGCATTTCATTTGTAATACCTCAGCTACAGTTAGTTCCTGTACCAGCACAAGATACTTGCCTACTGTCCTGGTTTCAGCTGGGATAGAGTTAACTGTCTTCCTAGTAGCTGGTGCAGTGCTATGTTTTGAGTTCAGTATGCGAAGAATGTTGATAACACTGATGTTTTCAGTTGGTGCTGAGCAGTGTTTCCACCAAGTCAAGGACCTTTCAGCTTCTCATGCCCAGCCAGCGAGAAAGCTGGAGGAGCACAAGAAGTTGGCACAGGACACAGCCAGGGCACCTGACCCAAACTGGCCAACGGTGTATTCCATACCATGGGACGTCCCATCGAGTATAGGAACTGGGGGAATAGGGGCAGGGGATCACCGCTTGGGGACTAGCGGGGTGTCAATCAGTGGGTGGTGAGCAATTGCCCTGCACATCATTTGTACATTCCAATCCTTTTATTATTTCTGTTGTCATTTTACTAGTGTTATCATTATCATTATTAGTTTCTTCTTTTCTGTTCTATTAAACAGTTCTTATCTCAACACACGAGTTTTAATTATTTTCCCAATTTTCTCCCCCATCCCACTGGGGGGGGGGTGGAAGTGAGTGAGCGGCTGCGTGGTGCTTAGCTGCTGGCTGGGGTTAAACCACGACACCTATATAAAAGTAGTCAATAAAATTATTGCTTTAGGGAAATAGAAGAGATCCACAATTTTGGCATTTGAAAATCCACATTCAGTACTTTGTTGAATACTCCTGTATATTTACCACCATAATATACCTAGCTACCTGCTGTCTTATGTGAATATTTATGCAGATGGAACAAGAACCTTAGAAGTGTATTGGAACTCCTTAGTAAAGTGTGGGCTGTGGAAGGAACGTCTCATATAACTCTAGTTTAAATAAACACACAACCCAAGTCATGTACATTTTAACAAAACCAAAAAGACCCTGGTCGCAATGATAAAAGACAATGCACTTCTGTAGATTTGTCAAAGACAAAATTTTATAACAAATAATCAAAATAGCAGAAAGGCATTTAAATGTCTCTCTAGAATTCACACATCAGTTAAAAGCCTTTGGTTGTAAATCTGAATAATGCTAAATAAATCAAATCTGACAGTTGTTTCCACTAAATACCTTCTGCTGTGATCTGAATACCAGCTGTCTGATACTTTCAAATATGAGGCAGGTTATGGAGTTGGATTAACTTCATTCCACCTAGAAAGGTGAAAATGGTGTTCTCACTTCCAGTTCTGTTAAGGTGATAATTAACTAGAAATAAAGTAGTAAAGATGATGCAACTATTATACAAAATTATGAACCTCCCATTAGCCTGCATGTTCTGTCAAAATCAATGGTAGTTTAAAGTCAATAGGGTCCATGAGATGAAGAAAATTTGATTCTTATTAGACTTTTTCTTATGTTCTTAATCCTCGAGAAATATCTCAAGGATATCACAAAGAAATATCCAGTAAGTTAGGCACCTTGGGTTATTTACTGGAGAAAACCAGAGCAATCATAACCTCTACAATAGCTCTTGAGCAAGAATATGTAAATGTTCTTTCTAGGGCTGAAAGAATATTCAGAAAGACATCTGGATTATCCACTCTGTATTGCAGATTGTCGAGGGAGGGTCTGTAAATTTCCAGGCTTCAGTTGCTTGACTTCTAGCTTCTACAGCTGATTTGTTGTTGGGGACTGTTGTTCTCCCTGATGTGTTGCTTTCCCTCTGAGGGACCTCTGAAGAACTGCCCTGATATGATGCAGTTTTTAAAAACTGCACATAATTTCTTCCCAGGCTACCTCTCAATCTTCCGTGAATCACTGATATAGAAGCAGTTTTGAATAATATTTCACCCTAGTCAGTAAAGTAGGACTCATACAAAAAATTTTGGGGAAAACCAGAATTATTATATTAGTATTAGTGTATTTATTGTTGGTATATTTTCTTCAAATAGCTGATTATGTTAATAAGTAAATATGTAAGTTATGAAGGCTAGGCTTCATTAAATATTGATTCATAACTCACAAAGCTTGTTCATACTTTATTACACAAATAAACGAAAAATTCCAGAAGCTGTTAGTCTGTATGAACCGTTCATGATTTTGGCAATAATTTTCAGGAACACTGCTGCTGACATGCCACCTTGGGGGCAACCTCAGTCATTTATTTACTTTTTGATGTGTTTGATATAACATTGTCAGAACAGGAAAGATGCAAACCAATTAAAAATCCTCCCTATGCCCAACTGGAGTAATTTACCAACACAAAGGCCCTTTGATGCATTCAGATTTATTGCGAAATAAACCACTGTGTATTTCTTACAGCTTTTGACGAGATACATTTTGAATCTTTGTGTCAGGAGATGTACAAGTGTTATCTGTAAATGAGAAATGTATGCAAGGTACTCAACTACTGCTGAATTTCAATGAACTTTGTGGTTCTAATGTCATGAAGCTCTGTCAAATGTTAACAGAAATTAAAGGTAAAATTCATATGGAGCTTTCACAAATCACAGCCTTATCTGTCAACATTTTATAATAACCTAACAGTTATGATCTATCAAGGTATTAAAGTGCAATTCTGAGCTCCAAAGGAAAAATCATGGCATTCTCAGACCAGTAAAATAACAATAAATATTTTTATTGAACAGAATTGTCAAGCTTTCCTTTCAAACTTCTTTCACTAATTGCATTTCAAACAACTTCTGTTACAGATACTGAGAATAGACAGGAAAAAAACACTGAGAATGTTATAACTTTGAAATACTTTAGATACCACTGGTTTATGTTTATTTAACGTTTCTTTCTTCCTGCATTTTTAAAAATAAAGCTGACTTTAAATTTTTGATAAGGCAGTTTTCTTTACAAGCACTTTAAACCATGGCACTACAATTCTCATTTAGGAGGGCAGGAGAGACATTAAATACATGAAAGCATTCCATCTTATCTGTCAACACTTAAGTTCCTGTAAAGACCTCTGTTATATGAACCTAGACACTGTACAGAAATGTGTAGTTTTACATTCAACTACTTGGCCCTAACTTTGAAAATCTATCAGGCCTATGAAGTTCATTGTACTTATTCAAAACTATATTAATCTTATTTTCTGCTGCTGAAAACATAAAGGCTTAGAGCCAGATTCTGGTCTGCATTACAGCCTGGTTTTTCTGCTCCAAGGTTCAAAGGGCTAGAAAGCCAATCATAACAGTCAGTGAAGAGTTAGATCAGCTTCATCTGACTCCTCCCCAGCTTTCCAATAGAAAAGTCATGGAGAATTTCAAGTTGTGGAGAATTTCGAGCGTTCTTTGTTGTAACAACATCTGCTTGGAAGTATCTCAATAAAAAATTATCTGTGAGGATTATATCTTAGTTTTCAGTTTGCTTTTGCCTTTTCACTGAACGGTTCAGAAGTACATGTTTGTTTAAGGTGTGGAAAATCAAAGGTCAGTTCTTATGTATGTGTGTATATACATATACGTATATATTGTACGCACATATATATCCATATATACACACACACCCCTGTCTAAAGGGATTAGAGCTCACATACCAAGAAGGTTCTGTAATGTTTAAGATGTATACTACCCTCCTTCTAATATTGAAACTACTTTTTTCTTACCTGAAATAGTTCAACATTCAAAATATCAGGGACAAGATGAAGCACCTCTGCCCGCACAGCTGAGTGCCACCATTACAGCACTTCAGAAGATTGTTCTTAGTTTTTTGTTGTCTTAATCACTAAACACTCTATACAAAATCAAAGAGAAGGGGGCCACCTTCAAATGCCTATTTTCTCAGTTACAGCAGTAGGAGACTTAAGTTCAAACCTAATCTTTTTCTGCTTTGGCACAGTGTGTGATTGTACAAGCAAGTACACCTAACTCTTAAATGGGTACCTGAGTATTGGCAATAAAAGTGCATTTGGAAAGGCATTTCTTTCTCATATCTTACAAGTGATATGTAAAATTTCTAGTTGTCGTTTACACTGAGAACCTAAGGTCAAGGCTTACCCGCTAGCCTAACTGTGTAGGTTAGGACATGCTTTAGAAATGTGGATTCAGCTCTCTTTAGCTGGAGGTAGATGTTGAAACCATATTCCCCACATGTCAGGTGGAAGTTGTTAAAAAGAGGCTGTCTTCTGTTACGGGAGTCTGTCCTTTCATTTCCTTTGCAGTTTTACACAAGAAAAAGAGAGCTTTTAGGGTTTTTTTCATTTCAGCAACAGAAGTCCTAATCATTTTAAGTTTTGTTTGCTCTGAACTGTTTTTTGAGGAACATTTTTCTCTTTCAGTTCAGCTGCCAAACTGCAGAAAATTTCTGTCTCCTGTATGTTATAAAAACTTCTTCTTAGGTTGAGGACAAACTGTAATAACCATAATAATTTTAGAACCTTTGAAGACCTGCCTTTTTACCACTTTTCCTCTGTGGAAGTACCAAGCAAATTTTTCATACAATTGTCCATTTAGTATCATTTTTGTTTATTTGTGGTTTTCCACAAAGACACCCTCTGCACACTGTACATAAGTTTTGACACAGTTAATGTGAATCACTGTTTTGAGAGTTTTCATATTTAATCTATATGGTGCTGTCATCAGTCCAGCAGAATTAACTTGTAGTCAAGCATGCTGTTTAGGGGAAGGGCACAAAGTATTCTGCTTCTCTAGGGAAGAAAGTGCTCCGGAGTGAGCCTGATGCCTTGGACCTAGAAAGGAGGGTGTCTGGGACTTTCCTTCCTTATGCAAGTGGGACAAAGATCATTGCACAGGGATGCTCTTGCATGGAATTGTTTGCATGTTGTGGAAAATGTTTTTCATGTGCTGGGGTAATTTCACTAAAACCAAAGCTAAACTAAAGAATACTTTTCCCACAGGGAGATTTCCCGCCTTCATTATAATCCTCGGTAGCTGTAAGCAAACCTCTAGATGTTTGCTGCAGTTGCCAACAGGTCCCTTATCTCAGAACCTTACTGTGTCTGCATTATTGCATTCACCATTTTCTCAGAATATGCTTGTTTGTAGACCCTGGCACTTAATATTTCTAACTGGACTCTAACTCTCTTGTTTGGCTTTTTCGCAGTAATCCCCAGATCTACTTCCATCCCCGATTAGAAGCAGGAAGTGGAGCAATACAAAAATAATCAGTGGAAAACAGAGTAACATTGATTTCCTTACTAATTTTAAGAATAGTTATGAATGTTTATTTGTAGGGAATAACAGTCTGTGCTCTCCTCAGTGTATGGTCTTCAAAATTATTTCATGCAAAGATTATGTCTCTTCTGCAAAAGGAGCACTCGTATTCCATGCACTGACATTCTTGACTTGCATGCATGTATGAAAGCAAAACTAGAATGCCTGAAGAAAACGCCCAAACTTTTCTCTTCAAGTAAAAATGCCAGGTTTTTAGCATTAGATCTGGGTTATGATTGTTACTGCATTCCAGCTTCTAGGCAGGAACATTGGGATAGATAGAACTATAGTTAAATGCTTGGACTGTTTCTTTGCTGAAGAGCTTCTGGTGAAGGAAGGTTGGTAGAAGGAAGGAGATTGCTTTCACTCTGTGATGCCCTTTTTTTTTTTTGTCTAACAGCCTCAGTACTGCAGAAGTACTAAGACCTACAGAAATAACACTATAAATATATTACAAAGCCTGTTAATTCAGATGGAATTTCATACCATATCATATCAGATCTACAGTGACCTAAAGATATTGTAAAACTGGTGAGTTTTGGAGAAACCATGTCATGCACATTTTGAATCCATTTCCATTTGGAGAGTTTTCATCCTGAGATTACTCCCTTTGAACAGAAAAAAGATTCTGCTTGGAAAGATAAAAGTGGAGTTTAGAATTTAATAGGATTTAGAGTTCTGAAAAGACTACAAAGATACATTCCTTTGCACATGTAAACATTCAGTAATTGAGAAAATGATATTTTACAACAGAAATATTAAATCCAACTTTAAAACCCATCCTCTGCTTTTATGGAGTAAGTATTCAAACTACGATTTGGGTTTTTGAAGTTACTTTTTTGTCATACTTAAAACACTGTGTTATGTTAGAATTGTGGGGTAGCTTTCCAATTGTATACATTTTATGTAATACAGAGCATAACTTAACATGCTTAGTTTTGAAGCATCCCTTTTGTTTTGGTAGAGAATAGATGCTGTAAATTCTATGGTACTAAGAAGTAGTATTTTGTGGCATAATTCCTCCATAACTAATGTCTCTTTCTTTTATGGCATTTTTTGAGATACTAGTGCCTGCAAATAGCTAAGGGTATATACTGTATTTTTTTCTCGTAAGAAATATCCTTGGCTGTAACAGATAATACCATATGTAAAACACAGGAGAGAATTTGTGGATAGCAAGCACAGGAGCTCAGTGTCTCTGTGTGTGGTGGATTCCAGAATAATATTTTTCATTCTGAGTTTTCACCTTTGTACACAGGTAATTAACATGTTTGTAGAATGGCATCACTGGGTATTATCTTGTGTCTTGCTTGATTTCCCTGTGTCTTCAGCTCTCACCCTTTGATGTGTTGGATTTGGATAAGTCAAAAAATCAAGAAACTATGTTCTGGAACAAGAGTCTATAGCTTTGCTTTTGGTCTCCAGAAATGTGGTTGGAGGACTTGTAATATACAGTTTTACTCACAGCCTTTAGACTGCAGTAAATTGGAAAGATCTTTGGGTTTGTAAATACAAAATCAGGTGAACGTCATATGTTCCAAATATTATTTTTTTTTTCATTGTTCTGTCTGTTCCCTTTAGACGCTAACAAGTTTGCTATTTCAGCTAAAAGCTTATCCTTTAACAGCTGCCTGCACTTAAAGTCTACATAATAAAACTCGAAAATCAGATTTGGTGACTGGATGGAACCAAGACCAATTCACTTTGATTTTGCTTTAGTATTGCCTTTTTAAAATTAGTTTGTAGGAGCAGTTTAATTTTAATTACCTGATTCAAATCGCTGTGCTCTGCTGAATAAGGTTTCAATGAGCTTGAACACAAAAGATAAACAATAAGCATTTCTTTGTTTCCAGATAGCTTTTGAAGCTTGTTTGCTAGTACTGGACCTTGTTTTCAGTGAGATGGCCACTGTGTCTGCTAAAGCCTTCAGGGGAAATGAAAATAAAAAACAGGTAACATGAAGACTGCATTAAAATGTGAGAAATATTTCAGTGTCCAAATTCAGCTAGTAGTGTCAAGGATTCATAATGAGGAGACAATAAAGAACTTGCAGGAATAAAGGATCAGACAGTGTCTTTTGAACAGATGGGGACATAAATACTCTAGCATATATCAAAAGTGCTAGCACACTGTGTTTAGGAATGTTACTTTACTGTGTTCATAAAAACTTCATTTAATACAAAACAAAAACCCCTTGCTTAATTAAATGTATATGTGTATATATATAAAGTCTTCATGAAAAACTTAATATTTGGCATCTTTTATTTTTCTGTTTAGATAAACTGAAAAATGAACCCAAATTATTTTGGTGCCCAAACTCCCATTAGCATTAGGTATTTCTAGACAGCTTTGAAATCTCAGCTTTAACGGTAGGACAACATTAAAAGCAAAGCACTCGCTCCTGGAGAAGTTCTAGTACCTGATCATTCCCTGAAGACCCTCTGCTGTCATTAGCTAAGGGCTTTCTCCAGTGCAGCCCAACTGTCTCCTAGAAGCAGGGAAACCTCCACCCTCCGTAACATCATCCTGTCACTATGGAAACAAATGCATTGATACAATTTCTGCACTGGGGGGAAGCAGGTAAGCCACTAACCTGGCAATGTGACTGGAATAATTCTGCTGATTCTGGGGCTAAACCTGAAATCCCTTATTTCACTGTCAGATGGAGTGAAAAGGTGGAATGTAAAACAGTAAAGCCTATGTTTAAACGTAAGTGTCTGCAGTACTTAGTAAACATCTTTTAGAAAATGACACAGAGGGAAATATTTGGTTTGTCTTCCTTGGTATGAGTCCTTTGTTAGTGTGGTTCTGAACGCAGCTGTAGCTTTTGTACCTGCTGTGGTTTTGCATTTTTTATTTTTGCTTTTGAATCTCTAAGTTAAACTAAACCCACTCCTCAGTCCGTGCATAAACAAATCCATATGTTACCTGTTTCACTGAAAAACGTGCAAGGTGAACATTTGGCATGAGTCACTGAAAACATTTTTGGACAAATCTGGTCTGAGTTCCAGGTTTATGACAAAAGCTGGAATCACGTAAAATCTCATCTGGTTTTGCTGAAATTTTTTTGTCAGTTTTCTCACAGTCTTCTTGCAAACCATTGGCAACAGTGTCAACTTTAGCACTGTCAGAGATCTGAACTGGCACAAAAGAGCAATAAGGCATGGATCTTTCAACAATAAATGTGACACAAGACACCAAATCTGTTCATCATCACTTCTCTACAACCTCGTCCTGCGCCTTTTGAGGTTTTCCATGCGAGGAATGTGTTGTTTCCCTGGGCTAGCAGATAAAGCTGCTCGATCTGAACTACAAACAGGGAAGAAGCATTCAGCAGCTTCTGTGCTCTCTTTTTGAAAACATGTCTGTTTCATTCTGCTGTAGCCCCTGCTTCATACTGACATCTTTAAGTAACTCTAAAAAGCAGTTTTGATTGTGCTTTTCTTTCTACCACTTGTATTTAATCATTTAATTTCTAATATTTTTCTTTGCTTCTTCTTGCAGTCATCATCCTCTTTTGCTATTCCCTTTAATTCTTTTCTGAAGGGAATATATAAAATATAGTTCAGTTTTTTCTCAACAGCTATTCATAGCAGATGGAAAAAAAGAACAACATGAGTTTGTCCTGTATGGGAACTGTCTCCCCATTGCGTAGCCACCTTCTGGCAGAGGGATGCTAGCTGATATGTAGCAATATGTATATCTCCTGAGATTCTCCACTCTTAGAGTTGCCCACAGGGTTTTGTCTGCATGCACAGAGCTTCATTTAGTTTTGGGGCTTTTTTTGCCTCCAAAGAAATAGTGTGTTTTGGACACATTCCCCTATCATTCCTAATCTTAAAGGTGAAAACAAATTTCTTCTACCAAAGCATTAAATTCTTGTCAAGAAATTTGTAAACAAAGTTACAAAAGAGAAAATTCTATTTAAAAAATATGAAAAAAAAAATCTAGATAATTTTTAAGAGCCAAGTTGGTTTCTAGTTGTTCCTTTGCCCCTTCTGACTTGAGGGGCTGGTGACTCAGCCACCAATACTCCAGAAGTCTGACTGTACGCATTTGACCACAATGAAATGTACTTTATATTAAAGACAGCCTTTACACCCTGCTTACTTCAGTCCTTTTCTAAGCCATTTTCTCTCTGGTTCTTCTTCTGCACTTTGTTTCTCCAGGTCTAGTCTCTAGGTTCTTACCTTTCTTCCATTCAGCCAGTCGTATAGGCTGCTGTAAATGTTTGCACTGTGAATGCTATTAGGAAATTGCAATCCCCAGTTGTCCTGGATGAAATTCCTGGAGCAAACAATGTTTATAGTTCAACATATGTTTTTTGTAGTCAGTGAGAAAAATAACCAATCCAAACCTCCTGTACTCCTAACAGACTTGCCTAAATAATATGCTTCGTGGCACCACTGGATGTTCTGGGGAAGCCAACATTGCTTGAATATTTCTCTTTTACTGCTATTGTTGCTTTGACAGCTTTCATTTTATAGCAACTTTAATCATGTGTATCCTATTCCTTCACCTCTGGCATTTTGCAAATATTCCATTTCTCAGTTTCTGCTACCATAACTACCTTAATCAAATTATAATTCATCAATCTCTTTGTCCCACACCCACAGGGGAAACCCCCAAAGGACACCATGTCAGCTAAACAAGAAAATGCTAAATGTACACATGTAAGAAAACCTATTAATTAAAAAAAAAATTAAAAAAGAACTAAAATTAGGTATATAAGTTAATATGACCCCAAGGCAACATTGGCAGTAACTTATGCGCTGACAG
Organism: Astur gentilis; assembly: GCF_929443795.1. Classification (NCBI taxonomy): domain Eukaryota; kingdom Metazoa; phylum Chordata; class Aves; order Accipitriformes; family Accipitridae; genus Astur; species Astur gentilis. The sequence goes on along the minus strand of NC_064887.1, from coordinate 15,893,907 downwards.
TTATGAGCCTGTTTATTCTATGCTCAACCATACATGGAAAAAAAAGTGCCATCAAGTAGAACAACAAAATGGACTTCTGTTATCCTAAAGATACAAAGCAGCAATAAATCATATGAGGAACACTGATGCTCTATTTACATTTTCCCCTAAAAAACATAATCATTTTTAGAGGCTTTTATTTTCCTCATAATATTTGTTTAGCTCCCTATTCCAGGCAAAGCTGTAGGAGTTTCTGCATGGATTACAAAAGTTTATAGAGCTGTACATGCTATCAGGAGCTACGGAGATTTGTATCTGCAGGGCTCCTAGCAGTTCCCATTTCTTGGCCAGCGTAAGACGTATTCTTCCTCATCACCTGTCGGCTTTTAAATAGGGTGGATAAGTATAGGGCCACAAAAATACTTCTGTCTTGACTTATTTTGTGACACACCATGATGTATTGGCTGCTGGACCTGGCCTCTGAGCAAGAGAGGATGTGGACACAGGCAGATTGCTTAGAGTTTGTAATGCCTTCATTATTTTTTTTTAAATCTGTTTTTGTAAATGAGAATGAAGAGAAACTAAAGTCAAGCCTGGAGTGTGTTTCTGCAGCAATTATTGCCCTAGAAGATACCTGATAATAAATGTCTTTAGGAAAGACAGTACTGCCAGTCAGTCCCATGCAGGAGATAGTAGCTAAAGATGGACAGTGGCCATGCAGAATATGGTCCTGAGGCAAAAGCCAGTAAGCAGAACTAGACTGACACATTGCAGCACAAAAGATGCCAGAAGAAAGTGAGGATGGTGAACACAGGAAGCTGCAGTTGTGATACCTGCAGCTATGTGTCATTACCTGCAGAAACAGATTATTTTCTAGGGGGGAAAAAAATCCAAAGTTGAATTTTTGATATGTCAGATTCCCAGATGACTCCATAGTCATGGGTAATGTAAGCAGTCAAAACTCATGAGTTGGCACCGAAAAATATGAGATTGACTTTTAAGTACAATAGCAGCTGGATTAATTTCATTCATCTTCTGGCTTCTGACCCAGGCTGGTACTACCAGTTCTCTTTTTATATTCTTATTTGCAATCTGATTCTTGTTGAGTCAAAAGGGAGTCTGGTTTGGTCCAAGTTGGTTCTTTTGATGGCAGGCCTGACTGTAAATTAGTAAAGCACACTGCAACCATGAGAGCTGCATTCAAAATGTATGAAAATTACCTTTTGACTCAAGGACCAGATGCAAAACTACCAAAACTCTGTAAAACCTTACTTTTAAGACTTGTCCCATATGATCAGAGTATATATTGCTATGCATGTAAAGGCATATCATTTACTTGCTGAAATTCTATCTAAAGATACAGGTCAAGAAGTTTTAAAGATTTGTAATTAACTGGGTACTGTGGATCCTGACCCATCAAAAGGATAATCTATATAGATTACTGCCCACACAGTATTCTCAGAATATGCAAAGAAAGAAGGAGGAAAACCAACAATTACTGTTTGAAAAGTTACCTGAGATGTAAAATAAGTATTTTTCTAAGCAATGTCCGAGTTTCAAACCTGAACAGAGAACACTGAACTACACACAAAAAATGTGCTCTTAAGGTTTTCACTAGCAAATCACTAATGACAGAAAGCTGTTGAGTAACACTCCTTCTGCTGAGAATCTATTGCACCTTACCTCAAGTGTAATCAACAGAGGAGGATCCATTAAATTCTTAATAATAGATGAAAGCATCAATTGATCAAAGTAGTAATTTAAAACCCACAGAAATATTAGAAATGTAGAAAAAGAGCATGACTCCATGTCTTTAGCCCAATCTTCTTCACTTAGAAGTGATGTCATCCCTACGTGAGATCCATGGGAGTGACTTGCAATTAGTAAAAGACCTTAAGCAGCTCAACATGCAATGATGACATGCAAGAGAGCTTGTTATAATTACATAGTATAGTTAGTTGAACAAAGAGGTAATGGGAGAATTTTGCTATATAGCAGCTCATCAATACTACTGATGCTAGTCCTTATGCTTGACCATTTGGTCTGTTTTATTTTATGTAATTAATTTTTCTTAAGGTGTTGAAAGCTTGAATGTCATTTCCCTGAAGATTTAACTATAATGACAGATGAAGCTTAGTGCTTTGTCTCAAAATTCATTTCATAAAATGAGGGGCTATTATGGTTAATTGTAATGTACTTTTGAAGTAAAGTAGCTCTTTTGTTCATGATGTAACATATTCTCCCTACTCAAATGCAAAAATTACTAAACTGATTTAAATTACCAATTTAGTTTGCACGGAACTAACTACTATCATGTACCAAAACAAGAATTGACAGCTGATTTTTTCTTGGTATAGTGTCAAACAAATGAAAAAGATGTTGTTAACAGATAGACTATATACTGTGCATCTTTCTTTCTCCACCCAAATTCTTCATCTCAGCTAAGGGCATTGGTGTCTATTGCTAGCTATATAGCTCCATGCCACAGCACAATGTTAGGTAGCGAGACCCCAGCTGAGCATCACAGTGGGTATGCCCAATAAGCTGAGACACGGGGAATATTCACTCTCTTATCTCAAAAGGAATGTTGTGCCATTGCAGGTGTACGGTTTTAGTATCCACTAGCATGAATACTAGTGGAGAGATACGCTACAGCGTGAAGTTACAAAATTGAACACTGCAGATGAGACAAATATCTTTGGCCCTTTTCAGTGACATTCTGTGCACCCAGATCCTTCCTGGGTTTTGCAGGTAGAAACCCAGAATGTAATAAACGAGCTTGATGCAGCAGGGCAAGTGTTACCAGGAGTTTTGAAACAATCCTCTTCCCAATGGACCGTGAAGGAAGGAGATGAACACAAAGAATAAATGCCATCCCAAATGCTGTTCTCTGTGTTGTTCCTGTAGAGGTAACAGGAATTTATAAGAAGCAGTAAGAACTTATTTTTTTTCACCTCCAAGTAAGTAAATATTTCTCTGAAATATGCAGGTGATTGATCTTCTGACCAAGAAAGCTCCATTATGGGCAGGGATTTTGTAATCGTTAAGTTAGCAGTTTGGTCCTAAAGACTGCTATGATAATTACATGGCTGCAGGTGACTCCTTACATTTAATTTTCTATGAATGCCCCAAGCCAGTGTTGAACAGGATCCCTTTCAGAGCTATTTCAGTCCTTTGCTTGTCAATTTTGATTTGTAATGTTGTGTGTTGATTAACATGCTCTTGTTAACTGCTTTTGTAGGACAGCAGTCCAAACTCTAAAGAGGCAGCTTTGCAGACTTTGTTGCTCTTTTTGCTCTTCTTTGGTCTATTTTAGTCTGTATTAGAAAAAACCTGTCTTTTATTTACCAGTGCAGTTGAGCGTAGGCACAGGTAAATGTAATTTCCATTATATGCAATATAGCGTATCCACTCACTGTCCTCTCTAGAACATCAGAATTCCCTGCAAATTTTGCTTGGATTTCTAAACTGGGCAGGGGGTCTTCTATTATGTAGAATACTTTATTAAAAACTTAGGCAGAAAGTACTTCTTAGGAGCTTTTCTGGATAGATCTCCACGGCTATGGGTGCAGGTCCTATTTTTTTCTTAATCATCCTTCTCTCAACTATGGTTGAAAAAGAGACAAGCAAAGAAATGAATAGCTGTTTGTTCTACTATAATCTGCTCCCACTCTCCTCTGCTTTTAGATACTGGCACACACAGTCCCTCCAACTTCTGAGCTGTGTACTGCCCAGGGTAAGGGACTGTATTTCTTTTTTCCTTCCACTTCCCAATACTGCCCTGCAGCTTTCCCTCCTTCCTTCCAGTGATCCAGCCAAATTAAATTCCTAACACCAGTGAGCCCTCTTGAGCTGTGAAGAGTTAGATTTCCCTCCTTCTTTTCATTCATCTCTGAAATATTATGTACTAGGACACATTAAGTTCCAGTATGCAGCATATAGTGATAGGATTCCACAATAAATCCATGCTAAGCAAGACCTGTTATACAACTCACTAATCTCATATATTCACCTGTGCTACATCTTGCATCTCATCTCAGTTCTATCAATAGAGAGAAGATCCACTTTTAATAATGTATTACAGAATTTACTTCTCCATGTTGGTCCAGAAGGTGTGCGAAATGTAGACTGCTTATATATACCCTGCAATTTAAACTGTCCTAGAAGTTTCAGAAAAAAGTTACAGAAATCATGAAGACAGAGAAGACAGTATTAATAAATTTGCTGTCAGGTGTGTAAGTGCGTGCAACAAAAGCATAGCGCTGAGGAGTCTATCAAGACCACTGAATTCTGTCCCTTGCCTTTTGCACCACAGATTTAATTTAAAATATATAGTCAAAAAGGTTTACTTAGCTACTGTTAAATTCTTGTATGTTACCCTTATATTTCTTTATACTGTGCTGTATTAGACATTACAGTTTTCTCAGTTATATTCTTCCAAAACCAAAAAGGCACAAAGTCTCTGCAGTTACTGTTTTGACTGGTGGTGTTTTGTGAAAGATTGTGTCTGCAAAGAAATGACAAGAAAATGAAAGAAACTGGTGAAAAGATAGAAGAAAAGCAAAAAATCCCCCCAAACAAATCCCAAACCAAACACAAATCCAACCCCACCCACCCAAACACCCCAGTATGCTTTTAGTTTGGCCCTAAATGAATAAATGAACGAAAGCGCTTGAGAGGATTGTTGCTCTAAAAGCCAAGAGAGAAACGGTTTAAGAAACCTGTCCACTGTGCTGAGAGGAGCAGGATTTAACATATGCCTTTGAAGAAAGAAGCATTGCATCAATTTCTTCAGAGAAGGGCAACAGCGAAGAAATCTCTTCTCCTGACAGAGTCCTGAACTTCAACTGAACGCTAAGGTCAAGAAGGGACAGTAATCTAAAGGCTTATCTTTAGTCACTATCACCCTGAATGATTAAAGCAATTTACCTCTTATATCTAAATAACATCAGCCACTGCTGAAATACAGACTTTTTGGGTAGTGTGTTTCATATAATGTTGCATTTTTCTGGACCAGGTGCATTAAGTTTCTGTGTATCTGGGATGTTCCTCCCAATTTTTTTCTGACCACTTCATTGAAAGGAGTGTGAGCTGCAAGTTTTGAGTGCTAGATCTGGATTTCAAACCTTCCTGCGTTCAGAAATATCCAGAACTGTGGGCTTTGTTTGGGCCCATTGCTGATCATAAGTATATATATTAAATATTGGCCTTGATGCTGGTCCCTAGGGTATCCCACTATTAATCTTTCCTATACTGAGAATGGGCTATTTATTCCTACTCCTTGCTTCCTGCCTATTAACCAGCTTTTAATCACTGACAAGAATTTACCTCTTACCCTGTGGTTACTAAATTTCCTTAATAGTCTCTTGTGAGGAACTTTATCAAAAGCCTTTCAAAAGTCATAAGTATATCGTATTCATTGCTTCTTCTTTATCCACTGTTTTGTTTACCATTTCAAATTATCATTGTGGGTTTGAGAAGCATAATTCATCCTAGTCAAAGCCAGGTTTTCTTTCTTTATCATATTATTCTACATAATACAGTCTTCTTTCTTTTAAATTATTCCTTTTTTTTTTTTTTTAATGGTGCTGCAGTGTGTTCGTAAAGTAATAGGAAATGTGCTGTACAGTCTTCAGTGATATGACTTTATTTTTCTAGTACTCAGGAAAGCTTTTCTGCCCACATTTCTTTTCAAGTGCCCGCTCTCCCATAATTCCTCCTAAACCAAAAATCTGTTTCTCTTTCTGTTTATACACTGGCTTCAGCAAGGGGATCTAACACACAGCTTGGATGTTGAGTTGGTTGGGAGTATGTCATATTATGATTCTGAAAAATAGAAATATTTTTCTAAAGAATATAACATAAACCAGTCAAATATGATTCAGTATAGCATCGTCTTAGCTTGGAACAGAAGCTCTGTAAAATAGAAATTAGTCTTCATCTCAGCTATTAATTCTCAAAATTACTTAAGATCAGGATTTCAAGTAGTTTAGGCAGATGGCTGTGCATCCCAATTTTATGTGTGTGAAATCAGGTATCTGTCCATGCCAATGGGCAAATAACCAAAGGGAAGGAAGATGGATGCAACTTAAAAAGGCGGGTCGTGAATTATCTTTTCAGTACTGAAAAGCCCAACACAACAAAGCAATTTAGCAATCAGTCTCAGAAATCTTTATTCTCCTCATTGAGTAAAACTCAACTCTTGTTAGTCTCATGCTCAGCATGTGAAAGGGTAGCCAAGTCTGGCATGTACACCAGAGTCCTTGAGTAAACTGATCTTTGTAGGAAACAGTACTCTGCATATTTGGGATACAGTGCAGCCCTGATTCTGAACAGTGGCTGTAATTACAAATGTACTTTGTAACTCTTCTCATAGTGTTTTCATGGCATTGGGCAATAATTACAAAATTAATTAATTAAACAAACCCCTAACATATTACCCTAAAATACCAAAGAGCAAAAATACCATATAACACTTCTCTTGTATTTTCTGGTGGATGATTTGTACATTGAAGAGTAATTAGCATGGCATTGAAAATACACCAAATAAAATTAGACGGTAGTACCACTTTTAAGAAAAATGTTTCCAGAGAGCCTGTCACAACAGGGCATTGATCCTCAATTATGTTACTTAGGTACTACCATGGTATGAATAAATGATGATAGAATAAAACTTTCCACTGCTGACTGCAGTACTTTGTATGCTCTTTCAGCTTGCTTGGCAGCCTGTCTCCCCCCCCTTTCCCCTTACCACTTCCCTGGTTCTTTTCTCTTCCTTCAGTCAATACCAATGGTTCAAGTGACAAATAAAATTTCTGTCTCAGTACTCTTCTAGACTACAGGTTGGAACAAGTGAACCGTTAGTCACTTCATGAAATCTTCCTTTGTGCGACCAGGCTGAGAGCAGTTGCACCTTTATGCATATTTTATGCACATTTATGGGCTGCATTTCACAGTGCTGTATTTAGTTCCATTACAGTTTTCCATCATATTGCTCTTTTATTATGGCATTAATTATGTATTGGTTTTACTTTATCTTACAGTACTTTTTTACATTATTTTCTTAGTTGTGTTTTATAATGTGTATAAAGTTAATTTGTAACAGTAAGGCTAATGTTATGCTGGCACTTTACATTAGCCAGGTTGTTATTTTCTGAACATTTTTGTCTGGGTACCTCTTGAATTCCCGTTTTAAAAAAAACCAACATTAAAGTCTGAGACACTAAATAATTAATAAGCAAAGGGAATTTTATAAAAATACAAGAGCTTTTTTAGGAGGATGAGCTTCCACTGTCACCATCCCTGGTCATAGGAAGCAGCCATGTTAAAAGTGGGCCACAGTCAACCTGAGAGATGCAGTGAGACAGTAGCTAATGAAAGTGACTTAATGAAAATAGCATATAGACTTAGGCTCATAGCGACAGAAGGGCTTTTCTCACCACAGATAGTTTTGATTCCCCACATGTGATGATGTGCAGTAAGCCTCTGAGTTGGCAAAAACTACGTGAATGAGTCAGTTATCACTTGTGTTTTTTTCCAGAGATAATTCAGTGCACTGAGAGGACAATCCTATTGCCTTTGGATATGAGTCTATAATGGAAAACACTTTTTTTCCCAAAAGTGCTAATAGAAGGGTTATGTATGTCAGATAATAGTAATGCAGGTAAAAGTGAAACATTATCATCATAAGTTGTTGAGATACATTGTGATTTCTCGTAAAAATAATAAAATCGTTGAGCTTGTATAGGAGATGAACTTATACCAAATGTTTTCATTCTACTACTCTGAGAAAAAAAAAGAGAAACTGATTTTTGTGTGGTATTTAGAGGCTCTGATGAGTAACATCACCCCTGACTTTGGAATTGTCATTGCGGATATCAATCTGCAGGTATCACCAAATAACGACTGTATTGTCATGGAGGCAATTTCAGTGATGGTGTCTGTGCTCTACATAAGCTAGTGAGTCCCAGAAGAAGGCTGGAAGTGTAGCACCCTTTGCAGCCAGAATTATTCATACCAGGAGATTCTTACAGTGAACAATTTCTAGGCCATGTTAGAAACACGGGCTACAAAGTGTACTGGTGAGAGTACTGCAACAGTCTGGGTGATTTTACCCAGAAATATGAAATGATTTGACTGTGATGCCAGTGATGCTTCTGAAGGACATAGCGGTATGGGTGGCAAATTCGGTCTTAAGATCTGAGCTCAGATCTACCATCCTCAGTAGTGCAGGTGCAGCTGGTGAAGATGAAGACTAACCCTGCAATAGAATTCACCTGCAGCTGTCAGGTTGCCTCTGCTCAAGGAGTGCAGCTCAGCCCTGACAGTGGGAAGATACTGCAGAGGCAGCAGTGGTACCTAGTTTGCTGCCACATAGTTTGAAAAATAGTGAGGATAGGCCAAGTTTTACAAACCCGGAGTACCTCTCCTGGTAGCCGAGGTTCAATGAAATAACATTATCAAGTCCTACCTTCTATTTCACATGGAGACTTGATTCATTGGGTTTTTTTTAACTTCCTGGCTGGTCATATACCAGCTGTTCTTAATTTTTGGTGGGAGGATTTATTCAAATCAGTCTTGATTTATAAAATACTAAAAAAATTGGCCTAGTTTGTATTAAGGATGGGTAAGAGATTCTCCGATACTGATAGAACCAGAAGGAAAAAAAATGCTACTTGACAAAAGCTTTGGTTATGTCTTCCTGTGTTATTTCTAGAAGTGTTTGAATTTATTACTTTTTATAAAATCTTTTTTAAAATGTAACAACTAGGCTAATGAAGATAAGTGGGGTTTAATACTTAATTGCTAAACAGCCGCAGACCTCAGAAACTGTGGCTGCTGACAGCTTTTGAAAAATCAGACCATGTTACGTTTCATATTGAGCTTTTCCATATATTTTCTTCTGTTTTCAGAGGACAGCACAAATCTCGTGAGTCCGGTGTTTGTTTGAGAGCAGTCATTTTGAAGTGATTTGCCCATTTCAAACAAAGATTGAAAAAGGAAGGCAAAGGGAAAAGGTTGTTTTTTCCTTTGTTGCTGTTTTTAAGAGCACAAGAATTCTTTTGCCTCTTTCATAGTGCTTTTCTAGCTGCAGGCACAGCTGGAGTTCTAGCTTCCTTTCCTACCTGAACGCTAGCTCCTCTTTCCTATCTAATTTGGGGCGGGCAGGAGAGGAAGAATATCTAAATGTAAACAGAGAAAACAAATATTTAGAGATAACAGGTAAAGTGATCATCAATGTACTTTCTCCCTCGTTAGATTTGCCATTTGCATCCTTTACTTAATTATAAGGGTCATGTTGCACATCTATTCTGCTGTTCCTGCTTCAGTGGCATTATTCGTTCGTTCCTGGCGTTTCTACAGCAAAAAAAGAAGCCATAAATCTTCCTGACAGAAAAATTCTGGCAATTCGTTCTCAGTTACACTTCCTTCTTTCGTAGACAGGCGCCGCGCTACTTGAACCCAAAGTGCGGCCCGTGCGGCGGCCGCGTGAGTCCGTTCTCCTTCCACCCTCTCTCGTCCCCCATCCTTGTTAGTGTTTTTCCCGAGCAGGGCCGCAGTGCAGGTGCGGGCGCGACGGAGGCAAGGGGAGGGGGTGCAGCCACGGCTGGGAGCCCGGCCGTGCTCGGCACAGCATCGAGACGGGGAGCGCTGGGCCCAGCTCGTCGCTGACTGCCTTTGCTCGCTGTCCCTGCGCGCTGGTGCGAGGTCGCGCCTCTCCTCCGCGGAGGAGGCGGCTGAGGGGAGGCGGGAGCGAAGCCCGATTAGTGGCCCGGTGGAAGCGGGTCTTGGCTGGCCAGGAGGGAGCCTTGGAGGAAGGCCGGAGGCCGCGTCCGGCCGCGAAGCCTGAGCACCGTTCTCCAGCTGCCTCGCCGGGGTGAGCTGGCGATACCAATGTCGGAGGAAGACCGGGGCTTCTTCCTCTCTGTGTCCCGCTCTCTCCTCTGGTTTTGTACTTTTGTGCGCAGGGCTTGACAGCTCTGGTGTAAAAATCAGACGCGTTAGCGGCTTTCAATGAACAGCACAACGGGTATGACTGGAGTACAAGAAACGCCCTGTGTGCCATTACAGGGCCTCCAGCCTGGCAGGGTGACAACGGCTCCTACCGGTACTCATATCCGCGCTGGAGGCAGAGCAGAAATTACGAGTTGTTCTGCGAATTTAGTGAACGTAATGGATGTAGGTGCTGCAACAATAACAGATGAAGCTGAAAGCGGTACGTTAAGCAGAAATCACTTTTTAAAGAAGGATCGTATAAACCAGCATTAAGTTCTTTTATAATTAGGCAATTATTTAGAATTCATGTACCTTTTAAAATAATTAATTACATTCAAAATAGTAGTTTGTAATGCATAATTTTAAATCACGTTTATGAATTTAGATATATCATTAGAATGAAAATAAATATAAAACTTAATTTAATAGCTGTGAAATAAACCTAGGTTATATATTTGTGCCTTGTGAATATAATAGAAAACCAGGAAAAATAATTTCATATTAAAATCTGGATAACTGCAGGGCATTTACTAAAACTAATATTATCTTAGTTAACTTTCAAATATAAAAAAAAGGGCTGGGTAAATAACTCTGTATGAAATCTGAAGTATAATTTATAATGAATTTGTACTAATGATATCTAATGTGCCTAGTTAAAATGAAAGCTTTATTGAGAATAAATGTTACTCATTTACTTCAAAGGGAGTTACCAGACATATGTAATTTGATGGCAATTTAAAAAATAGAACAATATTGGCCAATAAACGCATGATTTACAAATTTCCCTTATGCAAATGAGATGCATAGAGTATAAAATTTTATTTAATTGTGTAATATTAAAAAAAGTCTCCACTTGAGAGTATTTCACTTGCGAAACAACTAAAAAAGAAATTCCTGAAAAGCGCTCTCTGTGATGAATTCTTAAATAATAAGAACTTTAATAATAATAATATTCAACAGATGAATAATTTTAGTGAAACGTTAAGTTAGCTATTATACTGGTACTATGAGGTATAGCTTTCCAGAAATGTTCAAGAGTTAGTATTTTAAGTTCAGTTCATTGGTATGGCCAAAACATACGTGGGTCCTGATTCTGCGGAGTGCTGTCAAATAATTTAAGCAAAAGCAGGCTTATGCCCCATATATATTTTATTCCTAACTTTTATGTATAAAAAATTAATATTAGCATTAGATCTGTTTGGGTTCATTAAGAGAAAAATGCAGCAGAAAGAACGACATTTTATGAAACAGTCATTGTTTTTAATGAATGTATAATTAGTTCTACTGTAATAAAGTGAAAATCTATCCTGTAGATGGATTTTCCTCAGATTTTCTTCACAGGCGTGAAACTCCTAATTTAGTATGGCATCTTCTAAAATTCACACACACACACACACACACACACCCCCGCCCCGTATATCTTTTCACGTTTTACAAAGGAACCATTCAATCATCCTTATGGCTTGCAATATAAAGATTTGTTCCATCGTTAAGGGACTTGTAGAGACCTTTGCTCATATTACTTGTTCCATGGGGAAGGTTGGCTTTTTTTGTTTCATTTAGAGTGAAGCAATGCTTAGTGCATCGTTCCTGTTTAGAATTCACAAAATGGGAGGTCTTGCAGTCTCACACAGCCACACATTGTCATGTTGTGCTTAATTTACATTAAAGAATCTTTAGCCAAACAAAAAGAAAAAACTTATCTCCTACTTACCTAAAGCAGTATATTTTATATGTTTAATAGCAAATCCTCCAGCACATTTACTTTTAAAGATATGTTATAGCCTGGCTTCTGGGATATTCAAGGAATTGCAGAGTCACATCTGTAAAGTGTACTGATGTTTCCAGCTTTTGCAGATGGCAAAAGGACATTGTGGTGTTTGTCTGGCTGTGGTCTTTTTTTTGTAGGAAGTTGTCAAGGTTGGTAGGTATCATATCACTTCAACTGTTTTCTGCAGGGACACCTAGAGAAACTCTTATAAATAACTCCACTGCACTGAAATTAAAATTTGAAACCTTTTTTATAATCTGTTCTGCAGCTGATAACCTAGGGCAGTACCTCGATTTGGTTGCATTTTGCATCATTGAAAACTAATTCCAGTGGATCGGATCCGTTCTCCAGTGAACTGAAGCCATTAGTAATGCACAAAGAATGAGAAAGAGCTTTTCCAAAGGAGGAACTTTGCTGCTGAAAGGACAGTTATATCACTATAAATGCTAGCAAAGGCAAGGCAGCTCTAGTGTCTCATCCAGTTGACAAACACATATTAGGTATAACATGATAAAAATTCTTTGACAAGGAAGTCTTTTTATTTATCGAAGATACAGAATTTTGAGGAGAAGAAAGGTGCCTTAGTATTGGTTCATGCAGTGAGACCAGCAGTACAATGTAGCTGGCCTGGATCATACCAGAAGAGGGATAAAGTTTCCTGCTTACCTGACCGCCACATTTCTACCTACCTTTACCTATTTTTGTACCTTGGCACATGGACCTTGAGCCACTTGGTCCCAGTGTAGTTGTACTTACTCCTTCATAAAAGCTTTGGCAAAGGCTGAAGGAGGTTCTTATTATTATGGCAGCATTGCTGTGTCTAAGTCTGATTAACAAAAGCATTTCCTTTCTCTCAGTGACAGCCCTTCTCCCACACCTGCTGTTGCCAATGATTTTGGTTGCAGCAGTTTAGTGGCATCCCGAGGTAGCCAAACGTTCAAGCACCAGGTTGGTCTGTGACAGAGATGTCATCTACCTCATTCATACAGTACTTTTGTGATGCACTGATAAGCTCAGAGAAAGGGAAAGTAAGGGAACGCATGAACATTTTGTCAGATGAGTTCCGCTTGTGGGGTCAGTAGCATTTGCACAGATAAAACTATGCAATTCTTTCCTATACTTATGCTCATTCCAAAGGAGATCACTGTTCAAGGGAAAAGCCTCTGATTTACCTGCATATCAGCAAAACTGACTTTTCGGTAATGATACCTTAATGTTGTGGCTTTAACAGCAGTCGACTCCTAACCAAAACAAAAGTGGTGTTTTCTTACCTTCCATATCTTGTGAAAAGTGAAAACTTCTGTGCTGTTGTCTGTAAGTCTGTTTTCCTCTCCTCTGGAAGAAAAAGCTATGAGACAGTGGGACAAAGGTTCATAAAAATCTCAGGATTTGCTGAACTCTTCTGAACGTGCCTAGAAGATAGACTTTGGGATCCTGTAGGGAAGTTTCACTGCGAAGTCCAGAATACTGGCTTACAATTTTTTTATTCCGTTCCTGTTGTCCCTGAAAAATAAAACCCCAAAATGTCAGGAGAGTGCTGAGAATATGGATATTGATCCTGTGGGCTATAGGGCTGTCAGAGATCTTCCTTTTTATTTTTTTTTCTCCTTCAGATTTTGGATAGTTTGTTCCTCATTTTATTCTTCTTCACTTATTTCTGATGCTCCAAGCTAAAGGGGAAGCATGATTAGTACCTGCACTGTGTTGTATAGTGTCAGCTTAGGATGGCTGCAGACCTTTTCATCTAATCAGCACTCATGTGTCAACTAATGCATGCGTAACACTAAACATGTTCTGATCATCCCCCAGATAAATGACATTTCATCTCTAGATGTACATTGTGAGAAATCCAAAATGTTTTTCTCATTGGACTGGAGACGGGGTGAATATCAAGAAAACCAGCTAAATTCAAAAGGTCAAATTAGACAATTCTGAGGTGAACAGATGTGACTGTATAAGGTTATAACTAGGTACTTCATGTGCACTTTTTAGACTTGTATTGGGAATTGCATTTCTGAAACAGTCTCATAGGTGTTGTTATGCAAATTCAAGTGTAAATCACCAGAAGACCAAAACCCAAGCAAGTCTAAACCCTCAGTAATTCATTTATTGCACATTAGATTAGTCAAAGCAAAGCCCAAAGATATACCCTTTTGTGGATTAAAACCTTAATTAGATGATAAGTCTAGAATGCTATGACCTGATAAGTAATCTTGAGATTTTTTGAATGATTTTTTTTTTTTCAATTAATAGCAAACTATCTGAGGAAAAACACTCTTAGACGGCATGTTCTACTGATTGAAATGTAAGATTGTTTCTCTAATGAATACACACAGTTCTCAGCCATTGACCACAGGTGTCAGTGTACTGTCAAGCCATGTGCAGACCTCTCTATGTACTGGGATAAACAGAACTGTATTACAGTAAACAAAGTGCAAGGCAAAGTAATGTATTTTTATTGTGGGATTAGAAAAGGATTAGTGTAATTTGATACAGATATTATATGATGAGGTGAGAATGTTGTTTAAGTGAGAAATACTGAAAGAAGGATTACATTCTCATCCCAACAGTTCAGAACATCTCAGATACACTATATTTTCACTAATGCTGAAGCTATAAAAAGTTCTGGGTATCCATGTTGACTATACTGATAACAAATGACATGAGAACTTTGCAAGTGTCCTTTGGATTAATGGATACCAATGCTTCAGTGTATGAATTCCTAACCTGTTGGATTCTGCTGCAATTCACAAGTCAAAAAAGTTGTGGCACCTCTCACTGCTGTGTTCTGCAGTTAACAAGTTCCTTGACTATACCGAATCGGTCAGAAATCCCAATCAGAAAAAAGTTTTTAGATTCTATTAGTTTAATCTTATAGTTCCTGCATTGGAAATAAACTCAATATTACAGTTTGTAAAGATAAAATGCAGAGAACAAAAATTCCTGTAAGTAGAAGACTAAATATAGCAAATGGTCCCATATTTATATCTCAGTAGTCAGAATACAAATAAACATTCTTGGTGAAAACACATCAGTGCTTCCAATTAAGGTAATATAATTGCATGCTTTGAAGTGGAACAATGGAAAATTCTGACAATCCATTGTATTAATATGAGGCACAGACTTCAGAGACATATAAAAATAACATTTTATATAAAGCATCTGCTACTATATACTTTTTGTATAACATTTGTGTATTTTGTGTAAACACATACATTAGACCAATAAATAGATACCTAACTAGATAAATATCTGTTATATGAAACCTAGTCCAATCTCTCAATGCTTTCCACAGCTCATAGCTTTAAAAAAGTCTGAAGTTTTTACACATTAAATTTAAGTGCATTTTTAGTAGGCACAGGTGCTGTAATGAAAACACGTGAGGCTAAGGCCCTTTACCAAAGAAGCAGAGTCATCAACCTCACGGCTATAACTGGCAGAGTTTTTACAAACTGAAAAGTCAGTCTTTATGTACATTTAGTCCTTGTATATTCTTCCTGGACTACCAGCAAGGGTGAAAATTGTCCTAGTGGGTGTTCTGACATTGACATTTTTTCATTAGGAGTATAATGTGACCAGCAGCTTGTTGTAGACATGTACAGATATATGACTTGTTTGCTTACATACAGGCTTTTCTGCTTGATGTACACTGTGAAATTCTTTTACAATACTAGTGCAATATTGCAACTCTCTTTTGAGGTCACAAAGTGTTGCTATGCCTAGTTTAGAAATAAAGTTTCTCAAAGAGAGAGGCAGAAAGTATATTTCTTTATATATTACCAAAATGCTTGGTGTTTAGCCATGGATCAGGGCCTTGCCTGTTCTAGATTTTGTAAATCTATAGATTGTGGGAATACCCTAAAGTCATCCACGGATCCTGTGGCAGAGAAGGAAAAAAACCCCAAAACTTAAAAGAATCTTTTCAGTGCTAACCTTTTGCTAAGACCCCTCTTAGCAACACCAGCTGGTACTCCTTGGTAGTAAATGCAACAGTGACCAGCTTGAGTTGCATTTGAGCAGGAGCCTTGCTTGTGAAAATATCTGTACGGGCTGATCCTGTATGTAGGCAGAGGTGGCAAATCTCATATTCTCAGTTTGATCAATCTGACCATATCCTAGAATGGTGGTGAGGGAGCACAGTGGCTCTGTGATGCGTCGGAGCCTAGAAAGCCTGGAATAAGTAACTGATGGAAGTATTCAGTCATGCATAAAGTGAATAAATAAGACGCATGCATCTTTGCTCAACTGAAATTTCTCATTAGCAGTTGTAGTTATTGGTAAATAAAGATTATCGATGTTTCATCAATTATACCAGTGGCTGAACAACACAAATAATTTACTGGTGCTTTTCCTTATCGTATTGCATACTCTTTTTTTTTTTTTTTTTTCTTATTTGGAAATTTGTGGTAGAGCGTTCTTCAGTCAGAATCACCAAAATGGGTATTTACATTTCAGTCTGTGCTCATGGGACTTGTTTGCCTTGATTATAAAACTGAGATCTTGTAAGTTAAACATCTCCAACTAAAAACAGCTGGTTTGTCATAAAAATTTATTTATGGACAGAGGTTTACATTAATCATTTTTAAAAGAGATGAGCTACAGTTATCTTCTTCAGGTGCGGTCCTGCAATAAAGTGTTCTGTACGACTAGTATTGATTTGCTCACAGTGTCTTTTCATGGGAAGGCAAGGCAGCTTCCTAACAAAATGAGTAATCGTTGTTTACTCTGCCTCTTTAACAGTCTGACCATTAAAGCAGTTTGTCTAAAATGGGGAAACTGGGCCAGGATGCAACTCCAGGCATGCAGATTTCACATCAGGAAGGCAGAGGGAGATAAAGTGGGTTCATCTCCCAAGAGGGGGCATTTAAATCCTTGATACTGCTTCTAAAGGGTATAACACAGGTTCTTTATGCCAGTGCAGAGTAAAGGGGAAAGGGTATGTAAAATACTACCTCTCCGATTCGGAAACATTTTAGACCCTTTTAGCACTTAATGGCAGGTTACAAAAAGGGCAGGGCAGAGAATCAGAGCAATGGGTTGACACTGACACCAGGTTCCTGCAATTGCCTCTGTTTGCTGCACCCTGCACCTGGGATTTGAAAGCGTGGCCATCCACCAAAGCTCACTGCATAGCTAGCCTTCTCCCGAGGGTGCAGGGAAAAGGGACACGGTGTGCTGGTCTGGCCATGCCAACCCCACGCTCTTCCTGTGGGGTTTTTTCCACAGAGAGCGTTGGCACTGTTGGCTTCCTGGCTAAGAGCCTGGAGCAAGTTTCAAAGCTGAGTCTAGAAAGTCTTTGGGTGGTTTCCGCACTCCTTCCTTGAAAGGATGCTCAGAGGCAAAGCACTTGAGTAAAGCAAGGGTTTTGTGAATGGGGATAAATGAAATGAGAATATGTTAGGCTGGGACGTACAGAGTGAGGGATAATAACATCAGTGACTGCTGCTGCTGGTTGGAAGACTGCAGAACCTGCTATTGCACTTGCTGCTACCTCTGCCTTGCTTTCGTGTATCATAGCTTCACTGTACTGCCACAATTACAGGAGTTGCCCTTGCTTTTCATTCTGGCTTTACTAATGTAAGGGGATTTTTACTGGAGCTAGGGTGAATTTTGTTGCCGATGTGTATGGCAGCTGTATTTTAAAGCATAAAATCTGTTGCAGCACCTGAACTGGCCTGGACTGAAGCTACGAAGCAAAGACATTGTAATGATACACTTTTAGGAGGAAGTGCTCTGCATCTCCCTCTCTTTTGTACAAATTTCTGTTGCCAGCTAGTTGCCCTTGATGGCTGGAATAAATGTACTTCATTTTTTTTTCACATGATCTAATGCCACTGTAGCTGAGAGAAGATGCAATCGCACAGTTTGCCTGTAATTTGAGCAATATGTTCTCCTGGCCTGATGGAATCACAGAATAAATCAGGTTGGAAGGGACCTCATGAGGTCTCTAGTCCATCTGCCAGCTCAAAGCAGGGCCAGCTGGAGGTCAGACAAGACTGCTCAGGGCTTTGTTCAGCTGGGCCTTGGAAACCTCCAAGGAAGGAGACTGCACAGTCTCTCGGGGCCCTGCTCCACTGCTCAGATGGCCTCATGGTGCCCCCAGTAAGCAACAAACCCACCTGCACGGCCAGCCTGGTGGCAGATAGTGGCCGCTTTCCCTGCAGGAAGAGGTGTCCCACTCCTGTCACCTGCTGCATCCTGCGGGTGACGCTGCCCCAGACAGAGGTTTCTTCCCCTGGTCTGCTACCAGGGAACCCATTTTGCAATTGCAGATCTGTGGGTGGAGAGGGAGCTTTCCGCCTGTTGCCAGAAGTTGCAAGCCTTCAGCCTTCCCTATCTCGGGAGTGAAAACTATCGCTTTTTTGTTCTCGTGGCTTCTATGTATTTTTAAGGATTTTTTAGTGTTTGTGAAAAGGACACTGCTGAATAACCCCATAGTGAATTCCTAGGGTAATAGTATCTTTACTTTTCCCCACTGGTACTGTATTTCAATCCCGATCTTCAAAAATCGTACCTTGCGGGTTAAGGCAGTAGTTCAGAGTCTTTGGCCCTAGGATAGCACCATCATGACAGACTCTTATCGTATAGCGTGTGTGTGTGTCAGACGTTCAGAATGTGTTTAAACACAGGCTCCTACTACATTACATAGAGACTGCCTGGGGGTGATAGTGATTGTTCACTACTCAGTATTACAATATGGGGTTGGTTTTCTTCAGCAGCTGCTGTCTAAAAAAAAGAGAATACAGAATTTTAAATAGAAAGTGCTTATAAAGAATTTATTCCTTACAATATTTTGTCAGTGCAACACTGCCATACCAAAACAGTCTGAATTTAAGAAAATGAGAAACAGGCATCTTTTGGTTTTTTTCTTCTTTTCTCCTCTGTGCACTTCTCAGATGCTTAGTGACAACCTTGAGAGTTAAAAACCAAGTACCGGAGCCTAAGTGTAGTTATGCTTTAAGTTTGGAGTGTCACCCCTTAAAGTTAATAGAATTACTTCACATATACTTCATTTTAAGTGAAATGATAAATTTATTTTTATCAGAAGTAATTATATCGTAATAAGCCTGTAGTTCAGAAATGAGAATGAGCTTGTGTATATGTAGCAAAATATTGGAAATATGGTAAAGTAGATCATTAGTGACAAAGTAATAATTTTCAGTGCAAAAAGTCTGCTAAGAAACATTTTTTATGATCAGGCAAAAGGAATAAATGTGAGCATGAAGGTGTCTTCTTCAGCAGCTATTTCCTATGAACACTAGGCAATGATGTGAACACAGGAAAGAATTATTTTAAAGTACCTTTGCAATACCACTTGACAAAAGCTTGCAACTACCAATACTACTTTGCAGTTTATAGAGATTACTTAAAATGTATGTAAAGAAAGAAGTGTTAGGAATAATAGCCAGAGCTGGCCGTGTTACTGTATAAAAGACTATATGCTGCACTGCTGCTGAATTTGGGTCATCAGGCATCTTAATGTTGTTACAGAAACAAAAATACTCTGTGTTCAAAGGTCTATATTTACACATTTCTCTTACCTTTTGAACCATGTTTGTATTCATACATTTCTCACAGCTTTTGAGCCAGGAAACTTAATAGATTTTTATATTCTTTGTTAAATAACAGACTTCAATTAACTTTAGTTGAACTCACCTGAAAACTTCATTGAATTCTGCTAACTAAGCTTCTGTCCTTCAGACGAAAGGACACCTCTATTTTTGACTGTCAGTGAGAGTGAACAAAGTCCTGTTTCTCAGTTCAGCTGCACAGCTAGCTTTTTTTTTTTTTTGCCTTTTTTTTTTTCCCCCTCCACAAATCAGTCATCTTCCTAGGAAAACTATCTGTTAAAAATACTTAGGGAAATGAATACATAATGGAAATGGCCTGTGTTTGAAGGGGAGTATGGAAGAAAGCGTTGTTTGTTAGAGATGAGTTACTAGATATTAATTAAAAACAAAATGATGGTGCTTCCAAAAATAAATATTGAAGTACTTGACATTTTGTTTCTTGTCTCCTCCTGAGGTATTTTTGTACCACTTCCTTTCCTTCTTGAATAATATAATCTTTGTTTCCTTTACAAAATACTTCCATTGTTCTCCACTGTACTTAATTTTCAGAATGGAAACATGACCTAAGAAGAGTATTGTTGTCTGTCAAGATAAAACACAATGCATTCCTTTGCTGTCTTTCCCTTGTTCTGTCCCTATTTCTAGGCAGTTATTTGTGGTCCTTTTCAGACCTGTAAGTAGTGAGGCATCGGAGTAAGAACAAAAAAAATTTTTTTTTAGCTGCAGGGAATAAATACCTTGAATATGGTCACAAGTGGGATCAAAGGTGGCAAGAGTTTCACCATCCGTAATTAAAAAGAAATGAAGGAAAAGAGAAATACACCAAATGAGCAGGCTGGACCAGAAAATGGATGGGGAAAATTCCAACTATTTCTCTCTCTGGTATTAAGGTCAAGCGGATAACTTGTGTTTTAATACTCCATTTTCTCTTAGTCAGAATTTGCTCTAACTACTACTTTTGGGCACCAGTTATGTTCATCCTCCATTTTATTAACTCGCCCTTATCATAAACTGCTAAGCTTGGCTCCCAGTGAACTTTTCCGTGAACCCTGCCAAAGTTCAGGGCCTGAAGTCAGAGATATCTCTTATTCCTTTCCACGGACTATTCCTACATGTTTCAGGGTGTACTTAGGGGAAATCTGTCAGCAGTAATCTCATATTACCTCCTCTAGATTTTTTTCATTTCCTCACTGTCTTTACTTTTCTTTGTGGTCAGTCCACATGTGTCTGTAGCAGTATTTGTCAGGACCTGCTAAGTGGGTGGCTGGGCCAGTTGCATCCTGATGAATGTGCAGGGAGTACACAGAGGTCAGCCACAGCGTGTTTTGCAGTGCAAGCAGCACAGGGCCAGATTGCTGTACAGACAGAGGATTAACTATGTGAAAATACAATTCAGACAAGACCCTTGACAAATTTTATGAAAATGATCTGCAATGAGGAATTTGAGGAGGCACTCGGTGCTGCAGTCAGCACTAAATCCCTTGTATTTTACAACCCAATAATCAACCTGCTGCTGTGATTATCAGAGTGGAAGAGGATGAGTGGCAAGAGTGAGTGGCTGTTGGTATGGTGCCCAGACCTACCAGGGCCCTGAAGCAGCTCCAGCAGGAAGCTATCCCCATTTGACATCCTTGCAGTCCAAGCAGACAATGAAGATCTGGGGAAGAAGAGATGCACGTAGAAGGTCTTCGTTCAGTTGCCTTTGTCCTATATTTGTTCTGATCAGAATCCTTTCTTCACTCTTTTCTCTACTGTCCCAAAGCCATTGAAAAGGTAATAACACCAGGAGACATAGTAGACCATTGTCACCCGAGAAAAATGTCATCTGACAGTCTGCAGCTTTACCAGCATTGATTTATTCTCCCAGACACAATTGTCACCAACTACTTGGGCTGCCAACAGCTTCAGTAAAACATCTTTAAGAAAATGTCTTCATTTTCCTTTTCTTTTCCCTTCCTTTCTTTTCTTTAGAAAAAGTCCCATTTCTCCCCAGCAGGAGACAAAGTTTTCTGGCAGGTTAAAAGGTCTGCATCTGTAAAACCAGCAACGATAGCAAACTTGGGTGAAAATATCACCGAACTGGCTTTTTCAGTTTTAGTTAATGATATTTTTTTTCCAGTTCCTTTTCAGTTTGTGGGAGCTCTTTGGCATTTTTAATAAACCAGATACTCCTGGGGAGGTGTGAAATCCTATGGGTGGGAATTCATCCGTTAAGAAGTGCCTACATAATTGCTACACCAAGACCATGCATGAAATCTGAGACCTGCCCATGCTTCCTCGTGCTTCTGGCTGTATCCTGCCTGAATTGCTGTGGTCTCATGAGCCCTTATCCACTCCAAACCTACAAAGAAGAGAGCAAGCAGTGCCCTGGAGAGCTGGCTATTACATAGCAATGGCATGAACAGTTTCCAAGCCAAACAGGATATTAAATAATACAGATATTGAGCAAGTTAGTTCATTAAGTTCAACTTGACTGCAAAAAGAGAGATGAGGATTGTAAATGTTCCTTGTCCTGTAACTGTTATGTCACCCTCCAAAAGTGGCAGTGTGTGATAAAGAGGTACAGCTGAGGCTAACCTGCTTCTAAGCTCTTAAGTGACCGTCTGCCTAGAATGAGACCGAAGTCAGCAACCCAAGTTGATCCTCTACTCTACCCTCAACTCTGTCTTCATTTCCTACTTGCAGTCTTTAGGGAGCCCAGCTCAGCTGGACTGGATGATCCAGTTTGGAGGGATCGCTCTTGTTGACACATGTTGCTTTTGTCCTTATCTGGTGAGCTCTTTGCTCCAAGATATCACCGATCACAAAACATTGAATAAGACCCCCCCCCCCCCCAGAAAATCATATTTCATACAGATAAGAAAATATTATTACTTTCAAGGTTATAAAGGTTAGATGTGCTTTTTCATCGGCACAGGAGTAGGGGAGTAGAGTGGGGGGAAGAAGTAAATATGTTCAAAGGACAGGCTACTCTGCACACAATGTGGGATTCCAGCACTTCTTTTGGAGTTATCTAATGCAGCCTTTCAGCAGCAGGAGTGGTTTGTTTGTAGTGACATTCAGGTTCGCAGATTCTAGGAAAAGTTGAACGCTTGCTGTTCAGTGTCTTCGAGAATATTTAAGGACCACTGATCAATTGCCATGCTTTCTTGTACATGAGGGGGAGGATATCTGATTAATGACCTGTGACACCAGCTTCACCCGTCCACAGGAATCTGCATACCAGCTGAATACTAAGATGACAAATTAACAAAGCATCTTTTACAGCCTTTATTGAAAAAGCCTATGTGGTCTGGAGGTCAGTTTAGCAAGTGCAAATACCTGGTTATTTTTAATTACACATAAGATTTTCTTATTCTCCGAATAGCCAAGAACATTGGGAGGGAGTTTTGCCATCACGTTTCGAGTGTGAACGCACTTGTTTCTTTTATTAGTCTGGAGATTTTCCTAATGTTAATCCTTTTAGAACTCAACTCCACAGCTTTTTTTTTCCCCTTCTTTTTTTTTAAATGTGTGCTACAACTGACTCCTTGTTTATAAGCCTGAATCTAGTCTTTTGTTTAGCAAGGATAGACAGATTAGACACACATCTGAATGACCTATTCTGCATTGTAAGGGCTGTGTTTAATTGGAGAAAAAAAAAACCCAACCCAAAACCAGCTGCTTAATTTATGGATATGCACAACAGGACAAACATTTTCAACATGGCAAGCAGAGCACTCATCATTCACAGACTTGGCATCGTTTCCTCATGTGTTGCAGTTGCAGTAGGAATGTCTCTTTTGGAGTTAATTTGGTGCTTTTGTAAGGTGCCAGATGGTCACCCTGGAGACTGCAGCCCTGCGCTGGGCGTGGGAATAGGTACGGCGCAGGCGGCGCAGGCAGCGACGGGGAAGCGCTGCTCCAGCACCAGCACTAACTTGCTTACCACACTAGGAGGGAAAATCACCAAAGGACAGAAAATGAAGGTGCCAGTGTCCCATGGCCTGTGTTCTGTGATTTTCAGCAGTGGTGTCGGTTTGAAGATAGACATCTGTCTACCAGGAAGTAGGCTCTTCTCAGAAAGATGATAGCGAACACTCAGCAGATAGTAATGAAGCTTTTGTCACCTTCTCTTTTTTTTTAGGATTTTGCTCATTAAAGAAATAAAGTCCCTTTTAACCCATAGATTTGATATGTGCAGGAAAAAAACTAAATGACTGGAAACATGACTACATGGTTAGGTAGTCCATGCTCTCAGTTCTATACAGGCATTGTTCTGCATTCATTAATCTTTTGCAAGTGCCTTTCAGTACATTATTAGGAAACATCCGTTTAACTTTTATTATTTCATTTCCTTATTGCATTTTCTTTTTTTATTCTCAAAATATTCTCCCTAGGGGCAAGAAAGCATGTGTAGTGGAGGCTATGATTTTGACAGTATTATTGTCCGTGTTGATTCCCTTTTCTTTTTCCTTTTCCTTTTCCTTTTCCTTTTTCCTTTTCCCCTTTTCCTTTTCCTCTTCCTTTTCCTTTTCTTTCCTTCTTTTTTTTTTTTTTTAAATACCAATATGTATTTTGTAAAGATTGTAAGATCACAGAAATGCACATTTAATTCATTTCTGTCTTCCATTGTTGGGGATGTTCTGTCTTCTAGGTAGACAAGATGTAACTCTCTTTCTGAGCATTATGTTACTGAAAGCATGGAGCTGTATTTTAAGGTTGTGGATCCCAGAATTTTATTTAGTCTTCTAAAAACATTGGGCTCAGGCTATTATTTACCTTAAAAGTAGTAACTGAGAATTTCCCTTAATTTAAGAGTCAATAAGAAGTCACTGTAAGAGAGGATAGATTTGCTCAGGGCAGCTCATGTATTACAGCATGTTGTACTAATTGGAGTTTCCTAAGGTGTGATGGCTTCATGCCCAGGAACTACATGGCTGTAATCCAGCTGAGAGGTGACACATGTAAATAACCAAAGGCTGGGCTTCATCAGCCAAGATGGGATGGAGCCTTGTAGCAATCAGTAATAATAGAAACTGCTGCTTATGGATAGTACTATGTAACAGCTGCATCAAGGAATCCAAATGCCCTCAAGCTATGTATTGAGCTGGCTAATTTGGGGCCAACATTTTCAATCAAAGAAGAATGCACCTTCCTTCATATTCTTCGTAATGCCTTCCTCTGCCCCTCAGTCCTCTGTCTTTTTTAGATTCAAATGCAGCCAGGTGTTTTTATAAATGAACTGATCTTATCTAAGCACTTTGTGTACTGGCGATGTGGTAAAACATCATAGGAAGAGCTGAATATCATCATTGTTTTGCTGACACATAAGTCTAGATAATCTGACAAATTTACCTTGGTGATTGAGAGTAACGTAGAAAATGACTGGAGAGAATTGATTCTGCCACAAATGAATGAAGTAAAACTTACCATTATTATTGTTTTAGAAGGAGTGAAATTCATGTACTGTTGTCTCCTCTTTCAAAAGATACCAAGACATCTTCTGAGAAACTGTTGAATGCATTTGTACAATATGGGTGAGTATCTTCCACTTGTTCACAATTAAAGATCCATCACTATGCTAAACAGTTTCAGTTTCATGCTTCGGTTTTACTCTAGGTTTTTTCAGGTCTAGAATATTAGCAATCCTTTAATTCATTTGTAGCTAAATTTTGTCCATCTAATTTTTGAGCCCTTTGAAGTACATACAGATTACCACTAGACGAGTTGATTTGAATTGGATATGCACAGTGGTCTCACCCGTGAGGCCTTGGAAATTATGGCATATTTGAAGAAGGAAGAGAACAGTCTCAGTTGATATTGCTGACCAGCATGAACTCTCATACCAGAAAGCAAAGGGGTTTCTGTCCTTTAACCATCCACCCACAGCTCTGCCACTCCCTGGTGTGCAATATAGTTCCTTAGTCTTTTTGGCCCATCAGCCCTGCTACCAGTGTACTGCATGAATTTTTCATAGCTAGACTATGATGATAGTCCTTATTATAATGATGCATTGATTACTTCAGTCAGGAATGTCCTAAGGGTGGGATTTTCTCTGTCTTTCTTAGACTAGGAAAGATACAGGCTGAATTCAGAAGTGTTAAGATGCAGGATGTGATGAATGTGACGGAATACCAGGACTGAAGGTATTCTATTGTTCAGCAGCTCTGGCAGAGCAGCCCATGGGATTTGGGAAGGCTTTTCAGTGGATGTCATCTTTAAGTGTAACAAGGTGATGTGTGACCCAAGTCCCTGCCATTACTGAGTTGTCTGTATCAAAACAAATCTTTACTATAATCAATAATGTCTGAATAACAGCATCTGGTATTGCAGAATTTCAAGGGTATCTTGTAAGTTTAGAAAATGAGAATCAACCATGGATCTAATTATATAAGCTGCTCTCTTGATACATCTCATCTGGATAGAAGTAGACAGTACTGGGTATTTTTTAAAAGCCTGGTCTTACAAGATTTCTAGCTTCATTGAGGAGGTCCGTTAAGTATTTAAAAGTTAAGGAAGTTACTGAACCTCCCAGCCCTCTGAGACTAACTCTTCACCAGCTGCAGAGACCATTAAATATCTGTATCATATGTTGCATTTTATGAGAAAACAGCTAAAGCTTTTTTTGCAGTCTGAGAGCACTTAACCTCTGGGCAGGATAACATAGCCTGTGAATTAGGCTGTTGAGGCAGTATGCCCTTTCTTTTGCAGCCTTTAATTTTCAGGCAAAGCCTATGTATCCACTACTCCAGATCAGTGTGTGTATTACTGTCACAAAATCTGATGTGCAAGTCCTAGGATTCATTGAGGTGAACTGCAAAACTTCCCTTGACTTCAGTGGGAGATTCTCCTTGTATTTAGGACACAGTAGGCTAAAACTCATTAAAAAAAATAATCAAATTTCCTGTATTGTTAATTATACCACAAATTATTAAATGGATGGAATTTTCTAAATGCAATTTATTTCTCACCACCTATTGCTGCTAGTCAACTTCCTGTTCAACTTGGACAAAGAGGAAGGACCAATCCTTTTATTTTTTGAACTATACAGTATTGTACTGTTTGGGTTCACATATAATGCAAAGGAATGTTAAAAACCTAACAAATACTGTTTTAACTGGTGTCATTACATGTGATCCTATATTTTTTGCACATTGATTAGCATGAAAATCATAAAAAGCTAGATCAACCTCAGCACATTTCTTTTTGTGGGAAATTCCCTATTACTTAGTGGACAGCACTACCTGTTAACATGCAAGTATTCTGCTTGCCGTACTCTTAGAAGTGAATTTCTTATTGTTAAGAAGGAATAGTGCCATGAAATATGCTCTCTAACATCAACAGAAGGGAAAAAATGATTAAAAAAAGTCTCACCCAGATACAGAATTGATTATGATCTTTGGACATAATCCATTGGGAATTTTTCGTTACTATTTTTTTAAAGTTTAAAAAGTGAAGTTTAAAAAATGGTCTGAAAAATACTGAATATAGAGTACATTCTTATGCGGTACTGCATTGTAGAAAAAAAAGGAAGAGAATGGAAATCTTCAGCATAATAATATCTGATAAACTATAAAAACTGCTTATATCAAGCAAACTGCAGTTTACAAGAGGCAGACTTCTTTCATGTGTGTGCATAAGGAACTAAGAACAGACTCATGCTCGAACATTAATGAGAATTTAATTGACAACTCCCATGATTATCTGTGCAACAATACAGTCACATAATTAGTATTAAAATCAATGTGCAAGCCAAGGGTTATTATAGAAAATGCAGTTTTATGCAACAAAGACTTGTGACAGGAAGATACTAAACTACAGAAACGTGTTTAAAGTCTGTTCTTTAATCATTCTCAAAAGATATTAATTTTACTCACAGTGAAATCCAAGTGGTTTGTTTCAGCAGTGTTAGCGTGGGAAAAGCAATAGCTGAAGGGCACTTCTTGAAAATGGTCACTAATATGATAATAACTGTAAGTAACCAAATGTCTTATCCTAATATGAAGAGTAGATGAACACAGTATGTGTTACAAAGATACCACTTTTCTCAACTTTGGCTGTAGTTGCATTTCAGATAGCAGTCTGCCAATGCAACCAAAATAATTGGCAACCAAAATAACTGGCAGCCAAACTTGCCTGTTTGCATAAGGCTCTCCTGTTTCCCAATACTTAATTCATTTCTACCTTTGTGACATATACTAATGCTATTGGAAATAACTATATATCCACCTGCCAGTCTCATTGACAAGGAATTTCTGCCAGTCTAATTGAGAAGGAAGCTCTTGGCTTAATTATAGGAAGGAAAGTACCCAGTTATTTTAAGATCAGTCTAGAAATTGTCATCTTGCTGTTAATTTCTACTCTCCACGTAATTGGTATTATAATGCTTCCATGTTGTGAGGCCTTGCAGTGGTCCTGGACCTATCATCCATCATTAAGTTAAAAGTTAGTAGGATACAGTTTTAGAGGAGATAAGAATGAATCCCTTATCTATAAAGATGTGCTATGTAGTTCTAACATAAGTATTTTGAAATGTTCACTGTCTAAACTCACACCTTATATTGCTTTATTACTGATACCCCTTATATCTAGATCACTTACAGCTGCAACAAGTCAAGTCACCATCTGCGTCACTGCTATTATCCTCAAGCTAAGTGAAACATTCCAGGGAATGACTATCACTATGAAGTCTGGGGGCAAAAAAACTTGGATTTTCATAAAGACACCACTGTTTACTGTTCTTAGGTTTTGTGCTTTTGCTTATTGTGTTTCCACTTATTTCCTGACCTTTCCTTTTATTTTTGTTGCATAACACTATGTTGTTAGGTTATTGAAGTTTGAATCAAGAACTTTTAGCACATCGTCATGGGAGATGCGAGATGCCAGGGGAAGGGTAAGACAGGGCTTCTGAACAATGCAGTTCTAATTCTATATTAAATGTTCAGATTTTGCCCACAAAATTTTGTT
Source organism: Astur gentilis (assembly GCF_929443795.1). NCBI lineage: Eukaryota > Metazoa > Chordata > Aves > Accipitriformes > Accipitridae > Astur > Astur gentilis. The sequence goes on along the minus strand of NC_064887.1, from coordinate 15,865,641 downwards.
TTCTAAACATTGAGCAAAAATTACTGTATTTTTCAAAGGACAAAGATACTCTTCCAAGTCCCAGTGAAGCTGATCTCCCCTTCTTTTCTTTTTTAAATGAAGTGGAGCACCTGCCATAAAATTGAAATTAATTGGAGCTAACAGGAATTGCATGGGAAAAACACATTTTAAATTTTGAAGGTTATCTTGAAGACAAACAATCTCAGAATTAAAACATTAGAATGGTTTTAGTGTTCCACTGGAAACATTCCTCTGTCTCATATAAATTCTTTTATAAACCAAAAAACTTTTTGCTAATGTTCTGCCAAATGCGTATTTTGCTTTTTTTGAGGGATCAGGAGCAGACAACTGATCTGGTTGCTGTCTTGAAGTCCCGTGCACACTGGGGATATGTTGTTGGCTCTAGTCAGCTACCTGAAGGATATTCTGGGTTGTCCCTTATCTCCAATAACTCTGGCAATCAGATGCATGGAGGAGGTATAATCAGCCACTGAGTCTGCTAGACTTAGAGAGACTTGGAAAACCATCATAGAGTTTGGTACATGGGGGAAGGGCTTTTACTCATCAAAGGAAGATGGAAGTTCCTTACTCCAGCCAGGAGATCTGGTAAAGATATTTATTCTATAGCATGTAGGATTTTTCACCTGATGGTGTCTCTTTAACAATTTTCGTTCAAACAAAAAGCTTTTCTTGAAGTAAGGCAGTTATTTTTAACCTCTAAAGCCAGAAAAAAAACCTTCCTGCTAAAACAACAAACACACTGTACAATTTTGTGAGATCTTTGCTAATTGTAAAGCTATTTAATTTGTTTTAATATTTCCCTTTTTCTTTCATTTTGCTTTTGCAATTGATCTTTATGCTATAGAGGAGAAGAAACCTTGAGAAAATAGAAGGCAACTGCTGTTTTCTGTAAGTGATTTTAATTCACTATTTTTTTTAATCCATTCCTCACCCCCTCCCTCCCCTATTACAACAGCTTCTATCTTATGCCACAAGCAAATATAATTTCTGTTGTTGCTTCTTTGCAAAATCCAATTTGTTATGATGTATTATGCATGCCAGTATAATTGCAGAGGAGGAGTTAAACTGAATGACAGTTTAAAGAGGTGCGTTCCTTTCGCTGTGTCACTCACACAGAGCAGCAGAAAGAAAAGTGGGACAAATTGATGCCCTGATGAAAGTATTAATCTGCTAAGATTTCAGATGAAACAATGGGACTGCCCTAATCAAGCCATATCCTCTAGAGAACAAAATGATGGCAGGGACTTCTAATACAGAGAAGATTACTATAGCCTCAGCAGCAATATGAGTGATAATATCTACCATATTCTTTGTGTATACATCACTAGCAATTAAAAAAGTGCTTGTCAGTACCAATCTTAGCATAAACCATTTTTTCCCAAGAAATGTGAGAGTTTTATGAGATCCTGTATAATGAGTTAGTCTTTTGCCATTTATTTTCTTAGAAAGAATAGAATAAAATATGTAATAATAATAAATAAGAGCAAAATAGCAAGGTAGATAGGTATTCCAAGTGAAATCTCTTTAAAGAAAATGTGTAAGATTTTCACTGCAAATGAGGATAGAGGTTATAAATACAACAAATTACACCTTTGTAATTCTGATGCTGGGGAACATGATGTACCCATTAAAATAATGGTAAAGTATTTTATACTTTTTATTTTCTTCAACAAATTGTGGTGGTAAAAAACCAGCTTTTAAAGTCAAGCTTTTATTTTTTACTCTTTACACCACTGAACTACAATTCCTTTGTAATATTTTTGAGATAACTGTTCTGAATATGTTTGTGTCATTTGTTTCTGCACTATTTCCTGAGTCTGTCCCAGACAACCAGATCAGATGGTAACAGATGTGTGGGGCAGGAAGATTTAAGGAGTAACCTTTGATGCACTGGAGACTTTTTCATGCTTGAAATTTTCAAAGTTACTCACAGCTGCCTACTGTGGGAAAGGGCCCTGCAATCCAGGATGATTCTTCTCCCCCACTGCTTCGCATTATCCTGTCCTAGGTCTTCAAAAACATTTAGAGAGCTCCCCATGGTCCTTGAGCTGAGGAATGAATTTATTCTTGGTCTAAACTAGTTACAGTGGTCTCTACAGCACAGACAAAGTTCTGCATGCAACAGGAAAGTAAGACAGAATCTTGTAGGAATCAGATTAGATAAATCAGCTCTTCAAAGGAGCAAACAAAAGTTTTGATGGTTGAGTTGAGTGGGAATGGGCAGCAGAGTCAAATTGGCCAGTTGTAGTATCATATCAGCTCTCTTCTTCAGTGGCATTGCATTTCAGAAAAAAAAAAGTCCTGTCCATTTCTACTGGACATCATGAACTAGGCATTGGAAACTTGCCTGTTACTCGTGGAGCCTTTGCTCATTAAATATCTAAATATGTCTATGTGCAAATCACCAATTTGCTCATTCAATCCTGTTAAGCTATTATTTGTGGAAGCTTGGGCTTCCTGTAATTGTGAAAATCCCTCCCCTGAACTTTTCACCATGTGGCAGTATATAAATTCTACAATCCTTTTAAAGAACAATGCAAAATCTGAGCAAAGCATGCCAGCTCCTCCTTCCTGTGTAAACTGGCTAGGTGTGAATGCTAACAGATGAGAAACCAATCTGACATTGTAGGTGCAACATTATGAGTTCTCCCCAAGAATCCTGAAATGGAAGAAACAGTGACTTGTTGGTTTGGGTTTTTTTAATTTTTATTTTTTAATGGAAATGTCAGTGTACTGCCATCACCTACTGTTCCAAGAAACATTGAATTTTTCTCCTTAGATCTGGGTTCAGACAGAATCAAGTTCCTGCATACTTATGGACTGAACAGGATCCTATGATAATAGTTTTATCCCAGTGAAGATCAATTCAAAGAAAAAAGACCTCACGCATAAAACCTTTTCTGAGTGCTAGTTAGCAAGTCCATTATAAGTAGAATCTGTTTATTATTTCCTCAGAGTTGTCTTATCAAATTCTCATAGAAATGAGATCTATCTAAAAGCGTCTTTAGAAATTGCAAACAGACATACAAATTGAAGCGAAGTGTTGCTATTCATGAAAATAATCTTTTTATAGGATATTTTTGTACAAAGAGAAATATTATGTTTGGTAATTTCTTTTCAAAGAGACACTTTAGGCTTCTGTAATAAATAGCCTTGTTATCAACACACATGCACGAAAGTCAAGTGACAACAAATTCTTATAGAAATGTCATGTCCTTCAGTAACAAATATTTCTTAGTGACAAGAGTTGTGTGGTCCTGAACAGAATGGAAGTACTCAGAAAGCAAAAGAAAACAAAACCCTTCCAAGTTTTAAGCCTTTTTGTGCTGGCTACCCCAGCTGGTGAGAAAGTAATGTACTAGTATAAGTATTGCATATGTTTTCAAAGCTGATGACCTAAATTTTTTGAACGCTCATCTTTCCCACTGACTTCAGTGGGTATGTGAGTGCCAAGTGCTTGGAACAGTCAAGCCACCAGTTCAGGTGAGAGTAGTCTAGCCCAGGCAGCCTCACAAAAAGCATCACTCCCAAAGAAAAGGTGAAAGAATCAGTATACTATGCATTTCAGAAATATTCAACTGCTGAAAGGACTGCATCAGCCTGTTCAAGATACTCCTGGCATCTGTGTGGCCACCAGCCTCAGGATCATGGACCCACATGGAGGTTGCCAAGGGGCACAGCTGAGAGAAGCACAATTGTCTCTCTAAAGTTCTGATACTAAATGTAAAGCTGGAAAAAAAAACAACCCAAAACCCAAAAAGGGTTAGCTTAACTGTTCCTTTGCATTTCATAGCACATGAGACACTGCTCATAAAAATCAGCACTGACTTCTGACATGGAAATCCTGGTGCATACATTCACTGAGTAAAGAATCTAGCACATATAGGACACATCATTTTAGAAATCAATAGTGAAATTAATAGAAAAGAGTCAGTGGTCATTTAGTCCCTCTTTAATCACAGTATTATCTCTGGGTATTTTTATTTTTCTGTTCTTTTGTGAGAATGTCTGTTTGAACGAAGTAGTTATTACAGATTTCTCTATAAAGGTCACTCATTTGCCCTCACTGGGTGAAACGCTTTTGGTCAGATAGTTCATTATACATAGAAGCAAGCAGATGTGAAAGAATTTTGGGAAATCATTAAGCAAGACCTATAAAGTTTGGCTCAGGCAAGCTTTTTTACAGTAAAGAATAACCTTGTTCTTAAAGTCCAGTTCAGAAGACAAAACATTGCCATTTCATGATGACTTCTGTAACTAGAGCCAAAATGCCTTCAGTGCAACTGGGGTGGAAGTTGGGTCTGATCCCCCCAGCCTACATTGATTTAGACTTTTCATGCTGCTGTGAATGATTCCTGGTAACAAGTTGTCCAAAGAAACCATACAGGCTAGGGGGGATCACAAGTTTATCAATATAATGAACTCTGGTGTTCTTTAGGAAGATTTCCGTTGTGGAAGATGGAAGGAAAGAAAAAAAAAAGATATAGCAGCCTTGCAGTAGGTTATCCATAGAATAATCCCTATGATTCAGTTAAGTCATTTCAAAGGTAATTTCTGCTACCTTGTAAGTATAGCATAACGAGAAGAGGCTCCATGCATTATTATAGGAAAGTGAATCATTCACTGTAAGGTGCCTTTCCCTTATTGCTCTACATGTTATAGCTCAAAGAAGAACAAAATGCACTTTTCTTTTAAAGGTATCGTATTCCAGCTGGTATTTAGAGTATGTCATCTGAAAATAGCTCCTGGCATTGTTTTTTCATCTGCTACTTGGATGGATAGGTCAGTTTGAAAAAGCTTCCTTCCTTGACTTTTAAATATAAACTAGCAGTGTAGTATCAACCCTCTTTTTGTAATTGTTTTATCCACATGGTGTCATGATATATCTATAGGTGAGCATGATTATAAATAGTGTCTTGAGATACATTAATGACAGGTTAAAAAAAAAATCAGTATCAAGAATTACAGAAATTAGTCTGGAGTATTTAATACAGAAAACTCTTCTCTTGTTTTAGAAGCAACTGGTACAATTCTTTACATTTTTAAATACTAGAACTTCCCAAACAAGTTCAGTTTTCATCATCTTGTACTATAGACTATAAATGTCTATGAAAATAGCAGGATCACAGTTATTAGAGATTAAAAAAGGCCTCTTCAGCCCCCTTTCAACCAAAACTATGCTGTTTTCTGTAGAACACGTACTAATGCCTTATCATGAGAGAATTCTACATTAGGGCACTGCCTGTTTCAGAAAAACACATGAAATATGAGAATAAATACTTGGCCTCTGCACTTTCCTCCTAAGCCCATGCACTATTCAGTTGCATAAGGGAATGACCCCATACATGTGGCAACTTCTTCAGAATTGCCCCTCCTTGCTAACAGTGTGTATTTCACTGGCAAGGTTTAGGACTGCACCTGCTATGACATTAATGCGGTTTCACAGAACAGCCCTGGCAATGATACGTTGAAGACTTTCTTCTGATCAAATGTGGGGTTTAGCGAATCACAGCTTCTTACCTGGACGTTGACCAGGAATCACCCCACATGAAATCAAGAGCAGACAAGGACAGAATAGTCCCATTGCTTTCACTTGCAGGTGTTCTGTGCAACTGGTGGAACTTGGAGTAGCCTTGAATGTGCCGTGAATTTCATACAGGCCTTTAGGTCATCTTCTGGCCTGTGTAATCCCAAGCAAAGAGGGAGAGCCGAGGCTGGGCAGCCCTGGATGGCAGGCAGCCTCACCGACTCATGCTGAGTTTGCTCACGCTCGTGCTCTTGGCCCAGTGTTAGCGCTCTGAGCAGTAAGCGGCGTAAGTACATAAGAACTTCTCCGGGGCGATGGTTCAGTAAGAAGATTAAACATGAATCCAACTCGAAGCTCTGCCACGCGCCACGCAGAATCGGGGCCTGATTCAAGACTAAAGACTTTTTCTTCTATTTTCTGTGCCTTTATGATTCAACTGAGTTTATTTCTTTGTTCCGAAATTTATTAAAAGAAAAAGTGCATATCAAAAGGGAAACAGGTTTCACAATGTTAGCTTTGAAGCTTGTAATCTCCCACAGAAACCCGACTGAAACTTCCAACATGGTTTGCCCCACAGAGAGCAGGTGAAAACATGATTTGGAACAGCGTGACAATGGCTCTCAGCTCCAAATGCATCAATTAAAAAGAAAATCCTTCTGCCCACAAATTCTGCCTATTTCCAATTAGAATGAAAACGTAACAGAAAACTAGATGGATTAAAGAGTACTTGTTTTTCTCTCTCTCCAGTAGCCTAAATTCAATATAATGCAACTTTGTTGTCTTGTTTGTACAGATCTAGTTGCTTGCTTGGTCAGGCATTTCTGTCTCAGCCTTCTTCAGCTACTAAAGCTACTACTGCCGCTTGCATTCCTTTCATATTGTGTATACAATGAATTTGTATTATCTATTGTTTGTTCTAAACTTCTGACTTTATTTTGCCAAGGCTATCTGTTTTTAAATTAGTAATTTTCACTCCCTCATGCAATTCTTCTAAATTACTTTTTGGAGTACTGGCTATTAATATTTTAGGTAGCTTTGATGTTTTACTTTATAGTCTTCAATTTTATTTTACATTTCACAGGTTCCTAGTTGCAAATAATCCTACAGGCAATTTTCTCACATTGCAACTATTCCTTGAAAGATATGCTAATGTAGCAAGGCACTTGCAATACTGGGGGTTAAGTTAATCACCCAAAATGAGCCGTATTACTGTCAGTGGTATATAAAGACATCCCATAGTGAATTACTAGGCAGACTAGCATTAAAGCTCCTTTATAAAATACCAGAACCTGAAGGTGTGAAGAAATAAGCATTCATTTCAGAATCTATTGAGCTAAGGAATCTGGAGGGTTTTTTTATAAATGTATATCTGGACTTGAAGGTACCAAACAAATACAGTGTTTGTGTTTCCTTTAAAAAATCTGCAATATTGTTTGAAAAGCCTTTGTGAATCAAAAAAAGAAAAAAAATTAGTAATTACTGCCTTTATGTTAATATATTTGCACAGAAAAAGGAGTTGCCTGCTCTCTGTTCAAGCTAAGCAGGGCACCCAAATAATAAATTGATAGATTAGATTACATCATTTAAAATGAAAATTGGAACATTTCTTATCGCCTTAGACTTATCTGCAAGAAGCCAGAAGATATGTGCAATAGACATGTATGTTAATTTATACTTTATATCTTACAATTCACAATATGTGTTTAAACTGTTCTTCAAAGAGACAACATTTTAGGCTCCTACATAGTAATTGTCTGCCAGATATTTCTACATGTGCCCTAGAATTCCCAATGAAGTAGACTTCAGGTAGGATCCATTGGGATGTGAATGATGAACCCTTTATCCAGAAAATTGAACACTGTGCTGGAAACGTACCCCTCTGTACCTAAAACTAACCTAGATGCTATCAAATGAGGTGTTCCTCTGCTCTAGCTGAGCGCAAAGAAACATTTAGCTATGCAGGCTGAAGAACATAGTCGAGATCTTCTGCCAGGTCTGATTTTTTGTTGGTTGCATCATGTGCAATGCCACAGCACTGTTCTCTACGGCCAGTAGATTAAGGAGTTTTGGATAGTCTTAATCTATTCTGTCAGAAGGGTACTTTCTCAGCAGACTGCCTGCTTAGAGGGAGGCAGAGGTACAGTTCAGGGTTGCATTTTAAAACAGCAGTACAGCAGTGCTTATAATGATATAGATTTCTGTTTCTTGTCTGGAAAAAGATTGAAATAAGATTTAGTTACATTGTAGCAATATGCATTTTTATGAGAACAAATGTATTTCAAAGCAGAAAAGACACGGAGTGTTCAGGAAAGGTTTACGTGGAACACAGTATTTATTTGCCATGCATATTTGATATGCGTTCATTAAATACGCAATAGAAATGTCAACATAAAGTGCTGTTTAGATCCTCCTATAAAAACAAACCGCATTGGTGTTGAAATTGGAATGTACTAATCTTTGGTTAAATACAAGCCTTATTTGCTATCCAGCAAAGAAATGTTTGATTGAGTGTTGTTAAATAACCATATCTTTAACCTAATTTAATTTGCCCTTCATTTATAAAGTCTGATAGAGTGATACTGTGTCAGTGTAACCAGCGCTTTCACATACCCTCATCTGCCTTTATATGTTTTTTTTTCCCACCCTCACCCATTGACATTCACTCACTAACAATTATCACCAGCCCATGCCTAACTCGAAAGTATTTTTGCGGTCTCGCTGAACCATGGCCAATCCTTACAAAGAGGAAAAAGCAGGCATCTCTTCTGTATGACATACACTCATCTGGCATAACACAACAGATAAATGTATTCACTAGTAAAGTAACATTTGAGATAGCTGGCCTCATTTGTGAGTTGGAATTTAGAACTAAATGCTAAACATTTAGTTAGGGTATTTTGGTTTGGGTTGTTTGAGGCCTTTTTTGCTGGTATATCCATGCTGACTTAAAAAGTTATTCCTTTCACCAGATTGGATTCAGGCTTTTAAATAGTGTTTATAATGATGGCTTACATATACCGAAAAGATTCTTCCACGACAGTCACTGGAAAGGTACTTTTAATCAGGATATCCAATTAGGAATATAAAATACACCATACAGGATTGTCATCCAAACCTCACCTGGACCAGCAGTTTATAGGGAGCTTTAAATTGGGGTTTATGCCCCACAGCATAATAATATCTCTTCCTTAGAGCCTTTGCAATTATTTCGTTCTCTGTAACACAATTGTGAATGTTCCTACTGCCTAAGTATCTAGTATTTTGGGAGGAGTCTTGCTGCACTATATTATTAAGTTAATCATATTTTCAGAAGGAGTTCCACGGGTGTACAATTTATCTAAAAACTGTCTTTCTACAGGTCTTTCGGTAGGTTTACCCAGCAATCATTCAAGTGCCTGCAGTGTAATGGAGAGAAACCTGAGCTAGATTTAAATTCAAACACCAGTAACAATCTAACCAAGGCAGCACTGAGCTCAGCACAGCCAATTTACTTTGCTGAGAAGCTGGGTAAATTAGCTCATGCTGAGCTCTGCGCTGCCGTAGCTGACTGCTGGCAGTACCCGCGCTCACTAGTTTAAAGCTAGTGTGGGTATCTCTCTGGTGTACTGCACTCATTGCTGATGTACTCGCACAGTACAGTGTACGCACACACTTAAATCATTGCTTTTCTGTTTCAATGGGTTGCTTTTTGTTGGGTACGTTCCATGTAAGAATTTCCTAATTTCTTGCTCTGCCATTATTGTTATAATTGTTATCACATCTTCTTTTCTGTCTCTTTTTCAAAAACCAGCAGCAGTTCAATTTTTAATTGTTTTTGCCTTTGGCCTCTTCCCAGTCCTGCCACGTGGTTCAAGTTGGAGTGACCAGCATAAGAAGTATGTTGCCTCCTTCCATGTGTTTCATACTTCTGTCTATAACTGCCACATGTGAATGTCTTCTGTCTAAAATAAATATCAATACGGTGGCCCCAGAGACTTAGGGAGATTTGGTTAACATAATGCCACCATGATTGCTTGCTCTCCCCAGTGTGTCTGGGCCCAGTGTCGCGAGGACTGGACGCAGCAGGTTTACTGCAGCCCAGTACCATGACAGATGTACATACCACGTATGTTCCAGAAATACAAAGTAGTTACAGTGTGCACGAGATATGCTGGAAAATTAAATTGATGAGGGAAATCAGAAATAAATTTTGAAAAAATGAAAAATATCAAGAAGAACTGATGTTCAATCATTTTCACATTCCCTCTCCAAATGTTGGTCTGCCTTTTTTTCTCTCCTCTTCCTATTCCCATTTCTTTGCCCTTTTCTACTCTGTCCACTGTGACTCGCGAAAAATATGCTTTGATTGATACAGCATCCTCTCAGCTCATTAAAAGCACAGAAGGGTTATGCGTTGCTTGTGATATAATTCAGCACATATCTTGGTGCATGAGAAATACAAAGGAAAAGTAACAAAATTTGTCTCATTCAACAGGTTTATTACAGTTATTTATTCTTTTAAATAGCTGTGAAGTAGATACTCCTGTGAAGGGAGCCAGGCAGGTAGACAGACATGTAAGTAGGTCTCTGTACTTTACTGTTTTGGAGGACTGATGAAAAATTACCATCTTTGGCAAAAAATTCTAAACTTGATGAGAGGAGAAGGCCACAGAAAACAAGCAGTACTGTATTTAGGGATTTCACTACATCCTTCATTAAAGTTCAGAAAGAAAAGACAGGATTTTAACAATGAGGTATAATTCAAAATAATTAGACAATTAGAATACATGCCTCATTAAAATAACGAGATTTGTGCGCTATATAACGATGCTTGGGTTTTCCTCATTCCAAAATATGGAAGTTTTGGTCAGTATGTTGAACTCCCAGAAATGCTGTTCTGCTAAGGGTGGCTTTTATCACAGCCCTGAGCAAGGACTAGCCCGAACTGCGTGGTGTCGGTGAGCACTGTGAGCTCTCGCCAGTCGGAGGGCTACAGCATGTCCTTCAGAGCAGACTGGCAGGGACCATACAGCTGTCCTGAATGTTTTTTGGAAATAATGATGTGAATTTTGTCACTTTAAAATTGATCTTTTTGGGGAAATAGCTGACAGTAAAATGGGTGTTAGAATGACAGGAACATCCTGCCCTCCAGGATTTTCATGAAAGAAAAGTATTTCACTGCCATTTGAAACGACCAGATACATATATTTGTTTGCATTCTCGTATCGCAAACACCTAATCAAAATGGTATGAAGAGACAGGGAAAGCCATTACCAAGCTGAGCCCGAATATGCCAGGTTTCAGCCTGAGAGAAATTTGTAGCCTGAAGCTATAAGCCACTGAAAATAGGTGTTTATAATGGAAGTGCCATCTTAACCTTATCTGTAGTGGCACTACTGCTTTGCTATAATATCTCCTCTCCTAGCATCTGTGAAATTGTAATCTGTCCTATGGCTGGTAACTGAGGAGATGATGAAACCCAGGGATACGCTCTGAACTACCTTAATTTATCTGTACTAGGTTTTTACTGACACATAAAAAGGGAAGGTGAGCAGGGAGCGAGGGGCTGATGTCAGCTGAGTGCCTCGGACGTGCTTGGGAGAAAGGGAAACAGGGCACCAGATGACTGTCTGCATCAGTCACCAGATTATCTTTTTACACCTCAATATTTTTTTCTTTCTCTGCAGCAAACATGGAACAAATTTGTTCATGATATTTGAAGTTTTCATCTACAATATTTGTTTTTCAGCCTAGTGGACCTAAAAGCAAGCCAGTGTAGGACATCACAGTCCTGCTAATGAAGATGTTATCTCTGGAAACTTTCTGCGTTACTCAGCATTAACACCATCCAGCTGCCAAATAGTGGTATGTGCTACACTGATTCTTTGTAATTAAAATAGCTCTTCCATTACTGCCTCTATCATGTAGGCATGATGAGAGAGACCTGTAATCCTATCTTTAAAAAAAAGTCATGGTAAATATTTTCGTTGTATAACCACCTCGTTATTTTTGTCTCCTAATCATTTGTTGCCTTACCTGACTTCTTTGTAAATTGGCCAATTGTATCTCTACTCATACAAATACTCTTTAATGGTCTAACAAATCAACTTATTTTTCAGACTGTTACGTTTCTACCCGTTAGCTCACAGTAATGTTCAAAGATATAGGATTTGGTTCCTTAGGAGTTTTCTTACAAAATTAACCGTTTTCCTGTTTGAACAAGAACACTTAAATATTGGGGGTACGAGTGATGTGAGCCTTGAAACAAGGCAGGATTTTAACCTTTGGCAGAGAAAGCTTTGCTTATAACTCAAGTAGTATCTCATGTCTTTACCTGGGGTGAAGATCAAACAAGGTAGAACTTCAGTCCTGCTCTCAGTTTGCAGGGCTGTTCAGACAAATCTGGTGAAGCTTTGAATTTGATTCTCTACCGGAGAAAGGAATTGGCAGAAATTTCTGTTACCCAAAATCGCTATGTTTGAACTACTCCACTTAGCATATCTTTCTGCAGCCAGTTTTCATTTATTTCATATGCATAACACAGAACTGCTAGAATGAAGGGCCAGAGGGGGGTCTCTTTTGGGCACTATGCAATGCCGCATGTACCTAGCCCTCTAGCCTCATTCTCTCAGAAAGTACACTTGTTAATACTCTGCTTTATCCTTGCATTACCTTCCGATTCTCTTCCAGCTGTGTGAGTGCTCTTGTTCTGGCCCACTCAGGTACACAAGAGTCATCAATGATTTCTCAGCACTTCACATTATTCAGACTTCTGCTAATTCTGGGAACTATGTGACTATATGGGAGTGAATTTGCATGAGTGTGTATAGTTTGTTAGTGACCCTGGGGACAGTCAGCATGGGCAGAGTTGGAGAGGCAATTCGTGTGTGTGCGCATGCACATGTGTTCAAGACTTGGAACATGGAGCTCTCAGCCTATGTGAAAAGAGCAGTCTTATTTTCCATACATAGATGACATTTACAATGTTATTTTCAAACACACTATTCCCATATATTTTTTTTCTGAAATAAGCGTATAGAAGGTTATGAAGAACAACATAAAATAGCAGGTATTTTGGAAAACAGGGGAAATCCCACAACAGAGAGGGACATAGATATAAAATGCTTTCCTGTTTAGGCCAAATCTAATTGTCAGGAACATTCAACACCAAGGTTGCAATTCATTAATTTCACAAGGATGTGTACAGACTCTTTCCCGTATTGTATCATGTACCAGTGCTTGCCTAATTATCAGAAGACTGTTTCAAACTGGTTTGATTTTCTTCTTAATAGTGAAATATATTTTTTTAAAATTGGCATTACAATTTCAGATGTCTTCCTGCAAAAAATGTGATTGCTGAATAAATAATGTTTAGATAAACAGGTTGCTTATCTGAAATGTCAGTTTTTCTAATACTCATTAGGACGCTTTAGAGTAGTTCAATCCAAAATTGCCGTAACTCTTTTTCCATCCTATTTTCTACATACCCTGACACTCTTGTTCTGTCCGTTATCCAGATGTCCTTCACTACCAAGATAATTCTCTGAAGAGCTGCAACAGTACTGGGAAATGCCACCTTAAATTGGAAGACAAGATCAAGTTTTGAGAAGAGAAAATTTTTTACTTTATTAGTTTACAATAAGCTGTACCCTCTTTGACAACAAAAGAACGAACTCAGAGACTTCTATCGGCTGTTTGGCTGGCATGTGTTTGCATGCCTAGTTTTGAAATTAGGGTCATGCTTCCTAATAGGTAAGTACAGAACCGCAAGTGAATAGAAACGTGCTTCCAGGGAGCACTTTTAAATACACTTGCTGCCTTTAGGTACACTGGACTTCCAAAGGATAATAAAGAATTCTGTCAGTACCAGTACCATCTATAAGACAGAAATGGAGATTTTAATAGTGCTAATTATGTGCAGACAAACTGACAAAATATCCTGCTAAATGAGCAAGTAGGTGTCCACCTCAGTGACTGAGCAGTTAATGATCTTCATCACAGATGGGGTAATTGCACACATATTTGTGTAGTACTGTAAGACCATGTTTCATGCATAATCACTGGGCTTAAATATCTTCCGTGTTTGCTTTCTGAGATCTTGATGAAGACTGCAGCAACATCCAGCAGCCCTGGGTAAGTCCTCTAATTGTAGCCCCTCTCTCCCTTCCATGTTAGAGCGTCTCAGCAAAAATTTTTGTTTGAAAGAATCCGGGTGGCTATTTCTTGTCAGTCTGGCTTATGTATCATAGTCCTGAGCTATTAGTTCAGAAGATGCTAGAGCTAGAAGGGTCTTCCACAGCAAAAATATAACCAAGTTCACCTCAGTTGATTTCCATCTGAAACAAAGAAATAAAGCCACCAGAGATTTAGGCAGGACAATCCTAAGAGCCTTCAAAGTAAAACTTTTTGCTCTATCTGGATAGACACAAAAATGCCTGAGATATTGAGTCTTGGTTTCTGATTAAATTCTGTAGCATTTGGTAAAATAAATCTATCCTTTTAAAGTTAGAATATATATGTATATAAAATTATATGTAAATCAAACAGTTTTGCCTTAGTGAAGCTAGGTTAAAAACATTCTCTAGAAGCATAAACCACAGGAACAGAAGCTGAAAAAAGCATTCATTGAAATTCATGCCTCCGGAATTTATACATTTATATAACAAGTGTGTTGTGCTCTTTCAAACTGTGAGCTAAAGTCTTTACTTTGCAAAGATGATCCACTGCCTCTCCCCCGTCCCACCCCTTTACAACCCTTAATTTCAAGTTAAAACCATCTGCTTCTGTGTAGTGGTTACTTTTTAATTACCTTGAGTTCCCTAATTCTGTTGTTAAAAAAGTTTGAGGTTTCCAAGTCCAGTTGTACACTGAGAAATTGCTAGTTTGTGAGCTAGAACTAAAGTCAGAGCTCAGGTATTGATTTCAGAAAAAAATTACTGTGGATTGTGGGGATTTTGCTCTGACAAGAAAGAATGACTTTTAAGGCCTCCAAAGATGCAAAATTCTTTCAGTGACATGTATTAGTGATAATCAGTGTGTGTTGCTATGGTTCAGTAGAAGTCAGCACTGAACTTCACAAAACTCTTTCAACCTTTTCTCTCTAACTGTATAAATGTGAAAGTAACAATAAATCTTGTTGACAATTATTTCCACATCTATTGGCAGTCAGTCAGCTGCAATGTGAACAGCATTGTGCACAATATGTGCAGCACAGCCAACACCCATTAACTATCTCCCTAGTTTCTCCTGTGACTTAGAGAACATGTTATTTTTCCCCAGTGAGCAGCCCTTTCAAATGTTGAATTAGTAATATTAGCACCAAATACTACTAATTTGTCAGCCAGGCTGTGTTTTTCCAAAGTGTTCACAATGGGGTCTGATAACTGCTTTGTAGTGCAGCAGAGCAAAGACGAAAATTCAAAAACTTTTGTAAATCATTTGTATAAGACATAAAGAAGTGGTGTAAAATTCATTTTTTTACCATTAGAATAGTTAGTATGTATCTAAAGAAAAAAGGTGGAATTTCAACCCTATTCAGCAACAAACTTAAGTGCATGCTAATATGGAAGCATATACATAAGTTCTTTGAAGAAACAGAGCTAGAAACATTTTTAACAGTATGAAATACTTGTTCGAAGAGGGTATTGTCAGGACCTCTATATTTTCAGATTTTAGTGGCTAACTTAAATAATATTTATGAAGAAGAAAAGAAACCTCTCTGCTATAAATAACAAATTTCTATTGTATATCATGCATTCATTGCTTGCATACAATTTTCATTGACATCGGTATGAAATCTGAGCTAATAATTGTGTAGCATATGAAGCTGAAAAGCACAAATGGATCAGGGTTGATAGTCTTATTTTTCTAATCAGTTTTCCTGTGCAATTCTTACAGGCAAATGCACATACACACTTATATGTGAAACCATACACATATAGACAGATAGACCTGTATCTAATTTTCATAAATACATAGCTATCTACCATCAGTAAAAACATGACATTCAATAGACAACAGAGAAGTGCTGTAGACATCTGAAAAATTAATTCAGCTTCTTTCTTTTCATGAAATTGTTTATTTGCAATTCATGCTTAGTCAAATACAGCATATGAATGATATCTAAGTAGGGGTTGTTACAGCTAAAGGTATCCATAGTTTTCCCCATTGCAAAATTCACAATAGGTCAGCATTAAGCTGACTGATTTAGTACAAGGAGGGAAAGACAACTGCTTTAGTGGCTAGGGAAGATGTATAGGAAGCCTTTGCCAGACTAGTCTAAAAGTTGGGAGGAAGCTTGTGAATTATGTGTGATTATCCAAGGAGTTTTGTCCACATCTGTATAGCACTGTTTTTTAAAGAGAGAGGATGTAACCTAACTGAAGACTGGATGGCCTTATAGGAATACTGACCGCAGGGAGAGCATATGTTACTGAGTATCTTTGTTATCCTGCACTCCCTGGAAGATTCCTCACTTCCAGGACTAGAGAGCTGGCTGCCGCACGCTGGGAAGGGCCACAGCATGAAAGAGAGGATGCTGTCTTCTGTGACTGCCAGTCATTTCAACTGGACTAATGAATCAGTTCCAATTTC
The DNA here is from genome assembly GCF_929443795.1 of Astur gentilis. Taxonomy (NCBI): domain Eukaryota; kingdom Metazoa; phylum Chordata; class Aves; order Accipitriformes; family Accipitridae; genus Astur; species Astur gentilis. The sequence goes on along the minus strand of NC_064887.1, from coordinate 15,849,521 downwards.
TAAAGGAGTCACAGAAGTCCACAGAGTCTTTCTCGTCTGCAACTTGAATGTCCTTCCTAGGTTTTCAGCTGAATCATTTGTGGATTTTGATACAATTTTAGGTGACTTTCTGTGTTGCTTTTCTGTGCTCTGAAAGTTGTATTATAGGAAAACTTATAATGTAGGAAAAACTGTATTTCTTTCCTGGTGTATCAATGTTGAACGAAAATAATTAAAAAAAAAAAATGCACTGGGAGTGAGGACTGTGGAGTAGGTTCTGTTCTGGGAGTTACCACCGATTCACTTGACTCTAGGCCAATCACTGGCAAACAGTTTCAGTGCTATATAAACTGGATATCTAAATACATTTTAGACAACTGGTCTGATTAACACCCACAGTTCTCCCCAAAACAGTGACTGAGGCAGTTCCTTACAGATTTGATAATTTGGACAGAAGAACATTGCCCAGAGATTCTGGAAATAAAATAAACTTCATTACTTTCTAAAATGTGTTCTGAGGTGCTTAACATCTAGTTCCCAGTTTTGTCATTAACCTTCCTGGACCCATTGTGTACATTGTGGAACTAACACCATTTTGACTTACCTTTTTTTGGTACGGTTAGCCAATATTTTTAATACAAAGTAATATCCTTTGATGGAAATTTCTGCATAATAGAAATGTACTGCCCCTTGCAGAATATATTAATTACTACCTCTTTCTTTTATTTTACTTGAATTTGGATAAAAAGAGTTAATGGAATTACCCAGCACTAGCAAAGCTGAAGCGATGATATTGGTTGTAAAAACTGCCCCTGTGCAAGAATGTTTTTTTTTTATTGAAGCGAGTCTTCTGTTTTATGCTCAGCAATTGCCCTGTGTTTTAATTCCCTCATAAGGATCACAAAAAAAAAAAGGAGGAAAAAAAGGAAAATATAAGAGTATATGCTGTAAATGTTATGTTCACATATTTTTTCCCCACAAAGAAAAGGAAACTGCTAGAAATGTTGATTTGTTTTAAACATTTCAACAATTGGAGATTATTGAAATACTAAATTACTGGCACACAAGAGAACTAGATGATTGTTGTTCCACATTTACAACACAAACCAAATGATGGCTTGGAAAAAAAACAACAGCAGCAAATATTTTGAGTCTTAATTATCAGGCTGAAAAGGCTGATGAACAAAAGAGAGAAGGGGGAATGTGTGGAATAGTGAATGGAAGGACAAAGGAGTTAAAAAAATTTTAAAGCCTTTGTCAGGCTCAAAAAGAGAAACAGACTTAATTATTATTTTCTCTTCATTCCATTTTGGGAGCTTTATCTGAAACTATAACTTACAAAGAGCAATTATAAACAAATGGCACCCAGCATGAATACTTCTCTGAGGTTTGATCGCCTCATCCTTGGCTCTTACATCAGCACAATGATGTGTTGCCCATTGGAAACCAGCATGACTAGGACTGTAGAATTGAAGCCATGCAGTGATTTAAACCTATAGCTTCATTTATCTGCTCCATATGGAATTGAAACCTGGACAATAGTATCAATGCATTAAAATGAAGGGCTTATTCCAATGGAACCTGGCTAGATTAGTTAAAGTACTCTGCAATTCATGGAGAACAGCAGAGAATACAGAAATAATTTCCTAGAATAATCCAGAGAATTACTTTATGTTTCTGATATAGATCGCTGGGGAAATAATTTAAAAGCATTTTTAAATATCTTCCATTTTCTATTATGAGCCTTTGGATTTCCACAGTTTGAGAGAAGTGAGACATTGTGGCTTAGAAAACTAATTACAAAACATAAAAATGCTCAAGTCTAATGGAACAAATCAGACAGAAAAAAGATTTCCATACAGAAAGATCAATGTTGGAATGGAAGCTACGGCTTTTACGTGTCTTCCTCTCAACATCTTTGTTATACATTCTCTTTGTTCCTGTTAGCTTACTAATTAGCTGTGATTTTTTTTTTTAATGCCCCTTACACTGGGTTAATTTTGTCTTACTCAACAGCAGGGGTTTGTGTAATAATAATTCACATAGCAATGTCAATGATTAAAATCCTTTCATTAACATGGTACCTTAAAGATAATGAATGTGAAGCTTTTAGCTAACCCAATCTCTAGGCTCAGAAAGGCAGTTTTTGCTGAAAAAAAAAAAAAAAAATTAAAAAAAATCCTTGTACAGATTAGCTTTTGCCAGCAGAACAAATGAGATCTTTGTTTGGGTGTATTACAAACAGAGTCATACAAATCAAAGAGCATTTATTATGAATACAATGATGTAGCATGCTTCTTTTGACAAAAGAATTCTAATAATGTACTTGAAGAATGCAAAACAGGCATTCAGAAGTGCTAATTTTCTGGCATTTTTTGTAGACAGCACTGTCAAGGCAAAGATAATCAACTGAGGGGTCAGAGTGCCTTGAGCTGAATGTTGTCAGAGATGTGGCGGAAGGTGCTTTGGGCTGGATACGTCATTTCTCTTCAGCCTCTTCAAGAATTTTAAACAGGTTTATCTGTCAGGATACAAGTGTGATTCAGTAATTAGGGACACAAGATGAAATACCATTTTGGAAAGTTTTAATACCTGCTAGAACAACTGTTCTACTAAACATGCTGCCTTTTCTAAAAAATGCCTTTCCACCTACATTCTAATGGTTCTTACATTTCATTTTTACTAAGTGCAAACGATGTTCGCTGGATGAATTCATCCACATACAAATAATATAACTAATAAAGAAAGGTGCCTTAGCAACAGCAGCAGGGTAACGACATTGAGAAGACCAGTAACTCTCATTCAAATCAGTTACAGCATTCTCCCCTTAATATACTGTGCTTTCAATTCTTTAAGTCAAATCTTGGGTTTGAAAACTAATATTTAGCGTATCTGTATTTTCTACCATCCCATTGTACTATACCTCTAGATATTTTTTTTAATATCAAATAACATTTGTACAATAGCCAACTAATTTACATGAATAAATTCTGTCCTTAACAGTTTTATTTAAAAGCTACAAAAAAAAAAAAAAAAAATCATTCTTGACACCATCTTACCCAGTTAAGGCTGTAGGATTTTTGTACATTTTAAACTGTTTTTTCCCCAGTGCAACAGAAACTTCTAAATCTCAAGTTAAGGGATCACGCTGTAAAGACTTAAGCAACTCTGTGCCTTTATTTATGTAGATGCTGTCATTGAAGTCAGCTGTGTGCTTGCTAAGTTTTTACTGTATTAAGGTTTTTAGCAATTGATCAACATGAACAGAATTCCTCAGCAAACGAGCTGAGGAAAAACGACATTTTCAGTGGGGTGATAGCCAAATGGGTCTTTCAGATTGTTTCTCCGCTGTGTTGTTCACTCAAGTAATTCAAGAAGGAGGTCAGTGAATGGGTAGTTAGTGGGAACACGTACTACAGCTGTAGCTTCTCTGTAATTTTCCTGTTGATAATTTCATATATTTTTGTCTTTAGTGCATTGCTGTTCCCATTGCTCTCATAGGCACAAATAATTGCTTACATTTTTTAAAGAAAAGAAAGCAGAAGATAGCCCCCTAGAAAGCTGAGTCACTAAGCTGGCTGCTAAAATTAATATAAATATGACTAAGTAAAAGTTTCATCTGATAAAGGCATTAATATGAAAGCTGAAATAAATGCTTTTGTGTAAGAGACTGTCAAGACAAAGCTCTGGGGTTTGATTTGCCGAGCAAGGTGCAGAATCTGTGAAAATTCTTAATCTCATATATGTAAACAGAAATGGACTGTTTCTTGTTATTTTTCCTCATATTTTGGCTTACAGGCAATAATAGCCTGGTAAATTTGGTTCAGCTGAGTAGAGTTCTACACACTATGTAACTTGCCTTATAGCTCTCCTCTTAAAAAACGCCTACATGCATCCGTATGGATTTTTATTTCCCAGAATGCTTCACAACCTGAAAAAGTGGGAAGGAAAACCTCGTTCTCCAAATAAAACCATGCTGCAAAATATGGAGTGGCCACAATTTCTTTCAGCTCCATGAGTCTGTTGCTAACTTTCAGCACTCTGCTGCTTCCAGGCTTATGACACATAGAGCACGATGCTGGGACTTGCATAGTGATATGGCATCATACTGGGACTGGAGAAAAGTTTTAGAAGGTACAAGAAAAATGTATATAGGCATGTAGGGACTGAAGAGGGAATGTGGTGCATAGAGCAGTCACTGTTTTAATGCAGTTACACCCAGGTAGTTCTGATAAATTGGAAAATATCCCTTCTACCTTCTTAGAACATAGACAGCTCAAAGGTGACACAAAGAGCAGTTTTCCCTCCTGCCACACTTTCATGTTCACTCTTGGTACATCTCCGTATTCCACAATAGAACATAATTTATCCCGTTACACAATCTGAACAACAATTTTGTATGATTCTTTGGATTTTATTGGCAAAACTCCATGAGTTCTTCCTGAAGAATTAGTATATTGAGCTCATGATTATAATTATTTATTCTCTTATGGCAAATGCTTCCTAGACACTTAATAACATCATTAAATACCACAAAAGGAATTCCTTGGCCCTGATAGAGTCAAAACAGTATTTCTGTTTTGGCAGAGACAATTAAAAGGCTAACCCGAGACCCTCAGAAATTCTCCTGGGAGTGTACTTTTAAAATGCCAATTTGTGTCTGTTTAATATTGAAGCAATATTTTCTGATTGAATATTGAAATAATATTTTCAGTTTGTTTTTATGTTTAGCATTTTTGGACCTCTTGAGTACTCATGGAAAAAGAAGTGCTTCACAGGCTCCTCACTCCTTTTCCAGGGATGTCCTCTTAGCTCTGTTTTTCACTAATTTCCTCTCCCTTTTTTCCATTCTCACATTGTTGTGGTTTAACCATAGCCAGCAACTAAGCACCACACAGCCGCTCACTCACCTCCCTTACAGCAGGAAAGGGGAGAGAATCAGAAGAGCAAAAATGAGAAAACTCGTGGCTTGAGATAAAGTCAGTTTAATAGGGAAAGCAAAAGCCGTGCACACAAGCAAAGCAAAACAAGGAATTCATTCACCGCTTCCCATCGGCAGGCAGGTGCTCAGCCATCCCCAGGAAAGCAGGGCTCCATCACGTGTGACGGTCACTTGGGCAGACAAACGCCATCACTCCAAACGTCCCCCCTTCCTCCTCCTTCCCCCAGCTGTATATGCTGAGCATGACGTCCTGTGGTCTGGAATACCCCTTGGGTCAGTCGGGGTCGGCTGTCCCAGCTGTGTCCACCCCCAACTTCTTGTGCACCCCCAGCCTCCTCGCTGGTGGGGCGGGGTGAGAAGCAGAAAAGGCCTTGGCTCTGTGCAAACACTGCTCAGCAGAAACTGAAACATTCCTGGGTTATCCACGCTGTTTCCAGCACAAATCCAAAACACGGCCCTGTACCAGCTGCTATGAAGAAAATTAACTACCCCAGCCAAAACCAGCACAACATAAAATGCCCTCCTTACCCTTCCAAATAATAATAAACTGTTTCTTATCAACAAACCTATTCCTAAAAGAATGGGCTCAAATGGATCAACACCCTGACCTCCATCTCTCTGTCCTGGATGAGCTGTGCTCAACAGAGATATAGATAGTTACCTATCAGGAGATGCCCGCTTCAGTATCTCTTTTTATATCATGCTATGCCAATCATATCTTATTGAATTGAATTGAACTGAATTGAAAAAGGCATATCTTATAAGAGTTATCATTCTATTCTCAGCCTGCAGATGTGTGAGAGTGTATCTTTAGTAAGGACTACTAATAAAAGAACCAGACCTATTGTTCCTACATATATTTTGCCATATTCTGATAGACATTTCAACTTCTATGGCAGGTGGAATGGCATACATGATAAAAGAGAGAGGAAATCAAGTGAAATTGAATATACACAATTGCATCGTGCATGAAGGAGATATTTTCCCCCTAGAAAATATTTTGAAGCAGCTCATTGCTGTATGAATGGGGACCATCCTCCAGTTACTAGAAAGGCATTGGAACAACTTGATTTTTTTTTTTTTTTAATTGGATACCTCGCTGGTCTTACTACAAAAAGAAAAATAGTGAAATAAATAAATAAAAGTAACTTCAGAGATTGAAATAATTGTTAGGGTTTTGTTTTTTCGTTTTTTTTTTTTCTGAAATGTCTGGTTGGGGTCTTAGGGCTTCTAAGTGTATTTGGCTTTTGTGGCTATGTTTCATTGTAGAGTTTATAAGAAGCCCTATTGCAACTAGCATAGCATTGTCAGTGTCCTTATTGTCTGGGCTGGGATTTAATTTCAGTACATCACTTGCAACCAAGACAACCTTGGCATTGCAGTTTGTCGCACTTTTTTATGAGCTCTATCTCACTGAAGTGCATTCTCCCCAGCCTACAGCCATAGCCTACTAGTCTGGAACAAAACTCTTGCACATAATGAGAAAAGTAAAATCATACCAGAGAAAATTAATGGCCAGTCCTTTCTACTGGCTTTGTAAAGACTGTGACCTTAGCAAAGCTGAGTCAGTGCTCATGCTGCTACCTCTGCCTGGAGCCATGCAAGATTTCATACTTCTATAAATTTGGTCCAGGGGAAACCTATTTATGCAGCCAAAAGCCAATAGATGTGTAGGTCAGGATTTGATCTCATAGGTCTAAAGAATAACAGTATATTCTTAGCCTGAATGCGATATAAATAGGTATTCTGCCAACTACAGTTTGTATCTTGTCCTTCTAGTAGACCTTGCCCCCGGTGAATCTTGTTGACCTCGTTCACCTCTGGTATGGTGGTTGTGGCCCAGCTTGTGATCTAGATGTACTGTAAGTCCAAACAGAGATTATTGCCCCATTCTGACAGGCTTTGGAACAGCTAAAGACAAATGCTGAGACAGAAAGGAAGAGAGACTTATAATACAGAGATTGGCACAGTTAGAGTAAAAGTTTTCTTGATTCCATAACCAAAAGGTTGTGAGGCTTTCTGCTTTGTGGAACAGAAACACAGGGCAGACTATAATTCCTTAGAGCAACCATTTTGACATGTGACTCTTTCTGAAATATAACCCTGAAACAACTCTTTGCTGTCTCCAGAAGGAACAATGGTTGCATATAACAGAAAGGTCAGATTCCAAGATGGAAACCCACCGCTCTTCGAGTAAGAAAACTCGGAAAATGATTTGGAAAGATTGTTTAATTTCTGTGATTTTACCTTTAAGAGAATTGTCACTTGAACAATTCCTTGAAAATGGCATTGTCTTACTAGTTTTGACAGGAGTTCAGATTTTGTGTTTGTGACCTATCTGTACTGTAGGTGTTGTTTTATTGTCCACTGTTCGGAAAATCTCCATGTGGTGAAGGAAGTGGAAGCAGAGATGACTGGCAAAAGTTAATAAAGAGTCAATACAGCCTTGCGCTACAACCTGTGCTCCTTTCCTTACTATTCCTGAAATTATGAGATACTTAAGGTCTATCTGAGTACTACAGTATGGTTTAAATCATAGAAACATGCTCCTCTGATCGGCAGGTGATGATTTTATGTCTTTGTCTTGGACTGGAAATTAAACATGAGTCCATAATTAACTGATCATTGCAGAATTAGATGGCATTAAACTGAATTTATTTTAATAAGCTGCACTACTTGCTCAAATGAAAGGCTCAGTGCTCTGAAGGACCTCCTGAAAAGAACAGGGAATAAGCTCTGTACAACCAATAGCTTTTCTGTTAATATAAGTTACTAATGTAATTATCTATGGTTAAAGAATGAGAGAAATGTAGTTGAGCCAAATATGTCTTTAAAAACATGTAATAATGGTAATTGCTGCATATCCTTATATCACAATAGGAAAAAAGAGAAGGGAAGATGAAAATATGTTATAAGAAAGAAGTTAAATTATAAAGAAAAAGAAAGTATAAGCACACTTGTTAGAATTTCTTAGGTTCAAAAGCTTATTTCAATGTGAAATTCACTATTGGCCCTTACAAACACTAGAAATGCACATGCTAATACTTAACAGTCTTGTTAACAGAAGCTTGGTGAGAAAGGATTTTAGCCCGCAGTGTCTTGAATTCACTGCCACATCCATTCTCCATCTCTGCCCTCCCTTCCCCCTCCCCCTCCCCCCAAATTCATGTCTGTCTTGATTTTACATGGGCAGAACAATTTTTGGCGTTCATTTATACTGCTTTTAATTTGGCTAGATGGGTCATCACTGAATGTGGTGGGTGATGTGCTTCTGCCTTTTTCAGCACTTCCAGCTCATTGTGATCCTGTATCACGATGAACCCTAAATTAATCTAAGTCTTTCCCACAAAACATTGCAGAAAACTAATCCACCATAACTCAGAAACCATTTTAAGAAAAGGAACAAATTCTGAGGCAGTAAGTTACGCTACTTGAACTCAGAATTACATCAATTACTCATACTGACACTCATGAGTACAAAATAGGCACATACATTTGTGCAAGTGAGAAGGAATAAGGCATATGAAAGATATAAATAGGGTATGATCTGCTTTTAGCATACATCCTGCTAGTAACTGCTTTATTGGTTCTACTCCTTTCAGTGATTTTCAACATCAGTAGGTCAAATTCAGTAGCAATGTTTCAATTATATGCTGGTAAATGATCATATGATAAATCTCAGGGACTCACCTGGAAGAAAGTTAAAAATTATATCAACTAAGAACTCTTTTTAAATGTATTTAGATGCATCTCTGAATTTTATGTTATCTGTGTTCATGTCAATACAGATAATAGTAGATGATTTTATTGCAGAATATGTTGCTCTGAAACAAAATTACCTCATATTCACTGGGTGATATCAGAGTGGTCTTTGCTTTGCTGCAATTAGATGGCGGTGATGGTGTGATGATGGACATCAACACAGCGACAGAAAAAAGGGACACATAAGTCATCCTGAGTGTAATAAATGCTTGAGAATTTGACAATAACAATTTGAGAGTCAACAGGGAAGCTTGGCACGACGAAGTGCGGTGAATCAGGATGATCAAATGATTTTATTAGTTTGCTTTTATTAGTCAGATCTATTTCCATTTTTTTAATATGACCAGGGAAAAAAGAAGTAATTGTAATCAGTTTATCAACTACAACCCTGGCAGAGAGTATGCCACTGGTAACTTGATTTTGTTCTGACTGAACACACTATGTTTTGACTAATCTTCAGCATCTAAGATCATTCCTCTTAAAATGTCAGGAAGAGGACTAATAGTTTATTTGTTTTGTTTTGGTGTTTTATTTAAAATAATCTCAAAATATGTTTCAGAGCTGGCCTCATTGTTTCTGGCAGACATGGGACTGATGAAGCTTAAAAAACTGAAAAACACCTTAATTTATCTTCAGACCACAGACTGAGAGTCTACCATGGGCATTCACAGTAGAAGCTTTGCCAGGGCCCCTGCCCTCTCCCCCTGCACGTGAACTTCACCTAAAAGAATCACGTACTCAGTGGGAGAGAAGGGATTTTGTAACTGTGATAGCTAATGCCCGAGGCTCCCCTAAGCAATGATGAACAATTATTATAAACTATTCAAAATTATAGACAGTAGACACTGTGATGGAGACTTTCGTCGACTGGACTGAGACAATTACCAAATGAAGGAAAATATTATTATTTTAGAAAATGTAACATTTTAATACATTGTGAAAAATGATGAGGGAATAATAAATGGAGGGCATAAAAAGAGCTAATAATAAAAAGGAGCTTGGTGAGAAATCCCGCTGTCGTATTTGCATTTACCCTGAAACTAATGCGTGCACATTTTTGAATGCAAATAATTCACAAGAGGAAGCAAAATGAGGATGTTAATAATCATTTTTCCCTTAATGAGAAGCTGTACTTTGATTGAAAGGAGCTTTAAGGTGGCCTAAACTAGGCCTAACAAAGGAGCTTTTGTTTGGGGTTTTTTTGGAGACTTTAAAGGAATGAGTTAGAATAATATTCTGTCACTTAAAATCCCCAGCATTAACATTGTTATCACAAATCTTATTTCAAATTAAAAAAGACGTGTTAGGAAAATTATTCATTCCATATGGGATTTTCTTTTTCACTTTGGCTATTAACTTAAAATGCTTTTTCTTTTGGGAACAGCTTAAGTTTTTAGGATTCCTTTCTTTTTTTTTTTTTTTTCTTTTTTTTTTTTTTAATCTCATTCACAAAATAGATTATTTTATTGGCTCCTTATCTCAGGACTTCCACACCAAGGCTCTAGGTTGCCTTCCTGATTCTTTTTACCTAGTGAAGGCTTGTTAGTCCCAGATGGCTTTAATGGAAACTGGCTTCCTGAATTGACTAGAGTGTCCATCTTCTTAGTGCTGCTTAGAAACAATCATGTATTTCATGTGAAATACTGTAATGAATTAAAACTAGGTTAATTCAGGTTTGAAAACACCATTTCCAAACATAAGGATATGGAAATTTTGTTGGATTAGACTGGAAACACCTCACCAGTGTTGGCCAGAACCTTTTTATCCACTCAAGGCAAATCCTAAGTGGATATAATTCCATTAAATTAAACACACTTTCCATTAAAAGGAGGTGAACCTGATTGGTTTGTCCCCATATGGCCTGAATCCTATCACTCTCCCCAACAGCGGAGTATAGTATAACTCCCTGTGAGTCATCATCAGCACACAGAGGAGCTAATCAAGCATCCTTCACTGTAATCCCGTGTATGCTGGAAGACCGCGGTCATGTTTTCTGTGAGGAATTCCAGCAAACGGGGTTTAATTTCTTTTTGTGTATTTGTTTTCACTAGGTATTTTGAAAACAGCCTGTGGGTTATGTATGCTCTGCACTGCGTGGGGTGTGTGGCTGATCACTGATGGGATGTGATGCACTTTCTCCTTGATTGCACCTGTTTTAAACAGAAAAACGTAAAATGAATATGATGAAGCAAATAATAACTGCGTAGTGCAAGTACCCTAACCTTCAAAATGGGAAATGAGAGGTGGCCCGCCCCCTGCAGGCAGTCACATGGGCTCCCTGTCCCAGAAGCCCTGCCCCTTTTCCGGTCATGTGGTATAAGGACCCAGAAGTCCCTCCCCACTACATAGACGGGGGCAGCCATTCTTTTTCAGTCACCATTTTGTGGCAGGGAGCCTTATGCTCGGTTACGAAACATGCACGTTCTCAAGTGTAAAATTCCTCACACAGTTCTGTGAGCTAAAACAATTGATTTAAATGTTTAGATGGACTCTAAGAGGGCAAATACAATGTAATTGAACTGTGGCTCACAAAATCAGAATAAGTTGCCACGAATAATTTTTTTCTGCAGTGACCGTTGAGCTGTAGTGTACATTTGCAGGGCATAATTAATATTGCCTGTCATTGAGATGCACCATCTTTCTTATATTGCCCTTAATTACTTTGGTTTGATGCTGCTCATTACTCATCAGCTGGTAATGGCACGGCAGGATAGGTGCATTTTTAAAAGTAAATGGTAATTTAGGGATTGTTGTTAGCATTTTATAGAATTTGTTTCTTTGTGAACTAAGCTAGGTAATTGTCTTGGCCCCTGCAAGACTTGAAACTAAGCAGGAACAAAATTCAGTAAATAAGATTAATTTCGTTCTGTATGCCAGCCTTACACACTTAAGTAATTTTCTGTTCCATGTATATAGGTTTTTAAGACATTATGATACCTCCAATATTGACTTGGTTAATTCTCTCAAACAATGCATGAAAATAGTTTGATGATAATAATGACTAAAGATTTTAACATATTTTTTAATTAAAGAAACATTTCTTTGATTCTTTCCCCTGAGGTTTTTTCAGGCTTCTCATTAATTTTGCAGCATGATTATACCTTCAGGTTGATCAACCAAAAATTGTCATGTCTAATGGTGCAATGCTGCCATTTTTCTCATGTTGTGTAGCATTAACTCCACAAGTAATCAAATTCAAATGCACTCAGTTGGATTACTCAATTAAATCTTAGCCAACATGGAGGATGGCTGAGTATCAGTCTCAGGAACAGCTTCCCAATCATCTGAGCAAGCACCTATTTAGGATCTGATTCTGTAACAGCTAATCTATATGGAACTACATGTGTGAGATTTATCCACGAGGTTGTTTGTGTGCATAAACACGTGCATAAATCTTTGCTTGATGAAGGCCTTACACAGCATAGCTAATAAAATGAAATGATTTGTCCTCTTAGGGTCATGGGTATTTATTTCTCTTAACCAGTATGTGTGATTTTTATGGGCTAGTTTCTGATTATGTGTTAGACTTAGAAAAATATTATTTCATGTGGCTATGAAACTGTGCTTAGTAACTCTTTTCAGTTTTATTTTTTTAATGGTGGTATAAGACTTCTTATATTTCTGGAATGGCTTCCCCTGCATTTGACAACTTTTAGCTCTAGTTGAATACATTACAGGTTTAATAGTTTAATTAAATTTTCTAATGTGTGTTCACAGTGCTTCTTAATATATACTGAGGTATTCATGCAAAACTATAAAAACAATCATTGTACACAACAAAGAATATTCTTTAAATATATATAGATCAATTTGGAAACTATTCTGCCTGAAAAGACAATCATATGCAATTCCTGGATTTCATTTTGAGGAAAAAAAAATGCATGTAGACATTATTTGCCTTTTCTGAACATTATTAATTGTAGCAGATACACTTTAATGATGACAATAATAGAATTTTATAAATATATTTTTATATTTTCATATGTATATATGTTGTGTTAATTTAATTGAAATATTGGTGTTATAAAATGTACCACTGCATTCTATATGAGCTAATGTTATTTCAAGCAAAGTTTTTTAGAAGAAGCTAAAATAACTCCTGGATTCCTACTACACAAAAACTGAAATTAATTTAAACCTCAAGAAAATGCAATCAAAAGTCTAAGGCATGTGTTGTGTGTGTTATGTGTTCACTAGTTTGTTACTGGTGAGATTCACTGTCTTGTGGCATTGGTGTTTACTCTCACACTGATTTATTGGTTTGTCTGTTTATATGCCTACATGTGTGAGCTTATTTTCAAAATTTTTTGTCAGTGGTAATTTGAATGGAAATATGCCTAGGAATCTCTCATACATGGTACTTATGTTTGGATTCTACTTTATACCCTTTTCCACAACTTATGACCTTTTATTCAGGCTATTTTTCTCTTTCTTACCCCCTGAGCTTTGTCCCCTTAAGACTTTTGAAGTTTTATACCTTCAGATCTCCAGCAACGAATAACAGGGGAGACAGAAACAATTGGATAATATGTCATGGATATAATCTAGTTCCACAGAAGAACTCTGATTTCTGTTTACTTAGTCTTTAGTTTTCAAGCATATATGACTGTTTACAGCTCTTCCTTTACCTTCAGCAAACACTGACTTGATCTATATCACGTTTGCTAATTGTACATGTTGCTGCCAGTTTTGCCATCTGATAACTGATGGAAGCTTTATATTCTGAGCCAAAAGCAAATGAACACAACAACCACAGGTACTGGTATTTCTATAAACTAGTATTTACAATCAGCCTCTGTTGTTCTTACGATGTTGGCTTAAGAGCAGCTATGCTGTATTCTCTAAGAATACTATGTATTTATTTCTGTAATTGTGGAACATGGCACTATTTTTCCCTGGAAATCAGGGTTTGCAAGTACTGAGGGCAATGGAGAGATTAATGAAATATTCTTTCAACCATGTTGTCTATCTTTTTTTGTGTGTATATATATATATGTATACACACACACACACAAAAAAAAATCTGGTTTCTATTCAAATAATGTATAGCTATATTTTAAGTAAAGTTAGACCTAAAATTCTTTCAGGATAAAAATGCCAAGAATATATTAAAAAAAGTAAACTTAATCACCAAGTATTCCTAAGGCAGTCTCCTGGCTCACAGTAATTGGTTTTAAGGCTGTAAAAGCCAACAACTGTCTTGAGATCCCTAAGATTAAAGTTTTTGTTAAGGAAGGAAAACTTTTAATGTATTAAAAAGGCTAATATATTTTATTTTGCTACATAAAGCTATAATGTTTTGGCATATACTCTACACTGCATTTTCATTCTTGGAATGGGATTTCCCACCTAGACAACATTTTATCAGATTGTATTGGGATTTTTGTTTTCCCCTTGACAGCTGTCATTAGTAGAGAAGTCAAGGGGCTCATCAACAAGGTAACAAAAGAAGATACCATAGAGCTACAGTTTTACTCGAGAACAGGAAAGGGACTTACATGCATTAACTCTACTAGAAATGTTTTTCTTCTAGCACTGGAGGTTGGAGACTGAATTTAGATAGGTACTGATGTAGCTTCTAGATCTTGATTCCTCACTGTGAGACATCATGCTGAATACTTTGCACTGGATCCCTATCGGGAGTGGTAGAAAACATACCTTTCATGCTACTTTTGGTAGCTGCAAAATAATGACTCAGGAAGAGTCGCTGATATGGTTTGGGGAGCTTTAGTGATTTTCTTATTGTTCTTTGCACAGCAGCCATTGGGGCAAATGTTTATCAGGAAAAAAACCTGAGGGTTAAACAGAACTAAAGAGAAATTCAAGGATGTTTAAACAATTTACTCCCAGGCACTGTTCCGGGTTTTGATTTGCATACCTCTACCAAAATTAAATGGTGTTTTAAACTAAGCAATCTTTTGTATCCCTTATTTAATCCTTAACTCCTGACTTGAGAATTATTAATAACATTAAATATTAGTCTTACAGTGTTAGCTGACTAGTAAATGGAAAAGATGTCTAAGCAGTCTTATTATTACCCCTACTGGAATCATTTCAGAGAGTTAAAAAAGGTACAAAAGACATGCTAATACTAGAATCCTGCTAGTGGAGCTACCCAATGAAGAATAAGAATATTCAGTATAATACCAATTAAAATGAGATGTAAAAAGGGATCTAATACTAATTGGTTTTATCTCTAAATTACTAAATAGTTATCGTCTAGAGAAACAAGAATCTTATTATTCCTAATTTATTCTGTAACAGATAACTGCAATGGTTTAGGGACAGACAGAGCAATTCAGTTTTAGGATTGGTAAATCCTTGCTGGCATTTTGGATTAGCTAACAGTAAACGCAGAAATGCAAGTGACTTGGCCTAACAGAATTAAAGGTGTTTAACTTAAATAATGGGATAAATATCAGTGGTTTTTGTTTATTAGGCCTCTCTATAAAGAGTGTTTTGGAACAGATAAATTAATGAGTATCAGAGATGTCAAATTAAAAATAAATTCAATTTCTTTGTTCATTAAAGTTTATTTTCTTTCCACACTGCACAATAGACAGTGTAATATGCATTTGGAGTGATTTGTTACTACTTTACATTCTGGTATCTTTCTCAAAATCGTATTTGTCGATTATAAAACTGACTAAATCTGATCTCTTGGCAGATCTTTTGCCAAGAGTATCTCACCAATAATGCTGAAACTAAACTGCAGAAACAATGGTTGTTTTTTTCATGGCACTATAATGCAGCATCCTTTTTATCTTTAGCAGTTTACTACTTTAAGAGGAATAAAGTGAAAGTGTAAAAATGCAGAATTAGCATCTCATTTCAGAGAGAGGTATATTTAGCACTTGTAGATTTCCTTGATCTCTTTTTCTTTCCTGGTGCATTGAAGGACCTTTTTTCAGGGATTCAGAAAGTCATTCCTTCATGACTTTAACATGGTATATAGGAAACATTTTATCAACATGCAGTGTGCTAGCATATATGCAACAGTGCTGTAGTTCTTCAGACCCAGAATGTTTGGGCTTTATTGACAGATTTCTCTGAATCTTATCATTTAATTAAATTTATGAGGTAGAGCTTTTCTTCAATCATGAGTTATACATCTGTTTCAAATTAATCTAAACCACACCTAATGTCTTTGTCTAAGTCTCTATATGTAAATGAACATCAATCACCAAGTTGTCTCTTAAGTTTTTTCTGAAGTTGATTCTAAACTTTCTGAGTTTGTAAAGGAAACTGGAAAAACAGTTCCCTAGTTACTTGAAGAATATAAACATTTTATATTTGAAGAGATTCATGTACAAATAACCAGTTATTTTATGGTCATTAGATTCTCTGCTCATGGAAAGAATATCAGACTACTTTTATAATAATACATAATGTCAGAGAAGATTGGAAACCATTTTCAAGAGGCAGCTAATGCACTAACACTATGAATTCCCAGTCTGCCAGGACAGCTCTGTAGTGTGAGCCATGAGCTCTCGGTGCTCTAGGACAGGTATAAACCACAACGACTACCACATTGTTCCTTAGGTGCGTAAAAAATGTGCTAGTCAGTCTGTTCTTACAATGAAATGACAAATACATCCATAAGATCAATTAACTGTAGTTTTCTATGGATTTGTGTCTTCTAGTTGTTTGACACTCATGTTTACAAAAATACAAAATAGAGGTGAAGTGTTGCCTGCTGATGAGCTTTTATAAGGCTTTCTTCTGTCTGGTGTCATTTGTGGCCATGCTGTAACTTTTATAGATGCTCCTTTACTACTTGGCCTGTCTGTTTTCATAAAACTTGAGTGCAGTTAGCGATCTCTAACAAGTCCATCCTTCTGTCAAATTTGGTTAAGAAATTCAAAAAATTCTGGTAGACCTGTGCAGAAACAGACAGCTTTTACGTGCAAGTTTCTTTGCATAAGAGATACTTTGGGGAAAAAACCCCCAACAAACTTTATTGACTGTTCTTGCCCAAATAACTGGCATTCCATCCTCATTTTCCCCTTTTCCCTTAATGGAGGGAAGGAGGTCTTTTGTCTTCTTTTTTTTGGGGGGGGGAAGCCTTCTCTCTAACAGTGCACTAATTGTAATTTATTGCTCTGTATCTTTTACAGTGCTGGCTTTCTCCAGAGCAGAGGAAACATACAGAAACACAAACGTGTATTTTCAGCCTTACCGGGGGGGGGGGGGGGGGGGGGCATACATTCCAGCTGGCAACACATTAGCTTCTGATTTGAAAGCCGTGAGCTTTGTTCCAGCTCAGTTCTTAATTAACTGCATGTCCTGAGGTTAGTTGTCTCAAATTTCATTCATACCCTCTAATACAATAGAAAGACATTTCTGATATCACTAAATTTGGGGCTAGATCCCTTACAGTTCTATTTCTGAATTTAAAGTAGGATATTTTTTTTTTAATGAGAATGATATTTATATAAAGTAGGATTATAATTTTTTGGTCTTCACATGAAGAATTTTCTAAGTGTTAAGGGTATATAATAACTAATTAAGAGAATGGAAAGAATGGAAAGGTGCCATTTGTTTTGTGAATTCGAATTCCAGCTGATCTTGGGTTTAGTACAATAGAGATGTTTGATGCCTGTGTATCTGCATGCGTCCTCACCGCAGAAGCCAAGGTTTGACTTGTGGAGGTCCATTGACAGGAATTCAGCAGGAGTCTTGGATATGTCCTTCTTTACCTGACTGGCCTAAAATCCTCCATTAGTCTTTCACATATGTTCTATGTGAATTCACAACTCTACAAAACCCTGTTAATGTTTTAAAGAAATGTATATTTGTACCTGATATTTTTTAAGAAGAGTTCCAAATGAAAGCATTTAGAAAATATTATCCCAAAAGTGTGCCAAGATAAAGAAACCTTGCATTTTCTACTGTGTAAGGAGTGACTGCGTGAAGTAGAACTTGCCATAGTGCTCTAATTTGAACAGCTCAGATCTGAGATATTTTCCCAATTTAAAAGTAATCTGAAATGACTTTCTGTACTTTTTGAGAATTTTATAGTGTATTCATTTTTGGTTAATTATTAAAAATATAAAATTTTTTCTTTAAAAATTTAATCTTTTGGAATTAACTTTGGAAGTTTTCCAAGAGTGTTTTTAACAGCTATAATTGGTTTAAGATCAAATAATTTCTTTTTTTGTACCTTGGAGGTTGTTATGAACCTCTGCATTTCCATTAAATGATCCTATATTTTCTTCAGTAAATGCTATTTATTCCAGTAATTAATGAAACCAAAGAATGGTTCCTACTGTGAGTCTTGCCTACATGCTTTTAAGTCCGTGTATCATAGGTAAGGATATGCTTGTAAAGACTGACATTTAATTAAGTTGTTTTGATCTTTTGTTCTCCTTTTTGCACATATTAATTATACCTATGAAGTCTAATTCAATTGTTTGATATGTGTTGATGTTTTCATAATATAACAAGGCTTTGTTTCTTGTGTACTAGAGTTATTGTGTAACTGTGATCACAAGATACCCAGAGCTTTGTAACATACAGGAAAAATATGCTCATGACCCAAGCTTACAATGCTGATTATTTTCCTTGTAGGGTAAATGTCAGTAATTTGAATATGTAGATTGATTTCCTTTTTAATGGCAACATTTGATATAATGAGACTAAGTTCAAAGCTTAGAGAAGGAAACACTTTTAAAAACAAGAAAAGGGTGAGCCCTACTTTTTACTGTATATGATTTTTAACAATGAGTTTGCCCAGTTCATTTCAGCAACATTCAGTAGAGCTTATAGATGAATACGGTCGTTTGGAAGAAATGTCCATATTCTTCCATAAATAAATCTGCATCTGAAACCTCTTTCCTACAAAGTTCATGCACTGAATGCAATTGCAATTTGAATCTCCTGGTAGGTCGGGGGGGTTTTTTGTTCCACTTCCCTAGGCTAGACCCAATCCCTCCCTGCCAGCTGTTAGCAAACCTTTTTGGAATGAATGACAGCAAACAGTATAAAGATCTTATTCTGAGAGATGTCTCTGAAAGGGACTACAGAAAGGAAGTCTCTTATGAAATAGGAAGTTTTCACCCAAATTGCTTAAAGAAAAATGCTGCTGCATTAAGCAGTGATTACACTGAATTTAAAAATGAATTCTCACTTCATTGAACTAGCCACTATTCAAAATAATTGGATGTTTTGCTGAATACTTTGTAAGATGGAACCTTCTTTTGGTTGACTTTAGTTGGCCTTGAACAGTCTATACTATGGACTAAGAAAGTACAGCAACAGGTCGTAATTCATCCCAT
The DNA here is from genome assembly GCF_929443795.1 of Astur gentilis. Classification (NCBI taxonomy): domain Eukaryota; kingdom Metazoa; phylum Chordata; class Aves; order Accipitriformes; family Accipitridae; genus Astur; species Astur gentilis. Next base: position 15,830,561 of record NC_064887.1, on the reverse strand, counting down.
GGGAGATAATTGAATATGAACTTGAGTAAATGGCTTGAGATTTTTCTCATACTTTGATCCATATTAACTCTTAAATACTTTGCAGTTTCACAATTATGTGTATAATATATCCTCTCATCTGTATGTGCACAGTTCTGACCTTATTTCCTAAAGCTGAAGGGAAGGACACAGGAAGGTACACAACTGATCTGAAATGCCTATAAACCTCAAGTCCAAAGTTTGAAGCTCTGTCTAGCCTTCATGGCATTTGTTCTGTTTCTTTTACAAAGTCTTGCCTATAAAACAAAAGGATTTGCTCTTGTCTTCATCCACTATAGCAGTTAGCTGCTCATGTCACTCAGTATGAAACTATATACTTTTACATTTGCTTTATGTCTGTTATTTAGTGATGTACTGGGTATGAAAGTCATCATATGATATGTACTATTACGATTTTAGATAAAACATCTGGTTAAATTCTCTGTGATCCAAATATATTTCAAAGTGACTAAGAGAATATATTTGAATTTTTTCAAAGATTTATTAGCTCTTAGATGGTAGGAGCTTCTCCATTGTTTATTACATTTATTAACATAATCTGGAGAATGAATGATTTTGATGAGCTAAAATTTTTGTTCTTCATTTGCTTTGATATTTAAAAACTTTTTTTAGTCCAAACAAAGCAATCAGTTCCACTGCTAGAATTCCCCAGTTATTCTACTAAATTCTCTGGTTATTCTAGTAAACTACCGTAAGTTTTTCAAATTTTATAAGGAATATGTTTTTCAGAAAATACTTTCTAAAGTGGTCCTTGTGAACTCCTAGCAGGCTTCAAGATGTTAAGGATTATAAACTCCATTAGAGTTGTTTTGCTTGAAGGTAAATGAACAGTTCACAATACCCAAAAGGTCTCTGGAGCTTCCTCAGTATCCTGAAAGATTCTCCAAGTAAAGCATTCTCTGAGTGGAAATCTCCATGTTCCTTGGGACTATGTCCTGTATGTACGTAGTGCTGCTGCTGATTCCCTCATGAGTAGAGCATCCTTCATTCTTCAGATAAGTGCCACAGAGTAGACAGGGGATATTTTTGCATTATTTAGATAAAAATTAGTGCTAACAAGGATTATTGTCTTGCTAACTTCATTAGAGTTTTAGATGATAGTTTGCTAATGAGTAGACTTATCCTTTTTTGTTGATATTGTTGTGAGGTATGCCTTGAATCAAAACTCTTCTGGAAGGCATTGTACATGCCAGTGCCTTTATACCTTCTATCTTGCTCCCTTGTATGTATATAGGCAGCAAAACCATTGTAAAAGCCCAATGGAAAACCTTTCTGGGAGGCAGTAATAAGTAATACAGTTCTACAGAGGCAGATGTCCATTCCTAATAACTTCATCTACCGTGCTTCAAATATAGAATGGGTAAGGCTATAAAGTCTTTGATTAGAAATATATTTGCCTTTGGTTTTTTCTATTAATGAGGTTTTGTATCGCTTGCCCAGCGAAAAATTATGACCCTGTGAGTATTGAGAAAGTAAGTAATCATCTAGACAACTGATAATTGTTATTCTTATCTGAAAAAAGAAGTGAAAGAACAGCAAAAGACTTGTCACCAAAAATACAGTCACGAGGTAATTTTTCAATATTGAAAATATGATCTAATCCAAGTCACAAAACCTAAATTACAATGCAATGAGCAATGGTTAGTTTGGCAATTTTTCATAATGGAGGAACAAATCGTTAAAAACAAAGAAAGGAATGACCTGCAGATTGATGCTGTATGCACAAATCAAGCATGTAAGTGTTAAAAAACTCAGAACCTTGATTATAAGGTAATAAAGATCAGTTATTCATCTACATAAAACCAAACTGGAATTCATCCTTGGATATGCAAAGCTACGCAGTGATGCTTCATTAATATTTAAACTCACTACGGACTATGTTCAGATCTTGATATCATCTCTTACAACCATGTCTCGCCCACCTAGAGAGTCCTTGTTAACACAGTCCGGTGGATTATCATGCCAATAAGACTGCTTAATTTTTAGTTCTGTAATTCCACTTACTATGATACACTTACTACACAATGATACTACTTACTACATATCCCTCTTCATACAATACCTGTGGAAGAAGGTTTTTTAATTGAAGAAAATTATTGCAAGTGTAAAGATGAAACATGAATAAATTCGACAATTTGATAAATTTCATAACATTTGAAGACAAAAAAAATAAACTCCTGTTTTGTAGAAAGGCACATTTTTTCTGGAAGGTCCCCAGAAGGTCTCCACCTCTCACCCTCCAGCACAAGGGAGCATGGCACACTCTCCCACATCATACGAACTGACTGCAATTGCCTGCATAGCTCTTTTTTTCCCATCCATTTCAATCAGAAATCTGCTCCAGAGTATGAGCCAACCATTATGTTTCTATGAGATCTGCGGCAGCTATATCTGACACCCATCGCCGTGCTTCTGTAGCTGAGCTCTGTGGTGCTTCTGACAAATCTGTTTCCCTCAGATTGGCTTTAGCTGCTCCGTTCAGCGTGCCTGCAGACTCTTTTCATTATAAACAGTAGGGTTGTGGGGAGGAAGAGAATAAAGAAGAAACAAGTAGATTGATATGAGTGATTTGAGGAGGGAGAAAAATCTGCACAGCAGAGCATTTTTAAGCCTATGTTATTGCAAATTTGTGTTCCCTCTTTGTCAAGAGGGAAGCATCAGGTTTTAATAACAACACATGAAAGGCTTAAGGAAAGGGAAGACAGGATTTTCTTGCCACCTTCTCAGCAGGTGTAAGCAGCTATTTGCCCATCCTGGTCAGTCAGTACCTAAGCAAAGGTTGGGTTGGAAATGGAACAAGGTATCTGTGGCAGATAATAAATGAAGCAGACCATTGGGTTAACTGAAGGCTTGAACACAACTCAGCCTGTTAAAATAAATGATACCTGTCAAGACCATCATCAAAACTTCCTAATGACAAGAAAAAGCTGCATATGGTGATGTCTTAGAAAAAACTCGACAAACATGGAATATGTTATTTTTGGACAAAGACATAGAGAAGGTAATTGTGAATTAAATCCAGCTGCACAGGGAAGGTAAATGAGAATCAACTCCAGCTGTGCCTGATTTCCATAAGTATCTGGGATTGCAGTTTAGGCTACAGGCCTAGATATAGCACAATTTACTGGATGCTTCTTATTGCCCTTGACAAAAAAAACAACCAAACAAAAAGCTTCATTTGTGCTGATATCACTTCAACAATATGTTATTGGCATGCTTACACAGTGTGACAGAGCTAAGCTAATCACATGCAAAGTATTAAGATAGATGCTGAACAAATGTGTTTGCCTCCCAAAATGTAATGACTGTATGATGTTTTAAGTGGGTCTGATTGTGTTGCTGCTAAGGTTGTTTTACATTTTCCACTGGAGTACTGTGTTCTGTTGTCATAGCCATGCCAAACTATAACCTTTTTATTGATTAAGACAAGCACAGTCATAGGATACATAGTCCAACCAGCTAAGTAGTATTGTATCTTTCCCATCATAAGGGTGTGTATATGTACATAGTTCAGCACTGTCATAATCATTCCATCAGTGTCTTTATGTATTTGCAATTTTAACTGTTATGATTGTCTTCTTAGTATATTATCATTTACATATCCCCTCCTACTCATTAATGGTATTTATGTGTCAATTAATGCATTTCTTCTAAGTAAAAGGCTGGTTTATGACTAAAGATGTGAGGAGAAAAAACCCGCAAAAACCAGCCTATGAGTAGAACAAAATTAGACCTTTAGTGAGTAAAGGGCCTTGGAATGCCAGAGGATCCCAAATGCCTATTGTCTGTGGACGAAAGTGATTTATAATGTATGCTGAATGAATTCAGGGTTTGAAAATGAGCAAGGGGATGAGGCTGATTGTTCCAGAACTGCTTTTATTAAGAAATCTGGCATTGTACTATACATAAGGTCCACATTTAAATGGTCCCTGTTTGTCATAAAACTGGCATAGTCCCACAGTGCCAGAGTGTTTTGATGAAATAGTGGCAGCTGAGGAGTAACAGACAGATAGTTGTCATCTAGATCAACTGTTCCACCACAGAGTTTTATTTACATTTAACCAGACGTGGAAAAGATATTTTGTTCTAGAGGAATTAGGTGAATAAACTAGTATAATGTAACAATAATACTTTACATTACTTTTGTTTAAAAAAGAAAAAAACCCCTGCTTCTGTCATTTCTTTCTAATAAAAAAAAATAAAAAATTACAGCCACACCAACCATTAAGCTGAAACCATTTGCTGCATGAGGAGGGCTAAATCTAGGTTCTGACAGGTAAGTTAAATATAAACAATAACCATCCAAAAGTGGGTTTGCTCAGGAACTAAATTTTAGGTGTCTAATCTCTGGACATCCAATCTCTTCTCCATTACCTGACTAGAACATGGTGGAATTATCACCTAAGAAAAGTTATTTAAACACCTGCATGGTAAGTAGAGGCATGTGAAGCTATACGGTAAGACATATTTCAAGAAATCTGCTCTAAATTCCTCCTCTGTCTAGAGCTAAGTTGCCTGGTCTAGGGTTTTAAGGTTGAACTCTCCCTACTCGGGATCTGCAGTCCCAAAGCTCCCCATGTTATACATCTAGCACTGTTCTTTGAAGACCAGAACAACATTAGCAGTTTTCAAACGCACCTGTGGAGGAGAAACCTCATGGTTAAGTGTGGGGGTTTTTTGCTGTAAGATATACATGTCAACACTCTCAAGATAGAGAAGGAATTTAACACACTTCTTATTTGTAGTGAGTGCTCTCCCTCCTAAGCTGTTACACCATCCTTTTCTTCCATTCATTATGAAAGAATATTTAGCTGTATTTTAATTGAGAATAAATTCTATTTGTACATTACGTATATTTTCTACCCGTCTGCCCATCTGCCCCCCTGGATTGCACCCTTTCAGGATTTAAGGAATCCTCTGCATAATCTTTGGATTCCTGTCAAGCTTAAGACAAACTGCTAAATGAACTGCTAAAACTGGAATAGTTTTGAACATACTCTGAAACAGACTTCTAGATCCTAGAGGAATTAGATTAAGTCAAATAAAGAAATGCCTCGGTGGTTAGATAGTAGTGAGGCTGGAGCTTTTTCAGTCACAATTTCAGACTTCTCCTCAACTGCAGATGAATTCAGGGGAGAAGGAGTCATTTTTAAAAAAAGAAAAAATCTCTAACCATTAGTGTTTTTCACAGCAACACCCAAAAAGTTGAGAGACATAATGTGTAACTTGGTAGAGAGACAGAACTCTTGACTGTGAAGACATTTGTGTTATAAAAGATAGATCAAGAACCTGAAACATATCATATTTATCCAGAAAGGAAATCAAAACCAGCTTGCGTTTTTTCTCTTGGAGACTATCTCCACCACCACCCCCCCCCCCCCCCCCAAAAAAAAATAACCAATTTTAGCTGTTTCTGTTCTCCTATTTATCTCAACTGTATTAGAGAGAGAAAGGCAGAATACATCTTCTTTTGTCAAGGAAATTACAGATAACAGTTTCAGTCTTGGAGTAATCTTTTAAAATTGTCCATGCCCAAATCTAACAATGCAACTCAGCCCAGCCAAGTACTTCAGTATGCACATAATTTTATTCACTTACTTAAATCCCTCTGACTTCAAGAGGATTTAAGCAGTGCTTAAGTGCTTTGCTGCAACAGTGCCTTGAATTCGTAGATGGCAAATTTCAGACAGAGAAAGGAAGGCCACAATTTTTTCAGTCTCTGCTGGTAGGTGCCTAAAAAAATTGGTTTGATTTTTTCAGATGATCCTGTAATTCACACCACTTCCAATTTTCTTTTATTCATTTGGTGCCTTTTTTTTAGAGCTATTTTGTTCTTTTTTTTTTTTTTTTTTAGGATCCTCAGTTATACACCACTCCCAGCCTCATTCCAAACCTAAAAGAAGAGGTGTTCTGGTCTGGTTTGGGCAAGCAATGTTTCAGCAATTGCACATGAAGGAGATCATTTCAAGGCAACTCAGGCAGATCCTAAATCAGAATGGATGGATCTTGCAAGAACACACTTCTGATACTTAACAAGGTAAATAGGGACAATTTCTAATGGGTTATTTTCAAAAGCAGTTAGGCACTAGCCCTAGTGAAAGTAAGGTATGACTTTGCAAATGTCGCTTTTTACATTTCCTTTTTGTTTGTTTTAGTTTACGTAGATAGTATCTTCTTAATGCGATGGCTGATCTTTAATATGATCAATTGTCATTCCACTTTACTGGCAAAAAGATTGCAAATTGTTAAGATGATTAATGTAACTGTCAGGTGAAATATTGATAAATTTAGCTGACCTACCTCACATACAAAGTGATAATATATATCAGGGTTTATGTGCTTCACTCACTTTGCAAAACACAGCCTCTGGCTTGAGTAAATGCATGCTAAATTATAAATATGAAGAGAAAGGAAGAGAGAAAAAGCATGCTGGGTTTTGTTTTTTTTTTACTTTTTATTTCAAATCGATCTTTAGAAACAGATCCTTCTACCATATATTTACACAAAACATAGTCCTCACTTTCATTTGAAATTTTGGACTGCACAGAAGTTATTAATTAAAAAGTTAATAATTAAAAATGGTTTCTGTGAAAAGAAAATCCATGGATCAAAAGAGAGGGAGGGTGATATTTCAGTGTCCTGTGAGCAAACCTAAGCTTGGTGGTGTTGCTCTTTTCCCCATTGAACAGAACAAACTTTCAGCACAAACCTGAATGTGTTGCTCAGATAAGAAATGGAAAGTGTGTAGCAGGCAGTTGATGTGGGTTCACTGCTGGCCAAACTGCCTGTTGGAACCTGCCCTCAGCAGTATCTTCTGGCAGAATAACGTCTCTCTTCAAAAAGAAGCACTCTGATATGCATTAGGCAAGTTGAGGACTCACTAGCTATATTGAGAAAATAAACAGTGCATTTCATGTGGGCTTTTTTTTTCTAAAATATTTTTTCAAGTAAGTTAGGAGCATAAACAGAAAAAAACCTCTTTAAGTACAGTGTCACTTGGCATACCTGCACACAGTCTTGCCTTAAACACTATGACTTGGGCCTGTGCGACCTACCAGCCCACATATTCTCAATCCTCTTTCAGAAGATCTAACAGGTAAATATGATAGGTAAGGTGGTAATTGTTGTTCTGAATGGCACTGGTTTTGTTTTTCCTCTTTTTCCCCAAATACTGCTGACTTACCCAGTCATTGTAGCTATTTAGTGAGCAGCAGAATTCAGTAGCTCTGATTGTGCATTTCATACAATTTTAATTATTTTAGGTAGCCTGCTATGTGGATGTGTAAAATCTTTAAAGAATTTATCCAGAGAACACTTTGGAAACACTTTGTTTTTTCTTTTTGGTGCTGCTTTGAAGGTTATTAATAGTGCGGAACAGTTCTAAGCACTTGTTTGAGTGCTGCGTTAGAGCTTTTTGTTTCCAGTATAAACTGATGGAGATCAACACTTTTTTGATACTCCTAGTACCAAGTGCTTATAAAGTGTTTATAATTGTGTCAAATTATGTTAATTAAATGCTGAAAGACACTAGGAAGTTGAAGTGCTCAAAAAGTGCATTACTCTGAGTGTCACCCAGGGGCTCTTCACATCAGACACTTGGGGGACAATTTTTTCCTTCCAAGCACCTTTAGAGCACTATGTCTTAAAGTGTCTTTCTAGCATTAATTAAATTAAAAAAGCAAGTGCCAGTTAAGTGCACATGATTTACTCTTATCTTTTGAAATGCAAATGTATTTTAAACTAAAATGCCCTTCCCTTTTTACAATTCACCATTTTCCTCCTCAGTTGTCCCCCACACCTTTTCTTATTCAGTATTCAACTGCTAAAAACAACCATGGGAAAGGCTGGGAATTAGCTCTATTATGAATGATTAGGTAGAAAATAGAACTATTCAAAGGATCAAATACCCATATTAGGGTATCTAATAGCCTTATGAAGAAAAACTGTATTAGCTTAAAAGAAATGCTGTGTAGACCTGGGCCACTCTAAGTTTGTTCTTATGCCTGCTCCTACCCCTCTGGGTTACCTATGAAATTTATGCTGTAGGTTTCTAGAGTAGCTGCAGCAGACAAGAGTTACGGTTTTCTTCCACTGAACTTAAATCATTTGTTCGTCATTAGCCATATGTTAGAGTCATGTACATGAGATCCTGAAGACTAAATGGTTTGGCCAAGATGATTTAGTAAAACAGAAGCTTATGCCCCACATTAGATGATTGATCTCCACTGCTGCTGTAAGATGGAAGAACTTTGTATGACAGTATAGATATTTAGTATGAGGACAGAAGAAAAAAAAATACAGTTTCTGAAGGAGAACAGTTTGAAGATAGAGACAGCAGCACAAGGACACCAAAGTTTAATACGTTTCCCTGAAAAGTTACAAAACCAAACAAAAACCATTCTGAAGTCTGATCAAAAATAAACAGGCACTTTTAGGGATGTTATTATTGAATATCCTACTTCAAGGACTATTCTGTTTCATGATAAAATATTCTTCTTTTAGGTGTGAGGATAACAATCCTTACATTACCTAATTCTGACTAGATTCTATTAAAATGATTTTTTCACTTTTCTGAGAAACTGTATTTAATCCCTATGTCAATGTGCTGAGAAAGATAGTAAAGATATATCTGAACTTTAAACAGCTTTAATCTTTCTCTTTAGCTTTCATTCTTGTTGCACATCCTCAGCAATCAGATTTCAACACTCCACTCCTCAGAAAACTTACAGATTTAGAAACCATAGTGAGATAAGATTCTCCTTTGACCCAAAGACACATTCTGCTACATCTTTGGAAGGTCTTTTAAATAGCAATTTCTATTGAAATTTTCTGCATAGACAGAATTTTATTTAGTAATGACTAGAAAGTATCAGACAGGTGGCAGGAGTCCACAGGAGTGTAGAGGTGAGTTGTGTACTCCAGGTAAAGAGACACCCCAGTCAGTCCTCACTGGAAGCATTATCTGAAAGGTCCTTTTTAGCCTAGAGTTTGTAAACTGAATTGTTCTTAACTTCATTCCCCAGGGAAAGATATCCGTTTCACAAGTGTCACTCTCAATGTAGCAGGAGTGAAGAAGCCAAGAACTGGGTAAACAGTGAGCTTGTTTTACCCATTCGAAGTAAAATATATTGTCAGGGCATCTGAAGCCTTTCTCAACAATTGCTTACACTGTGTATGTATTGGAGCAGCTCTCACTGCTGTGTAAAGCAGAGGGCTTTATGCTCTACAGATCCCAATCCAGCTCTTACCTGCAGTTTGATCCAGTTATTGGTGAAGTCAGTTACCAAGGGACTGATTTAGAGTGAGCTGAATAAAGTCTCCAGAGTATCAATTAAATGTAGAAAAGAAAATGTGAATCGTGATTAGCTTGAACTGTTATTGTCTGCTGTTTGGAAGGAAAGGAATCAGTGCTCTGATTGTCTTCTGTAAGGTTACCTATTATACACCGTATCCCTCTTTTCTGTCCTTCTAACTACTTGATTGTCTATTTATTTGCAATAGCCTTTGGAGGTAATGAACAGATTAAATTTAGATAGAGGGCTCAGATTCACTGTTGGCACAGCTCTGCTGAAATAAGTGGAATTAGCCAGGAGAGTCAAAATACCTTGTGTTCAGCAACCATAAGCTATCGTCTGGCCTGTTGATGGCTTCTAAAATCCCTCCAGTTGATGCTAGCGTATGGTTCTACAGTGTAATTTTAAAGGGCAATACATATAGGTCTGAAAACCAGAAGGCATTGAAATACAGAATGTATTACATTACCTAGATGAAATAATTGTCAGAATGAGTAAAACTAAGCATTTGGAGAAGAGAGCAGTGAGACAATTATTTTTGCTTTTGGGCAAAGTTTCATTTGGTTAGTTGTTAGGGGTTTTTTGGTGTTTTTGGTTTTTTTTTTATTATCTTGAGTAGAAGAAAGTGGTACTGGTTTGGATCCAGGTCTTTTTAATATGAGGTACATGCCATCCACCGAATGTTGTGAGTAGTTAGTCAAATAGTATTGGTTACTGTTATATAAATGACTTTGTAATCAAAGCATCAGCCAGCAGATAGCTTCCAGCATTGTTATTGTTGTACATGCTGCCAGTGTTCACTAATTCCAGGGTACAACAGGTCCTGAAAATCTCAAATCATCTGGCAGACCTTAGGACATCTGCTGCTTGTCTGTCTAGGAAAAGAAAGACTGATAAGCATACAATATCAGAGGATTGTTAATGGCCAGATTTAAAGCCACAGCCATATAAAGAGCAGAACAGAAAGGGTCACTAACACAGTGAAGTTAAAAAGATAAGCTTATAGGACACAGGAAAAAGAGAAAATCCTGGGAGCAAAAAGAATGAACAGTTAGCTGAAAATACATGCCATGATATCCTGGCAGGGCATACCACTTTTTACTGCCGGCCGTGAGGGTTTCTGGCGTATGGCTGTACTAAGCTTTTAGGCCTTCAACTCATGAAAGCAGAAATGGTGAGTCTCTACTTTTTATTTTCCAATGTCCCATTTGCATGAGGGAATGAAAACGTAGCTTTCAATAAAAATGTCATATTTGATGAAAAGCTTATGCTACAGAAACTTTTTAATAAAATGTTCATACATGACATACTTGGCAATTATTTTCCATTGCTCTAAAGTTGTATATATCTTCCTTATGCAGTCACTTAGTACGTAACTCCAATGATGTGTTTTTCCCTCTACACCTACAGTAAGTTAGTTTTCATAAGGATGAGAAAGTGCCTCCTGAGACAACACATTGCTGAGAAGAATTAGAAGACCGAAGGTAATAGATCTTTTAATTTAAGGTAGAGCCACTTGCCATTTCTGTTCCTTTAAAAAGCAGTCAATTCTAATTATAGAGATTTATCTTGGATTAAGGAAGAAAAATACTAAAGTAAGCACTGCTTCTTCCACTATAACTCTAGGGTTAAGGCTTTTCTAAATGGGAATTATGCATAGCGAGGACAGTAAAGTGACTGCCATCAAATTCTGAATTAACTGTTCATATGATGGAAATCTTGTTGTTCTGAAAATATTTTCCTTTTAACTTTACATTTAAAAAGTGGGGGGGGAAAAGGCATTACTGGCAATTACCAATGTTGGGGAAGAAAAAAAAAAAAAAGTGATGGAGAGGCTTTTTGAAAAGAGGAAAGCATTTCTAATAGTTCTTGTAAAGTAATATTCAATTTCATCCACAGAATATCAGAATTCCAGTGGAAGCAAACACTTGTGAACCATCCTAACTTGAGTATTTTCAGAGTCCAATGCAAACAGTGAAGGTTTCAGTAAAAGCTACAGACACCCTGGTTGAAAGAGATTAACATGGAAAGAATCACTTTCAGTGCAGTTTCAAAGACAACTGTTGCATTTCCTCATCTTCCCCTTTTGCCTCATGTCCCTGAAATGTTTTTGATTTTTATCATATCTTCTTTTTTTCTGATAGCGTTTGTTCTCCACATGGAAATTCTTTAGTACTCATCAAGATATCTGGTATCCTTCCACGAGATATCATTTATCATGGGACTGTTTAGCACTTTCCTTATCTGGGCCACAGATGTACAGGCCTATATTTGGAGACTTCATTCTTTCTGAGCTATCAAAAAATCTATGAAAAGGAATGGGACAACAAAAATCAAGCCACCTCCAACAAACAAGGTTTCACAGTCTTTGGAACTTTAAAAATATTCAACTCTTCTTTTGTCCTTGTCACCCTCTTGTTGCAGGAAATGTGATCTGACTTTATTTAGTATAGTAAAAGATCAGCTTTGTGCCAAACTTTCTGGTATTTCATTGTTACCCACATGGGGACAGTGGTAGAAATGCTGTGCTACCTCTCAAAAATCTTGGTATTGATATTGCACAGCCTGCAATATTTAGCCCTCAGTCTGTTTCTGAGGCAGAACTAAAGAATTGGAGTATGTTTTCAGTATATTTTATTATGGATATCTGTGATTCCTTACCCTGAAAACTACAAACATCTCTTTAAGCATATATTAATAAAATATGAAGCCAAAGAAGACTTTTACCATCCTCTGTTATATGTAATAAAAGCCTATATATACTCCTAACACGAGTATTTTTCTGTGAGCAACTTTGGTAGAGGATTGACACATGGCCAATACAAGAATTTGGAATTGAAAGAGATATCAAGAACTGAACATTATCTATTTTGGTTTTTCATGTTTTATTAACTCAGTGTTCTCAAAGTAATATACTACTGGATGATTAGAAGTTGTGTTCTTCCAACTGCATTATACATTTTATACTCATCACCCTGCTTTTATATTTCTTAATACAAATATGCCTGGAGTTACATTTTCTTAAGAAAACAACTACAAGATGAGAAGAGACCAAGGAGGACCTCTTGAAAGGTACTTACATGCACAAAATTATGTGATAAATATATATGAAAAATCAGTGTAAAATTATAAGAAGTATATTCAAAATTATCACAATGAAGTCTAACTCAACTTTAAAGGAAAATGTGGCTAAGTTTAATTGCAGTGGTTATTTGATGTAGTTTGCTGGTTATAGATGAGAGGTGAAAATCTATTGCTGTATTGATGAACTGCAGGAGACAGAACAAACAAAACAAATAACAAGCCCTGTGACAGTGCAAACATCCATTTGAATGTTGACCATTGGGCTTTCGTTACATTATTTTTCTGGGTAATGAATGAAGCATATTCTCTACTGCAACTTGGCCATGCATGGCCCAGAGGATGCACTAAGGATGTAAGCAAGAGTTCAGAGCCTTTGCCTCATTACAGAAGTATATCTTCAGTAAACTGGACTTTACTCTTCTGTTAAGCCTCCTCCAAAGCATAAGGATGGGGATGAAAAGAGAGACTTGGCAACATGGTGGGAGGAATTGAGAAGTTTGCAGGAGACTTCAGGATCTAAATGACCTGTCCTGAGGTCTCCCTTTCTCCAGTACCAACAGGTTGGATGAGCGCCTGGACTTATTTTGCAGCCGCAGCAGGGACTTCATCTCTGTGGACGCCCCAGGAGACAGCTACCCAGCACCACAAAAGTCCCTCACAGTACCTATAGAAGCACTGAGGCCAGGCTGGCCCCATGCAGAGATGACACTTCAGCTAGAGAGATCACCCAGCAGGAGAGATCTGAGCAGGCGGTGCAGGTGACAAGGAGGCCAGCAGTGCTTTCTCCTGCAGCCGGGAGAGGACCCTGTCCAAACGCGTTTGGGGCACTGCCAACAATCAGTTGTTCTACACCCTGTTTGGGGGTATATTTTACTTACTTTTTAAATGGTTTCACATTCTATTGCTGTGCTGTCCCAAACTAATGCTGTGTTCCAGTTCCATTTAATGAAACTATTTGTTTTGCTTCGAAACTTTTGGTTGCAAGTGGGAATGTATTGTCCAGCGGGTGATCCCAGGAAAATATTTGTTTCTCCTGTTTGTCTGGGGGGGTATTGAACAGGTTTTAATTTCATTTTTTAAGGACTCTCTGTTCTGAATTTGGCATTTGCTGCGATTAAAAACTCCTTGACAGAGTACTCAAAATACTGTATACACTAGGGAAAAAAAAAACTTCAGTAAATAAAGTGGTAGTAACTCAGTATTGTAGTCATTAGTAATCTAATTAGAAATCATTAGAAATCTAAAAGAGTAAGTTTTTCAGAAAACCTGAAGAAGGCTTCCAGAGTTAATGAATGATTGAATCCATAACTGGCCTGAAAGAAGAGATTTTAATACATTTGTTTAAGAGGTGAGTACCAGGCTTGGCCAGGTGGAAAAATCTACTAGATACTCTGCATTTAACTTTTAAGTGTCACTGAAACAAGTCTGTGTGGAGTATGAAGCTTCTGGTAACACTTGTGTAACCCCTCTTACTATTTAAAACTGAATGCTACTTTTACATATGGCTAAACTTTTCTGAATTTTGGTGGGGTTTTGTTTGGTTTTTTGTTTGTTTGTTTGTTTGTTTTCCAAAATATTTCCCTCACAGCATAATTAATGGTTTTAAGTTTCAGATTTGAAATTAACATACTTGATCAGGGACAGGTTTATTAGTTGCTTCTTATAGAGTATAAATGAGAAACTTTCACAGTTCCAGTGTAAAAATGAAAACAAAACCTGGCCAGATCCATGGGTATATCCAGCTATTAAAATGAACTTCAGTAGTGGTATATTTCTGCTGGAACTATGACACGCTTCTTTAAAAGAGCTCACATTTTCTGTGCAAATGGAACAGCCCAAGGATCTGTAGCAAGCATCCAATATTCTGTTATTCATCTGTAGCAATGCCAAGAGTAAAAGGGGAGGAACTGTTATTTAAAAGTCTGTGGAGACAGTACTTGGTTATTTTCTTTAACTCAGTGATGAATCTGCTTTTAATATATATGGAGAACAAAGCAGTTCAGACCACTACACATCTAAACAGAATGTATGAAGAGAGGCAATTCCTCATCCACTTGAATGAGGTGCTTGTAAGGCAATACTTGTCTAGCACACCAGCTCTTCCACTTGCAATCCCTGCATTGTAAATGGCTCCAAATATCTACCACACTGAAGAGCCATTTCCTCATCAGTGAGGAGATGACAGGTTATTCACTTCATTTTTTAATATTTTTTTTAAAATAAAGTCCTTCATGGGTTAAGCAAGTAGCAAATTAATCACAATGGAAAATATGTGAGATGATTAAAAAAGAGACACAAAGTTCTCCTCAGGGTGCATAGTTGTCCCTTTTGCCCATTTAAAACCCTCATCCAGACATGCTTGAGTGGTGTGGTGTGCTGGGGTGAGCATGGATGGTGCATGATTCCTCCTGCTCTGGTTGGAGCGGTCACATTTTGAAAAGTTCTCATCCAAAAGTAAGGGAAGATCCTTCTACAGCAAATCCAGCTGCACTGTTTGGTAGCTTGTCTTCAACCCTGGCATGTCATGATGGTGCTAATCTGCAAGACCCGTGGGTAAGTTATCTCTGAGCTGTGTGGCTGGATTCAGTAGTTCAGATATGACTTTAAATAATATTTATTGTATGTGTTGACCTACAGTGCTAGGCATTTTTTTCCTTGTTTTCCCAAAAGGGTCAGACATTAGGCAATCCCAGTCTGCCTTTCAGGCTGGGTTGCACCCACCTAGCAAGAGCCTGATTTTATCTGATTGCACGGTGGTGCTGAGAGCCCATCGGGAAAGTGGGAGTCCTGGCTTCAGATTCTGGCTGCGCTTGACCAATTGAGTCCACATCCTCTGGTGGCTCGGAGGTATTGAGGATGGAGATATTCCAAATATTAGTTGGATGCAGAAACTGGAAGCCAGAATTCCCTTCTCCCAGGTGAATGCTGAAGCCAATTTGGTTCTGGAGTGATATTGGTCTTTCTGTCTTTTGTTTATGGCTTCGTAGTTAGGTTGTAACAGCAAATTATACACATGTGATTTGTCCATTTGTTCAAGGAAACAAAGTTTCACTTCAGTGGAAAAATTTTATGCTGATTTTCACTGAATCGACTAAAGCTGGTTTTTTTTATTGGGCTTTTCACTTTCTACAAACATGTTACCAACTCCCGTCACAAGCCAAGAACACTGCAGTGTTTCTCATCTTCATGGTTTGACAGTACACATTAAGAGAGAAGAGGTTCTGCCTTGTGATTTTTTCCTCTTCCACAAAATGCAGCCTGCAAAATACAGTTTAGGAATATATTTAAAAGAGATTACATCAGTAGCTAAGATGGCAAGTTTTAAAATTGAACAAAAACCATTTAAGCTGAATGTTTCTTTTGGGGGTTGTTTTTGGTTTGGTTTTTTTTGTTTGTTTGGTTTTGGTTTTGGTGGTTTTTTTCTCTAACAAGCAAATTCCTACTTTTGGTCATTATTTCATAAATAATAAGTAAACATAAGCATGTCTCTACCTTTTTGGAATGCTCCAGCATTGCTCTTTGCTTTGAATCCTTTTACCAGTTCACTGTTCAGTATTAGACAAGCAATATTGATAATTATATATATATATATATGTTTGCCATTCAGAGCTGGCAAATATACATATGGTGAATAAATTATTTCACAAATGTAGTGATGTTTACATTTGCAGAAGCAAGGGATATGAGTAAGAAAAAAGTAAGGGGTACATTATGGAATTGAAATTACAAGAAATTTTTAGGCAGTTACGCTGCAATTATTCAAGTTGTAATTTGATGTTAGCATCTGTGCTATATGTTTATTTTCAACTTCCTAACATGAATTTTGCCTTGACTAAATGCAGGACACAGTACAAATAAAATCTCTACTACAACTATCAAAGTAAATAGGCATAATCCACAGACTCAGCATCTCAGGGGTGTTATATCATCTTTGTCTGTTAAACAGAGTTAACATTCACCCTGTGCATGCTGCCTCACATATAATAAGGACCCATTCTCAGCACTTATATGGCTTTATTGGTAGCATTTTAATGCCAAAAATTCTGTATATTTCTGATGCTAGAATAAAATGGATATGATTCTTATTGCAAATTAAGACAATAGTTTCCAAGCACCCCAGCCTCTCTCCCACTTCAGGAAAGCTCCCTTCAGTACATGATCAGCAGTGAGATTGCAGGGACTTGCCGGTAGATTTGAATAAATCCATTTCTATGAAGACATAAGGAAGAAATGATCAGAAGTTCAAAGGTCAGAACTCCCTGTTTAATTTTTTAATGATTTCCAATTCTTGCCGAGGTTCCTGGTATCAACATTCTGCTCAGTTATTTGCCCAGCAGTCATCCTATCCATATTTGATATGGGATAATTAGCAACTGGCCTTGAGAAGTGCCGCCCTTTCTACCACCTGCACTATCAATGTTAGAGAGTGTTCTGATTCCTAGGGATAGCCATGTGTTTTCTAAACAGCTCTTGATTTATTAAAAGGGATATAATGATCACGAAAAGTGTTAAACTTACAGCCTTCTATTGACAATGGTTCTGTTTAGCTTCATTAGATGTGATACTAATATCTGTCTGCTGAGATGGGGGCCACCTGCTCATTTTATGTAAGTTCTAATAATCATCAATTGCTAAAGACCCATATATTCAGCACATTAAACAGTGCCACTGATAAAAATGAAAGTATTTGTAGTTCCTTATCAGCCTTCCAATTTCATCTTTTATTGCAATTACTGTATTACAACTTTCTATAATCCTTTGAAATCAGGCAAGAGTAACAGGTCTTGGTCCTTTCAAGCTGGCAATTTAAGTCTCACTAAGATACCAGCCTGAGATGGCGATGCTAGTTTCACTGGCTGGCGTGATGACTGGAGAATGCACAAGCTGTGAATGATCAGATCTGTAAATGGTTTGTAAACACTGGAGAAACAAGGACATTCTCCAGCATGGCTTGCCAATAGTAACAGGTGACATTAACAAGAATTTACAATGAATTCGCTGATCAGTAACATATCAAATAATGCTTCATTCCTTCTTTCCCTTAGAAATAACCAATAGAGTCTAAACTCCTCTGTACACAGCAACTTACATCATATTTTATTAGCCGGTAGAATACTATTTTTAAAAACAACAACTATTTCTTTCTTTCATGTCTGGTAAGACCCTTTTCCTTTCCCCTAAAGGAGTTTCTACTGTGGTGAATAAAGGAGAGAGATAAATGGTATTAAAGCCATGTCAACCACAGCTAAACAAGAACCTTTACTAAAAAGACAGACCATTCCTGAAATCTTAAAGGGGTATTCTTTTTCACGAGGCAACTCTAACAAAGTCCTAGACAACTCTTCTACTATTAAATTAGTATGTCTGTTCAGCATGCATGCATGCCAAATGGGAATTTATGCTGTGTTAGACAATAATGCACTTATACAATTCTTAGCTTAATAGAAACAATGATCTTAATAAGCATATTAAATTGGAAGACACTATCTGATGATGTACATTTTATTTCGCTACTAACAAACTGAATTACATACTAAGGGTTTGCTGTCAAATTGAACCCTAGTCAGTCCATAAAAATGATTTAATAACAAGTTCCTGTAGTGCAGTATTCCTGCATCTCCCTTTAACTACTGCGGCTTTAAAATCCATTTTTTCTCATCTCATTTACAAAAATGGTTCTCTCTCTTTTGAGCATTATGAGAAGTGAAAAGGGGTACAAGCGCGCAGGAGATTGTGAAACCTGCCACGTATGATGATGTAAAACCTGGCCGTATTAAAGTCAGTACGAAAACACTAGTGAGCAGGAATTCTCACTAAAACTGCAGCCACATATACAAGACATTGAAAATAGGCAGTAGCATTGTTACTACTATATATATCCCAGGCTGAATAAATTAAGCATTTTCAGAGGGAAGTAAATGTTTTTGAAATCGATGGCTAAGCTCTGATTATTTTTAAAAAAGTGGTTTATTATCAGTTAAAATTTGTTGAAGCAAGTGGGATCGTTTACTACGGAGAACCCTCTGAAAAAAAAAAAAAAAAGTTGCTTTTTAACTTTTTTTCCTAAGAGGATTGTCTGTGGCTGTATTGCATGATTTTTCCTTGTATTTAATCATTGTATTGTGTGATTCCTGCTCTACCTTTCCTAGTCTAGGCAAAATATAATCTTGGAAGCCAGCTCCATAATTTCGATATGCATATAATTTTACGTAGTTGATGAATCCAGCATGCAATGGTAAACAGCAGGGAGGGGCTCAATGGAAACTCATTTGTTAGTTTTCCCACTTGGAGGCTGTTATTTTTATAAATTACTGATATTGGACACTGTAGGAGTGCCCTTTTTCATATACACTGAAGTACTTCACTGGCCCCAGGAGTCACTAAGACTAGTGGATTTTAATAGTTATAGATCTTAAATGGAGGGTTAGAAATTGTTTCTTTTCATTACAATTACAACAAGGAATTAACCCCAAGGGTATCTACTTAATTTCATAATATATAGACTGGAACGCTAATAATGTGTCTCTTCTAAAATGTAATAAAGAAGCAACTGCCCCTTGGCTCCCTGGGGTGGATTTTTGTAAAATGTATTGCAAAAAATGTAACACAAAGAAGATTTTACGTTAACAAGCTTTGTAATGTCACTAGCTCCAGTGCTCAAAGTGCTCTGAAGCTCATAGACACCAAGTATTGGCACTGGTTTTACAGCAGGAATTTAGTACCAGCACTTTCGTATCGCTTCACTGGTACAAGGAAAAACTAAAACAGTGATAGAAGGAGTGGAGGGTAATTTACAATTAAGCACATAAAGAAGTGAAAGACCAGAGGGAGGAAGAAGGAGTACAGTAGTACAAAGTAATTACTTCCTTCAAGGTCCACTCGGACCTACCCTCTCGCCAAGTTTCCTGTGTAACTTCAATCTGCCATGCCCTATTGCAGAACAAGCCTTGGCCTTACAATTGGCAGCAAGTGAACTCCAGTACATTTGCTGTTCCATTTGCACTCGTGAGTAGCAAAGTAGCCTCTGACCTCTCAGTCATTATGGATGGTGACTGTGGAACAAATTCCTGGCCAAGATCTTCAATACTGGATCAGGCTGTGGTTTTAAATCTAGGTTAAAGACATTTCTATTTGCTGATGATTTTAATGGGGTCTGACTAGATACAGCATCCTGGGAAAGCTTTGCAGTAAAGACAGCAAGAAAAGAAGTACACTAGCTGTGCCTATTCTATACGGAAAGAAAAACAAAAATGCAGTTAGAAGAAAAATCCATTTTTGTTTTGGTTTGATTTTTAATGGTAATGCTTCCAGGCATTTCTAACAGAGGATCCAAAATTGTTGCTTCTTAGGGAAAATTCATTAGGGAAGAAACCTTTGGCCAGTGTTTTTTAATTATGCATGGTATGTCCAGAATTCTGTGCACCTACTTAAGTTGCAAATCTTCGGTTTGTAGCAGCAAATTTAAATAATTTGCCTGACTAATCATGGGTATGTGCAAATGATCAGCTGATGTGTTCGTACCATCCCCCAAAATTGGATTCCCCCTGGGTTACTCGAGTGAGAATTTTACCAATAATTTGTGATTCGTACACATTTATTGGACTCCTACTCCCAAATGCCAGGAATCCAAAATTATGCTCTCAGAACTAACTTTTCTAGATAAACTGATAGTTCCCATTTAATTTATGTAAAATTTTCTATAAAGATGCACAAGCACCTGCCTTTACCAAAAGTTACTATTGCTAACTGTCAGAGATATGCCAAGGCAAGAGAGAATAGATGTCTAGAAGGCTGCCAAGAAAAAGAATGGAAACTGAGAGAGTGAGATAGCACTTTGTTCACCCAGACAGTACCTGGCAATACATCCAGCAATACATTACAAGCAGAGGTGGGAATGCTAAGCGCCACATATGCCTAGGATTGCCACTGTGCGGCTCAGGCAGGAGAAGGTATAGCAGGGACTATTTGAAAGGTTGGGAGATCAGATCAGAAAGATCACAGAATCACGGAATGGTCGATGTTGGAAGGGCCCTCTGGCAGTCATCTTGTCCAACCCCCATGCTCAAAGCAGGGCTACCTAGGGCCAGTTGGCGAGGACCATGTCCAGACAGCTTTTGAATATCTCCAGGAAGGGAGACTCCACAACTTCCCTGGGCAACCTGTGCCAGTGCTGAGTCACCTTCACAGTAAAAAAGTGTTTCCCGATGTTCTGATGGCACCTCCTGTGTTTCAGTTTGTCCCCATTGCCTCTTGTCCCATCTCTGGGCATTACTGAAGAGAGTCTGGCTCCGTCTTCTGTGCACCCTCCCTTCAGGTATTTATACATATTGATGAGATCCCCCCCCCCCCCCCCCCCAGCATCCTCCAGGCTGAACAGTCCCAGCTCTCACAGCCTTTCCTCATAGGAGAGATGTTCAAGTTCCTTAATCATCTTCATGGCACTTCTCTCCAGTATGTCCATGTCTTGCTTATACTGGGATGCCCAGAACTGGACACAGTGCTCCAGGTGTGGCCTCACCAGTGCCGAGTAGAGGGAAAGGATCACCCCCCTCAACCTGCTGGCGATGCTTTGTTGAATGCAGCCCAGAATACCATTAGCCTTCTTTATTTGTTTATAAAACAAACAAACAAACAAACAAACAAAACCCACAAAACACCAAACCAGAAAAGCTGGCCTCTGCAGCTGGCATTTTCAACTCACACTGAAGTACAGTGGGTTGCTTTCTACTGAGGTGACTTTGTGTGTTCTCAAGCCTTCCCTCACTTTTTTTCCTGCTTTTCTTTTTCCATTCCTCTTTTCCATGCATAGTCACCTCAAAATTTTGAGTGATAAACTCCATGTTTTAAAAAAAAAAAAAATCACAAAATAAACTGGGAGAAAGATCTAAGTTCATAAGTCTTGCCAGCTGGTTTCATTTAATTTTATTTTACTGGTAGTAAATTGGGCATTTCTGGGCCTTTTTTTTCCTTTATTGGCATTAAATTAAAAAGTGAAAAAAGATTTACATAAGAGAATTTCTATTTTAACAACTTTCATCACCTTCTCCAGGTTGCAATGTTAATGTTCTTAAATGTATCCTGAAGCAAGTTTACTCAATAAGAACAACAAGAGTAAAAATGTCAAGGAAGAACAGAAGAGGCAGAATAGAAGTTCAGCATGTAACCAAGTTAGAAGCTGAAGGCTGAAAGAGTCTCTGAAGAGAAAAGTTTCAGGATTAAAGGAAACACTTGCAGCCATTTCTCCCACTCATGAGTAATTACTCATATGCAATTGAGTAATAATTGCAATTGAAATCAAATGGCTGATTTCAGCACTCAGCGTTATGATCATGGATCATAATCTGGATTTTAATCAAGGACAAATTCAAAAATAAAATGCTATGGATCTCTTCAAGAACTATTTTTGTAAATGATAAGTCAGAGTTGTTTCACTAGGTGAAGTCAAGTTGAAATCGTATGTATGTTAGGAATTAAATGGAGATCTTAGTGTAAGGGCATCTATTTCCTTTCTTCATATGAAAGCACCCATGCTAAGTTTCTTCCGTTTCTTCCATCTATTCACAAGTGATACAAGAGCAAGTCATTTCAAGGAAAATCCATGTTATAGCAAGATAACAAATGTGATGTACTTCACAAACAGTGTTATCTCCTTCAACCAGATAGATACAAACATAGATACTATAGGTTAGGTGCCAATTTGTATCACATAAATGACATGCTGTAAATCACTCTTGCTGTATTGCCACGTATCTAGTCATAGTGTACCCAGCCTCTGTGACCCTAGAATAGATTCATTTGTAATGTAAGAAATGTGTGGTAAAACATATACTATAAAAAATAGAAGTACCATACTTGAGAGCTGGAAGTGGAAATCTGAAGCACTGACTATTCCTTTTTCACAGGTATTGTAATTTTTGCCCTTTTTGGGCTGCCTCCATCTAGTGATAGATAAGTATGTGCTTTGTTTTCCAGCAAGGGTGATTTCTGTGATAGGCACCAGATGTTCCATAGCCTTTATTCTAAAATCCCCATTCTTTTTAAATAAAGTAGGGATGCATACCCTGTATTACAGCATGAAAATATGTTACTTGTCCATTTGATAGGTTTTTGAAAAGGCATAAAAAACCCAAGTCCTCGTAAGTACTAAGGTCATATTTACGTAAAGAATTGTTTTTGAGAAACTGACTGTAAAGTGTTTTATTTTTTGAAAGAATACCAGTTGTGCACAGTCCAAATTTTACTGGATCTCTCTGTGTTGTGGAGCATATGAGACAGCTATAGACTCCTGCCTGCAGAAAGACCAATATACAGATCATGAAAAACAAAACCAGTTTGGACTCTTAAGAAAGGCAAGGAACGGAAGAATATTTAGAATACTAGATCTGTGTGAAGCTTTCCAATAGATAAAGTTGTGAAAATGCCTCATCATAAACTCCCATAGGGAACCCATGTCAAAATAATAGAATAAAATGCCACAGTATTTACAGTCAACATGGGGGTAACACTGAATGCATAGCTGGAGGTGTGATACACAGGCTTAAGGGATGGGGATACAAAAGCCTGTTTGGGATGCTGAAATTACCTTTCCCTTTGACTGGGGAGGAGAGGCTAGGCAAACTAATTGCAATTAGTAACTTAGCAGTGCTTCATTTATTTGAATTCTAGATCTTTCCAGACCCTATTACCACACCTTTTTTTCTTTTCTTTTCTTTGTTTTTTGCAATATGTCAACAGTGCCAGCTGGAAACATGGCATCTCCATCTTTTGTGCCTCTAGAAAATCACTTCTGGGCGATTAGAAGGGAAACTTTTTCACATTTTTCAATGTAATAGAGTTGAAAGCAGTTAAGACCCAGCAAGTTTAATAGTAGAAAACATAAGCATGTTATTTCGTAATAACTTGTGCCTGCTATGTGCGGTAGGTAAAGGCTGAAAAGATCAGCTTCAAGGGAGTACATGAGAACAGCATTTCTGCTAATGGACTTCGTGTTCTCAGGAGAAATAAAAACTTGGAATCATCTCAGCTGAGGCCTTTGAAAATATCTATTGTCCCTGATCAAAAGTATAGTAGATAAAGGAAGTTTAGAAGTAGATGGAGTCCTAAAGGTAGGCTCTGGAAATTCTACCCTAAGTTGCTTTTATTATGAGCTAAAGAGCACTCGAGACTTACCTTGGATTCAGTTAAAAGCCTGGAGTGTGAACATCAGATAAATGCCTGTTATGTATATAAGTGCGTGTATATATATATAGCCCAGCTTTCCAGTGTTAAGTGAATGAAGTCGTGTGACCTTCTATGTAAACCATTTATCAATCTGCTTGTCCAGATCAAAGCTGAAGCAGAATGCAAAGTCACAGGTAATCAAAGAACTGAGCTCCCTTTTCAGCTCTGTTTAATTATTAAAGGAGGTTTCTACCTAACTTGTTTTCAGTAATACAATCCTTGACACTGTAGTTTAAAATCAATAGTTCTTCAGTTAGGACTGAAAAATGTAACAGGACATTTGAACATCACTGGAAATGGCTGAATCCTTATGCAGTGCCTCACCAGTTGAAACTACTGTTGAGAGGTGATGTTTCAACTGTGGTATGTTTATGCCTGAAATCTCAGTAAGATGCCATAGATGGTGGTAAAGGCCTAACCTTTTCATATCCGGTTTCTCAAAGAAATGGACTATTAAAAAAAAAAAAAAAAAAAAAAGCTTTTATAGAAATAGTATTCTAGCTCTTACCCTAAAAATGGGTATATTAGCACAATGCTTGTCTGTCCTTTACCTTGTGCAGTAGCAGATTTCAGAGGATAAGACAAATATCTGGGCATTAAATGAATTTCTGGGTAAGAGAAAATTCATGGGATCCTTGATTATTTGTCTGAAAACAAGAATGCCACTTAATCAGCTGTTAGAATAGTGAAAGTTCTCAAGCTGTCATCATCAGAAAACATAAGCCATCTATTAGAAACTGCCTCAAAACCAATGGAAGGTAATTGGTGAACTAGCCAGACCTCAGAAGCATATCCAGTAAACACCATTGTCAGAACACTTTTTTTAACCTCCAAGTAAACTGCTGTCTGAACTGATGACTGTCTCTGATCTGCTGTACAAGTCTGCCTGTATCCCACCACTCTATTGGGGGAAAACCATGTGCGGTTTTGCATAGGGGAAATCCCACAGTGCCTTTCACCATTTGGTGTTTAGGGAGTCTTGGATAAAAAGCAGCATGGATTAGATTCCTAAATTTCATAGTGATTTCTAGCTTTTTGAATCAGTAGGAAGACCATGGTAACTGGTTTAAAGTACTATTGGACCGGATCAGGTCCCTGTGACTAGCAAATAAGAAAAGTTATTTAAATCTCTGCCCTTCTGCATTAAGTGTATCTCTGCTGTAACCTGTGGTCTAAGACCCTTTCTGAAGGTGCCTCATTCCCACATACTGCAAAGCATTATGTGTGTGAGTCCAGAGCGGCTGCTGCTTATATAGAAGACTAGCCAAACAGTGAGGTATGAACTTGTACTCAGAAACAGAGGTCTAAAACAGTGGCTGAGGAGGATATTGCAACCTATGGGTCTCAAAATGCCCCCTAGTCTTACAAAAGCAATGTTTGCAGGTGTATCAGAGGAAAAGGATGCTAGAAAGGCTGGCCTAGCCAGGTTTTCTCTGCTGAACAGGTGTGAGGACTGGCAGGAGGGAGGTTATTAAACTCCTATTCAGTTAAGGACAATTTTAAGCAAGTAAATGATTTGTTATCCTTGATGTAGAAGGTTATATGCAGCATATAGTTGAGTAGGAGCTTAAATCGGACTCTGTTCAGGGAGTTTGTATATCAGCTGTGATAACGCACTCGGCAGGTGTGACAGTCTGACTAATTATAGCCAATGTCTCAAACATTCATTAAAGAACTTTGGTGGAGAAAATGGCCTCTGTAAAAATGCTGGAGTTTTGTGAACAGGACAATGTGGCTGGAGGAGAGGGCCCCACGGAGGGTGGGACCACGCTTCTCCAAAGCCCCAATTCCTTATCTTAAGTGACCAGGAGAAGGAGCACAGCGTATGCGCCTGGAGGAGGAGGCCCCATGGAGGATGGGACTGTGCTTCTATCTTAAGCCAGCAGGGAAAAAGAGGCAACTCCGCAATGAACCCCCTGTCTCAAAGCTCACCGACCAATTCCAGAGAACTCCGGGAACGGGAACTGCGCATGTCAAGACCATCAACTAACACACTATAAAAGAAGGGAGAACGAGTTCTCAGTGTGCGCCCTATGGAACTGGATCTCTACGCTGGCTGGACCAACGCTGGACCCAGGACTGGTGAAACCCTTTTCTTCTCTATTTCTTTCTTTCTTTCTCTCTTTCTCTCTCCCACTTTTTTCCTTCTCTCTTTTCCACAGTCCCGACACCTCAACCTTTTAAACATAAACCGTTGAACAAGTCTGAGACTAGGAGTGGATCTAGCTGCCCCTGGGCTCCTCTTTGAGAAGGACTCCAGAAAGCAAAGGGGTCTTCTCTGAGCCTCGTGACTCAACGGGAGGGCTCTCCTTCTGATACAGTTTCATGTTCCTTTTCCCATTTCTTTTTCTACACCTCCCTTCTCTTTTCAAACAGCAGCTTAATGACATGTTGCAGGGTTCATATTGATAAGTTCATTTGTACTTGGGCAAGGTTAGCTAGGTTGAATAAATGTTGATTGTTGTTTGAACTCCCCTGGTGTCATTTCACCTTCATTCTGACAAAGGAAATCCACGAACCTGAGTCGCTCCAACTTTGGGACACGACAGCAGGTCCGTTAAAAAGGACAGTGGAAATACTTGAAGTGGTCTTTTTGTAAAGTTTTTTAAAAAGTTGATTCGATTTATGAATTTGAAAAATTCTTCTGTCTCTCCTGGTTATAAATGTCAAGTAACCAAAAGAATACGATGCACCTTTTAACTAATCTTTTAGCTGCACCAAGATATTATTAGTGTGGAGGGGCATGTGTTGAGAATAGGAGCAGCTTTTGAGAGCTGAGGGAAGTATTTTTATTATTAAAATGGGGCATGCTATCTTATTCATCTCTGACCATTTCAAATGTGTTATATTCTTTTATTAAATCATACTCCTTCTATTAAGAAAATCCAAGTGGTTGCTTCTTGCTTTCACAATACCTGTAGAATACACTAAAGTTCACTTGAGGAAAAAAAAATCATTCTGCTTTCATCCCAAAGTACACCTTATTGAGAGTTGTAAATAGACTACACTCTCATATTCAACCTTCCAAAGTAAGGTTTGTGCCACTTTTCTCAGTAAAAGGCAATGTGTGGTTGTACTAATAACTTGGGGGGGGGGGGGGGGGGGGTGGTGTGTGTATAACTGTCCAGAAGAACGAAGGTACACTGAGGTCTAGGATGTAAGTAGGTACAAAATCCATTCTCATTTAAGCAAATTAATTATGACTTGATTTTGGTGGAGCCAGTAAAGTTTGTGCAGAGTGTTCATTTTTATTATTAGGAGAGAAATGGCCTGATCACAGCCAAGACATTTTTCATGGTCTTTCTTACTTGCCTTGAGCAAAGACTGATGAATAGCAGCAGAGGCAGCTGTGCTCAGAGTCAGAGATTGTGCCTCTCAGCCTCACTTTGTGGCTGCATGAAAGCACAGCTTACTGCTTGAAATTTCCAGCCAAACTGCTTCTCTACACTATATCTGTTATAAAGCATACTTTTTTGCACCAAATAAACCCTTTTACTTGAATAAATTCACCACAAGAAGTGGTAAGGCCATGAATATTTAAACTTACGTATAATCCATTTCCATATGAGGGTTAAGATACTAGCTAAAAGGCTTGCAGAATGCCTGGTGTCCAAGTGTTTCTTTTGTTGGCGTTCAAGACCCTAAAGAGACCATAAGTAGGTGTAGCTAAACTAATGCCAGTAGTAATCCTAAGTGTCTCTAGTTACTTGGGAGCAGATGACGAATCAGGACACATAAAAACTGGTGTGAGTAGTACATGTGAAAGACAAAAAGGTAGCAGCATGATCCTGCTTATTGGATGGTTTTCAAAGAACACCCAAATTCAGACGATATAGGAAATTATTGTGCCATTCAGTCATAGAGGCTGCCTGAAATGATATGTTGTGATCCCAAATCTTTTCTCAGGACAGTGGAATGGAGGCTGACACCGTGGTACCCCGCTACATAGTTCTTGTGTGGCAAGAGCAGTCAGCCAGCATGTGGCAAACTGGGTACAGTTCTATCCTCATCTTCTGTGGATTTCAGTCCTTCTCTTACATCTCAAAACCACGTGCTAGCCACCATCGGTACTAGACATGTGGCTGCAATCAGTTTTTAAGTGGCAAAGCTCAGATGTGCTATTGCTATTGCTCATGTAGTTGTGTGTACTCTTATTTTTAATTATTAAATATTTATCAAAACAAAACACTTTAAACAAGAGTTAAGTATCTCTTCTTCTCCACGTCATGACTTTGTAAATATGTGGGAGGTTGGACATGTGAGCTTAAGTCCCTCCAAGGCAGAGAATTGTATCCAGGTTTTACATGTGTTGAATAAGCACTGCTGTTCTCTGAGAAGCCTAATCTATTTGATTATATTTACTAGACAGGTCTAGATGACAAGAAGATAGGACAGTTGTCTAATTTATGGATCCAGACTGGACTTTGGTGGGGGGCTTGGCACCTGTTTCATTCACAGTTATTTGGGTGTGTGAAACCTGAACAAATTGCTACATACAAAGAAGTGAAATCAGTGCGTCAGCTGCAGTCTCTTATGTGCTGTACATGCAAGTGATCTTATCCATCTTTCACTGTTGGAGGAGGTACTGTTGATTGATGTTCAAAAATTTTCAAAATCGTAAAGTATGTTCAAAATCATAAAGTCATGCATGAAGTTTCTTGTTTGTGTATTCTGGACTTAGAAGCAGTAGAGAAAGAAATTTTCTGGTGGAAAAATTAAATGTGTGTGACATCCAAGTGCTTTCAAGGCTGGAGAGCTGTTGAGTTGTGTAGCTGGGTTGCAGTTTTACATGAAGGGGTCTGTGGGAGTTGAGCGGTCATGACTGTGCTGTCAGGAATTGATAATAGGAGAGTTTTGCTAATGAACCTTTTCCGCTTCCAATAACTAAACTACCTAATATCTTTTAATGCAACATATAACGTAGATGCACTTAAATATTTTTGTATCTAGTTCTGGATTTCTGCCTCTTACTAATTTCCCATTAGAAACCTCTCTTTGAAGTTTAGACATTTAAATACCTTAAATTATCTGACTATCAATGAATCAAAACCAGATATAACAGACACATGTTTATAGCAAACAAGCTAATATTTCCATTGTGCGTGAACAGGGGACCAACATCACAACATGTTGACTGCGACACTAAATGCGCTACCGAACCTCTTTGTGTCTGTGTTCAGTAGTCTGCAAAATTATGATGATGATACCTATTATACATAACTGTTGAAAAAATTAATTCATTAGTGTTTGCAAAGAACTTTGAGATCCTCTAGCAGAAGGTACTACACAATTGCTAAGTGTTAGTTTATTATTCTTTATTATCAGATTCAATAGGACATGTAGTATAAATCTTTAAAAAAGCAAACAAAAAGCTAATCAGGAGTCTCTTATTCACACTGTCAAAGCTGGTAATGACCAAAGAGTCTTGTTTGTGCAAGTACAAAAAAAATAACCCATGCTACTTGGTATGTTGAAGCAGCAATTAGCACACATTGTGGGGAGAAGTGGAGCTAGACCAGAAATGAGCCTTGATGAGCCTAATTGCCTTTAATTATCCCTAAACATTTTCTTGTTGTCTGTCTTATGAAGGCAGAAGAAACCCTGTAGCTCTAAAAGGAAATAAGGCTTGGTTTTGTTTTCGTCTTTTAAAGAGGGACATAATAGCCACCATGGAAACATGTTCTTAATCAACGACATTAAACTCCTGGCTGCTCTGCTTCTCTTGAAATTGCCTAGCTTCATTATTATCAGGGGGAAGGAGGAGGGGAAGGGGTTTAATCACTATTTAGCTTGTCTTAGCAAATTAAAATATTAATTACAATACACATTATTTTATCTTTGCTTAAGCTATTTGTAAGTATTGGTGAATGAGAGCTCACTTCATGTTGGAGTAATTTATTCTCAAACTATTCAGACTTACTTTTTCAATTCCTTTTAAAAAATCATCAGGGCATGAAATGCTGTCTTCTGAGAGCCAAGAAAAACTATCTTTTTTTTTTTTTTTTTTTTTTTTTTTTTTTTTTTGGTCTTGAAGATAACTGTATAATTAAAGGTACGTTTTCTAAAAACTAAAATGTGATTACTTTAGCACAGTCAAATGCTACAGGAAGCTGAGCAATGGAAGGCCAGACACCTCCAGACTAATGGACAGATGTGTCTCTTTTGTTCGTATTTACATGACACAATACAGTAATCAACCTTATTTTTTTCAGTTCACAGAATAATGAAAAAGAGAGGAGGAGGCTTTTGGTAAAAGGAACTATTATAGGAAATCCATGGCTTCTGCAAATCTAACCCTCTCAAAGCTAAAGTAATATTAGTGATGATAGTTTGGTTGATGAAATACAGAAATATGGTGGGATTAGAAAAGCGATTTATAAAATGAGCAAGACCAGCACTATTGTGCATCTTTGTAAGCATCTTTTCTTGGTGTGTCCATGCCACTTTTAATTTTTCACTGTGAACATTCTGCTGTTACATTTCATAGGGAAGAAAATTTGCAGAAAGGGAACAAATTAAACAATGTGTCTGCATCAAATTGTGGCTCAGTAAACTTTTTTTTAATTAAAATGTATGCTGGCATAAATCAGTATAGTTCTATTAACTGTAATGAAGCTATGTTGATTTATACCAACTGCAGATATAATTAATTCATCTGTTGAAGTAGTTTGTGTAGAATTACATGGAAGGCTGCAGGAAACACATAGCACTATGTCAAACAGATGTAGTCCCACACGCATTGCTGGCATTGCTGTAGGTCACCGGACAAAAGACAGAGAAAACCAAAAGCATATTACTGTTTTTCACTAAACGGTGGTCTATGACTTCTGCTTTTCTTATGGTTGTCTTGCAAAGTTTGTGGATATTGCTCAAAAAAGCAGGGTATGACTGTAAGCAGCTGTGAGAGCATTTAGCCTCTATCGAGAGACCCCTACTAGTCATTGGATGTACAGCTGCATTCTGAACATTTGAAGGTGTTTAAGCTTAAGAGATATGTAGGCTGATTTAATTAGATCAAATTCCGCAAATTAAGACTATTGATAAACAGAGGGGAAAGACAATATGAATCTGGCCTTGAAAGTAAATCTTTTTTTCTTTCCTGTTTTTTTGTGTTTGTTTTTTTTTTTTTTTTTTTAACAGTCAAGTTAGCAATTAAGAAAAAAAGGTGAAGTGAAATTTGCCAGCAGCAACTTCCATTTCAGTTCAGTTCTAGACCCGACCTCTTTTACCACCATGATCTCTTCTTTTCACCTTAAAGAACAAATACTTTAAAAGCTCAGGTTATATGTGCAGAGAGGGTCAAACAACCCAAACAATATTTTTAATTGTAGCCATGGGATATTCATCTCAGAAGACATGCCATGGGGTCAAAGGATTTTCTTTTCTTAATTGCAGAAACCTTACACAGGCTTACTCCTAGACATTCTTGCTGACCTACATTATTGATGTGGTCTGACTCACTGGTCCTTATTTATTTTGTATGGCACCTCATTCTCCTGCCCCATTGCTATGTTTTCTGAGTCTTTTCTAGTTTTTCCCTTTATTGTTGCTATTGTTCTTATGCTACGAGTAAAGCTGAAAAAAATACACTGTGAAGCCTGGCTACAGCACCTCTTGTGGCAGTGGTAACAAAGAATATGACCATTTCTCATTTCTTCTCTCCTACCTAAGCACAAAGACAGCATTTGATTAATCCTGCTGTCTGTATATATACTACCTCTCACAAAATACAATTTTCTTTTTTCCTATGTAGGTGCTCTTGGCCTACACATGACAGGAAGAATTTCTTCCCAGGACCCAGACCACTGCAATGCTATCCTTTGCTTGCAACTCTCTAAGAAATTTGTGACCTAGGAGATGAAGCTGGGTCTGTAGTCCAAGAAAGTGATTATTTGGAGTGGTAGAATGCTAAATATTGCCCATCTTGGAGGTGTCGAGGGTTTGGCCCATCCTGTTGGACCATTAAGCCACTTTCTGAGTTATTTTCTCTTCCCATGTTTTTTGTTGCATACAAGAAAGAAATTTTCACAAGATTTTCACCCTGCCAAACTGTTCAGTTTAATTTTCATTTTCCATTGAGAATATCTACTAACAGCAGTATCATGTGGGCTTGGTCTAAACAATGCTCTACCCCGTACACTTCATTGTGTTATAGCTACTCATAGACCAGATACTCTATCATAGTTACCTTTCCCTAGCATTCAGTATGTATAGCTTTTTATGGAGATTTACAGAAGTGGTTTAAACACATACAACTTCTGCTATTGCCTTTATAATTCCCTCCTCCCTAGGTTTCCTGGAGTAACTCATGTAAATTCCTAGCTGAACTAAGAAATTAGATCCTTAATACTAAAATATCTGTATTATCTGCTTGAGGATGATGAATTGGTGGTTTTGCGTAGGATTACGTATGTCTTGTACACAGATGTTTGACCTTTCCTTTAGACATGTGTTACTTACATTTTTAGTGAGGAATGGAGTTGGCTTTCCAGCAAGAGGTTGGATCAGGCCCTTTGAAGGCTTTGTTTATGCTTCTCTGCGGCAGAAACAATGCAAGAGAGCAAATGATTGCTGCTATTTGCCCCTCTACCTGTGCCGGCACAATTGCCTACAAGCTGAAAGAAAACCAGGAATTAGAAGGCTTCTGGGGGGTAAAGGGGAGAAATGTTAATAGGAACCATATTAGTACAGCTGCTAGATGCATAACATTTTATTTGCTCTGTGCTCTTTGCTTGCTGTATATGAGGCAGCAGCTGAAGGGAGAGTTTAGTCCTGAAATCAGGTTTAGCAGCTGGGCTGCCACAGAGTTCAGTTTGGATTGGAAGCCCGAAGCAGCTGTTTTTATGAAGGTGAAATCCTGCATCAATCTCTCACTGGTCCTGTTGATTTTGCAGCCTCTGTAGAGCTCTTAGCTCCTCTTATTCTCAAAGGTACAACTTTCTTTTCCTGAGGATCTTGGCTTTGAAGAGTGGGAGGGTTGCTGTGATCCCCAGGTCAGGGGAGACTTGGTTTCCCAGCTTCTGGTAAGCTTAAAGAGAGCCTGAGCTATGATCCAGTAGCCTGGTCTAGAAATGCAGAAATGTGAAGAAAGCAGCAGCCTCTGCTGAGCTCCTGATGATCCTCTTGATGTAGATTTATATTTTTTTTTAAATGACAATGAGGGCTATATTCAAAATCTTTAAGTTTTATATACGAGTGCCTAAAATTATGTGCAACTTATTTTGAGCCTAGGAAAACTAGGAAAAGATGACGAGATGTTCCAGACCTAAGCAGTCATCTTATGCTGCCATCAACACTTTGCTGCATTCTTCTGTGACAGTTATTTTACTAGATTGCATCTCTGTTGCTTAAAAAATAGCCCTTTCCCCCGCTACTGTGAGGGGAAGCATGCAGAAGATGAAGCAGCCTCATAGACTGACTGTGCAAGGTCAACCACAGTAGGTCTGGTGCTGATCTCTAAATTTTATTAGAGACAAACCCTTGACTTTTACTGGAGTGTGCTTTTCTCTTTAGTTTTTCAAAAAGCTCATGTCCAGCAGCTACTTGAAAGTAGAATCAGAAAATTCACCTCTCTTTTGTTCAAGACAAAGAGAAGACAAGGGTCTCATAGCTTCCTACTGACTTTCACTGAATGCAGTGTAACAACATTTAGGGACACCAAAACAATTCTTTAACTTGCCATGGCTGTGATAACACAGTCTTCAGACTAAACCTCTGTACTTGGAGCATCTAAAGAAAGGCTGTCTTACAATAGTTTAAGGACTACTTCTGGTAGTCTTTTAATTTCTCTTTGCCCTAAAACCAAATCTTTCCATGCATAGTAATGACTGAGAATACTTTTTCTGAGTGGATATGTTTATTAATATTCCTCATTTATCAATTACTTTCAGTGAATGGACAAAAAAACCCCAGCGGATGAGATCTATCCCTGTCTACTCTGTGATAACACATCTCTTTGTCTGTTAGCAAGCTCAGAACTATTCTCATAGAAAATCATATTTTGTTTCTCCTGGCAGTATTTTCATGGTGAATTGGTAGTTCTGGCAAAAAGTTTTAAAAATCGATTTACACTTGATAGCAATAAGTTTCAGATAGACATTGGGAAGTTTTGAAAGCAATTCTACCCTTTGCCATTCCGTAATCACACAAACATAATTGTGTTGCAGTGTGATGCTGTGCAAAGATAACTAAGATAGTGCTTGTATAAGAAACAATACAGTGTTTGTAGAGTGGTCCTTTGCCAGAATAAATACGTCATGTTCCTCATCAGAGTTGCTAAGCCCATCTAAGTGCCCAGCGGTATGACTACATAGCTCGCAGCAAATAGCTATTTAATTCAGAGATAGTAATTTTTCATGGAAATGTAGTATACAAGATATACTTATCCTGGGAACATCCTCCTCATGTGGTACAGTTATGTTAATCATCTTAGTTCCTTCAGAGTCTGCAACAGTGGAGAACCTGTGATGGTGCCCCTTATGAATAAGTATGGAGAATGGAAAATCTTCTAGGATGTAAATGGTTAAATTGAGAGTGTTCGAGAAAGCCTGACTCAATACAAAGCTGTTGTATATGAGAACGAATGTTTTCCACTAATATAATTTTTCAAAGTTTTAATTTGCGTTTTCAGTGCTACCAACCATGGAGGCTTCTGTTTCAGGCAGGATCAAATTGCAAACTGTAACGCTCAGCCAAGCAGCAGCTCAGTAGTGAAAGCAGAAGCCTTGACTCGGGAGGCTATTGAGCTGGTCTCTTAAAATGTAAAATCGTATTTCTGAAACTGCTAATAAACCACCACCCATGGTCTCCAAAGGGCAATTTTGTCTTGTATGTTACGCTATACTTCTGCTTATATTAATTAGAACTGTCCTCATTTCTGATCTTTGCTGTATTTTCTTCCTTCACCTCTTTCATTACTCAGCAGCATGCTTGTATTTTATGTGCAGAATAAACGTTAGTCCTGTGTAAACAGCCTATATGTGGTTTATGTAGCACTGAATTTCACGTAATTGTATTGAACTGAAGGTGACTTGAAAGCTGCCTACACTTATATCAGCTGTCAGCATGGGATGAATGTCAACTCTTAGGCAATGCTGTATGGCTTGTTGTGGCTAAGAATTACAGTGTACCACTGTTATGAAATGGATTCTCAGACCATAGCATTTTGTGCCATAGCAGCTGCTGACAAGCTGATATCACCTAAGTCATTTGGAAACTTACAGACTTTGGAATTGAAAGTTATCTTCTGCTGTTGTAGTAGGTTTACTTTTTTTCCTGGCAAAAGTGACAAATCCAAAGGTGAGATATATATGTAGATAGATACACACACACACACACACACAGTGGCATAGGTACCTGTGATAATTCAGCAGAACTCAGCAAAAGATAAACCAGACATACTTTGATGTATTTCTTAAAGTGTCATATAAAACACAGACAACACAGTTCCTATCACAGAATGATCGTTGCATGAATGGACACATTCCTTCAGAAGTGGAGTAGCCCTATTGAAAAATCTTCCTGAAGACTTAAGCCCAGCCTCCTGTCTTCTCATTGGCAAAGATTTTTTAGCTCCTACCACCTGTAAAACTGAAGGATCAGCTTTAATCTGGCTGCACAGTTACCTAGAATAAAGGTATCTTCAATTACAGCTGAAAGTAGATTTATTTCTAGCATTTGACACAGGCTCAAGAAGTCTAGTGGCAATGCAATGTCAAATATAGTCCAAACAATTATCTTACAGTTCTATATGACATTGCAAAATTTTATTTTATTTTTAATAAACTTAGTAACAATGCTTTCAAGACAGCTTTTCATCTTCCACACCTATTTGACACTGTCAGCAATGAATGCCAAGTAATCAATAGTCCTGACCTA
Source organism: Astur gentilis (assembly GCF_929443795.1). Classification (NCBI taxonomy): domain Eukaryota; kingdom Metazoa; phylum Chordata; class Aves; order Accipitriformes; family Accipitridae; genus Astur; species Astur gentilis. The sequence goes on along the minus strand of NC_064887.1, from coordinate 15,795,048 downwards.
GGATTTATTTTGCAGCCCAAGATTGGCTTTAAAATTTGTCAGGTTGCATTTTTCCTAGATTTTTTTTCCCCACACTGTAATGGATAAAATTGTAGGACTGAAGAGGAAGACGGAGAAGAAAACTGAGACTCAAGATACCAGCAGAATTAAAGTCTGTCTTCTTCCATTTCATTCCTAAATATAGTGAGAGGTGGCAATAGCACACCTGGCTAATCTTTCCCAGAGGAACTCCCCGCTTCGTGATGATGAACAAAGCTTGAGACCAACGCAATCCTTCCAGCTTGTTCTCTTAGCAACAGAAGAAGCAGTTGCCATGCCATAGTTTGCAGGTGCTAGAGAGCAGGCATGTAGGTCTTGCTATCATCTTCCCAATCCCCTATTTTTAGAGTGGGCAACTGGAATAGAAAACCGTGCCCTCACATACTTGCTTGTGATTGAGGAGGACTCAGCTGACACAAGTAACCTGAGTCTGTACGGAGAAGCGAGCAAACTTGGGATGACGCAGCTTGCAAGAAGAGGAACAATGTCTGTTTTCTTCCCTGGCTGCTCCTGAACTCCAGAAGTACAGACAAGCACATTCATGGAGGATTATTTTTCATCCCCAAACTCTGTAGATGAAAAAGTTTATTACCAGACTGGGATGATCTGGGTCTTTTCTGGGGGCAGGTAAATGATAAGATTTTTGGCTCACTCTAAACCACTCATTTTCATTTCTACTAGGACTTCAGAAAGTAATCATTCCTTCTGTACCACTTTTTACAGCTTCTCCATCACCCTTCTTTAAGTTCCCATTTCTGTGTGTACCAGACCTTTTGAAGATGACAGTGGCTAAAGGTATGGACATTAAAAGAACCGCTGATGTTTTGAGAATAAAGGCTGGGACTTTAAACTTACATACATATGAGATGTACATTTATATGTTGTATTTAGTTTTGACACTGAACTGTAATATGTTTGTAACGGCTGCCCAACAATTGTTTGGTATGGTATGGCATTTGTATGGTAGGTATTTTATGCCTTTAAGAACACATATGTGGTTGAAACGAAGATGAAGACTCATAATTCAGAATATTTCCAATTTAAAACACAGAATTAAATACAAACATAAAAGGATTTTTATGATTATCTCCTTGCTTGGTAGAATGATAATGTATTTGAATATAAAATAGCAAAGGTTGTAATATCTCAGTTTTTTATGCTAAACCTCTTTATAAGGTTGTGTATCTCTAACAGGAAAATGTCTGAGGCAAGAAGTTCTAAGATGAGGTTAAATGAATGAAAGTCTTGTGGATTTTCTGAAAATTGTGAGCTTCACAAGCACTGTTACATATTTTACTAATGCCTTCAAATCAGCAGAAGTACAAGTCCTTATCTTTGTGTATAATTTTGCTGTCATTAATATTAAATACTGTGTGATGTTTTAAGGATCATGGCCTCAACTAATAAATATTGAAACATTGTAAACTTCTGTTTTCTGTTTAAAGGAATGAGACAGGTAACAGCAATTGCTTTATCTCTTACAATGGTCCCCTCAAGTCCCATTTGGGATGCTCTCTGGGCAAATGTCTTCACTCGGTGTCTAAAATGACACTAGATACCATCGTTTAAGCACAGAATTATTCTCATTGTTTATTGCTTGGCTGCTCCTTGTGTCTTACAGGGGCAGTGAAATCTCATATGTAATTAGACAGCCCTGGAGATTTGCCCTATGAGTGCGGATCCAAGTTGTGGCTTTTTCCCAGCTGGTCCTGAAGCTGAAGCTTGCAAAGGGCCTGGTGGAAAGCAGCTGTTTAAAAATCTTGTTTTAAAACAAACCTGCACCAGAGGACCCTTCCACAGTTTGCTATTGGTGCTTATGCTAGTCCATCGTCTTTGCGCAAAAGGACTTGGCCCCACAGCCTTTGATCTAGAACGTGTTGCAAGAGACTTGCTTATCTGAGTCTTTCCTCGGACAAGTTGCTCCAGGGAAGAGAACAGGCACAGTTAAAACAAAATAAGCATTTGTAAAAGTGTCTGTCTGATAATTCTGGAACGGTATTTAAAACAAAAATCTTGAAGGAGATTTTTCTGGTATATAAGCACTGTGTTCTCCCAAATGTCTTGACTTCTGAGTTGCACCACTAAGTGCTCATTAAATTCACCTGTATTCTGTGAATTAATACAGCAGAATAACTGTGATTTTGAACCTCCACACAAGCTTGAAGAAGTATATGAGAAGAGAGTCTGGCTCACATCTCAATACAGAAAGGTAAAACAAGAGTTCAAAATCGGGTTCAGAAGTGAAAAGACAACTGCAGCTCATCTGTATTCATTCTGTTTTGAACAGGAATTCCAGAACTTAGACAGTTTTCAGCAAAGTAATGCTAGTATAGCAAAAAAAGAAAAAGTATAATGCATTAAAATCACTTTCTTCAGTTATCATTTATTTATTTTGTATTGAACTAATCATTAAAAAGTTCTACAAGGCTGATGCTAGATAGTTGCCTGAGTATCTTCCTAAATCTGAGCCAAGTTATTTAACTTTTAATTAATAGTGCCACAATATTATAGCAGGACTGTAATAATGACTCAGGCAGGAATTTGGCCAATAGCTTTTCATTGCTGTGAATATTTTAAAGGTATTTAGCTGTGTAAAGGCACCTTTTAAAATGTACCTCTTTCATTTTGGCATTCTGCCAAACACTCGGTCAGAGAGATGCCTTTTGCAGCCTGTCAGAAGGTCACCAAATTCAGTTTATTTTAGAATAAAGAGCAGTTAGACAGGTTTTGTATTATTCCTTAGATATAGAATGACAATTTAGGGGAGACTTTCTCTGAAAGTTTTCCAGGGAAGGACATGGTTTGTAGTTAGCATTGTCAGGAGTACAGTTCTAACACACTTTAGAAATGGAGATATTAATTTTGCAACTTCATTTTACAAGTATTAACTTCAGAAGGGTACATGGATATTAGTTTCATGCAGCTGTTGTGAAACCTTTTCTCAACAACATCAATATGACAAATGTTTCTAGGTAGCCCCTTTTCAAAGTTGAACCGGAATTCAGATTCACAAAAGTAAACAGGAGGTTTTGCGATACTGACGCTAATGGACTAGTTTTATTAGAAATTTGGCAGGATTAGTTTATTTTAAAATATACCAAATTAGCTACAATAAAGATTTCCACCAGCTCTTTGCTCTTCACACCGCAGAAGGAGGATCTATTTTGGATCCCTCCTTCAGTGCCATTATGTCTTCATGTTTAAATCTCTCACGGGACAAATACTTGTGCTTATTTTAGTGCATCGTTAAAATTCTCACCCTCCTTAGCCAACACGCTACAATTCTTTTTTTGCCTTTTTTTTTACCCCCCCCCAAATTTTTGTTTCTCTTTCTTCTGCTGTGATTTTTGTTTCTCTGTTGTCATCCTGCTTCCTTCTGGTCAATTTTTATTTTCCAGGGGCTCATGTTATGTTCAGTGAGTTTACTTGCCTTTCCTCATGTAACATTGTAGCCACAGTGAATAACCTTAAAGGACAGGCCTCTGAGATTTGTGTCCTTTCTTCAGCTTAATTTTAAGCTATTCTGGGAAAAGAATGGTGTCTGTTGGTTTTTTTGTTTTCTCCTGAGTGCAGATGACCCATTGTAAGAGAAAGCAATGAGCCATGCCCTGTTACTGAGCACAGCAGAAGTCAGTGTATGAAAATGAACAAACTGATTCTCTGCCCTTCACTATGATTTGTACTATCCCACTCTTTATTGAATTAAATGTGTTAATAAAGGACTTATGTAGCAGCTAAGAATGAGTTGGCTGTCATTTATCAATTAATTACCCATGAAAACTGACGTTACATGGTAGTAGTAATCGTACCCATGGTGTTAGGCATATGCTACATAAAAACGCAGTCACCTTGAAATAATATGGGCAAATCAGCTTGTAACCTGCAGAATACTATTAATAATGTAGTCCTAAGTACTGCAGAACTGAAAGTTGTCTGTGAGTGGTCTATGGATAGATTGTAGAATATTTTCTTTTTGGTTCAAGATTTGGTTGATAAAATTGGTTGAGCTACCTTTAATTCTGAAATCAGGGATTTCTGTATTACCGGGTCTTACATGCACGGAGTAAGTTTAATATTGCTTTGGGAAGGGCAGGGGGGCGAGGGTTTGTGGCAGACAGGTGGTGGAAAACCAAGTTGTTAGGGAAGTGAAGATACCTTGGTAGAACAGGTATTGACTTCAACAGCCAATTTCTACAGCAGTAGAATGAAGGCCCTGACATGATACTGTTCTCATTGCTTTCTCTTTTAAAACCAGGCTAATACAAGGTCAGCTGCAGCCATTTTACAGCAAGGGGAGAAAAGGGTCTATGCAGCTGCTAGGTTACAAGTAGTATTATGTGCTTCAAGTCATTTGTGCTGCATTAGACACTGCTACTGCAGGAGCTTAAAGAGAAAGCAATACAAACCAGGAGTACAGTTCTGCCTGGTAACACCTACCTGCGTTTGCTCCTGGCTCCAGAATGAATGAGAAAACTTGGAAAGGAAGCAGCTATGGTATACAAGTATGGCAATCTAGCTTAGAGGTTGTATAAAGTATGCTGATATGCCTGCCCTCTCCTCCTACAGCCTTGATTACTGAAAGTATTCTTGAACCCCCCTCCCCCCAGCCTTCTTACAGTGCTGTAAGACACCAGACTGTTCGCTCTTTTTGGCAAAAAGTCATTCACCCAATGAACTTTTCTTGTTATGAGGACTGGAGCAGATACTGTGACTGTTCAGGCTTTGTTGCTGGAGTGTCAGACAATGAATGCAAATGATAGCACATCATTGTTTGTGTTTAGGTTGTCAACGTCTATTGTCTTTTCCCTTCCTACGGAGAAAGGTGTAGTCACTTCCTGGAAAGCTTACAGTCGACACTTGTAGATGAGGTATAACAAGTAAATAACAAATAAGAACAAAGAGATTTAAGTAGTAACAGCAGTATGATGACCTAAAGCCTGTTTAAATCAAAAGCAATATGCTCGTTAATTTGTCTTTGGAGTCTAGAAAGATGATGCAAGAAAAAAATGATGACTCTTCAGTTTTTATACATCAACTTATCTAATCATTCAGTAGGCTTTGAGCAGAAAATACAGTGAGTGACTTGGGAAGGCAGTTAACTTTTGTTTTGGTTTAGTTATGTTATTCATCATGGTGTCTGACATGCATGGGTAAAAGGTTTTCATTATCCCCCCTACACAGACACCCAGTAAAAAAAACCTTAATATGAATGTAATAGTATAAGCTACAATATAGTTATAGTTTAAAATGTTCCTCGTTCCAGCTTTAAACTATAAGTTAATAAATGAAAAGTAGTATGCACCAAATTGCAAAAATTATGCACAGGCATTCATTTCAGAGTCAGAGCTATTCAGATGCAGCTATAAATGTACAAGTTGTGCCAATAACTAAACAATACATTTATTCTAGCTTTATTGTTGGAGCATTTTACACTTCAAGTATATTATATGCTTCTGATCATAACACTGTGCACTGTGTACTCTTTGTGATTACGGCAATCTGACTAGTCGCTAAGGTTGAAAAAGGTAACTGCCACTAGAAATCTGGAAAAGTGAATTAATTACTACATTTCATTATGTAAGAGAGCACTGTCAAAGTTCCCATTTTATGTCAAGTTCAGAGAGAAGCTAAAATGCTGCCCTTTGGAAAAAAAAAAAAATTCTTATTATTTCAGCTACATTGACAAAGATTCACTTCAGATTTTATTCTGAAGTCATATATGTGTCTCACGTCGAAATCTGGACTGTAAATGGTGCTACCTCTGTGCAGTAGAATAGAGGTTAGTATCTTCTGGAAGTAAATCAGCATAAAGAGAACTGAGGTCAGGGTATAGGTAAAGATTATGTTGTCTGGAATGTGAAATAAGACACTGTCGCCCTTTTTTTGAATAAGCTGTAGCAGACAAGTTCTCCGATAGGATGTAAGTTACATAAAACTTCAAATTTGGGGCACTAGCTAAAGGAAATCTCTACTGTGAAACTCATTCCCAAACCAGGCATTCTGGTGGCCATTTGGTGTCAGGGCCCAGGAGGATGGGCACTGGCAGTGTGTACTGGGCAGCCAGTGTTGCTGTAATTGGCTTATTCTTCCTCCAGCTGAGGGATCCGTTGTTAAATCCTTTCTAGCTGATTCAAAGCAGGGACTTCAACCCCAAGGTGCCAAAAGGGTGACTGCCTTAATTTTCCTGTTGTATCTCTGCTTCTGTAAGAAGCTTTCAGTTGGACTGGAGGAATTGAATAACTGCTTTTTTGCTCAGGGTACAGGTTTTAAGTCCCTACTGACAGTGAACATGGTTTATCTGTTTTTCAGACAGCCGGACGGAAGCACAAGATCCTCTAAAGACAAATGGCATGTCAGCAGCCAACTGCAGGAAAGATAAAGGTTTCCAGAAGCTGTGAATATTGCAGTCAACTATCCAGGGCTTGTTTAATATCCTTTTATTGCAGCTTCTTTCATCACTAGTCTTTGCTAATCAGAATATAAGTGGTTCAGGTGAATACATTCACAGAAGTATGATACAATAGTTTCTGCCCTATTCCAATATAGAATGGATTACCTATACATCTTACTTGCCCTTCCACTTTTCTTCTGCTTCTATAAAACAAGTCTTCCAGTGAGTCTTTCCCATTTCCTATTTTGATCATCGTCTTCTTGTCTCCTTTAAGCTACTTTATCAGGTCTGGCTGAGATGGAGTGAACAGGAACTGAAGATAAAAATGTGTGTTTATAGGTAGCATTTTAAAACAGCTGTAATTTCAGTGCTGGACCAACCCTCTGATTAGACAAGTGGAAAAGCTGTGATGTATACTCAATAATAAATGTCAGAGCAAAGAAGTAAAAAACCCGTCCTATTAGAGGTAAGCAATAGCCAGGAAGTAAAGGAAGAACCAGTGTCAAAAAGCAAAAAAAAAAAAAAAAAAAAAATTCAAGAGCAGAACAAAAGTTCAAGGGTGAAAAAGAAAAGGATCACAGCCCTTTTGGTGAGTAAATACTTTTAGACAGGTATTGATCTAGTGGGGGAAAAACTGTATGCTCTCCATTGTGAAATAGCACTTCTTGGGGGTGGTGCACGCAGGAACAAGATTACAAGGAGTGAAGAGAAACAAAGCATTTTTCCCTGGCTGGAAAGCATTTTGAAAAATTGAGGTCTTTTTGGTCTTTCTTTTTAACATCCAGTACCCAAGTCTAAGAATCAACAAACTGAAATACAAAAAGATCCTCTTAGTGATTCAGAAGAGAAATCATGGTGTCACTGAAGTCACCAAAAACTTTTGCCATTGATTTAACTGGGGCCAGGGCTTCACTACAGGCTTTACTGTTACGAACATAATAATCTGGTGCTGATGGCAGAACAAAACATGGCAACAAGAAATATGTTGCAAAAACTCCTGCCTTGTGTTCTCTTCACCTTTCCTCCTGTTGAAGATGTTACTGTGGCCCAGTGGTGGGCTTGGAGTACGTGGCACCTGTTATTTTCTACCAACTGGACTGGTTGGCCTGGATTCCTTTACGTGTAGGGTCATTTGGCTAATGGAAGAAGTTGAATATGCTTAAATAGAAATGGGTGAGTTGTCTTGTTTCCTAAGAGGAAATAATGCACTAAATCTTGTCATTCCCCACCCCCCCAACTGTTCAATTATTCCTAACCTGTTGAGAGAAAAGTGATTAAGTAGTGAGCATTAAATTTACCAGTGCTGCTACAAGAAGAAGAGCATGGATGTGGAACAGCACTGGCTCTGCGATAAGGTAATAAAACAGAGGGGATGAGCAACAGAGAGAAATGGCAGGAAATAGACAGTAGCAGACAACAAACCTCACTCTGTTCCCGTTAACGAGTGCTGGTCTGGAATAATCTCACAGACCTCAATCAAAATATGCTAATTTTGTATCGGCATAAATTGAGTCAAAACTTATTTTGGCAGATCCTGCATGCTTTGCCACTCCCAGTTGTAACAGAATGCCTGCTTGTGTACTACCTTGTAACTACAATGAAACGACTGTGATAATTTCGTTGTATTTCAGGAAAAATATTCACAGAGAGCTGTGTCAGAAGGCTACAGTATTCTTCTGTACTTCACCAAAGCCAACCAGGTATCTTCATGATCTCTCAAATGGAGGAGTTACAGAATTAAGTTTCATTCCTTATGCTGCCTTTTTTCAAGTGGATGCTTTCAGTAAGTCTTGCTGCCTCTAGCACCCAGGACTCACAAATTTCAGTGTACTGAGCAGATTCACAGCTGTTGAGCCACTGTTTTTCTGGAGCTACTACTTTTTTCTCACTGAGACTATAACCTATTGTACTTCATTCTGGGCACATAGTAGACAGCAGCATGCTGATCCACCATTTCACAGGGAGACACTTTACATCATTCCTTTGTCCTGTTTTGGAGGATAACCAAATACTAAATATTTGATGTGCATGAACCCTTCTCCTTGCCTGCTTAAGCGTCATCACCATTCATTCAGGAGAAATGCAGCTCTTCTGTAAGCAAGTGGTGCTGGGAGTTTGAAGATATGTAGATTTGCTAGGCTGAATGCAACTATGTACCATCCATGAAGTAGGTACGTCAATGAAAAAAAGGTCCTTTTCATTTCAGCATTTGCTAATGGATATCTTCTTAACCCCGTTCCCTGCTGGTGTTGCTGACTCTTACACAAAGTATACTGGCTGGTATGCAGAGCATTTTACGAGCAGCCTGTCTGTATCTTTGTAGTGAACAGAGACCTTGAATGCTATTCTATTCCTGATATATTTAATCAGAAAAATGTGAAACAGATACAACTTTCTATATCACATAATGAAAAAGGACTTCGTTTTTATTGAAAGGAAAAGTTTATCCAAATAATAAGTTGGCAAGGTTTTAGAACCTCACTAATTGCAACTAGTTGCTGGAAGACTCCTTTCAAATTACTGAAACTTGTAAATCAGTGTGTGAAGCAAACCAAACAAGGCTAGTGTTATTTGAACAATTTTCCAGATCCTAATTCTTCTGCTGCAAAGAAATATATTTTATGTTTCCTTTTCCTGACACATGCAAATCAAATATTAACTGATGACATTTCAGTATAATCATCATATTCTAAGGAAGGGTTGAGGAGCAGACAGAAAGAAGAAGAGGAGTTGTTTGTTTTTACCAGGGCAACCAAGAGCTTTTCTGCTTGTATGTTTAATGTATCGGCCTACTTAGGCACAAACTGGTTAGATCGATAATTATTCAAGAAACAATACTGCCTTGGGAAAATCTATAGTAATAAAAAAAGAAATCTGGATGGGCTGAATAACCTTTTCAGGCAGATATTTATCTCCATATGAAGCTATTTTTTGTAAAGTTTCTATTCTTTACAAAATGCATTATTGGATGGTTAAAAAATAATCAGATTGTTAGTGTTTAGAGTCTGGAGTTCAGAGTGGCAGTGAAATAAAGCATTAATGGATGGTATTCTCAGATGTATAGCCAGGAAGATTGTTAGGTTTTAAGTATAAAGTCAAAGTGGCAATATGAGCTGAATCTATGCATCTGTACTCTAGTGACAACTGTTACCATTACCAATATGAACAGATAGCAGGTTCTAATTAAAGTTACAAGCCAGAGGGAATAGGCATTAAGAAAGAAAAGAATAATTCCGTGAATAAATTGCACTTGATTTACTAGTTCACAAAAAAAGGTCTAAAAATTAGTATCTGAAATTACTTTAAATACAGCATCTATCAAACCACAGAACAATAATCAAGTCGACCTAATTAGAACACTTATAACTATAAGCAGCATGTAGCATGTTCTTATCTTGACGTGGGGAGACCAAGTAGTCCCCTAAGTGCCAGTTAATCTACAGAAACTTTTGCTGAGACCTAGAAGAACCCCCCCGCAGCAGCTACCTGCTCACTTTAGATGTCAGACTATCCAGAATGTAGCTTCTTGTACTCTCTGCATCTGCATTAAGAGCAACTTCTGTGTGCACAGCATGAGTTGGAACATGAAAGGTCCTCAGCAAATTACACAGCACTTTGTAGGAGCAGTTTTATCCATAAATGTAGGTTAGCCTTCTTTTTGTATAGGTGTCGCTTTTACTTACACTTTTCCTTACTTACTCTTAGCATTCATTCAGGCCAGCAATCCTTTAAATGTGAGACAAACATTGCCTCTGCAGATAAATAGCTTTTAAGAGTGGACGTAGGCCAGATTCCTTAAGTGAGGCTGAGGAGTATGATACTGCACGTATTACCAGCACCTCTGGATGGGTAACAGTGCCTTGCTGGTATGATCAGTCTTGTTCTCAGGGAAGGGTGTATCCATAGCTTTAGAAAACTGGGCTAGAAAACTTACAAGAAACCTATGCGAAGGCAAATGCATAACCAACTTCCTCTTGCTAGGTGTATTGACCGTTTTCTTCATTTTCAGTGGTTTTGTGAGTGATAGAGTTTTGGTCCATTGAAATAAGTTGTTTTGGTTGAATTCAGTTTTGAAAGCGTGCTTTGAAAATTTCAAGACGTGCTTGGCATGATAAATTTCTAGACTGCTTTCCATAAGCATATTGTGATCTGGCAATGCTAGGCTGTAAACATGAATTAACAAGTTTGAAGAGTTAGAAACGCCTCACTAAACTGAAGTATTTTGTCAAATTACCCAGATGGATGGACACCAGCGAGATTTTTCTGTCTTGCCTTGTAGGGGCAGCAGCTAGCGGTGCTGGAAAGGAGATAAATGAGAAAGGGCAAAATTAGCTCTGTACCTCATTTGATTCATATCATCCTTTCATTTTGTTCTCCATCTGTCTGCACTCCCCTTCCCTCCCCAGCTTTCGAAAAAAAGTCCAGGCACAGGCTCTTCCAGCAGCCTCTTAATGTGCATGGAAACCTTCACCGTTTCATATAAACTCACATATGTTTGTGCTTTGTCACGGAGACAGCCCTGTCGCCAGACATTTCAGCTATGGTCGATGTTCTCCTCCGGATGGTTTGTAGCAGTAGCTTCACATTAAGCTACTCCTGCCTGGGAGAAGTAGAGAACCGAGTGCCCAGGTCAACATTTGCAGCAGTAGCATGAAACTAACTCAGCCGCAGATACGGAAAGAGGTAGGCGGCTCTGAGCAGGTCTTCAGTGGCACGCTGAGGGGCTAACTACTCCGGCAAGCCCCATTTTGATTCTTGGAGTTTCTTAGCGAGAAGCTCTGTGTGGGGAATGGAGGGCCCTGAGAGCACCTGGGTGTTGTGGTGCCCACCTTTGGCTGGAGGTCACCCCGCAGGCCACGTGGCACGGGCGGTACCGTGACCATGGCACTACCCGGCTCTCCTGGTTTCGGCTGGGGTAGAGTTAGTTTTGCTTCTAGGAGCTGGTACAGTGCTAGGTTTTGGGTTCAGTGTGAGAAGAATGTTGATAACACACTGATGTTTTCGGTTGTTGCTAAGTCACGTTTAGACTAAGTCAGTCAAGGATTTTTCAGCTTCTCATGCCCAGCCAGCAAGAAGTTGGGAGGGGACACAGCCAGGACAGCTGACCCAAACTGGCCCACGGGGTATTCCGTACCATGTGATGCCATGTCCAGTATATAAACTGGGGGGAGTTGGCCTGAGGGGGATCGCTGCGTGGGAACTAACTGGGCATCGGTTGGCGAGTGGTGGGCAATTGCATTGTGCATCACTTGTTTTGTATATTCCAATCCTTTTATTATAATTGTCATTTTTTTACTGTTATTATTATCTTTATTAGTTTCTTCCTTTCTATTCCATTAAACTGTTCTTATCTCAACCCATGAGTTTTACCTTTTTCCTTCCAATTCTCTCCCCCATCTCACTGGGTGGGGGGGAGTAAGCGAGCGGCTGCGTGGTGCTTACTTGCTGGCTGGGTTAAACCACGACAGTGGCCTTTCAGCAGCTTCACACAGCCCCTCGCATGTGATGTACGTTATGTCAAAACCCCCGGAGTTTTTGGACCTGCACAGGCAGGATCTGTGACCCTTCCACAACACAAACAGTAAACCCGGCATGGTCAGAGCCTTCAGCTGCCATGTGATGAAAACAAAGAGCTGGGAGAAATTTTTCAGCCTGTTTTGCACAGCAAAGGGATACACATGGGCTCACAGAGATTTGGAAAGATTCGCAAATGCAGCTCTTGCTGCAATGAGCCAGCTGAAGTACGGGTAGAGCAGCGGGAGCTCCGATGGTGGCATTTACACTGCGAAGTTACACAGACTCACAGGGTTTATCTCTTATCTCCAGACAAATTGTAATTATTTTCAGGACAGTAGCTTCAGCAGGGGAGGGAAGGAGCCCCTTTGTAACGTGATTTCTGTATTCTGGCGTTCAGAGGCTGCACTGGTACACCCATCGAGGCAGTGACACTGCTTGTGGTGCCTGGCCTGCCTTGTCTCACCTCTGCTGTGACGACGTGGCGGCACACATGCAGTAACCGAACTTGGGATGACAAAACATCTTTAGTGACAAAAATGTATGTGTCTAAAAGGTCAGAATTAATTCTGCCCCTGAAGTAATGCCTGAGGTACCTTGGGATTTCAGTGCCTAAATTCCACCTAGGTTTCACTTTGAACAGTTAAGTGCTTTTTGGGTCTGACATCTAGCAGCTCCACATTTAAGCACATAGAGCAGAGGAAACATTGCCGAAAGAGATGTAACTGCTTAGGGCAAGAAAATTGTGCCTCTCTAACACACTAAAATTAAGAAGTCAATTGTGCAGCTGCTGAGAGCAGAGGGAATGGTTGATGTAATTTATTTGGATTTAAAAAAGAAAAAAAATATACTGGTAAAAATATCCCTACCAAGAAGCCACTAATGCAAACCAGTATTGAGGAAGTGAGGGCTAAAGTAGCTGTGCATTAGAAACTAAGAGGTAGAGCAGGATTAAATGGTCAATTTTTTATCATGGCAAAAGGCTAATGGTATAGTGACCCAACAGTCCGCATTCAAACGTGCTATCTGAAAAAGGGGACAAACATGCTCTCTGAAAGGTGGCACTGTTTGCTGTTAACAGAGAATTATTTCAGTTAATCAGAACTCGGGAAGATTGTGAATGACCTGGGTTAACAAAGTGACTAAATGGGCAGTGTGATGCAGATGAAATGCAATGCTGACAAATACAAGGTTGGGCACACGTTCAGGGGAATAACTGTAAGTATTTGTAGGCTTTGCAGGGTTCTAAATGAACCATAACTATTTAGGTCACTACCTGCTATGATCAGCTTAGTGGAAAAAAATTGTGTTGTGAAGGGATACTAGGAAACCAAAGATGATGCGAGACCATGTTGGGGTGGGGTGGAAAGCACAGTATAGAAGATACAGTTCTATCCATAAATCAACAATAACAATTCACCCATAATTTTGTTCTTGCCCTATCCCTTAAAGCATACCGACAAAAAGTAATTCTGTGGACTGGCAACTAAACGATTAGAGAAACGGAGGAGGCTGAAAACAAGGATTTGTTTAGAAAGGAGTCAAGTAATAGGAGATGGAGGGGAAGTATTTAAAACAGTGAGTGGTATAAAGAATACAAGCTAAGAAGTTTCTATTTATCTTGCTAATGCAAAAAAGAACCAAAGTGGTATATTTAAAGAGAACAAAAATGAATTGTTTGCATGACAACCTCGTTAACCTTTGGGACCCATTCTCTTCAGCAATCATGGAGGCCGAAAGTTCAGCATTATGCTATTTTAATGCAATTCTTATGCTACAAGAAGACTGGAATGGTTATTCCAGATGATAGCTATCCAGTGCTGCTTATTCAGAGATCCTGCTTCCCTGTCAGAAAAGCCCATACAGATACCAACCTGCTGCTTCCTACTCGTGAATCAGACCTTTTAATGTGCATAGGTGTTCTTGTGCTCAGCTTTGCTGTCTCTAAACTGGTTGGCAGTGCAGAGTCTACATTGTGCCAGGGCTCCTAATCCCACACGCAGACGGAGGCGTGTACCCAAGGAAGAAATGGTTAGGAAGTACATAAACTTTGCTGTAGAAGAACTTTCTTGATAAAACTACTTATTCTGACTGTTATTTCTGCAACTGTGACTTCCCCCGTCTGGCACCCTGGACTGATGACTTCAGCAGCTGGTGCATTATATGGAATGGTCCTTTAAAATCTCCTTGCTGCTGAGTTGAGGCTTCTGTGATTTTCAGTAGCATTTATAACCACTCAGGCTGCACCATGGTGTGATCCGTTTCACATGCCAGGAACTTTGATGGGGAGTGGGTGAGATTAATGATGACATAATACAGTAAGAAGAGATATTAATGCTCTTAGGCATGAATTAATGAAATACCATTGAGAATTTATCCTGCATGAATAAAAGGATTTGGAAGTTGTCGTTCTAAAAACCACATGAAGGACTTTACTGAAAAAAACCCACCCCCTAAACACTCTGTTGAAATAGACAGCGTCCTAATGAACCTTTACTCCAGATTTTTGTCGGAGCTGGATGATTGAGCTGGATCCATTAACCGAATTCCTACTAATTCACATATATAAACAAGAGGCACAGAGCTCTCGCTTCCAGGGCTGTGGCGGTGCTAATCTTTATTCCCAACTCAGCGTGAAGCTGGATTCCAACCTGTGGTGTAGCTGTGGAGTAGAGACCCTGCATGCCAGGGGCATCCATAAATCTGGGGTCCTTATCTCATAGTGCAGCCATACAGCAAGACCCTTGCTTACTGAAATGGTTGCAATGCTTCTTATAAATGGGGAGGGTGACTGTCACCATCTATTTAAAAAAAAATAATAATCTAAGCTATGCTTTACTGTGACCGCCCTCGCACACGTGTCTTTGCAGGGCTACAGCTGTGGTGGAACTGAAGAATTATGGCTGTGCACCATCACTTTTCCTTCTCCACCATCCCCTAGAATTAGTGAGTTAAAACCCCAGTGAAGATGTCACATCTATGTTAATTGTCTACCTGTAGCTTCTCTTGATTTAAAAAATAATTTTATTCATGGGTAACACTTTACACTAGCATATCTTGTCATATAATCAAGTCTAGAAGACAAGTTTCATTAGTTTTTGAGGAAAAGTGGGATAACAACAGTACACAGGGACTGTTTACTTTTTTTTTTTCCTGTTAACGTGTTCTGAGTAGTTCAGAAAAAAAATTCCTTAAAAATTAGGACATAAAATGACACATATTTTATCCATAACTTATGTCAATTTGAAACACCTTTTATTGCCTACATAAGTGAATATATGTAAACTTTATTAGTAATTTCATTTCAAATTTAAAAGAAGCAAAGGTGTATTGTAGAATTCACAGATAAAGGTTAATTTTAACTATAAAGGTATTACCAGTGTTGCATTTCTTCATGTTATGGTTCACTTATGTAGAACTGAGATGTATTTTATATTAAACAATGCATAGCACCATTATACAACAGTTCACTAAATGCACATCCCATTTAATCTTTTGTAGGAATTAATATAACTGGACTGAAGTTACAAGGAAGAATTGAACTGAGCCAGTAGGGTTAACACTGATACTAACAGGAGATTACTAGCCATAAGAAAATTACAGCTCTTCTGAAAGACAGTGCCTAAAATAGCAGCATATCCTTGGCACCATCATAGGAACTGGTTAACTGATGACCCTGAAGAAACACTTGTTTCCATTAATTCTGCTGTCATTATTTCGCTATTCTTGAACTCTTCCTCTGAATTCTTCTGTCCTTCCGATCCCAAGACAAGATGGCAGGAACATGAGAAGAGAACATAAAGAAATTACAATAAGCTGTCGGCTATATAATTATACTGTAACCTACTACACTGAGAAGTTACACCAACAGAAATTTGGCAAGGTATCGGCTGCTAGCTGCTAGCTAAACACAAGACACTCACTAGCATAACATTAAAAAAACCAGGCTCACTAAAAAGCAACATCTACATTACAAAGAAGCTAACAAAAGAATTCCCTTATGATACTTAGGTTCAGCTGGTTCATCTTAGGTTCATCAGCTACATTTTCTTGTTTTATGAATACTTGTTACATTTGCAATTGAATATATATTTAAGATCACAATGCTACAAACCTTTTTCCAGCATGTAGTTTTGTCACCTTTAGTTAGACATAAAGGAGTACTTGCTCGAACTAGGGCTGAAGATTCTGCTGAAAGTTGGTGACGTTATTAGGTCATGTGTACTGCAATTACTTGAGCACCACAATTTTTAAATCCCTAAGACATGATTTCCTATGTAGAAAGCAGCAAGTATGCTTTTAAGTTGCCAGACAGACCAAGGGAATCATTTTTGCTCCAAAGAGTCTGCTGTATACCCTGACTCAGAACAAATCCTTATTTCGTAGAGGCTTCAGATTTTTAAAGCATCTCTACTAAACAGAAGTGAACAGCTTCTGATTGAACTTTAAATGTTCCAGTGACTCTACTGCAAACATAGTAACTTCTTAAGTGTTAAGGAACATACTGGCAAGAGTTACCAGTAGGGTCGGTGGTGAAGATGCCTTTTTCTTCAAAAACAATTGCTACAGTGTCACAGCCCTGATTACAGATATATTGAGGTTACCTGAACCCCATGGTTCCATCTCAACTTGGATTTTTTTTTTTTTTTTTTTTTTTTTTTTACAGTTTGAATTGTCTCAACAGCAGGAAGTCTTGCCCAAAATATTCTTCTGAAATCCAAACTTTTTCAAAATGCATAGATTTATTTTTCCAGATGGACTTTATATATTCCAGTGCACTAGAAGGTAACAGAATTGATACGGCTTTCAAATGAATTTTTGCTGTCATCATACATATAGTCACAGTGGCCACACATGAAACTGTGGCCTCTGTGATGATGGGGCATTAATTTGAGAGTTATTTGGAAGAACTCAATTTTGGAACTGGTGAACAATGAAGTCCTTGGCATGATCTTTGAGAGGCCCTGGTTGAGAGGGACAAAAGAGGCTTGGGAATCAAGACAACAAAGACTTCAGACTTCCAATTTTGCTACTGATTTGTAGATAACATCTTGGGGCATCAGCTGTCTTCTGCAGTTCTCTAGTCTGATAAAAATAGGGACAGTCATGCTTATTTATCTAACTCGAAACAGTGCCATGATGGATTAATTATTTAGATAGCACTCAGAGTGCTATCCAAATGCTGCTTATTCATGTTTTCCCCACTGCAACAATATATCTTCATCACTAATAATTAACTGCTAATTACTGTTGCCAAGAATATCATAGTGGTGTTTACCACCTTGTTTTTAATCTCAGTACAGATGCCTACTTAAAAGTTATGTAAATATATGGAATTACAGTACATTTTTCTAATGACCCTGCTACGTCTGAGCTTGATCCTATTCAATTGTGACTAGAGTAATGGACAGTAAAGATGACCTTCTGTAGAGCTATATAGACAGTTTCTATTGTATTCTCGACACTTAAATCATGAAACGTGAAGAAGCCATTCTAAGCAGGATACAGCTGGGTTGAAGGACTGCTGATGCCAATTATGCTTTGTACATAATAATGCACATTTTACCTATTTGGAAAAAAATTCACATTTATTTACTGTCAAACAGGTGTTAAACTTTACACTGGATATTAGTGATGGGCTCAATATTAACAGGTTTACACAAAGGGATGAAAAAAGCAGAATTTTGTTGAAACAATTTACATTTCATTAGATTTTTATCATAAAATAAATTAATTACTAAATATAGGCAGAAGGAATATGGAAGAGTAATAGTTATGTTTTATTTATTTTTTTAAAGGACAGGCACCTTTTATTCACGAGAAAGCTTGTGAGAAGTGTCCAGTGTCCCCTTTACCCCTTACCACCCAACCCCGATTAAAGAATGAACAGGGAATTGAGTTACAATCTTTGTTAGCTATACCAGATTTGTGCAAGGCTTGGCATAATTGGCTTCTAAAACAATTTTCTCCCCAAATTATGTTTTTTGGCAATAAAAATTCAAAACGTAAGAATAAAGTCTAACTTGTCAAAGCAGAACACTGTTTACAGTGAAAAATAAGTGAAAACGGGTAGAACTTGCATTTTAAACATACTACCGTACTATGAACAGAGTGTAAGAAAAACAGCTTATAACATATGTGCAACCAAGAGCTTTTCACAATATTTTCTTCAAACTCTTTAAAATTATTTTTTAATGACACTTATATTTCAGTTGGACACAAATGTATTTATTTTACCCTAGCAATAGAACAAAATATAATTTCTTTAGCCATTTTTTTCATGAGAACGGTTCATTGTACAGTTGAGGAAATATATGAAATAAGGCCTGTGGCTTGATTGCTAGTGGTTAGACATGTATTCAATCTTTGCCCTAATGGAAAAGATTTGCAGTGAACTGCAAACTGATGCAGAATATCTCTCCTGCTTTTGCAAGTCTTGTCAGGAAAAGTAAGGTACAGTAAATTTGTCCCACAGGATTTTAGAGCCTACGCCTTGTATATAATACAATGTAGGCCTAGGAAAAAAAAATGGTGCAGCCATATTTACAAATTTAGTTCACAAACTGCTGCAGTAAAATGGCTGGAAAGTGTTTATTTCTCTTTTTTTTTTCACAATTTTGTTAAATTCAGCAGCAGAAGATATCTTAAAATACCTTGTTGGTATTTCTTTTCTTTGTAACAAATAATTCATTTTAGTATACTCTGTGTATATACAAAGTTTTTGTTTTATAAAAATTCACAGAACTGCGAGGTCCAGTCATCCCCGTTACTGGAGAACCACAGCGTCAACAGAATTGTCTCTTCAAGCAGATATGAGGGAGCCTGCATGGGGCCAATTAAGTCTTTTTAATACTTGTACGTGGCCTTTAATATTTCTTTGCTACACTATTAAAGGCTTGTCACGAGTTGCATTTGTCCTTCTCTAACATCCCCTTCTGGAATACATCCTTCCTTGTTAATGGGAATTATATAGCCGTCGCTATTACCCCTGCTGATCTGATAGTACATCTGAAGCTGATGTCCAGCTCCTAGGTTTGGCATGCTCTTGTAGTAAATGTCCTCATTTTCACTCCTCCTGGAGGGAGAGAGATCTTCTTCAACGTCGGGGCTGCTCTCTGGATACGGAGAGTCTCTGAGATTGGGCATGCTCGTGTAAAGAGAGTCTCTGTTGGGGGACTGGAGGTGGTCGTCAGCCTCGGCTGTCAGCTGAGAGACGTAGCTGTCGGTTCCCTCGGTCTTCACTTTCTTCTGGGGCTGGTACAGAAGGGAGTGAGTCCGCTGAGGAATGAGTGGGGCCTCCAGCTCTTTGTGGTGGAGCTCCAGCCCGGGGGCATCACTGTGCATCAAAGATGAGGCATCTGCCACGATGGCGTCATCTTCGCTACTGCTCCCGCCGATCACAGCTTTGGCTGGTAGCGTGCGCTCCAGGTTGTGGTTCTTGCTGCTGCCCCGCAAGTTGTTGTGCACTAGTTCTGAAATGATCATTTTCTCAAAAGCAGTATCATTCAGGCTTAGTCCACAGTCTACAACTTGCACGCTGTCGTTATAGTCTCCATTGCGCAATGAGTAGCTGTTGTTGAAATTACCATTTAGCGGTAGAGTATCCATGGCACTTGTATCCCTGGCATTGTTCAGTGAATGTCCTGAAACAGAAAAGGACAGCTCTGGTTATTGCCTGATGGGCTTTTTAGCAACTAGTATTTTATTTTTTTTTTAAACAAAATTCTTTAATGTAGTTCAGGACAAAGTTGTACTTGGAAGTAAGACTTGAGAAAAGTTAGGTTACTGAACATTCCCAAATGTAAACAGTTGCACACCTTATAGGAAAGATGCATTTTAAAAATAGTGACGTGTATTTCCTGAGAGGAATAGTGGCACTTTAATTTCTTAATTTAGTGTCAATTCTGTGACTCTTCCACAAGGAACTGTTCACTCCATGCCCTTGCATATGTAATGCAAAGCAATTCATTTGGAAACATCTATGTTTTGAAGTACACCACCATGATTTAGAAAAAGAAAATTAACAGAATTTGTCCTAAACGACACTAAATTAAAAAGGAATTAGATCACAGACATAACTGAAGGTAAATGTACAACATAAACCCACGTAACTGGCAAGCAACTACTTTAACAACATTTCTAACATTTTTTTCCTTTTTTTTTTTTTTTTTTTTGAGATGAAGTAAAGAAAAGAATGAAAAAAATGGATAAATACAAAGAATTTATGTTAAACAAGGACAGCCATCTTTCACACTACAGGGACCAGGGCCCACAAGCACCATCCAACAACACGATAGACAGCAGGTGGAATGACTCACTTTGGACAACTCACATCATGTCTGTCTGCTCAGGCTATCTGGCCTAAGAGTAGCTGATATATAAAAGAAAGTAAAATGATTTATTGTAACATGATGAAGAATTACTGAGCTTCTCAGCAACTTAGTCAGAGCAAGGGTTCAGCAAATTAGATTACTAAGCAATAACAGCTTTTCTTTTCCCACTTAATGTAATTTTTTTGCACTAATATTCTGTCTGCCAACAATGGCCCCAGGCTTCTAAAGGTCAAAGTTTGCCTGCAGTCTGCATCAGTCACAGTGACAGCGCTGAATGAACCAGAATAGTTAATTAAGAGTTAGGCCCACAGTTACCATGGGCATGGAAGTCAAATGCAGAAATGTTAGGAATTTCTCTAAGTATGGGTCACAGAAATTAAACCAAAGAATAAATATTAGTTGTGGAATGGGAAGAGGAAATCAGCCATGGCTGATATCTCATAGCTGCTGGAGGAATGACAGATTGGGTAAGTCTGCTGGAAACATGAAAAGAAGTTTAAGGGGGGGGGGGGGGGGGGGGCGGGGAAATGAAGTCTTATGATGATTAAGGTCTTTATGCTTTTGGTTTTGGCTTTTTTTTTTTTTTTGGTAACACAATAAAGAAAAGGTTTTCCTATAGACACAAAGACATGTAAACTATGACAGCACAGTGCTTCCCAAGCAAAGGAAAAAATAAAAAAGAAATAAAACTTTGAAAGAAATTAAACAGTCTGAACCATGGAAAGTCAGATGGTTAGAGCATTCCCAGAAAATCACTTTATCTACAGATATGTCTGGAAGTAAAGAAGAATGGAGTGACTTTACTGAAATGAGTCTGACCACTGTGAGGCTGCTGCATTATATGCAAGGCTTGGAGGAGTATAAGAAAAAAGCTGTTTTGGAAAAGATTATACATTTTCCCTTTTTTTTTTTTTTTTTTTTTTTTTTATAATTAAAGCTGCAGCTTATCCTAGAAAATTCAATCTTCTCTGGAAATATTGTTTTCAATTAAAAAGTAATTGCATTTTCTCATGAAAAGATTTTTGTCTTCAACTTTAAAAAATAGAGTAATAATTTCCAAATAAATTCTGAATAATTTGCAAATCATTTTGTATTTGTGTTATTGTTAACTCCTCTCCATGTGTACTCATTTAAACAGTGATGAGGGTTGTTTGAAAGGTCTCTTTAAGCTTTGATTAAACAACTTTGTAGTTTTGCAATTTCATATATGTTCCAAGATTTTTCTTGCAATGGATTTAGCTGCGCAGAACATATGGCATTTATAAAAGTAGACAACACATGGACCACATGCTGGCATTCATTTCCCTCATGAAAGTGATTTAATTCTATAATTTTAATTCTCTTTTCTTCTGCTAAACAGATACCAAAATATATCTGATAATCCAAAATGAGTTTTCTATTATATACAGCAGTTAAGCATGCTAGAATATATTCAAATTGGTTTGATGAGGCAAATTTTGTTGCCCATGATCAGGTAATTCATTTGAAATCTTTCCATAGCCTGTAGCAAGATTACTGTGGGAATGTAAAAATATGAGTAAATTGTTAAGCATTTCTGCTTGACACTGCTTTGGTTTTAAACAGCAAATTATTTCAGCATTGCATAACTTCTGTTACCAACAGGGTTTGCTACAGACCACATGTTGTTTCCCAAAAAGCAGTATGCAAGTACTTTTTGAATGTGGAAACATCTCATTTGCAAATTGTGAACCACTTGCCCGCTGAGTCTACTTCATGACCACTAGTTATGTTTTAATTGTGCCCATTAAAAATCATGCTGAAAAAATTTACATTTGATAGGCAAAGTTAAGTTTTACTCCCATACTTGTCTCTCTGTAGGTTGCTAGAGGAAAGCATAAGGAAAGTAAGAAAACAAGAGAATGAAAATAGAAACTACAGTTCAGTTAAAAAGGAAACTTGAAATAAAAATTGGAAACAAGGTTTTATGAGCTCTTTATCAAGATCTATCGTTCCAGTTGTACTAAAGTGATCTTATGACTCAATCAAACAGTAACTGCTAGATATTTACTGATGAATTGCACCGTAGTTAAAAAAAGCAACTAGATAATGTAACAACAAAATGTTAGGTAAGTGATGACACCCTTTATTCCTGCAGAACTAAACTGTTCTAACTGTTAATCTCAAGATTTTCCTACAGGAAAATGATCTACCATAAAGCTGCACTATACTATAGAGCTGTTTGACGCTGGATACAATTTTCTACACTGGGGTATCCAAAGGTGTCAAAGATGCCTTGCGCTGCTTTAGTGTCTCATCTGTTCCATAAGCAGGTTTTTCTCAGCAAGCTTTAGAGTCAACCTTATATTGCATAGACATGATACCTCTAAGTGATATATATCTTGAAGATGGGCTCTCAGACCATGTGGTGTCAGTCCTGTAATAGTATATTAAGATTTATGCCACCTGTGTTAAAAACATGGATAATTATTGGTAAATACTGTTATGGCAAAGGCATTACTATAATATAGTGCAGTTTTACAAGCTGACATTGGCAATACTGTATTTCTCGAACTGACAGAAATTCAGAATGTACAGCTACGGTATTGCAACTTGAGTTTCTATCTAGGGAAAAGAAGGGATTTGCAGCAAGCCAAGAAAAGCGTTTTTATTCAGGAAGTAGAAGCACACCTGGTGAGTTAAACACAGGAGCTGAAGGGGCATTACATACAACTGTTTCAGCGAGCAATGTGTTATAGGGGTTGTTAGTGCCGTGTGGTCGAAGAAGAGGGTTTGTTAGTAGGTAATTGCCAGTCATTCCTAAAGCAAAAGAAACAGAAAAAAATGTCAGTTCTTTAATTTTAGGCTGACAGTTTCAATAAAGAGTATTTTTTTATTCATCATGAATCATGTAGGACTTGTCAAATGTAATTCAGCTGAAAATTTCTGAATGTATTTGAGCTATGTATTTGAAACGGGAGCAGGAAAATACAGTTAGATTCCAGTAATTCACAGGTGCTGTCCAAATCCCCAAAGTAAACATCTCATGAGAGTGACATTTACTAAATGTATACAAAATCACTGTTATACAAGAATAGCAATTAAATGTGTAGAGATCAAGGTACTACGTAAAGCTATTATAACTCTAAAAATGATCATATGGAACACTTCTGTCCAGAATTGAGAGAACTGAATTTCTCGAACTGAAAGGTATTGAAAAATCTCTTATGACAGGATCAGAGCTGTTATTCACTTTATTAAAAACACATGGGTAGTGGAAGGGAAATGCTGTTTTCAAACAGACAGTGGATAACAAACTGCAAGAAGCATATCTTAGTATATGCAAAAGTATGCATGCTGAGGGGAAAGCAAAATATTTGCTCTAAGAAATCAGAGCATTCACATTTTCTCCTGGGACATTCATGCTGCAAATTCATCTGCCAGGTTTTAAAAAAGAATTCCTTGAATGACAAATTTTCTTTAAACAATCAGTTTACAAACAATGTAAGATGAAGCAAAACATTACATGAACAGATTTTTTTCAAACCTATTCTACATGTTAATGCAACACCATTTAAATAATTTTTGGAATAATGACACACACAAAAAAATCAGCGTATTTTGAGAAATTATTAAAAACTCGATTAATCTCTGATTTCTAGCTACTAGAAGAAAAATGGGTTGGAATAATGACAAAAAAGACCCCCAAACACACAAAATGCTGTGATTTAAAACTTACTTTAAGCATTTCATCAAGGTAAAATTCCCCTTTCTTTTCTATTGCATTGCACAGCAGTATATCAGGATCAGCGTATTACAGACCCAAGAACAACTAAAGAGCCAGCTATATTTTTATAGTATGGGTATTTTTATCTGGCAAGGAATAGACAGTATATATTCCAAATATTAATGCTGCTGTACTACCACAGATACTTGGTAGCAGAAAATCTAAGATTCAGAGAATTACTGTCTGATTACGTTAATCTTATTTGAAAGGTTGTATCAATGAACAACTAAAAAGGTTTTATCATAGCGTTTTTCATTTGTAATGTATTTATTACTAAAAATACTAACTGAAATATATTTTGCTTGTGGTTGGGTTTTTTTGTGTGCTACGTTTAAGCTTCGTTAAAATTATTAGCTGTAATTTATAGTTAAGAAAACTTTTTTCAGTCCAATTTTTTTTTGCCACCTCTAAAAGCTTGATTTTTATTTTAAAGGAAAAATGACACTTTCCATTAATTACTAAACTACCCTTATATGTATGTATCACTGAGGTAGTGACCATATTGTAATTGAATAAAGAAGATACCAATTTTTCTAATCATGGCAGAACATCTCCAGTGACTTGAGACCGGAGCTCGAAACAGGGAGAAGCTTTCAAGACCTCTTTTCAACTCTGTATTAACTGAGGGTGCAGCGTGGTTAGAGCAAACCTCAGGAGTCAGAGACATCAAATTATGGTGAAATCCCAGACTTCTACGTCTAGTGTATTTATGGGATTTTAATAAGACATTGGAAGGGAATATACTTCTTTCTTGGGCATGAAAATGACACATTTTCTACTAAGGAGAAATTACTTAATTTTGATTTTACCAGAGGAACATACAAGATTCAGATGGGGGGAGCAGCGAGACACCCAGGTCTTACCGACTTTCTAGATGCCAAATAGCAAAAATAGAATCATGCCTTCTGAAATCTTTTATTTTGCAAAATACCACACATTTTACTTTCAAAATGAATGTGAGTTAAGTACATGTCCCTGCTACCAAATCTTGAAAAAAACCAAGGGAGGACAATTTGCAAGTTGTGGTTCATGAGGGCTTTACGGCACCCCTGACACTAGTGTATCTTCTGATTGAAACTTTCTGAGTTGAGCAGGAACTGGTCCCAGTAAGATCAGGGCTACGTGTTCTTCTCCTAGGAACGTGGGTGGGAGAACAGGCTTTGAACTTGGCTTGCAGAGCGCAGTCTTCCCTCCACTACTAGCTCAAACTGCCTTAAAAAAACACGGCGGGGGGATGGGACAGGAGAAAGGAAGGGACATTCTGCCTCAGTTAATACCTTTGACTTCTAACTGGACATGAGAATGAGGTTACAGATTTCAAAGTCTATGTGAGCTGAGAAATTTGGAGGTTTGGCTTCTCTGTGCCTGAAAATCTGGATTCTATCCCGTGTGACAGATACGATGTTCTTTGAAATAGAAAAGATAAATGCTTTACAGACATCTTTTGCATAGAAATGATATCAATTAGATTTCACTGGGAAAATTTCTGCACCTAAAAATCATAGTCAAATATGCATTAAAATGTTACTGCACTCATATTTCTGTTTCAGATTTAACCTATAAAGGTTAGGAAAGATTTAAAATTATGATCTTGCTTTTAAGTTAAATTATTGATGAAACTTATTTAAATACATTCCCACGAATGGAGAAATTCAACTTCTATAGCAGGGGGCCAGTTGAGTGAACACGGTTTTAAAATGTGCTGGTGGATGACTTTAAAACTCTGCTTTTAGAAAACATCTGTTCCAGAATTTATTTTTTTTTTCAAAACATTCTTTTCAATTATTCTGTGTTAAATGATATTAAATCTGTATAAAATTTAAGGCTTCTAAAACTGAAATGTTCCCAGTGACTGACCTTGATTAAGTGTTGAAGTGCTGTTGATGTCACCTGAGATAAAAGACGATTCAGATTGTTTTCTCACAGTGTCATTCCACATCCTCCTTATACGACTCTGTTAATATAAAGCAGTGAGGCAGAAGCATAGTAAGTTAAAAAAAGATTTTTTTTTTCCTACTCACATGCTATTATGGAGAATATTTGTGTTTATTTTGGCCTCAAGTAAGCCATTCTTCTAGCACATAGTGAAACTTCTTCTTATTAAAACTCTAATTTATTAAATTTCATTTAGATGAAACATGACGGTATAAACCTTCCTATAAACCAGCCCCTAATTACAAGAAAAATAAGGTGTTTGCATTAGACCAAAGTAAAAGGAAATGTTTAAAAAGAAATCAATTCTACTCTGCAGAAGTACGTATTTGCCATCTAAATGATAATAATGAGAAGACAATTAGTGCTTCTGATTGGAACACATCTCAATAGGCTTTTTATAAATAAGGTTAATTAAAAGCTGCTGTCATATTCTTTGTTACCTGAGTGCCAGAGGAATAGCGAGCACTAGTTCTTGTTGTTGATGCCTTCACTGAACTGTGGGGACTCTCAGTTGGTAGTCCACCACAGCAGTAAGAATGTCGGAAGCATTTGCCATATTCCTTACGTACCTATGGGGGGGGGCGGAAAAAATTACTTAGCACAAAAAATAGTCTTTAATATCTCTGCTGGCAAAAAACATATGAACCTTGCATTGGAACTACTCACACACTTTTCAAGCAAATAGATAATTCTTGTCTGTTGAATTGTTGGCCATTAGCAGAATCAGGTATTCTTCCCTACTTAGCAGCAGCATTATCAGCTATCCAGGATTTCTGAACAAATTATTTCCAAGGTATCTATGCACTTCATTTAGATGTGCCTGAATAATCATTGCTGAGTTATTTATGGGATTATTTTTATTTCATCTTCATACTGTAGATTAATATAGTTACGTTTACCTGAATTGAATGCTGGCTGAAAATAGTCCCTTTTATATGAGCTTTTGTTGCAGAAACCATAGAAAGCCTATCTTCCCATCCCAGCACGCAAGAAGAGCTGAGGTAACTAGCATTTGCACTGCTTGGTACTGCCCATTACGGTATCCCTTCCAAGAAAGTGTGCAAAGCCTGCAATGACTATAAAGGCATTTTCATATAGAGTTACTCGTGTAA
Source organism: Astur gentilis (assembly GCF_929443795.1). Lineage (NCBI taxonomy): Eukaryota > Metazoa > Chordata > Aves > Accipitriformes > Accipitridae > Astur > Astur gentilis. The sequence continues at coordinate 15,767,979 of NC_064887.1, read as the reverse complement.
CTCAAACAGCTGCTAGTTTGTATGGTCCCACCTGCTTTGGGATTGTACAAAGCTCACAAACGAGACTGCCCCACTCTAGGCAGAGCACCAGCTATGCTGGTGGAGGCACTGCCAGTGTTCCAGAGTCAAATTTTAAACTGTAAAGGCTGGGAAATGAAGCGTCTTTCACTTTTAGGACCAAAAAATAAAATCTTCGTTACTGTCTTTGCTGAACCTAGAAATTTGAATATATATGAGATTTCTGTCTGTATGAGCAACAAAACTAATTAATGGCTCCAGTATTTGGCCTCCATTTATTCACATTCTGTTTCCAGTGACCTGCTGGAAACTTTAGTTTTGCAGTTCATGTGTGTTAACATTTGTCATGAAAGTAATCAGGATTAATTTACAGAGCAGCTAATTCGCTCATATTTGGTGACTGCTACACTGACTACTATTTTTGGTAACAGAAGAGTGCATATGCATCTCAGCAGCAGGACAGCATCAGTGAAAGGACACAGTGGACAGAATTTGTAAAGATGTGTAAGTCTAAACTCCTAAATCTTCCAGCAGATACTTGGGAATCTAAATGTCTCTTCTACATCACTGAGACTCCTAAGTTTCTGGGAAAAGTGGGATTTCAGCTAACCCGGAATTCTGCTTAACCTATGAATACACAGGACAGAAACTAAGTTATGTTTATGTAAAAAGGGAAGAGGCGAAAATGCAGAAAGCTAATAGTGTGGATTTACACATGCCATGTGCTGTTTTCAATATTACAAGAATTTTACTCATGGAATGCATACTTTGACGTTTCTATAAACCACAAGGTTGAAGAAAATTTGAATAATTAGTGCCTTAACTTCAAGCTAGGGACAATATCTCATCTTTTTGTAAGAGTATATGGTAAATATTTTAAGTGAACCCCTATCTATATCAGCACAAAAGACACATAAAAAAAAAACGAAAACAGAAATGCACAGATGTAGAATTATGATCTTTAACTCTGTAGTCTGAAAAATGTAAGTCTATATATATCTTCACTAGATGGTATAACACCTAAGAAAATAAATTCCTGAACACTAATGGATATTAAATGCTCCGAACCACTACACAGTAGAGACAATACAGTCAAAACTGTATTTTTACCCAAATACCACCCTCCAGGGCTGGTTTTGCCTAATGCCTATATTGCAGTGAATGTACATTATCTGTCAGTACTGCGCATTCCGCTGTCATTATTTCTAAATTATAGCTTGTTGGAAACTGATGGAAGCAACAGCACTATCATCTTGTCAGAACTGGAAACATAATAGTTTTCACTTTCACAATTCTATTTCTCTGTTCAATTTAGTGACCAACTAGTAATAACAGAATAAAAAGACTACATTAGCTATGCAGACAGAGGATAGGATGATATCCAGTCAAAGGCATCAAAACTTAAAAATCTTAAATGGCAGCTTTAACATTCTTTCAGGTATAAACCTTACTGCTCTAGGTTATGCTTTTTCACACTTGACTGGTACTTTAATATTGCTTTTTGCTGACTCTGCTTAATATGAAAACAATGCGCAGCTGTAAAAAGAAATAAAAAAGGATCTGGTTTTGATTTTCAAGTCCAATACAAGTAGTAGAAAGGGCAACATTATCTGAAACCCTAATCTAGAAATTATTTGCATTTTGAGAATGTTTGCATTTTCTTCCCTCTCTTCTTAGGCCCAATCTCCTCTCTAAGTGCGCTTTTGTTCTCTCAAAATGAGTGCCACGTTCACCTAGATAAAATTCTTTCTGTCTACCAGATCTTTTCCTAAAACATGGCTGAATGCCATTGTCTACACCAAATTTAGAGACGCTGATACTGTTAGAGCTGATACCGCTGAGAACATGCAAGAATGTGATTTTTGTACTTACACAGCAATGCTTTATCCAATGGTCTCAAACCATTTTATAAATATCAGTTAATTATGTCTCTGGTGAGCTAATTATAATGGGAGTTAATAATTGCTAGGTCTCCAGCCTAAAACTGGTAAAAATATTTAGAATCTAAATATTGCAACTCGGGTATTTCCAAACGCAGGATGTACTGCATTTTACGTTAAGGTTTTTTTTTGGCGGGAATTTTTGGCGTTTACCCTTCCCCTCAACTCTCTTTACTTTCATTTGCCATGCCTTCTAACACAGGCTATGAGCTTTTTTCTTTTGTCCTTCACTGAAGCTCCTCTAAGGCATCCTTGGGAGCAGTCCCCACCCTCGGTCTGGAGAAGAGAAGGGGTGCAGGGAACCCAAAGACAATCCCACCCAGCTGTGCCCTTCACCTCCTTCTCTCCTGTTTGCTCCTCTCCCCTGCAAGCTTTCTCTCTCCCCAGCAGATCTGCTCGTTCTGGACCCCTCTGCTCCCGTCGGGCAAAGGGGAGCAGAACTCATTTAGCACATCCCGCTCCCGAGGGAAGGCTCTTGCCAGGGAATTCCAGTTTTTCCAATTAAGAGCATGAAGCTGTTGGATTGCTGGGGGAGGCAAACATTTGGGAAAAAAGTAGTCAGGCTGGCATCTTTGGAAAACTCTCCCCTAGCATTAATGATACTTTTTTCTATGGTATGTTGAAGTTCATAATAAAATTAATTTTTACATCTCACTCAATTTTGTAATGAACGAGCACTCACAGTACAATCCCTGCCTATCACCTGTAGCTTTATGTGGCAGCTTAATGGGATCTCAGGAGAAGTCCTCTGCCTTGATCTGAGAAAGAGAGTTTCCAGGCTGAGATGGGCTGATACTGTAAATGATCTGTTGTTTGCAGTGCTGCAGTGGAGGCAGGATTTATTTCATGTGCACATAAAAGACTTCTGGCTGTTAAGTCCAGGCTAAGATGTACCACATCACCAATGTTAAACAGTACATCTTCTACAGTAATTTTCTTCCCAAAGCCTCAAAACTTTTCAAGTCCAGGTTGGAAGTGGTGCATCCATTTTAAACCCGGCCAGGCCACAGCGCAGTTACATCACTCCCACAAGCACACACAGCAAGAGTTGCTTTTGAATCCTTGTCCCCTCCTCAAACTACTTCAAAATACTCCAGTTCGTGACACTGCTATTTTTTCCTCTATTTTTTTTATGAAATATAGGTGGTATTTTTAAGGAGTTAGGGAACACGCATCTGTGTTTTCAGTAACTTACTTTCTTCTGAAGGGCACAATGAAAGATGAAAATAAACATTCCTTGGAAAGCATTAAATACTGTGAACAGATACGTCATCACAACAGTCCCCTCATTGATAAACAGCAGACCAAATGACCATGTTAGGCCAAGGAGACACAGGAGAGCAAATGCACCCAGGACCCAGGATCTGTAAAAGAAAATTAATTTTAGTAACATTACTTCTGAGAATGCACGTCACCAAATCCAATATTAACATTTCAGTTCCTGCAGTTGACTTTTACTAGGTTCATATTCAAATGTAAAAATTCCTTGGGTTTAACCTTTTATCTATTAAAGAAAGAACAATTCCATTTAGTACTCTTAGTCTCCAGTGAAAGCAGAAAGAGTAGATATGACCTTTTTCTTTCTCAAGAACTGCATAGGATGTCAAAACTATTTTGAAATGCAGAAGTATAGCAGAAGCCCCAGATACTCCATTGCTTTATCTGCTTTTAGAAAAGAGATTGATAAATCTGGCTTAGCCACTAATCACACCATAGATTTTAAACAGTGGTGCTACCATATGACACCAAATAATGTTAATACAAATGCACAAAGGTTAAACAGCAGATTAAATGCCTAGAGCCCAAATCTTTAATGCTTCGATAAACTCAGCTAAACTGAAGCTAGATGATCTAACTTCCGCATGAAGAAACCCTGCTGAAATGTGACAAAAATATGGATATTGCTCTACAGAATAGTCTAAAAAAGATTCCATCATGAATAGGTTAAGGAAAAGGAATTGTAGAGAACGGCACAGAATGAAAGGGAAAGGGAATTTAGTCAGTGAATTCCACATCTAACTAATGATCTTACTTGATAAATGGCTTATTATCTTCATAGCTAGAAAGCATTATAAGCAGAAAAGAGAAACAAAATTATTAGACAGAATTGAAACAGAAATTAATAAGAGCATTTTTAATTGTCTACAAAAATTAGTCAAAATTAGGAAATTCAAAATGCAGAGGCAAGCAATTTAAAATTATAAAGGCATATAATAGTTAAAAATTCTTTAGCAAATCAGGTATCTCAAGACTAGTTAATTAAAATTAAGGGAAATCCACAATATTGACCGAGTTTGTAAAGTTAAAAATCATGCTAGAAATTTGTTAATGTAGGGTTCTATCTTACCCAGGTAAGTCCGTATTATAGTAGCCATCACAAACACGGTAATTACTGGTGTGGATGAGAAGACAGAAAGAGGAAAAGGAAGAAAAGAGAGAGATGCTAAAGATTAGCTCTCTCTCTCTCATCATGCAACATGCAATGAAGCTGATACTGACCTATCTAGAACATCTGGTTCACAATGTTAGCCTTACTGAAAATCTCCCTTTCCCATTTTCAACATTCAAAGCAAACCTGTAAGACCCTTTCACATCCAACCCTCAGTGTTAGAAAGTTGCACCATCCCTTCAGTGTTGATCCCAAAAACCTCTAGTACAACATAAAGCTATACAGAATACAGTAAAAGACTATCTAAAGAAGCAAGAGCTGCCAAAGCCTTGTTAATTATATAACACTTATATTACTCTGCAAAAGGGATACTGGGATACTGCAGTACAGCACCATGATAAAGTAAACATTTGTTAAATTAGCATGAAAACAGCAGATAATCTTCAAGTTAACAATAATAATAGAGTCAATTCTCTTGGGAGAACAGGATTACGAGTAGAAACTGCTCAGAATCCCTAAATCAAAAAGTCATTTAACAAAACAAACTTAATATAATCATATCAGCCATGCAAACAGGAACATCATTTTTGAACTGCATTTTAAATGCAAATGAAATTACTACAGTGCTGTGGCATTTCCGTGAAACAGTTTCTTGGCACTAGTTCCAGGCTGAAATTATCTAATTTTGACCGGCGTTTGTGACATTACAGCAACAATGTGACGAAAGCAGGATTGGCTCTGTTTGCTTCTAATTGACATCTGCAGTTGCTGGGAGACAATGGCATGTGCTCCTAATGGAGAGTAGCTTTCAATCAGTTCAGCAATCAGAAAATAATCATAGTTCTCATACTTGAACACAAAGCACTTACTTAATGTTTTCCAACCTGCTAGAGTCTGGCTTCAAAGTGTTTGAGTGCTTCACCATTTTGCACAATGTGATCACCAGGAAGATAAGATTCAGCTGTCAAAACAGATAAGAATGAAATTAAACTACTTCAAGTAATAGGCTGGATAATGATGATGTTACAGACTAAACAAAAACCCCGTAGTTTATTTTCAAATATGTAGTGAAACTGGGTAACTGTATCAGACAGGCTGTAAAAGGTGATTGCAAATACGGAGGAGGGGGAAAAAAAGTTAGAAGTCCTTGTTTCACTTAATTTTCCAAATTTACCACATCATCCTGAACCACCGTATTTAGCTCATGTCCAGCACTTGTCATTGTCAAGTCTATCTCTGTCTTCCGGCATGTTGTGCTGGGTCCCCGTTGCCCTTTGCCTGTCACCTCTGGCCCTGTTCCCCATCTCACTGCCTCCCTCCGAGGACTATGGTTACCCCTTTAGTGTACTATACTAATTGTCTTTTTATCACCCCATCCTGCTTCTGGAATGTTTTTCGCTTTTGCTGGTTTTTTCCCCTTTTTTTTTTAATTCCCTTTTGTTCTCACAATCCCACAGGGGTCTTGAAAACGGCTTAAATGTAACTGAAGAAAAAGAGAAAAAGAAGAAGAAACACAAAGATGTAGCAAATCCACCAAACTTAACAGTGCCACAGACATATGCTGGTGGTGCACCCTCCTACTGCCCTCTTTCCCTTTGTAGTCTGGATTCTGTCGAAGTGAGACTGCGTGCCACCTGAAGACAAGGACTATGCTGTCTTATTCTTGTGGTGTCGTTCATATAGATAACACTGGGGAAGATACTGAAGGTAATTTTTTATAGTTTTCCTACTGTGAAACAGAATCACAGATATCAAAGATACTAGGTGCCTTTCTCCTATTGATTTCAAAGCATGGGAAGAGCGTAGGTAAGCCAAATACAAGGATTTGTATTGTCTGCAGAATATGGGTATACAGCTAATTTGAGCAATTAGTATGTGCTGTCCTACATCATGAAGACAATTCAAATAAAATCATATGTTTGAAAACAGTAGAAGCTATGTCCTTTCAGGGAGAAGACATACATCCTTATCTACTAGTACAATGGTCCACAAGAACTGATAGCTAAGAGAAGATGGGAGAATATGCTTGGACACCCTTATAAGACATATATTAGACAGATTATAACCCCATTCTTACAATCTGCTGTACATATCTGCAACTGGTTACTGATGGAGAATGATCAAGCCCAGTCTCTCATTCTGGGGAGCCTTTGGTTTGAGAGAGCGTCAAAATCCTCACAATTTTTGTAACATTGGGGATACCAGTTCATACCAGATGTGTTCCTACAGCTCTGCCACAATGGTCAAAAATGTCACTCAAATCCTAATGAAGAGCAGGTCTTAACCATCTCAAAAAGATGAGTATTTTGAAGGCTCTGATCAAAGTCTGTTAATAAGGACATGTATTATAGAAAGAATTCCTACTGCTAAGGGCAATCAAGTTATCACTGCTGCTGCTGTCCCCAAATCAGGAATGACAGTATGAACTATAATGCAGTTTTCAACACCAGAACAGTGTTTGGCAGCTTTTGACCTCATCAGTCCTGATTCAAAGTAAAACATTTTTACAGTTATATCTTGAGATTAATACAAAAAGTGTATGTGATACAAATAACAAAAATAAACTTTTATGACTTATTTCTGTCTGTGTTTCAAGAACTGACAGAAAATACTTGACCTTTAAGTGGAGGTATGTACACGGTATAAGTTAAGCATGATTTCCATTGCTGCAAAATGTAATCGAAATGTCAGTATCTCATGACCCTGATGATTTTTTATGATTCTTATAGGTAAAGACTAACCAGTTGAGAAACACTTCATGATATCATTGTGATCATTTTGTTCCTCTTATCTAGGTTTCCACTGTACTGCATAAGTTCCCTGGGCGAGAAAACAAGTTGCTTCTCTCCCTGGCCTTTGCACCAGACAGAGGATGGGAATCTGTGCATGAGCTGACCCTCAGTTTCTTGCCTGCGCAGGCAGACTTTCTTCTTCTGTATTTGAAAAAGTTCCTTGCACATTTTGGTAGTGACATAGCATGAACTTCTCCAGCCTGCTTAAAAAAAATGTAACTTTAATTTACTTTTTGTGAAAACAAACAGATTAAGAGCTAGGAGACATGCCCCATGCCAATCCTAACACGTAAATCAACTTTGACTGCAACCTATGCAACGGGGAGTGCAAAATCCAGTTCAGAATAGTATTTACAGCACAGCTGGAAGCTAATCCTTGCCTAAGTAGCTACCCTGGAGTATCCTGTATTGTACTAGCAACATCGTTCTTGGATCAAAACCTCATAGATATGGCTTAGCCCATAAATGACTGCCTTATGAAACGAGGTTTTTATCCTCTGATTCTTTGTATGACTGAAGTTCTGGTTTGACATATGAAAAGCAAAAGCTTGTATTTACATACTGAGGTTCCTTTGCTGTCATGCAAGCAGACACAGCCCTACCCCAGTGCCTGAGCCAAGCTCCAGTGTAGTAAGCAGGTTTTATGTAGCTACTTAGTTCTGTCTCCATATACGTCCTTGCTGGACTAGGGAATAACTGTACACAGCAGTTTCTTAATAGACACTTTAATTCTAATTCAGGTATAGACCCCCAAAAGCAGCCCACAGAAATAATAATGCTGTATCACAGTAGCTGAAAAAGTCATTCCAAGAAAAAAAAAAGCAAAAAAGGCAAAATATTGTACTTTGAAGACCAAGTAACTGTGACAACAGAGCATATGATACTTGTTTCTCCATCACTGTGAAATACTGCAGTTTTCAGTTTCAGCAGTCAGAAGACCATGGTTTGCCACTTGTTGAAACACGCTGGCATCTCCGTTACACATTGTATCATTATCAAAATCCTATTTTGCGCGCTTACAACTACTGTAACCAAAGCTTTCTATAGATTTGCTTTTGGCTCCCTTAATGCTTTTCATTTAGAAGTTGATTGTTTTGGAGGAATGCATGAGTTAAGACTTTGGGCATCCTGCCATTTTATTACACAAGGCACTAAGCAGTGAGGGAACAGAACTTGTTGGAGAATAATTGCTTTTAGAAGGAATGGCTGAATTACTTCTCTCAGTGAGAAATATGTGGGGGGAGAAGAAAACACACCTAGTGCTTTTGCATTTGTTTGTAACCAACTTTGTATAAAGAAAGCTTCTTCAGCCCTGAGCAACCTGGTCTGAGCTCAGAGCTGAGGCTGTTTTGAGCAGGAGGCTACACCACAGATCTCCTCAAGTCCCTTCCAACCTGAATTGTTTCATGACTGTGAGGACCGAACTGTTGCTGATCTAAGCAAATGAATCTGTAGATTTTTTCCAAGCTTTACAGATGGTCTGAGTAGGACAACTTTCTTTCTTTAAGAAGAATGTTCACCGCAAACATGCAGTGCTCTGGGGTCACATAAAGGTCCACATGAATGGAAAGACAGGCTTTTGAAAGCAAACTTGTAAGAGAAAAAATGGGCCTCTGACAATGACGACTTTCTCATCACGTCATGTAACATAAAGCGCTAGTGACTGGCTGGGGCTCATCCTGACAGGTGGGCTGCATCCATCCCAAATGAACCAAAATCTGCACCTGAACAGTACCGCTCTCCTTCAATGATAATAAAAAATAATACATTGTATAAACACACACACAGCCTCAGTGTATACATCTCAAACAGTTGTGAAATTATACCCTGAAAAAGACAGTAAAATCTTTTTCATGCTGCAGTTCTGAAAATCAGACCAACACTGTTTTGAAGGCTAAAAATAAGAATTTGAAAGTCTGGTCAGGCATCAGGTTCAGATTTGAAGATTCTGCTGTGATACTGAGAGTGACAAAACACACAGTTACAGTAGGTGGAGCTATAATGTGAGATCTCTTAAAACATTAGCTGATAACAATAAGGAAAAACTTGGATTGATAGTGTTTCATTAATGTTTACACTGGGTTTTTGCTGTAATTTCTAAAATATATTATCCACTATAAGAGACAGGATACTGGATTACATATGGAACTAGCTTAATCTATGCTCTTATTTTAGAAATGTATGCAAAAGTAAAAAAAAATAAAAATAATTAGAGCACCTTTTAAAACACCAATGCCTACTTATCTCTTAATATAACAAGTGTAATTGGATAGAATGTAGTGAAAGAAAGACAATTAGAAATATATTAAAAAATAAAAAGTAACTACTTAAAAATATAAAATTTGAAGAATCTTTACGGCAATAATAAAATGCAGCACCCTGGAAGATCATGCTTATTTCATAGCCAACACACAGAGGGCCATTTCTGGTTTGGAAATCAGAAGGTACTGGACATGAAAAATGGTCTAAGTAGGAATTTTGTCTTTCTGGCACCTGAAACCTATGTAATTTTGAGAGTGGGGGTGTCTTCCAAGTCAAGTTAACCTTTTTAAAAAGTGGATGTAATAACCTGCACAGACAACTAATGGATTGGAATTAGGTGCAGGTACAGTGAATTAGTAGCCAAATAAAGCTAGATTTTGCAATAATTATGATAAATTTCCCCCTGTGAGCAATACATAAATACCATTTATCAAATGTCTACTATAGAAAGATATATGTGTGTTATTTATACACATAAGCTTACAAATACAGTCCATTTTCACATGCAGAGCTAGATTATGTGCGCATCTGTAGGTACACATCTACTGACTTTGGTGAAGTAATGCCTCAACCTGCGTGAAAAAAGAAACTTTCTTTCCTATGTTAGTGAAACAGGACATCCTAGGAACTTTTGCTTAAACAACCTGATATGTCAGCTCCATCTGCAAGAAGCAAGCTCCAGTAGCTTTGGCTGAATTAAAGTCAAACCAACATCACCCATTCCTTGGATATGAATGAATATGGATCTACACAGAAGTAAAAATACTCAGGCTTTTCTGACCACAGATTACAGGAGTGCGCTGTTTGTTTTATAGCCATGAACCTGCTCAATTGAATCACGTCCGCCTCAGCTTAGCAGCTTAAAATTCATTCCACACAGCCTGCAGTGCTGACATGGATATGATAAGACAGAAGAACAGAAACACCACTCTGAAGTAACCTAGCTGAACTGCACATGTTCTGACCCTTTTTGAACTCCCCGGAGCTTTTGTTACCTGGCAAATGCAGCTCTAAAACTGCTCTTGTATCTCCAGATCTTTGCTCTTAGCCATGCAGAAGCCTATTTCTCTCTGGGACTGGCAGCGAGAGAGGTGCTCTCTGAAGAAGGCTTCTAAATGAGTGTGCACACTGAACTCTTACTGAACTGAATTAATTATTAAAGATGCAGATGGAGCTGTCCAAATGATAAGAACAGCTCCTGACGTATCATGATCCAAGCTTTCATTAAACCATTTCAGGCATACTAATGGTTTCCCACCGCTCATTACTTACATGCTCTTTTCTCATAGATATAATAACCCTGGTGCCCAAAGGCACGACAGGCTATGGAAATAGTGAAGTTGAAAGTTCCTCAGAAGATGTACTGAGGACCTTCATACTTTCCATCCTCATTTTGTGCAGACCTGTATACAGATACAGGTGCGAAAGCTTATAAACTCACAGAAAAATTCATAAATTGAAGTAGTAAGCAATACTGTCAAAAAAGAGTTTAGGTGCATTGACACTACTATTAAACTGAGAATCATAAAAGTGATTTGATTAACATGTTAAACAGCTTATCAAGGTGAAAGTCTCATGTGCTACTGACACTAAGCAAGCTGCACTACAAATACGGCTCTTCGGTTACACTGCACATGACATATTATTTTTCAGCCATTACACTTCTCACACTTCTTCCTCCAGACTCTCTTGCTTTCTCAGTTGGGACGATTAGAGGGCAAAGCAATTGCTAGAGAAGAATTACTCCCAGGAACTGTGCTGTGATTGCTACCTGCTGTTTCATATTTTTGAAGTTGGGAATACTGCTCCCAAAGGCCTTTTGCGTCTCAGCCTAAATGATTTGCTGGAGGATAATAATGTCATGGCCAGTAAATAATAGTGAACTATGTCTGTACATGGTCAATATGATTAAATGTCCTTCACCTCTATTGTCACTCTGACCTGGTTATGAGGAAGTGAAAAAGCCATCAGCAATGCCCAAAGCTTCCCATCTGAAATGTTATTTTAAAGCAAGGGGAAGAAATAGAGGTGACTTAGCAAAATACTCCCAGTAACAATAAAGTAGAAAGCTAGACACAAAAAGCAAAATTATCACCACACAGTCAGACTTGAGGTAACTGAACTATTGGGGCATGAAACTTAGAACAATTTTCTAGTAATGATTACAACAATTGCAAGAAACAACTTTGTGTTGAATAATATTGTCTATCATATTGAAAATACCAAGTATATCTTTCAGTTGCGATTGTAGGTTTAATTAAAAAAGAATCCCTATCATCCTGAGACTTGATTTAATTTAAATGTATTTAGAATAAACTCCGTACAATTATTATGGTCTATACTTAAATCTTACAAACACTGTAATTTTTCTGATTCAGCTCATACACACATGAGTTTTGGCATTTACACCTATTTCTTTGAATATATGCCAATGAACTCAAACAACTTCTATACTGCACAACTATCTTAAGTGACTGCTCAAGGATTGAAATAGTTTTTGATATAAACAGAGAGTAAAACCAACCCAAATATATATAAGCTTATTTCAATATTGAAGATACCAGGAAGGAATAAAGTACCTACAAAAGATTGGCCGGGTATATTTTTTATAGCAAGTTCCATGATCCAAGTATCAGTTTATTTTTACATGGAGAAGTAATGTAAACTATAAGCTACAAAAAGTGTTGAAATAGTACGTCTGGTGTATAGATCTATAAAAGTCAGAAATTTCAAAATTACCCCTGATGCATGTGCTTCAGGCTGAAAAAAATAATAACGACAAAATACAATTCCTGAATTTGGAAATTCAAGGGAACTGAACTTCTGTTAACATTTCACATTTCACAACTCTACTATAAAGGCAGGGGAACAGGTAACTATTTATAGACTTTCAAAAGCACAAACCCAAATTAATTCATCCTTCCAAACTATCAGCAGTTATGAGAAAAGCTCTCTACGTACATAGGCTATGACCCCAGCATCAGCCTTCTAGAATATTTTCCAAGCATAGCCAGGCTTTAAAGATACTGAACTAGCAGAGAAACCAAGGTGAGCCAAAACGCACATCTTGCATTCACCTTCGCTCCAAATTCCTATGTTGTGCAGTGTTGGTATTATTAGTCTGAAATAACTGTGACATGTTTTTCCCTGGGCTGACAGATGACTATGTGCTTTTTACCTGAAAGAGCTCAGAGAATGGATAATTGATGTATGAACACAACATTCAATCTTAAATGGACAATGGGGCACACAGCTGTGGGTGTACAGATGGGTGGGCATGCATACAATGACTTCACTCAAATGACTGCAAGAACGTGTATATGCTTTCTACTGGTGACATAATATTCTATTATTTATACTAAAACAGATGAACTTGTATGTCTGACATACATTACATGTAGCATAAATACACACAGAAGTAGTCATGGAAAAATATGCATATGCAAATACACATACAAATACTGTGTAACTCTAATGAAATATAAGATTTATTTAATTATCCAATGCGTTAGAACACGCTTTTGAGATAATTATGTTGGATAATTAGCAGTTAAATTCTGGAATGTGTACAATAGTGACTCAATTGAAAGCAATAATAATGGTTCCTTTAAAAAAACCCCTGTGTTTAGTACTTCAATGATTTTTCATATGACTACACATGTCAATACGACCTTCAGAGTTCAAGCCATTAGGAAAAAATGGCTATGCTGAAGTGCCACCACGGCTTTGACAATTAATCATTTGGTCAGCACTCTTTAAAGATTTCTAAACATTTATATAACCATTGGTCACATTACAAATTGTTTATAAGCATTTTCATGAAATGTCTTGTGAATAAGGATGGTATTGACTGATGATATTCAATCTTTTTAACTTTGCTGTGAGGCAATCTAAAAGGAAAGGAAAAAACAAAGTTCTTACCAGAATAATAAAAGTAACAGGTCCAATGAAACTCCAGATAAAATAGTTATCTACGTGGAGCCAGCAACTATCATGGAAAAAACAGAATGAAAAGTGAACAATTGCATTAGCACCTCTGCCAAATAAATGGAAAGTGCAAAATACTTCTTAAGCTAACATTTTGCCAATAAACAATGATAAACATTGCACAGTACCACTCAGTCCTAATTTTTACAACAATTTTTCCTAACCTGAAACTCTTCTGATGAGTTCTGTTTAAAAACACTACTGAACTTGAAAATACTTCATCAGGAGTAAGAAACAAAAAAAAAACGAGCTCTCTCTCAGTCAAAAGGTTTTGTCACAGGTGCTATCATGGACTAATGAATCTAACATCAGTAAATATTTTTCACAGGTTTTCAGTGTGATCTTCAAAATCTGCTTTTAACTTTATATTATATGCAAAGGGCTTACTCTTGAGGAATAAGACAGAAAACATTCAGATGCCATGTTTTGCTGAAAAAAAATATGGTATAAATAATATGCCCCAACTGGGAGTTGAACAGTAGAGAAAGAATACATATGATACCAGACTAAATGATGTGTAAACCTATTAGGGCCAACTTCACTTAGCAATTCGTTTTTCATACAGCCCAGTTCCCTGCTGAATTGCTCTTATTTGTCTTTCATCAGTTGCAAAATCAAGCAGCTTTCTTGTAGTCAACAGTATCTTCCCATTCTGTAACTAATTTCATCAAAGGACACAGTAAACACTATTGGAAGGCAAATTCATGCCTCCAGCAACTCAGAAATGTTTTCTGTCTACCTTCTGTCACTTTCTATATATATCTGTATTTTTGTAAATAAAAGGCAGTGGCTAATTTTATTCCTGCTCTACTCGCCTGATAAAATATTATCAAAGTGAAACATACGGGTTGGAATATTGTACTGTCATAATTCAGGGTAAGAGTTAGCTAGAGGGGCAGTTGAACAAAGAGATCTAATGAAGCATTAGCTTAAAACTGGGTGGTTAGTCCTGACAGATACTTTAAGTTGAGAATTTTTACTTAATATACATTTGAGGCCAAAAAGTTATTTACTTTTTCAATTTGTTTCAGGTCAATCTTTTGTGTTAAAAGAAAGACCATAATTTAGAATCAGCCTCTCTAGAGTACAAATCCTCTGAACCTAGACAATTACAAAAGACTTGATTGTAATTTGTGCACTGCATTGCCATTCTCTTACGAATAAAGCTTTCAGATAGTATTTTAGTCTGTCAGGGACCCTCTGACAGCTAATAGGCTTTAAAAAATTATTCACTTGAAAAACACTCAGGTCACTTGCAATTACTTACGCTTTCTCTGTTCCGTAGCTCTTGTAGTCAATAGCTGCTGAGACACCAACTACTGTAGCAGGGAAGAGGTAGCCAGCAACATAGTAGTACTTCTTCCTAGAATATTCACTTTCAAATACTTCTACTAACATTAGATAAAGCTGCACTCCTTCTAGACACATCCAGGCAAAGGCTGCCAGGAAGAAAAAGTGTAAAAGACCTGCGAATATCGGACATGCAATCTGCAAAGAAAAAGAAAGATGGAAATATAAACCACAAAATCTTCACATCATTACATCTCCAATTAAATTGTGTGTAATAGAACAGCATATACTTCTATCAGAGATCTTCCACAAATTCAGGCGTGTTTTCCCTACCTGAAAACATACACTGAACATTGGAAAATACTAATGTGTGCTCAGTAGCTACAGAAAGTAAGTTAGCTAAACTGTGTGAGTGAAGATAAGGAAATTGTGCCCCCACCCCCTGGTCTTCAACTGTAGGGTGGACTTTCCAGTTTTATAAGCCACTCTTTAATTTTGAAACTGATATGGTTTTAAGGCTTACAGTTTAGGTAATCTGAGATACGAACAGTTGGTTCTAGAAGCAAAATTAAATACTGTTTATTTAAAATTATGAAGCGGCCATCAAGCCATTTTTGTCTGCTGTAATTTGGAAGTTTCTACTGTTATAACAGAAATCAATCTGAATTCTCTCCCCTTTGGCTGAGTTCTGGATGAAACTATACTGAGTTATGAGATTTCAACCCAATGAATCGCTTCAGAATTAATTTCACCAATACTGCCAAAAACCTGCATGAATGTGCCATGTAAAAAATGTGTAAATATATAGATAAGGCTCTGTACTAATATATATATATATATATAAAAAAAGTAGTCAATAGCCGTTGAGACATATGAATGTATAGAGACAAGATATAACTACGTTCCTAGTATGTCAACATCTAATTTCATCTCCTCTTTCAAAAGTTTAACCACCTGCTTCGTTAATAGCTGATGTTTCTCAACTGAAAACGAAAAACATTGCAGTAAGTGGGAAATTAAGGCCACAGTGATATTTTTGATGGATGTAAATACTATTTACGAACACGTCTATCACATTTTCACACTGAGCTTTTATTTCAGCCTTGCTGTGTCAGAATGCCGAAAGCTTGGCAGTGTTGTCATGTTTTAATTCAAATCCATTTCAAACAGTCATTTCAGAGAACGAGATCAGTACACACAGAGAAAACTTACCTTGTACTCTGTCTTATCGATGCCTATTAGGAAAATGAACTCGGCAATGAATAGGTTGATACAAAGGTTCTTGTGAATAGTGTTACGATCACTTTGCAGGCCACGGAAAAAACAGAATGTGAAGATGCAGATGGCCAGGCAAACAAGAGAGATGACAATTCCCACCCAGGTGATGACAGTGAGGAGCAATTCGTGCACTCCATCTTTGTACTAGAAATAACCAAGAATGGAGAAAATTAATATGACTCTTTATGAGTATAAACAAAAACCTATTTTCACAGGTAGCACCCAGAGAAGTTACTTGTTCATTACATGAGATGGGCAAAATGTACTCAGTAATTTCTCAGTCCCAGGTCAGCCTCTCAGAAGAGCGAGATTAGGGTAAGTAGAAGAGGAGCAGGTCTCAGAGAAAAATGTGACTATTTTAGCCAGACCAGATAGCATTTTTACTCCTCCTACGGCTTGCTGTAAACTTGTCAGACAAGAACAAGTAGATAAACATAACCTTTTGAAAGTGCCACTAGGCTCTGATGCAGAGGAAGAGAGCTTTCCCTGGGACCTCCTATAAGACTACATGTTCTTTCCTACAGACCTGCAAATCCACAGCAGAGAAGAAAGCAACGGTTTACACACCAATTAAGACAAAATGCAGAATACGTTACGTGTGTAATTCCAGCTCTAATCTCATGTTTAGCTAAAGAAGGTTCCCTGCTTCAGTGGTGACGGTATCACTTTTGTCATCTCAGTTACCTTTTCAGCGACCTTTCCGAATACAATGTCTTTATGAGAAGTCCCATATCCTTGCAAATATTGCATGCTCCGGGCCCCCTGGCATCCAGTAAATGCTTCAACTAGACAACAATATTTCAGAGTATGAAGAGGCACTCAAATGACTAGTATGGAAGCTCCTTGACCCTCCTGCTCTAAGGAGAGCTGGCACTTGTGCTTCCATGGAACAGCTTGCACAGCTGCCCCTACAGAAGCTCTCCAGCTGTACTGAGGGGAAGTCTCTAAAATGGTTGTAAGGTTGGTCAGTAACTTTAAAATATGACTTGAAGAAAACTCTTCTCCTTCCTTGTTTTTCTTTCCTGTTATTTTGCTTGTAACTTTCTGGGTAAGGAAGAAAAGTGCTACAGAAAGCAAATTGCTTTGGAAAGAGTGGGTAGAAGCTATAAATACTTAAGAAACTTCAGCAATTTTGGATCTTGCTAAAAATTTAAAGCTAAATCTTTACAAGTTTGTTCCCTGCCAATGGCTAGAAACATCATTACCTACCACAATTTCCCGATGAGCCATAAGAATTGCAAAGTTGGTTAGGTGACTGCAAGCACACGTTGTATGAGTTTTATTTGTGTCAACCAGTTTGCAGCCCTGAGTTGACCAGTATCCCATCATAGTCCTCTCTGAGTAGTTCCAGAAGGAACAATTTGCATTGAAATAATTGTCAGGCTGGGAGATAAAAGGATAACACAAAATGAGGATTTTACACACTAAGATAGCAACAACAATTGTTTAATACGTGTAAAGGGTAATTTAGATTAAACTTTGCATGTTTCGGACAATAAAGTTTTTCATCAGCAAAATTGTGGACTATGTTGCACAAGGAAGACATCTAGTTTAAAAGGGACTTTATAGTCCGAAACACTCTAAAGTGTAGTCTCAATTACTGTAGACCCAATTTTAAACAATTACAATTTCCATTTTACGATTTTATGCACGGATGGTACATTATAGCCATTTTTGCTTTCTGCAAAATTAGGACTACGAATTTATTCTGAAGATATTTTTCCTGTAATTGAGAATTTGAAAATATGATCTTTTTCCTTTGATTCTCACCTTTGGTCGGGCCAAAGTCATGTGAACAGACATCAGGAAAAAGTTCATTGCTCATTGCCTATCTATTTTGATGAAAAACAATCAAAACAGATTTATAAAAACAGGGAAAATGAGAAGAAAATCCAACCATATTTTCTCTGTCATGGTAGTGATTATTTACTTTCCCCATGTGAGACCTGACAACGTAAAGAACCAAACTAACAAGCAAAGAAACACATCAAATAAATTGCCATGAAGAAGATATACACAAATTTGAAGTATAACAAAACAAGACACAATACTTCATTCTTCACAGAATAACTGCATTTAAACAATTTGTAGAAGCTTCCAGAACTTGGTCGAAAATTAAGGTAAGTACCATTAAAAGTACCATTAAAACTTGCCACATCAGACCATCAAGAATCTTAACAGTTCTTTTCTACCCTGCTACTAAGGTAAGAGTTAATTTTCAGTTAGAAACAAATTAGTCATTTACATTTTCATGTTGATTACTGAATTAGCTTTCATTAAGAATACACTTAAGTTCTAATAATCACTGAACCACGCTCATTTAATTTTATGTTCATAGACTTAACTAAGCTTGTGTCTCTGACCTAGTCCAACATTTAAAATTCAAATGGAAAAAAGGTTATTTTTCTGCATTGCTTTTCTCTCTTGCTGATTTTATGACCTTCCCATTAATTCATTAGCATAACTCACATCAATGTGTTCCAGTGTAAAATGCACAGGATCAGTCAGGTACACCCGGCTAGACTCCTTGTTGATAGAGGCTGCAATGACGTGGGAATTGACTGCAATCGTGCTATTCCGCCCAGCAAAGTCGCTGCCTAGCTTTATGGTTGCATTTTCAGTGCTGAGAAAACGCCCCAAACTTTTGTAAATGATGAAAACCAGTTTTGCTAATCCTAGAAAAGAAAAAAAAAAACCCAACATCATCATGCCACAGAGGTCTACAGAAAGACAGCAACCTGTACTCTAATGAACTGACAATAAAGCATCAGTAAACAGAGAGGCATTTTCAGGCTACAGATTTAAAGAAAAACGCCTGGCTACCCATGATCTTCAAGAAAAAGCCACAGAGCAGTTTTGTTGTGGTTCGTTTTGATATTTTAACTAGGGAAGGTAATGTAGGTTTTATAAAAGTTAATGGAGTTTCAGTGCTCTGTGCCCAAGACTCACCATTCCTGCTGTTCTGTTTCACGGTGCTTGCAGAAAGCTGAATCGAGTTGCCTCCTTTACTGCCCTGAGGAAATTTCAAGTCCTGCACCTGGCCCTCAGTAATGAGCACTGCAACATCCAAAACTAAGCAGATCAGAGGAAAAAAAAACAAAACAGAAAAGTTGTAAAAAAGGAGAATGCAGAGAAAGTCTCTTGGCCAGACTGCAATATGCCAGATGACAATTATTTCCCCCCAGTCTTTATTTAGTTTTCTCACACTGCTGTCCTCATTTGCCACCGTAAGACAGATCTGTACTGCATGTTTCAATCACACAGAGGTATTTTCTTTAACTAAACCTAGTGCACACTACTAAAATGACAGCACTTTAATACTGATAACATGACATCAAACCTTGTTTTAATTTGTGCCCCCAAAATACCCACTTAAAAATACCACACACATATGTTGCAGAGAAATGTTAATTTTGAAGCTCCTAATGTCTATGCAGTAACCTCTGCTAACAAATTTAGAACTTTAAGTATTGATTTAGATATAGAGTTTTTAAAAGTCAGCAAATGAACGCTTAAGTATACTTATGCCGTGTATTTAGCTAAATCAGTATTCATATCTAAAAAAAATTTCTAATTATTTTCCTAAATCTAATTCTGTATAAAGGCCAATAGGAAACCATTTTATTGGTTCTGCTAAAAAACATTTAAATTGAAAACTTAGATGCCACTCACCCTTACTTTAGTTTTAATTTCATAACACACTGTATATTGGGAAGCTTTCATGGCATTACCATCGAAGGCTAGATTCCCCTTGGATATGTAAAATCATATAGGTCAGAGTGGTCAATTTTTGGACAACTATCTGCATTATATTAAAGTAGGCTAACTATAGGTCTAAACTATAAACTAACAAAAGGTATGGAATTATGGAATGATTTCTCTTTCTCTAAGCCACACATACATATGTGCGCTGGGAATTCAGTCTTGCATGTCATCAGTCATGTGTTACTATGACTTGAAGACAGTTTATCACAAGAAGTCGTGTTCAGTCTACTGAGTTCCATGGAACTGCTTGTCTACATTCTGAGAGAGGTTTGCTGTGATTCTACCTACATTCCTTCAGAAAAAACTGGTGCAGTTACTTTAATAATGGACCGTAACACCTTTCCCCATCTTTTCCCAGTATCTTTCTACTCAAATTAAAAACTAGGCAGAATCATCTTCTACAGTTACAAATACGGAGACACTGAAATGTGAAAAGTCTCATTTTTGCAGTCTACTCCAAGTCTCCATCTCGGTACCCCTCAAATTAGCAGACTTTAAGCTTCCTTGTACCTCACTAAGACTACATTAATCTCTGTAAGAAGATGAAGGAATTATAATTTTATGCATAGCAATGATTTTTGCTTTAACACATTCTGCCTACCAATATTTGCACATCTCTAATACCAAGCCCCTTCATTTCTCTGTCACCACTTAAATTCCAAATTATGCTCCAACTATCTTCAGCTATTCTGCAAGTCTCTGGAGCATATCTATTCTGCATTATGGGAGATGTAGTTCACTGAACACATTTTTACCTGGAGGTAGTCATGTTTAATATAAACATTTGGCCTACGTTCTAGGTGCCTAAAATATTTAACTGTCAGAGTACGTTGCAAAAAAGTAATTTAAATTCATTAGGAACAGTTTATATATAACAGGAAAGCATTTCTGCAGCTCTACAGAAAGCAGTTACCTCAAAAAATCCATACTCTGCTATTTAAGCACTCTTCATATCCATACGTTCTGCTAATGATTTTTCAGTGGTAAATCGACTTTGCAACATCAACTACTTTCCATTTTACACTGTATTAATGACAGTAAAGAAGAATGCTAATTTTGAAGAACTAAACAAGAAAAGCGTGCCGCCCCTGCTCAGGAGCATTTACCTTTCCACCAAATGTTGCACAGCTCAGCTTTCAAAGAGTATGTCACTATCTGGAATATTTTTTCCTTGTTTTGCGTAAAGCGATGCACAGTACTTTAAATTATACTTGAAAAGAAATTTACTTACCAATATTTTCTGTGGGCATTGAGACTCTAGTTGGTTCTAAGAGATTATCAGCCAAGACAAAAGCCCCTTCTTCTAACGTATCAAGTAGCATTGTGGCTGCATGGGCTTGTTCGGAAGAATTCATGTCCTTCCAGGACTCCAGAGCTTCAGGCCTGAGCAGGTTGTCCACTGTATCCACAATTGCCTGTATTCGTCAGAAAACTATCATTAGGTCTGATTGCCCTAGGCAGCTTGGGAAAATTTCCAGTGTTATCTGGTGACAATTATAATACTTAACTGTCAGAAAGATCTACTGTGATTTAATGACACTAGAAAACTATTTTTAACATAAAAAACATTTTCCGTCCTCTCTCTGGATTAGCATTAATAGAAGTGCAGTTAGCCACTAGCATTGTGTGGTCTCTATGTGGTAAACATGCAGATTTGACTCGTCTCATGTCAGATATAAAGACGGTCTCATTAATGTGTTGAAAAATGTAAAAACAACTGCCAGAAGTTTTGCCTGAAGCTTTCACCTTAAAGTTAATGTCAAAATGTGTAACTTCTATTTAGAAATACCAATGCCAAAACTGGCATTCTGCAGCTTAGGCTAAAAAGACAGTAATACTCTTCTGGAACCTCAGCCCAACTCATGCAGCCATAGCACTATAAACTACTTGTCTATGACAAACTGCCTTCTTTATTACAGGAGGCATGAAATGAAGCTGACTCAGTGGATATAAATTAGCCTGGGCCACTCTCACTCCCCCTCCTGTTCCTGTACCTGTTCATAGATACTTAAAAAGATTACTAACTCCCATTCCTGCACAAAGGTCAGTTAAAAAAGGAAATCAATAGAGCAAACAAGATGTCCACTGACTGTCCCTCTTATCAGCGAAGGCAAAACTGTAAAACTGAAAAAAGCTGCCATTTTAAAAACTCTTTCTTGTAACAACTCTATCATCATGTTTTAAGGTTCATTAAGCTGCATATAAAGTAACAGTAAATAAGGAAGAAGAAGAATTCAGTGACACGATTACATTATTTTTACAAAATAATCCAATCAATCAGAGTAATCAGTTAATCAATTGAAGGCAGGCTCTTACATTAATGCATAATGTAGCTGTGCATTGAGGACGCCATGCATTGCTGAAACACCCTGTTCACTCTGTCCCATTTACCTAGTCATAATGTGTCATTAAGCATATATAATTTGTTTGATCAATTTAAAAGCACTGGGAATGGAAACAGAACACATTGTACAAACAGAAAGATGTCAGTCTGGAATACTATATTGTGCAAATAAACGAATAGGAAAAGTTGGTCAAGGCTATTGTCAGAGCAAGATTAATTAGCCTAATCCATTTTAATATCCTCTTTCTGTCTGCATTGTGAGCCACCACGACCTTCCTGGCAGGTGGAAGATACTTCGAAGTGGCATTAAAGCCTTTTTTCTTTCTCTAATGGGAGACAGAATAGTCAAAATGCTCGCACTGATACTGCTGCAGCCATTAACTAGAGTGGAACAGAAATTGGTCTGCAGAGGCCAGATTCATTAGTCACCAAGAAATACAGATTGGAGCCTCTAATCTGAGATACAAATGAATCCTCTGTCACAAAGTGGGAACTTGCTTCATTTGCATAGTGTAAGTCAGCTTTTGATTTGTAATTTCAAGAGGTTTATTAGTCTTATCTAAGCAGAGAAGCCCATTTGAGACCTACAGAAAATGACCCTGGTTGGAAATTAAGGTTGTCCTATGGTTTCTTGTGTAACTCCATACAGCGCTGACGGGATGCATTCATTAATATGAAACACTTTTTATTTATTATGGGAAAATCTAGCTCTGCATTTTTCCTGTGGAAAATGATCACCTGCCCAGTAATATTTCTGAGGCGTTTTCTCCTCTCAGACAGAGGCGAGTGGGCGGTGGGAAGACCACGCGGCCCCTGTGACGCAGCTCTTGGAGCAACCCCATTACTGCTCTTCTCATATTCATGTTAACTACTGACAATGAGGTATGAAAACTCAGTCTACTCAAACCACATCTGCTGGATTTCCCTCTACTATTAAAAAAATATTTTCTAATAAAACCCTATTACAATTATTGTTATTTGAGAAGTGGATTTCTCTCCAGATCTTTGTCTCTTTTTGTCAAATTTTTGCATAACTGGACATCTCAGATCCACTTCCCGGGCTGTGAGATAAAAGACAGAAGCACCCTGTACAGAGAAATGTCTCTTCAGTAAGAGTATGAATTATTTTATTATGTTGCAAAGTATTTCAAAGTTCTTTTTAAAAGTTGTTCTTACATTTTATCTCAGAGAGTACAAGCAAAAACCAGTATTTTAAAAGAAACTTTGAAAAAATGTGCAATAAAATTTTTCAGAGCCAGACACAATCTGTTCTAGGACTTTTTTCTCTTCTTCACAGGCGCAAGGTGGCATTACTGGCATTGTATTGCAGAGCAGGAGCTGGCCGCTACAGACAACCGTACTACAGCAGATGAAAAGAAACTGAAAATCAGGTAGCAATGTGTTACATGCCTTCCATATAGCCTGGTTAATGGGACATGTGGCACACATTTTACTAGTCAAGTTAGAGAAATGTTTGTCTTTACATTTTATGCTGAAGTCACTGAATCTGGCTTTTGTAACAACTCTTAAAACTGTAAGGAAGAGTGATTTTACTAGGTACAAAAATACACAAAGAACAAAGCAGGCTATATAATGTATATTTTTCATGCAAGCAAATCAACTCTAAACAGTCTTTGATATAAAATACTACCAAACTGAAGTAATTTCGGTTAAGTTGCCAGCTTTTTCCTCTACCCAAAGCTGAGAGAGATGTTACTTCCAATTCAGATAATAACCATTTCTGCTCTTTTAGTTTTGAACAAGTTGAGGTAAAAGAGGTATAAACTTTCATCTTTATTTTTTTTTTCTGAGTGTTATACCTGTGCAAAGCCAACATTTGTACAGTTGATATGGGGCACAATACACATTTATCAAAGACTGAAATACATAGGATCATGCAGCAAGATGATAAAGCGTGGCAGGTTGCTGAAGCAGGGAGAAAGCAGGGTGACAGCACAGGAGAGATACCTTAAGGT
The DNA here is from genome assembly GCF_929443795.1 of Astur gentilis. Taxonomy (NCBI): domain Eukaryota; kingdom Metazoa; phylum Chordata; class Aves; order Accipitriformes; family Accipitridae; genus Astur; species Astur gentilis. The sequence continues at coordinate 15,743,938 of NC_064887.1, read as the reverse complement.
AAGCCCTGCATGTCTTCTCTCGTTTTTGGAGCTTTTTAGTAAGAAAAAAGAAAATCAGAAGTTAGACACATTCTGGAAAGCTTCAGAAATAAAAAAAAAATTAGTCTGGTGTTTCAAATCCCAAATTTGAACTACAGCCTGGACGTTAATCTGATCTCTGTCCAGCGATGACTATAAAAAACCATCACACAGGAAATGTTTTTCCCCAACCTTTATGCAGGTGCCCAGATATCTTTGCCCAAATGGTGGGATTTGTGTGAAAAGGTCAAAGGAGAAAATCCCTGTGTGGGCACTCGATCTGTCTCTGGGAAAACTCTTTTAAGAGCCGTGAGGGATTGTAAATAAAACTATTGCCAAAATAACACAGGAGTGCATGGAGCGCTCTCTCTAAAGGAGGCTGAAAAAATGTTTAATTTGTAGCTTTCTTACTAAGCTGACGCAAGGAAGAGGCTGAGAAATACAGCATTTCCTCTGAGCAAAAGAGAACTGGTAGTAACACTTGTGATTTGTATTTAAACCACAAAGACATACGTTTTCTCTGAAATGTTTCTCTGAATATCATCCCACAGAAAACACTTGTTCATGTTATTTAGATATGCGTATTAAGGCGTTTTTATAAAGATCAATTATAAGTGATGTTGGCATTTTTAAAAGGCTAAGAAAGTGCTATTATTCTGCAGGAAGTCAGATTAAAATAAAACCCTGCACCTACGGAGAATCCCACTGATTTTATTACACGTTCAGGGTTAAAAGGATCACTGCATAAATACGCTGATTTGTTACAGAATTTCTGTGAGCTAATGCCCATTTCCCTCACACTAGTTATAACGCATTCCAGATTTTAATAAGGGACACAGCTATGTATTTTAGGACCAGTCAACTATTGTGAATTATATCTTATTCCCTAAAGAAGGTAATTGCAACCTTCCGCTGTGTATTTACTGCTGTTTTCTCTTACATGTTTATTCCAGAACTATAAGCACACGGGAACAAAGTATAGATTAATATTTCTGAAAGGAAAAAAATAAAAAAAAACAAGGGCAAAGGTTATCCCAGCAGGAGGAGGCGACAGGAGGTGCGTACCTTGTTATAACTCCTTCCAGCAGAGTCTTTTTCACTGGGCCGCAGTTCCTGCAGCTGAGCATCCAAAATGTCCACGAGCTGCTCCATCAGCCTCACTGATGAACTAACATCGCCAGCGAAGACTGGTCCTTTGGTGTGTTTAGCCAGTTCATTGGCCAGACTAGCAGCATTTTCTCCACTTCTGATCTGAAATGACAATTTACATTATCTCAGCAGGGTCCCTTGTTCTGCTTGCGGCTCCTAATTCCAATTCCCCGTGTACCTTTGTTGTGGTGAAATAACTATTTGCACATACATTGAAATCTGCAACTAATTGAGACCAATAACGTTCTCGTTATCTCAGAAGATTAAAGGTTCTTAGATCCGCGACACACAAAAGCAGTTCTTAACAGCCATCAAAACCAGAAATCAGACTGGGACTTTTGGGTTAGATCTTCTATTCATCCTCACTTTTATTCTACTGCCATTATCAGACAGCAAGAAATCTATTTGTTCATACTAGTGCTTGAGGCATTTGAAAGTCAAGTAGCCCGGTACTGACAACAAATTATCCAGTTTTCATAAACTTAGTAAATCTCAGTAGGGAGGGAAAACACAGAAAGTGGTTCTGCGCTCTAATCATACTGTTATTAATGCACTCAGACAAAAATCTATTTATTACAGTATAATTTTTCCTGAACCCAAAACCTTGCTGTATACCACAGTTTTTGCTGCAAGATTTATAATATTTGATTTATTAAGCAAATATAGCTTTTGTTTTTTGAACACCAGCAAAGCTACTTAGTTTTAAATAGCGACAAAAACACATAATCACAGATTCAATACAAGAACTTGGAGGCAGAGTGTACCAAAACACACATATGAACCTAACTGTTGGCCAATGCTTTGCATAATTCCTTCTACTTTAAACGAACACAGAGTAATAAAGACAGCTTCAAAAACCGGAATTATTAATGCTCAGAGTTAAAATCCTTAATCACCGGTGTACCCCAGATTAAAAGGTTTCCACCAACCTTCTGAGCCAGCTGATTTACCCAGTGTGAGGTGCAGTTGCTAAGATCAGGGCCTTTGGGGTTCCACGTTCCAGTTAAGACCACGCAGAGATACGAGGCCGTTCCTACAACAGATGTAGAAAACTAGAGTGAAATGGAAACCATTCTTCTGCATGCATTCAGGATATCGGCTACATTGTGCTCCTAAGCAATGTTAAATTCTGAATGCCGCTAATGCCGATAGTTGACAATAATCGACAAAAACGTAAGGAAATAATGTAGATTACAAAGAGCAATAAAAAAGTCAGTGAAAAGTACCAGACGTTTTCTGCAAACAAACAAAAAGCCCTTGATTTTTCCTGGAGCTCATCCAGAGGGGAGCTCATAATGAGAAAGGCAGCTGTAAGCATATTTCACAACAGTCCTCAAGCAAAGCCCTAAAATTTGACCTGGATTCTCAACAGCGCATGCGCAAGGTAATTCTGTGGCTATGCTCGAATGCTGTTTGCAGATTAAAACTTGACCATTGCCTGTAGATACTGCATTCTCCAAGTAACAAAAAATTGCGTGACAGACAGTTTGAGATTAAAAAAAAAAAATCACCATGAGAGAGCGGCACATTGCTTTTGAAACGTCTGCTTGAAATCAAGATATATTTTCAAAGGCAATACCTCGTGTTCCTTTGGGGCAAGGGCGTTCAACCATCATTCCTCTTTGTGTCTGAGGCCAGCTAATCCCCCTGGCCTCAGTCGGTTCACAGAATCTCTCTGGCAAAGGGAAAAAACTTGTCACGGGAGGAATTTTGGTTGTGGAAATGGGTGGCGGTGGCTTGGGTCCTCTGCTTCCTTCCTTTGTTCCTCCTGCTAATGTCGTGCTTATGGGACCTTTCTGTGATGTAGTGCTAGTGGTTGACACTGTGGTTTTGTATAGCTCTGCTGAAGAAGTTATTGTCACTGCTGTGGTAGGCACTGCACAGAGAAAATTAGAGTAATAATAAAGTAAATGACTACAGAAATATATATATAAAAACACTTCTTTAAATGTTATTTATGTGGTTTTAAAGGACTCTCTGGTGTCTCCTTTCTTTTATCTTAATATTACTCTTTTCTTATTGCTATTCTGGGTGCTTACGATATAACTTTGATTTCTTTTTTTTTTTTTTTTTTCCACTCCCAGCTCATACCAGTGTGATGTTTCAGCATATTCTCCAAATAATCTCTTCCATAACAAAAATTGATAGTTACATTTCTAAAGGCTGAAAGGCAGTACTAGTGAGTTATCAGTACATAACAAACACGCTCAAAGCAATTAAAGATTACTTAATCACTTTTGCAGAAGGAATAACTCCATAGAGAGAATCATTCGAATCAGCGTGCCATAAACAACGCAGTCCAGTTTTGACAACAAAGTCAGTGGGCTGCAACTAACGAGACCATTTTAAAAAAACAGACCCCAAAACTTCAAGTCACCCACTACACACCTTCCAGGAAAATAATTACGATAACATCTTCCTACTCGGCAGTCATTCTGCTTGAGAGAGCTGCAGCATGCCCGATTAGCTCCGAACAGAAGCAGCGCCTAGCATCTACGTGGTGTTCTCGTGTTTAAACATTTCGGGCCTTAACAACCTTTTTTGATAAAGCAGGTATGAAGACACAACTCGCTCAAGCCAGTCGCGAGTACCCAGTTTAATCTTTTAAGAAACACTAGGATCGGCTTAGGCCAAACCACTTCTGCCTGGGACTTGCAGCTGCTCTCTCCACCGACCCGGCTGGGAGCGCATGGCTGGAACCGCTGCGGTACAGCCCAACCCACGCCACGGTCTGAGGCTTTGGAGAGATAGTACTAGTTAATGCTAGTGGAGATAACAGGCCAGAATTCCTGTTCGTCACCTTCAAATGTATATTGAACAACGGCTGAAACGATGCAAGCCAGCGAAGTAACTGAAACAGTTACCCTCAATTATTTCCAAATCTTCGCTCTGTGCCCACCGTGCTTTATAGGTGCATAAAAGCACAGATTCTTGGGCTGAGAATAAATAAGCTCATATCAAGTATTTTTAAAATCCTAACTGATACAGAAATAAATGAAGCTAATTTCAGGATTAACCTCAGTGGATAAAGTGGCTTTTTTCTTTCTTTTTTTCTTCTTCTGCTAGGCCCTTGTACTCTGACTTACTGGACAATGCATCTTCTCTAAATTAAATCATCAACAAAAACCAAAATAAGAGCTGCCTCGCTTTCTTTCAGCAGATGGTTTTTAAGTTAGTGTTTTGAATAAGATTAACTTTCAGTAGTTTGGCAGAGAACAATTACTTCAAAATCCTTTTTCAAATATATTTCAGTTATAACAAATTAGGAGTCTCAAATACGAATTCATCTCTTTATTTTCATACGAATTTCGAGTGGAGTTTTTGAACATCACGGTCTGTTTTTAAAGACTAAATGCAAAGATGTGCTTTTCATCCCTCTCTCGCTCACAAACGAGAAATTTCTTTGGAGGCTGTATTCTCTTCAGTCTCATTCTTGGCTGCTTGAATACAGTCTGTGTAATTGTGCTGAATTTGTGGCGTAGCCAGCTACTATGAAACCTATTGAAATCCTCGGATCTGTTCTGCAAGTGCTTGCCTGACATCTTGTGAAACTGCTGTAATTTTCTTTTGATTACAATGCATCCAGCCTTCTAGTGCTTTCCCAATTAACATTTGTCAAAAGCATTTGCAATCGCTTGCCGAAGTGTCAGGCAACGCCTGCTGAATCAGGTCCTGGGCAACTGGGAACTGGTGGGGACTGAGAACGATGCAGGGGACAACCAATTATTACTACCCATTCCCTAACACATTGTGCTAATTAGTACATATTTAATCACTGAAATGTGTATTAACATTATTGCAATTACTACTCAAAACCTGTAATGTTTAGGATAGCTCTGTCTCGGGAGCAAAATATCACTGTAGGACTTCATAACAACGCTCTGAAGTTCAGCAGTGAGGTAACAATTTTCAGAACATATTTTGTGCTGCACCCTGAGGTAAAATATCCCGCTGTCATTACGCAACTTTAGGTAGAACAATTTTAATGCTGTCCATTAACAACAATTTCAAAGCATACCACCTATGATTCAAAAATTACCTGCATAGCCTAGTAGTAGCACATACTTTAGAAACATAATCTCACAGTTTAGGAGAAAGACTTCAAACCACCTCTCTCGCAAAACTGAAAAAAATACAGATAATTTCTAAGAGATTGACTCTTGAATTAGATTTATAAAAAGGAGAAGTCAGTATATTTAAGAATGTACCAGGGAACTTCAGACAGTGCTTGAAGTCTGGGAAAGAAGGCGGCTGAAAAATAAGAAATGACGGAACGTATCACTTTAATGAATACATCCAGCTTTTAGAAGGCAGATCACTTTGTTTTTAATGACCTGTTGGGGAACTTAATCTGCAAGGCCGTTCTCCTGAGCTGCAAAAAGACACATGATAGCTACCACCACCTGATGTGTCTTGTTCTGAAAGCTGAAGGTGATGGCATCTGCGGGCTCCCATGCACTGTCTTGTGGAGCGCTTTACCAATATAAGATAATGGCAGTGATGATTAATATGCCCCAACTAAGAAGAAGAACAAACTCCATGTCGAGGTTATTAACCTATTGTTCCAAGCAGCATGGGTGAGCCTCTACAAAGCTGAAGATACATCATTTTTGCCCGACACCAAAAAAGCTGCTTTTACAGTGCAAGATTCTACTTTGGACTTTTTGACTAGGCTTGACATGCTGAGGAAAAAAACAAAACCTCCTTCTGCCTTCTTCCTGTTTTGTTTTTTTTTAAGAATAGGTGTGTCTTCTCAGCTGAAGACAGTCTTTGTAAAATTAGAAAAAAATAAGAAAAGAGAAGTAAGAAGTAAATCCAAAGACTCAAGTTGAGTGTAATTACTTTACATTTGTTTCATGTAGTTCCTAACAGCTGATTTAAACAGTTATGCATGCTATCTGTTTCTAAAAATGAAGACACCGCTGGAGTAAAACTTAACACCTGTTCAACAGTGTGATGACTATAAAAAACATAACACCATTGCCTAGGACAGCAGGGGAATAGTAACTTTGTTTCCCCAACTGACAGTGAAGAGTAGATTCAGTGAAGGCACACAAGCTATCTAGTACTCTTTGCCAACAGGTTTCTATTCTAAGCAGGCACAAAATAAGTTTTAAAATAAACAAACCAAGCCAAAACAAAAAAAATCCCCACCCAAAATACAATTCTGACCTTATATCAACACAAAATTGTGTTGAAATGCCCAAATGATGTGCCGCTTTTGAAAATAATAATGGTTCCATTTTCATCTCCGGCATCTAGGTAATTTTAGAAATCAGCTGCATGGATTTTTCAGTTAAACATATGCTCCTATAGGTCAGGTATTTCAGTGTATTCGGACACGTGAAAATCTATGTGCCCGCCTTCACATTCCAAAGGTGTCATATGCTGTGCTGCCGTGTAAAGCAACGGAGATCAGAAACCTGTGCAAATCCAGATTTCCCTGCCTTCTGCTTATTACCGCTGTGTGCCTGTTTTCATGCTTCAGTGAATAGCAGGGAAATCACTAAGACTCACTTAATTACCTATAGGTTCCAGCTATTATGCTAGCCAGTACTCTGTTGACCCTGCCAAATCCCGTTTAGTTGAAAGCAAAATGTTTACACAGCCATTTATAAATTTATACCTTGAAAATGATAACAAATACGCCACAGAATTAGCAAAATACCTATGATCAGGAAATGTACTATCTGGTCCCCATTATGTTGTCTTTACTTGTACAACCACTCTTTTATGCATCTGTAATGTATGAGAGTCGATGTAATAGTAAAGAACTAATTTACTTAACAATTTGCTGCATGACTTCATTGTAGATTCTTTGTGTTACAAAGATTTAGTTGCACTATTTTCCTATTATTTCAGGCCCTTGGTGATAGTACTCTCCGAGTTTCTGCTCTGTCCACACTCACAACATCCATATTTTCCTGCAGTGATCCAATAAAACTTAATGATGGGTATCACGGTACAAAAGGGGAGACAACTTCAGTTTGAACAGTTTGCACAGTTAGCGCAAATTGGGATGAGTGTGGATGAAATCTCTTCCTAACGCACTAACACAGAACAAAAGGATTTATCTTCTTTTTGTTACCAAGGAAACCTTACAATGCAATGCTCATATTCACTTTTTAGGGAGAAAATTCCCTTCATTCTTCCTCATCTTTTACTTAAAATTCCTTTAAAAATTCCTATTTCAGTGAGGATTCATTTGGTCCCTTGGATACCTCCTTTAGAAAGAATGTAACAGGACATATCCACTGAATATATCAAGGATATAAAAACTCCAGTTGGTTTCAAATTTTTCATAGTGCCTTTTGCAGGGCCTGATATATTTTGTTTCTAAACTAAGGCTTTGATTTTTAAATGTAATTTTTACACTTAACCTTAGAAAATGTCCTCTTCTGCAGTATCTTGAGCAGCACTTGTCAGCTGTAGCTCTGAAAACTATTTGTACATCTGTGCACTATAATTCCCATGAGAAGAGAGAAGGAAAAACAACACATGAAGAATGAGGTTAAGGGGGGAGCTCTACGGGCAGCAGACCCCATTGTCAGGGTAAAGCAGTAGCCTGGCTGCAGCATCTGCAGTTCAGAAGTCTGAAGAGTTCTCCTGAAGATTAAGAAAATAAGGAGACAGGCAGCACATAACATGGACAATTGCAAGAGTAGAAAATGGCGTGGGTTTGCAGCAAGGGCAAGGTCAACATTAGGTTAATTATAGTGGTATTTCAGAGGTTTCAATAGGCAGATTTAAAAATCAAAGAAACAACAGAGAGAGAAAAAAGGCAGGTTTGGGGTCATGGATGAGTCCAAGATTTTGGCCCTGGGAGCAAATGTAAATCCTTGAGCTCAAACGTGTGGCTCAAATGTGACAAATTCATCTTTCATGTAGGAAGAAAGACTGCTGGTTTTGAAGCACTCAGCAGTTGGAAGTTATGGTGTAGACGGGAACTGATAGCCAAGACAGATAGACAGGACAAAAAAAGAATCAGTGTGTGTCTATATATCATTATTGCTCCCACGGCAACAGAGGGAACACAGATTGCCGAGTTTCTCACAATGGCCCCAAGTTAACCATTCGAACAGAAAAGGCCGCGACTTCCAATTTTGAGGCATTGACCTTGTGACACCATTAAATTCTTGATATTAAAGTACTGTTGCAAAAGACACTAAAATAAGGTTCTTGTGTTAGGTGACTTAAAGAATGTTATCCTAACATCTATGTCTTTGAGTAGATGATTAAGAAATCTGAGTCAACCACAAAAAAACCAAACCAAATCAGAACAAAAGAAACACAAAAATGCCCTTCATCGATGTGCTGAAAATCTGATCTAATCCCATGAGAGAGAAAAAAAATCCAGATGTGTATTACACATATAGATCCTTTAACTGTGTAACTATAGAAGGACTGATGTTTAATTTATACAAACTTCATACAGAATCTCTTCTTGGTTTTACAGCAGTACATCTCGAGGACAATCATATCAGGTAATTTTTCCTTCAATTCAGTAGTCTTTAACTACAGGAAATTGGCTTAGGCAAAAGAGGAAATGAACTGAAACATATTCTTAGGTCTGCTATGTACAGATCCATACAAAACTAAATATTGGGTGTTGGCTTTACATAAGGAAAAATACTGTTTCTGAATATATGCATCACATATTCAAATAAACCTAGTGTCATCATGTGGTTTCTAAAAAAGGCCATAATCAAAATATACTTACTGATGTCATAATGCATTTAAAACCCGAACTCACAAATCACTCAAAAATATTCCTTCTCTGTCTTCACAGGTGAATGGGCAAAGAGCTTGGACAAGAGGCAAGCACGGTGCAGTGTGCCCTGGAGCCCTTCTCATCTTGGTCTGGTTGGAATAAACTGTTTCTCCCCCTGCCTTGCATGCCAGCAAGGAGGAGCGTGAAGTGGTGCTGATGGATGCCCAGATCTCTTTCTGGTATTTGATGGGATGTGGCCAGTACATGTACTGGAACTTAGGATCTTGGAGACTCATAATAAAAACATGAAATGTCTTACTGGAGACCTTTGGTGGTTTCCTAAAGCAATGGAAGGATTCCACAAAGCCTTTTCTTCGTTCCCTGCTCTGCCTGAACACTCTCCCTTCAATGCAATGATTTAAAGATTAGCTTTTGCCTCGTTCATGGCAGCCGCCTGAACTGCGAAAGCTACTTAGAGCCTGCATCTCCATTTTCTCCTCTTACTATTGAAGGTTTGGAGAATTTAAAATGCATCTTCATCTCAGTTAAACCGAATGAGAAGTGACACGCATGAGAATGTATGAAAATGAAAGCTTTAAATTTTTTCTAATTACTTAGGTGGCTATGTCTCCGCTAAGAGCAGGCCCAAAGCCTCCCTGAGGAATGGACTGGCTTGACGTACAGAGAGCAAAGCTCGCCAGGACGGCTGCCCTCGCAGCCAGAACGCAGTCCCCAAACACCTGGAACCTGCCTGAGCCTGGCCACGGGTTGCCAGGGAGGGCTGTGGGAGACAGACGGGACAGATCGTCACTCGGCAAAATGTCACCCTGGAGATCGCTAATGCGTTGGTTCTAAACTGCCCCGTTCTGCTGCATCTTATGTACTTCTGTACCTGGAAGAGCTGTATGTATGTTGATATAATTGTGTGTGCGCTACACAGCCGGCACTGCTGTGCATGAATCAGCTTCGCTGAAGCAGGATAGCTACTTTGCTTGTGGGGAAGCTTTAATTACTACTTTTTTGAAGAAGAAAAAATTGCTGCTAAATACGCATACCAGTTAGATGAGAGAAGTGAAGTATTACCTCCATTGCTAAAGCAGCTTATCAACATCCTGTTCCCTGCCGCATGCATCTTCTGCCACGAAGCATTTCTCTTGGTATTCACTCTCCTCTGCAGATGTTAATATGTGGCTATGCCTGTTCATGTCATTTTTAGGGATTTCTGAGACCTAGAGACCCCCGTTTTTCTTTCCTCTTTTGGCAGTTAGTGTCTTTGCTTTTAGGTAGTTGTTCTAACTTCAAGCGAGCTGAATTGCAATTGTAATGGACTTACCGAGAAACCTGCTAAAAAGATGTTGGGTAATCTTGTCTAACCCGGCATTAGAAACTGTGAAAAGAGGGCTGCGGAAAAATATTTATGCTTGGTGTTGCACATTAACCCCATACATCTCCTCTGGGACCTTCCAGCACACATCACTCTCAACTGCTGGCGCCAGGAAGTTAAAAGGTCTGCATGTATGTTGTAATCAATTCAGAAGTCAGGTAACACCGAACGGATGGGAACATGCTTCTGGCTCAGCGCGAATGAACTCAGACTCAGTTTAGCTATAGAAGTCAAACTGACTGATGGTATAAAGTAAATAAACAATTCCCCAACTCATTCTCTAACACAGAAAAGCTAAACACTTGTAAAAAAAAAAAAAAAAAAAAAAAAAAAAAAAGAAAAAGAAAAAAAAGAAAATCACAAGCCTGTAAATGAAATCAAGTAATTCTACTTCTCTTCACAGGTTCTGCAAATTTGTCTTGCACCACTGTAAAGCTGTACTGCTCAGCACAGCGCAGACAAACAACCCCTCCTTGCCTTTCCGCCAAGTGCTAAGTCTAAGACCAAAGACAGCGCACCATAGTTACCTCAATGGAAGTACAAAGGGTTTAAAAATGAGAAAAACCAAATTCTTACCTTGGGCAGGATCAGGCGGGCCAAACTCCAAAGAATACCGCAGAATGAAGTTGTTATTCCACACGTACAGCTGGTTGTCTCTGGGGTTGTAATCCACTGCAGCGATGTACTGGTACTGGTTGGGGAAAGGAATGTCCACGTGCTCACCTCGGCTTAACCTGGTGTTGTAGATGTAATCGATGGCGTTCTTGCCGGTCTCGCTCTCGTTGTCCTGATACACTGACCGCACTACGTACAGGACACCGCATATCATGAAAGCATTGGACGCTGCCCGTTTGTCGTACGTCGTTTCCCAGGTGGCTTCGAAACGCAGGGTGTAGGGGTTCAGCTGGCTAATTACTATCATCCCATTGTTTTGCTCCGTAGCATAAATTACCCATAAGCCATTTTCATCAACTGCCAAGTCAATATCAGTCTTTCCTCCCCATCGGTATGGAGAGGTGTCATGATAATTAGCGTAATTGATTATGGCCTCTCCACTTTTAATTCTAGTCCTCAAGTCGAATTTTACTATGTTCCTAGTTCTTTCCTTGTTAAAAAAGACAGCGCCATCATACACTACAAATCCAGTACCATCCACTCGATTTGGGAGTTTATACGTCGTCTGCTGGCGTCCGTTTTGGAAGTCCTCTAAAGAAGCATATTCTATCAAAGTATCGGTGCGATATGGAGTCCATGGCATGAAGTATATTTTATCTGCAGCCTGGAGAGGATCTTTGCACCAAGAACCTGCTTTTTGTTCAGCTTCATATAAATACGGTGAGTCCACAATTGCTTTCAACGTCCCCGGGCAAACAAAAACTAACAGTCACAGAGAGAAGTAAGACAAGAATTACATCAAATTAAGACCGTCTCATAATAAAAAGAGAAGAAAAAAAGAAAAAAAAAGGTAGGTAAATCATAATGACTGTGTCAGGAAGAAAAAAAATCAATTTAATTGGCACTAGATTATACCTTATGTTATAATTAATGCAATTGTCACCCTTTATCATCCACTTTTCTTAAAGTTACCATGTTCTTGCTGTACCAGTATGGAAAGTGGATGGGAACTGTTTTCACTAGTACAGACCATGGCTCAATGGCATACACAGACAGCTGAAAATGTAGAGCTACTCTTGCATTTTCGTCTTAGACTTTTAGTGAGTACGCATTAACGCTCCAGAGCTTTTAACTGGTGTGCAGCAGTGCGCTAGGTCATTTCAGTCCAAAAAAAATCACATCGACTTGTTTAGAACTTTAAGAAGTGGTGAGGCTGAAAAAGGAGGTGCCTCGATTAAAAATAAAGGAACAAAACAAATCATCAGGTATATAGAGAAAGCAATTAGGAGCAGAGAAAACAAAACACAACCAAAGCAATGAATGAAACAGACCAGGAAACCCTGTAACCATGGCATGCTATGGAGAGGGTTCTGGAAGCCAGGCAAGATGACACTTGATTAACAAGAATTTACCCAAGGGTGAGAGAAAGAGAGGGAAAGAAAGACAAAGAGAAAGGGAGAGAAAAAAGCAAGGGAGTCTTCCCTCCAGCCCAAGTATTTCAGACACTATACCCCGCCACCTACTTTAAGCAGCCAAGTCACTTTATTGCAAACAGTCGACTTCTTTATGAGGTGTACTTATGAGATCCTGCTGATTATCATAATATAAGAGTGTTGTGGGGAGGGGAAGGGAAGAGGTTAACATCCATAAGGCACATAACAAGGAGCTGGGGTTTGGACTGTATACGTTATTTACCTTTTTGCTCCACTTCTATTTTAAGCATCGGAAGAAAAATAAAAAAGTGCAAGGAAAAAAGAAAGAAGATTAACATAAATTGACTATTAATCTAAAGATTAAATTAGTAACAGACGCTAAATATAGGGAGAATAAGAACTGCACTATATTGGATAAAGAGAAACAGACAACAGGAAAACCTAGCAGGAGAGAGATTCTACGGTTACACAAGTGAGCATGGATCAATCATTTTAGTAGATTAAGGAGGCAATACAGCTATGTTGACATGTAGTTTCACTTAGTGAACCTGAATAAATAATGAATGACTTTACTAATGCATGCTATACATACTCTTCTTCTTCTCAAAGTACAATGCTATCAAGTTGTTTTTTTAAGTGACACAGTAATTTATCATATATGTGCGAGTGCACATATATATATATGTATTATATTAATGAGGTAATTATAAATCCAAAATGCAGTTTATTAATTATATAGGTTTGTATGTGTGCTTATTAAACCTTCCCCCATCTTTGCCCAAGACATCCCTCTGCTTTTCTTTCTTATAAAGAAAGCAGCTTGCACACTTAAGCTCTCCTTAGACTTTATTTTATTTGTTTTCCTGAATGTTAATCTTGAGAACTTTTGTCACTTCTTAGTCTATAACTGCAAAATCAGACTAGAAGGAATAAGCAAAAACATCTAGAAAAAAGAAGCAAAAGCACAGTAAGCAAGAGGAAAAGAGAAGAAAAAATTAACATTTAGCTCATTCAGATATTCTCCAGCATCATCGATTAAGCCCGAAACAGCAAGCTAGTATGCAACGACAGTCATACTAAGTGTTTAAAACAAATATCCATCCCGCCACCGTACATGGAAAATATAAACCAAACCTGATTAACAAAGTTATATTACTACAGCAATTTTTCCCCACGGAAGTTTCAAGGAACATATTACAGGATGACATATAGCTGAAGTCCAGCTAGTAAATACCTTTCCAGTAATTATTTGCAATAAAATCTATTTCATATACTCAGCAGCCTTTGAAGTATGCTCCCTTAGTTTCATAAAATGACCTGGAAAATGACAGATGTACCAATCTGTGTAACAGTAGCTGCTGATACCAAGGAAGTGTATCAAAACTATTTGCACAGCTATTACATTTCCAGTGTTACGGTATTATCCTGAAGAATATATTTGTATGTTTCATATAAAGTTTTGGATTTTCAGTCTCATTTAACAAAATTACATATGATTATTTTGAAAGAATGGTATTGGCTGAGCTGATCTAGTGTTTCTTCAGGGAACAATTCCAAAACTTTATGGGGGACTAGAGGGGGTTAATATTCTCAAAAAGAGCAGTTGTTTTCCTAGCCTTTGTTCATTTATACGTCTTTAGGTAAAATACTTGTTTTTCTGCAATTTGCAATTCTTGAGTTACCCAAGTAAACTGAAGATGTATTCTAAGGTGAATTCCTGGGTTTCAGAATCAGTGTTAATGACTTTCAGATGATTCTGTCTGTGAACTTTTATGCATGAGTTTATTCCTCGCCAGAAAGCAATATTGATATTGTACCTGCTTAGAATTAGTAATAGGAGAGGGGGAAAAAAGATAAGGATAACTAAAATCATTACTGGCATATCTGCTCTGCGTGCATTGGTGTACAGCTGTACATTTTTCAGGGACAGATGGGCTTATTGAAATAAACAAATGCTGCGAAGTCCAATCAATACAGAGAGAGAATAAAACACTTTACAACTCTTTCTACTGAATTCCTGAGCCCAAAAAAGGTTTAAAATAAAAATGCACAGACGTACAAAATGGTACTTTTGATGTTCTTCTTTATAAAAGGGCTGAATTCTGTTATTCAGTCAAAGTGTCAACATACATTGTGCAGCATAATTGAGAGAAATGTCAAGTACGGTACTCTCAATTTCTTTGTAATTCAATCAATAACACTCTTATTTTGGGACAAAGCAATGCCTATCAAATTTGTCTAGAATTTTAGTTTTATTTGAGATTCAACTGAGTACCTCAATAGGTTTGTTTTTTTTGTCTACACTTGGAGATGCAAAGAAGAAAGCTTTTCATTAAGTACTTTCTTATGAGGGCGATGAATACAGAACCCGGAGAAAGCTCAATCAATATGTATGATCAGCAAGGCAGCTATGTATTTCTGGAGGCCAGCAAGACATAGAGGAGCTCATAAACTGCATTTTGTACCGGGGTGACACCAACTCCAGTGTATTAAGGACTCCCAACTTCTACCACAAAACCTGGTATGATTGCTATTTGTAATCCCTCATGGACTAAAAGGTGCCACAGTGAGACATAGCAAATTTTGCAGTCTTGCAGTAACTGCAGATGAGGTTCAGAAAAAGTAAGAACCATAACTGAACTTTGGTTAGAAGTGTTGTGATCACTAAAACTGTCCCTTCCTAGACCCACAAAAGCCTATCCCACCTTCCTAACAAGTCTCTTATGCTGGGACAGCTGCTATTTGCAAACCTAATGATTCCAGTTATTCTGTACGTTTAGATATGGAGCACTGGAACAAGTAAGGGAGAAAAAAATTAGACTTGATAACCGGAGTTTATCAGGCGTCAAAAAAAGAGACTTGGAAAAATACCAGGATAGGCTTTGTGGGACAGGGAAGAAAGATGGTCAACAATCAAAACGACTACTGAAGCACAATGTGGTTTGAAATCAAACTTCAAAACTTATTTTAGTAACTGGCAACCTTTTTTGATGACTGCTGGTAATGACAGGTGATGCCTCATACAGGTCTGGAATTGGGAATAGTGTCATCACTGTACATGCTGCAGTTGACAAACTCCAAAACTTACAGACTTCGAAAGACAAGAAGTATCCAGAATCCTGAGTTATGATAGACACAGAATTACATAATTCAAAAGGTAGGCCAATGCAATTGACAGTAAACAAAAATAAACATTTTAAAAGTAGAATAGCTACATGTTAGAGTACAGGGTAGGCCGCGCTGTGGCACTATACTTCTGAAAACTGGAAAAGAAAAGATTCCTGTAGATAGCAATACAGAATCGGTAGAACATATCGACACTTCTCTTCCTAAAACAGCATAAAAAATCATGTTTGAACATTATTTGCATTACACTTTTCTCTACGAGCTAGCCTACTGGAACTGGAAACGTAACCTCTTGTCATTTGACTGACCTCACGGTTTGGAATCAGATGCACTGCCCTCTTTCTGAAAATTTGGGAATGAAAATATTGCTAAAGTAAAGGTGATCTTTGTGGAACAAAACTTTGGTTAGATTGGGGTAAGACATCACTCCTCAAAAGTGGCACGAGAAGAACAGTTACCACAAGCCACCGATACTACACACAGGAGGAATGGTACTAGGGATCACTGTATGCAGTAGGCTTCCAATCCTACAAATGGTACAGAAAAAAAAATCAGCAAGCAACCATTTCACAATGACACAGCAGAAATGAAGAAAAAATAGATGATCTGTGTTTGGCCTTTAACAACAGTGAAGGTTCAATGTGGTGAAGCAGTACAGAGTAGTATTTCAGTTTAAGAAGTCTAAATTTTGAAATTGTGCAGGGAACAGTATGGACAGTTTTGACATAGCTTTGCTTATGCCAGAACTCATTTCCCTCCTTTTTGGATATATACTGTCACCACAGTGTTTTTGCATCTCAGACTTGGCCTGTTCCCTGTACCAACAGAAAATGTGACTTTGGTTAAGGATTACTGCAGATCAAGAAATTCACGCTAAATAATAACTTAAGGGAATGATCAGTGCACTGCTCAAATTCCATTGCAAACACAGCTATTTCTCTGTTGAGTTACGGGACGAGGGAGAAGTCACTGCAAAGAACGACCTTACAAGAAAGCAAAACCAGTTAAAAGTGTCGAATCTGCAGAACTTTTATAAACATGCATACATGTCAATGAAAAAACAACATTAATTATTGCAAGGAATTAAGAAGTATGCTTAAAGCTACTGAATTCTGGCATTAGAAAGAATATTGTACAAAACTGCTGAACTAGCTTAACTTCAAATTTTTCTATCCCAGTATGATTTCAGTATTTACTTGTCTTCAGTGAAAAATTCTGTTTTGGCAGCTGATTCAAGGCACAATTCATATTTTCTTTTTACATTAAAAGTGGACGTTTCTTTCTCACTCTTTTCCCCATTGCTTTTATGAAGCAAGTTTGAGTAACTTATTGATGAATTACTCATTCTGAATCTGTGTTCACTTATACTGTGCCCCTGAAGCACAAAGTCCTCTTATGATGTGCCCCAACTGGGGCATTTGCCTCTGAATGTCAGTGTTGGGTTTTGCTGTGCACCCGAAGTCACCACAACAGCAGGTAGCCTTTCAAGTAGATCATGATTAAAACTGAAGTCAATTCCTGCTTTAGAAGTCTGTGAGCCAAGCCAATTTGTCAGCAACTGGTAGCGGGCAAAAGTACAAATTTCTATCTGGCCTATTGAATAGCTAATTTGAGTTTGTTTTCTGGAAAAACAGTAGCCTTAAAAGCCAAACACTTAAGAACACAGACAGACACTTGGCCAGCATCACACCATGGCTTCCTTCCACACTTCGTGAAGCTAATTGGAGGCCCTAGTCTGCAAGTGCTCTGCATGCATAATGGGTCCGTGGGCCATAAACATATGCTTCTTTTCCATGTAACAGCACTCCAGCTTTAATTGTGAGGGCCAGAGGAAGTGAGCGAGAATAAAATGATTATACTTACTGTAAGGAACACATTCATACTGAACTTCTAGATATTTGTATGTTCCAGGACAAGGATCAGGAAACACATCTGACCCAGTAACTACTATACACTGTGTTCGGTTGTTGCACCTGTAATGGGAAAAGCAAGCAAGCTAATTAATTTAAAATTACATTTAATTTGCAAGTTCATACTAAAGTACAATATGCAGTGCTAACTCTCTTCTCACTTGGGCAGCCCAATCCGTAGGACAACAAAGTTAATTAACACTAGATCTGTCAAAGTCCATAAATAAGGCTTCAAGACAATACTTCCGTTCAGGCTTTATACTTTCAAATCTGGAGATCAACGTTATCTAAAATGTCACTTGTTTGCACTGGTAGCGATAGCTGTCCCAAATACATAGTGATTTGATACTACTGTTCAATAAAATCAAAGCAAAATGCAAAGATGATACACAATGAAAAAATGTGTTAATCTGAGTAACGTACAATAACACAAATGAGCAATTCCTCCCATCTTTGGAGACATACATACTGCTGAATGGTTTTACATCTCAGAGAGATTTTTGTTGTGATTCAAGGAAATTATTTTGGTTGGAAGAGTTATTGTAGACAAAGAGCATTAGCATTTCCATTTTAACTATTTTAGGAGCAATTGGTGGACTCTAAGCTTCCTCTGTTAGGTTACAGAAAGAGGTAAAGAATGACCGTCTGAGGAAATAAGAAAAACAGTTAAAAAGAAGAACTGCAAGAAAATTAATTAAAATGTATTTCAGAGGAGACTAAATACTGAAACATATATATGATTTGCTTAACAATAGAAGCCAATGCATTTTGATACAAAGAAGAACTTTATTACAATGCCTCTAACCACAAGGGTCTACTGAATTTAATGGGGTTTTAAGTTTTTTTTAATAATAATAATAATTAAGAGATATTAGACTACTATTCATTTCTCCAGCAAAAAAAAAAACAAAAAAAAACCCAAACAACTTACAGTAGCTTGTAAGTTAAAAGTGGAAAAACAATCACCTAACCCTGAATAGATGGTCAAAACGTAATACAGAAAAAAGTCAGAAGAAGTGGAAGAAAAAAAAGAGAAGATGGGGGAGTCTGGTGACTAAAAGAAAAAAGAGCTTGGCTGATCTTCTCAGGGGTTAGTTTTGTTTGTCAGCAAACTGAATAACAGAAGTCTGAACTTAAGTAATAGCCTAGCCTTTGACTCCAGCTGTACATCAACTTCTCTATTGCCCTACCACTTCCCACACTCCCTGAATACCACATCCCAAGCTAAAATAATCTCTCTTGTATCAATGGCTTTCCACAGCTGTACATTGCCAACAGGTATAAGAATGATTCACGCTACCTCATAAAAGGTAGAGCAAGCACATTTGAAGAACTCTGATATAAATCACTTTCCTTTTTATATACTAATCAAACTAGCACAGAGCTGGTCAGGACATGCTGTGCCTTTTGCTGAGTAAACTCGGGAACAACAACTCTTCTGACTTTATCAGCTAATTTCTTTTCTTTTTCCTTTTTTCTTTTTTTTTTTTTTAAGCTACTTATTTCTAGCCTCATAAGGCTCATAATTGCGGAACTAATTGGAAATAGCCAGGGATTTCTGTATACACGCACAACTGTGGGTACAGATAGATGGTGAGGAATTCACCTGTCACCTCTCTGCTGCTCGCGGCAGTGACTTTCCAGAGAGCACAGGCAGGTCTCCTGTACAGCTATCGCACAGGTAATGCTGCACCACTCCCAAGAGCACTACTATTCAGTGCAACACCTTGCACAGTGTACTAGAGAGTCTGGAATGAGTATGACCTATCCAACGGCTTTCAGACCCATGCTGGAGTGATGAAATGTGCACCCGACTTCCAGCAAAAATCACTGTACCGAATCTGTAATACTGAAAATGTACAATACAGCCACTTTTTTGTACTCACACGAAGGTCAAAGGGCTACTCTCGTGTGTGTCGTGTAGGAGGAGGCTGTAGAAGCAGGAGAAGGCAATATGGCCCAAAACCTCACAGGCCTCTCTATTCTAACCCCTGTACGGTGTTTTTTATGCCCCATACCTCAGGCCAGACTAACCAGCATGAGAAACCTTGGATGTAAGATTCTGTTAATTGATTTCTTTAAATTTCTTTCTGTTTCTTTAGTGAAAACCTTATGCTGAAGCCAAAATCATTCCTATGAAAAGACTTTGTGTAGTGCATCATTCAGTATAATGGTTTCCACAGCTTTGAGTTGTATGAAAATTTCATTTTACACTTGAATGAGCAGCAATTAAGAGAGAAATATTGATTTGTAACAAAATAAAATGGATGCATATTGGGAGAAACTGCTTGAGAATGAAACTGATAAAGGTCATACTTAGCTGTGGGAAAAAAAAGTTCTACTAGCAGTATTTGTAAATCTTATGAAAAAGATGGACTCTTGTTTCCCTAAGAAAAGTTGTTTTCCTTCTGTTTCATTTTCCCCCAGTGAAAGACTCATAATTTTGCCATCAGTCAGGAAACTGAGAAGAACTTCACGCTAGCTTGTATTGAAAGGATGCACAATACTAATTCAGAAGAAAATGCAGTATTTTTTTCTTTGTACAGTAAGTGCCAGTATCAAACTTAAGGCATTGAGTGGTGTTTACAGGAAGTTGTTGACCTTCTAAAAATTTTTGACTATTGCTTCATGCAACATTTCACCTGCTGTGTATATGGTCACCTTTTGCTCAGCTTTGGCTAAAATGAAGGAGACCCCAGACATCCCTCTGCATTCCAAAACAATGAGCTATGCCCACCGCTGCAGTACACAGTCGTGCTACAAAGCACACCACCACCTCCCCAAAAAGTGCAATTACTTGGCTAACTAAATGAATAGAAGGATTTGTCTTTAAGTTTTTTACACTCAAATCACTGGTTTTGCTGAACTGCTGGTTGCATTTTATAAAAGCTGAATAATTTTCCTATAAGGTTCTGAGTTTCATGCACTTCTAAGAGTCCAAATTAAAGACACTTGATTAAGATATTCACATTTTAAGATGTTGACATTCAGGTAACTATTTGTTGCATAGTTAGTGGTCATATTTCAATTCCAGTGAAACCTTCAAAAAGAACCCTACAGCATCTACAGCAGCTGTCAATCCCAATTCAAGGGTTATAGAGAAGAGATGAAGAGGAAGTGGACTTTATAGAGGTAGTTCTGAGACAAATATTTCAGGGAATTTACACTACTGGGATTTGTTCTCTGGATAAATTAAGGTCTTCTGTCTGCTGCATTGTTTTTTTCCCCTGTAAACCCAAGGATACTAACTTCTCTGTTAGTTATTGGCCTACAGTTCTGGTGCTGCCTGCAAAGACCATTTTACAAACTGATAAAGCTTTCAGTTGAGCTTCTTTAAGACAAGAAGCACTGAATTCTGTTGTATATTGGACAAAAAATACTCCACTCTCCATAAAATAGCACTGAACAGCAGATTACCCTACATGGATACAGATTATCAAAGCTAACAC
Source organism: Astur gentilis (assembly GCF_929443795.1). Lineage (NCBI taxonomy): Eukaryota > Metazoa > Chordata > Aves > Accipitriformes > Accipitridae > Astur > Astur gentilis. The sequence continues at coordinate 15,723,143 of NC_064887.1, read as the reverse complement.
ATCACTGCCATAGCAGAGCTTCATGATTTTGAGAAACCTTTATACTTAGAAACACTATGCCCAATGAAAAGGATATTATACTGTTACAGCCTTCAACTCAACCCTGTGACCCATTTTAACTCCTTTTTGTAACGGGTAAGCTCTTTCTGTGTGGCAACTTCAAGGGATTCTCCAAAACAAGACTGTAGAAATAAAGTAGAAATAAAGTTCCTGGTGATTTGCAAAATTGGCCTAGACACCACCAGGGAAAAAAACCCCACCCAAACCTCAGAAAACTTAACTGGCAAATAACTTGAAGTCCCTCAGTCATTTTAACCAACACTATTTTTTTCTACACGATATACTGTTAGTTCAGTCCTTCTATTCAAACTCTTTTAGAATTGTTCTAGTGCAGGCATGATACAAACCAGCTCTAATTCTGCGAATTTAAGAAGTCAAATCACAAATACTTCAGTCTTTCAGTGTCTGTAATCCAGTGTTTAAGTTTTCTGTAGGTTTTAAGTACCATCTAAGTGTTCTGTAATCTACTTAAATGCATACTTCCCTAGCATATGGTAAAATATGCAAATTCAATTTGTGTACTATCTAAAAATTCATATAATCTCACACCAAGAAATGTCATCACGTCGAAGACAGTCACAATATTCACAAAGATTTATGATACAATGACTTTGTCATTTACAAGGAAATGAAGCAGATCTGCAAAGAACTCTATACAAAGTCAGTACCAGTTGATTTAGGAAAGGTAACATATGAACTAAATTTGAAACCCTAGTTAGGAAAAGACTAACTGTAGCACTGAAGGAATGATAATTCAGGTTCCCGGGCTAGCAGGAGTTTTGCAAGAGGAAACGTAGCAAGTATCACTATTCTCATGAATGCAAGGAGCAACTGTGTACTCTAACACTCATTTCTTCAGTATTTCAGTATGAATGAAGAAAGGTTACATTTTCATAATGCAGATGCATCACTTAGAGTAATCTAAAAATCAAATGGAGTGTTTAATTAACAGTTACAGTACAATGTCTGAACTCCTTTCACCTCAGGAAGAAGACTGTGCAAATGAGGAATGGCCCTTTCACATTTCAGATGAATACAGAAAAAAAGGAAAGTTAAAGCAGTTCCAGCAGGGCTGTTATCAAGTATCTTCTGCTCAGGATGTAGCCATGTCCCTGCTGCATCCATCCCCTTCTGTGCTCAGCTTTAAGGACAGCTGTACTTTCCATGATAATTTGTTTGCTTTTCAACTCTAATCTTGACTTGTACAATTCCCAACAAATTGCTTTTGCTCTTTTTTTATTATCTTATGCTCATTATTGCACTTTTCCACGTGCACTGTATGGATATGAGATTCCATGTGCAATCTATTGTGTGAGGTGTTTTAATCAATAATCTTGTTCTGCTGATTAAGCAGGGGCTTCTGTTTTGGCAAGATAACATTAGCTTCTCCTGTCATGCTCCAAAAGCTATTGGGAATCTTCAGCAGATCATTAGATATGCTACAATAAAGCTTTGGTACATTCTCTTTTCTTTCTTAAATTACTTCTTCACTGTCCTATCATTCGCCGTCACCGCTGGCACTGCATTATTATTACAGCTCCCCTGAAACTTGCACTAGAGCTATGTCTCCAGGCCATAGGATGCCATTTTCAATTGAAACTTCTGCTTGAAAATATAAATTAAGGAAATTTCATTATCTCCTGCCAAGGGCCATTATTCACTACTGTTCTAAGGAAGATTAAAAATGCAGAATCTATGGACTTGAACAAATACTCCAGCATTAAAATGAAAAACATAGTGTATCATTACTGGACCACAAAGTGAAGTACTGGAATCCAAGAAACAGGTTCCGGAAAGATGTTAGCATTACATGGATCAAACCAATTGACTGAGGGAAGAGGTCATCTTTATGGGTAAAGTCACATCAGTCACATAAAGATACATACAGTTCCTTTCCAAGTGGTTCTTGCAGTTTGCAAAATTAAGGTATGTAGGAAATAATGTCCACATTACAATTTATCCTTCAAATGCTTTTGTTTTGCATACATAACTTTAACAAAGATAGTAACATAAAAGGAACACCATGGTATTTTGAAAAGGATATGGGTTAATGTCTAGCCAGAAATGGGCTATCAAAATAATTTTGGGTATTCCTAATGCTGCATTTCTGTGAATGCAGTGTTTCATTCAATAAGGTAAAACTGGCAAACACAGAAAACAGTCATGTGTACTTCACTTTAGACAGGGAAAAAAAAGATACAGTATAAAGCCATGTTTAATACATAAAATTATTTTTTAATAAATTTGTCAATACATTAAAAATATCTGTCTTGGTATGTTCTGAAACTTTTAAGTCAGATCTGACAATATTTCTCTTTCAGCATATTGATTAAATACTTAAAAGCTAGCATGATGACATGTTCCTGAATATTGCCTGCAGCAACCTGCTTAAACAGCACTTGAAGCACGTAAACTCTGAGTTGTAGCACCACATAGTCCATATGGTCTTCTTGTTCCTTGTTCACCCTGGGTGAGCTGCAGTCTGAGTAAAAGAGACAGGAATCTGGGATGACTACACTTCACGTATTGACTTTTTAACAACAGCGTATTTTAAATGGAAAAATTCTTGAACCTCTTTACCCAGAGTAAATGGCTGTCTTCACATATGTTTTCCTAATGGTCTACAACTGCCACGTGAGATGTGCTTCTGCTTTTGTATGCATATTCACTAGACCTCCACTCCTGTTATTGAACTCAAAGTTACATGCGTATGAAGGTGTCAGATATTACTTAAATGCTATGTTTTATTAATTTGGTCTTAGAAAGCATGTACAAAACTTACATATAAAATAGCCAGAGAGCAGTGATTTTATTTTAGGGGTGTATAGATACACTCATATGCACACACACATACCACAGTTGATAGAATTATTTAAAGCAATGTATTTAAATTCTGAGTTTCAAATTCACCTCACAAGAAATACATTAGTACATACTGAAATCTAGTAAGTTAGCAAACTGGGGCTAACCAAAGCCTAAAAAAAGACCTGCTAAAAAACCCCAGCCTTGCTATAAAGCCCTGATTTGAAGCAGCATTGGCCAACCATCACTGCAGCATCCACAGCGCTCCAGCAACTGCAACAGCCGCAGCACAAGCCTACCCATGCGGGAAGAGTGAGCGCACACATCCCTGCAGAGCCACACTTCCTTGAAGACAGACATACAATCCTGCAACTGGCTTCTTGAAAATCCTGGATGACACACTGGCAATTTTGCTTATTCACATGTAAGATTTTCTAAAAATTATTTTCAAGTTAAAATCCCTAAAAGTATTATGGGCGAATGAGCAAGCAAAAAGAAAATAGCACCAATTTTACCTAGCTCAAAGGGAAAACAGATTTAGTGTGCTCTGATGGTAGTTTTCATAACCTAAGGAAAAAATGGGAGATACGTGAGCACATATGAAAGCAGAATTTGGCCATAAGAACTGTGTGTGGATATTGGAGATCTTACTGTGACCGCTAAAGCAGTAAGGCACGCTAGAAATTGGTTTGAAAGTTCACAACGCAGCCTTGGGATTTTCTATGCACTTGGCAACGTGACCGCTAGAGCAATAAACCTGGTGGCTTTGGATGAAAAATACATGGTGGGAAGAAACCTGAGAAAATTGTTTCTATTTTCTTTTTAAATGTAATATTGATGATTTGTTGAATCTTCCTAATTACTGAGTAAACATGACATAAGGAAGCTAAGTAGTGTATAATTAATACTGTAGAAGAAGGTGCACCATAGCATTGTTTCCGTTTGCCCAATAAATATGCAATAATATTTAATTGTGTGTTTTTTATACAATGTAATCTTGTTGGAGTCTAAGGGTACGCATTAAGGATGAAAACTCCAAATACACAATAAAACACAAAGGAAAATACACAGCTACCACAGGCCCTTTCTTAGGATTACCCAGTCTGATTCACTATGAATGAATGTGTACCAGACTTGTATGGAAAAGTAATTTAACAGAGTATTTCTTGCTTTCGACCTCTTCTTACAATTTTAATACATTTAGTTATGACCCATTGCCTTTTAGTATTCATGTTCTCTAAGTTCAAAGCAGTCATTGTTAAAAAGACGAATCTTCTCACTTACTCACATCTAAGCTATCGGAGATGTTTCTTTCTTGTTAAAATTCATCCTTGTTCCAGTACTTTATTTATTGGTGTAAATGCTATTATTATGCAGTTATTATTAACCTCAAACTGAAGCATGAGATAAAACAGGGAGGGGAAAAAAGAAGAAAAAGGAAATGTAGATTCCAGTAGGATACATAACACCTGCCTTCTCTCAGTAATTTTTTAAGTGCTTTTATAATCCCATCTTTCCATCCTCACTACTTTCTTTCACTTACCTTTCACATATATGAAAGGCCTACTAGAACCACCAGAGCCTTTGAGGACATGGCTGTAAAGCAAGGACAGGAAAACTAGATATCAAAAGATGCAATGAGGTGTGCAAAGTGGGACAATCTCCTGGTGAGGTTTGCGTAGGTGCAAAGCCAAACCTTCTAAGAGCACGAAACAGAAGAGACCTGCTTTTTAGAGAAAATGTTTCTAATGCAAGCCTGCCTGAGGAAGAAGAAATGGAAATAAAGTAATATTCATCAACTTGTCATTATTTATGTGTGTGTGTGTGTGTGTGTGTGTTATTTGCAAGCAAAATGCAGCATGGGATTACAGGCAGTGTATGTCTTAGTATATACCAACTAAGCCAAGCAGATCCGCACTGCTGAAAAGTAATCAGTTCAAAAGATCCAATTAAACGTTTCACCATTTAGACAAAATAAATAGCCTGCAGCTATGCGTATTTACTAATGAAAACTTCAGTAGAGCAGCATTGTAACATCTGAGCAATTTATACAGATTATTCACACCGAATGAGCGCAAGTGCAGCATCACACCTTGTGGGCTGAGCAGGTTTCAGGGGAGAAGTGTAGGGTTGGGTAATAATATCAAAGCTTTATGAAGGGGCACTTATTTCTGAGGCGCAGCGCTAGAGCAGAGCGTATAGAAAATCCAAGTGAAAATCCTGAAGCACAGCGTCTGATCCTTAGGCATAATGCTGCAACAGACTTGCAGAAGAAGAGACTCCCAGGTAGAGAGCATAGGATAAGAGTAAAAACCCTTTAAAACTCTTTTTGCAGCACTGTCAATCTTTTTTATCCATGGCTTGGCGTGCAGCATATTCATAATGTAGTTAAAAGTTATGTAACTTAAGACAGCTTCTGAGTCATCATTAAATGACTAAGTTGAAGAATTACAATATTGAAAACATGTAGCTTTACCCTTCATGTTAATTTGCACAGATCTTAAATTTATTTTAAAAAATCACCCACTTTAATTACTAAAATAAGGTATTTCAAATGACAGGTGTGATTTGTTACTGCAATTTCTGAAATGTAGAAGCCTTGGTACACTTTTAATGTTCATGCTTCGACTGGACCTCCAGGTCAGTTCAATGCAAATTCTGCTTGACTCACTATGGGTCTCCTGAGTTTAACACAGCTCTTCTGTTTCCAGAAATGCATATTCAACATAAATGTATCTTAGCTCTAACAGGAAAGTAAGACTTACTAATTTACAGAATTGGCCACTGAGGCAAAATGATTTCATAAGGTCCTTTGGTCTCCCTCTACAATGGACAGGATGAGGATATTTTCAAATGGGGGATGTGGTGGCGGCGGCAACCCTAACTGAACTTTAACACATGCATTCCCCTCAAATAATTAAAAATATTATAGCCTGTATCAATTAGGAGCAATTATTTATGAAAATGTTCACCTATTGCAGTCTGCGTATAGAAAAACGATCACATTTTTAACAAGGGAAATGGGAAATCGCTATGGGATGCCCTACCTAGATTAAATTAGCAAGAAACTTGTTATCAGACTATATAAAAGATACACCATAATAAGACGTGACCTTGCAGAACCTTGGAGCCAATCTGTGATTTTTTCCCCCTGTAACCCTTCCTAATTATCTGCAAAGTTACAGACCCTTTTGTGGCAGGTTATTTTTCTGTGAATAGTGAGGGGTTTTGGGCTTTTAAATATTTAATTAGTCTTCTGATATGAGAATTGTTGCACATGCCAACTGCTTCGATTTTCAAACTGTGTTCATCCTAATTATGTTCAAATTTAGATTGGTCATCCCAAACCTCTCACTCTTGTAATTATTTACTCCTTAAAGATCATTCAGCAGAGAAATATTTTTCACCCTTATGGCTCTTTCTTTCCACAAATGGCTTTTCTGGTCCGTTAATTACCCACTCAGAGGATTAGAGTTTGTAATAATGCAAGAGATCCTGCATGTAAGATGAGTTTTACAGGGTGAATAAGAATAAATTGTTTTTTGTAAACTTGCCTCAGGGAATATCCCCTTTTTGGGTTATAATTTTCATCATCACAGACCATGTGCCCACCGCTGCCTATCTACCAATTCCACAGGGCTACGGAGTGACTCATTTCTACGGCTCAACAGAACTCAAAGCAAAATGCTGAGCAAGAGGCCAAAAGACAACTTGGTTATTTTATGAGATTTACAGAAGTGCAATCTGCTAGCGAGATGGTATGGTCCTTTTTCTCATAATTTGTAATGCTGATTTCATGGCTTTAAAGTTACATATATTTAACTGATAACTAATAATAAAATTACAACTTTTCTTATCTCATCTGCTGATTTTTTCAGAAGTGCTGTCCCTTAGTAGGTCTTTAATCAAATCTGTAACAGTGGTGTCATTTCCTATTAAAATGTGTCTGAGAGTCCTCACTACAAGTACTTTCTTTTCTTCTGAGAGCAATGCCTGTCACAAAAGCACTGTTATTCATTACCCACAGTGATGTCTGGATCTAATTATCATCTGGAAAGCTTGCAGGGCTTCCAGGTACAGGACTTCCCCTGCAAAAGTATCCTTCTGCTCTAACTTGGAAAGCACAATCCCACTTTTTTGAGATTTGAAGTTGAAGGATTAAGTTACTGATTTGAGCCGGGCACTCTATGATTCCTGGACCTTCCAGTTTTAAGCCCAACAAAATTTAGGGGGATGCTTTCATTTGCTTGTTTTTACATCTGCAAAAATCCTGTGTATTCTGCCGTTAGTTTTTACGCAAGTCAAGTAGATTCACCTCTGTAAAAAACACATCAGAAAATTCACTGGCTTGACTCCATCAATGCACAGATAATCTTTAATTGCGTCAAAAACATTAATGATCTAATCCTTTTATCAAACTGCCTACCACTGAAGGGGTCTCATGTGCCTGCACAATTAAAAACCCCATGTTAGCCATACATAATACTGTATTACATTTGATGCAAATCCTTTTACTATTGAAATAAGCACTGGGCTGACAGCAGGAAGTTGCTGATAAGAAAGCAACAAGGCATTGCTGATGGCGTTCATGATAACTGAGCACTAACTCATATGTGTTCTGTCTACAGCACATTACCCAAAGTGCTCCTGTTTTAAATGTGACTCCAGGAGGTGTTCTTCTGCTGTACCTCTGTCTCAAAGGCAGCAAAATTATCTAAGAAAGCTAAATACACAAAGTAAATGATGTTTTTCATACCCACCAGTGATGCTGGCACTAGAATAACATACTGAAGGCAGTATCAGTGCTACTACATCCTAGATGAGAAAACACCTAGAGCTTCATGAGTGTAGTAGTACAGTTGAGTTCAATGCTGTTAAAAAACTCAGTAAACAGGGAAAGATTATGGGTTCAGAACTGCCACGTTATTGTTACACTTACAACTCAGCCTAAATTAATGTATTAGAGGAAAAGGAGCACAAATTCTGAGTTATGGTGAAACAACAATTTTACAGTGCTGGAAAAATGTGTGTATTAAACTAGTTCCAAAACTGCTCCTTCATCATATAGATATATATCACAAGAAGCAAGGTATCTGAGAAGCAATGAACAGTAAGGTTAAAGATCACAGATTACTCCTAAGAAAGGCATATAGGTGCCTTTGCACATTTAACGGCAAAATACATATCTTGCCAGATGAAACGTTATACAGCTCGGTGTCATTAACAAGTAGTAAGACTTCTTCCTCTAAGGTGTTCGGACAGCGGTCAGGGCAGCTTTCTCAATGAAATGATTCTGCTGCCTAATTTCTTTTTCTTTTTCCGTTTTGCGTGTGTACGTGTTTGTGTGCATGTGTGTTAGAAGAAACTGAAATTCAAAGGTTGCAATAGCTACCATATTATAGTGAAAACCTGGAAAAAAAATTACGGCTTTCAATAGTAAATTTGTAGTAAAGATTCCACACTGCAACTGTATCATAAAGCAGGTTTGACAGGGAAAAATTCTATGTGATAAGAACCTTTCCTCTTCACTGATGTGTCTACAGCAGGCTAAAAATACACTGAATACTGAGTATTTGGTCTATGTAACACTCTTAAGACTGCATTAACTTCATTGCAGTAACTTGTTTTATAGGCTCAGTTCATCATGACCTATAAAATGTTAGGCTGAAGTGCTTTAAATATCTGCTAACACCATGTGCAAGCCTGGGAGTACAAGGCACTGTGCTGTGAAGCGGCAAAGACAGTACTCTTCTGAGAAAGTAGCATGCACTCTTATGTCACTGATATAAACAGGGTAAGCACGCTAAATAATGTATGAAACAGGCAGCCAATCTTTACATAAAACAGGAATTCTAGTTGAATTCTTTGCTTGATTTTATTTTACCAGTACAACGCTAGTTTTTAAGACTGCTTCTTAAAAAACACAGAAGTTGACTATCACACTAAATTAAAGAACATACGTAAAAACTCCTTTCATTCACAGTTATTATATGAAAGAAAAAAATTAAGACCTCTTTCATTTGTGGCCATAACATTTTTTGCTAATTATTGTTCTGCAATATGTAGAAAATAAAATGCAAAGAAGGGAATTGCAAAGAGGGAAATTATCTATGTCTTTCAGTAATCGTGGCCCATTTATTAAGCAATTAGATTGCAATTTTATTATTAGAGAGAAAAAAAATGAAATGCTGTAAAATACTGTTATTGCTTGTGTCTTTGATCCTTAAACTTTTTCATTTCAGCAACCTCATTAATGTCAAAATGCCATGAATATGGCCACCCCTTTTTAAACTGGGCACAGGCAGAATCTATGGGATTCAATAAAGAAGTGTTTTCTTATTGAATTCAACTAAAAAGCTTAATTGAGCCGCAAAGGTCAGAAGGTTCTTTTTATTATAAGTAGGAGATTATTTGTTCTGTGGCAGAAGGAAATTTCCAGAATATGAGATGTGCTCATTTCTATACTACTCTGTAGCTACTTTTTAATTTTTAAACCCATGTTACTCTTCTATTCCTTTCCCCTGAATTAAACAGCTTCACTGTAATAATCTTTAAATTCTATTTCTTTTGTGTTACTAATGAAAACTTCTCACTTTCATCGCTACTGCTGACTTTATAACACTAAAAAGTACTCATAATTTACTTAGATATATTTAATTCATATTAATCTGTCCTAATTTATGATCTATACCCTGCTCTGCCCATCTTCATGTACCTTTTCCATGTAACTTCTGTTTACTAAGTGATATTCAACGGATTTCCTATAGTGCAATGAACCTTAACAGGCAGCTTTTAATTGCCTCACATAGGAAACCACATCACTTAATACCACAGCAACAGTATAAAATAAAACTATTGCTTCTTAGACTCTAGAGCAATTAGACCTCTCGGCTATTTGGCTAACTCTGCTTCATGATACCCAGTGCAGTTAATTATATTTTTTGATGTTAATAGTCTCTGTCAGTTTCAAGCATAACTCCTCTTTGATGAATATTTAAATTATATTTGAATAAAAAAATAATCTTGGTTACATTTCATATTCAGCAGTCATCACAGCTTAATAAAGGTCTCCTCAGCAAGGGTTGAGATAAATGGCTATATGAACACATGTATAAAGTCCTAAATCAACTTATCAGATAATGTAGCTGTTTTGGCCAAGTATTATAGAGGATATATTGGGGTAGGAGGAATTAACAGGCTTCAGTTATTACAGTATTACTCTATACGAACTAAATTTGGCACAGCAATATATAAGTAAATCAGAATTTTTTAATAATAAAGTTCTGAGTGCAACTATATTTGAAAACTATATAAAATTCATACAAATTCATCAGAGAGAACACAAAATTCAGCTGAAAGGTGCTGAAGGTTAAGCAGTGCTGTCTCAGTCAAGTTCTCAGAAACATTAGTAAAATACCAAGAGAGGTAACTACATACCCAAAACATATAGTACATGATTAATTGTAGGCTAAACAGCATGCATACCTAGTACAGCTGATTTCAGAAATCAGAAAAAAACCCCAAGAAAATCACAGGCTGAAGCATGTATTTTATATGATGCTCAAATATATAAGAAACAGCTTATAATAGTTTAAAAAATTATGTACACATGTATAGTTATTTATATTTTTCTTCACCCATGAACAGCAAGCAAAGACTGATGAATATGTATATACTATCCTGCCAGGTAAGATATACACTGACTTAAGAAGAATTTGATGGTGGTTTTGCCAATGATAAAGAAAACTACTTAAATATAAGATATGAAAACACTAAATAAAATATCAAGCTACGCCCTGGTAAAATAATTAATCCAATCTTTTTTGAAGTAAACTAAATCTAAATTTTAAATGTCATTAGTTGGTATCAATGGTCCTTTTGTTGTTTCCTTTGTAGCCTGTCCAATGCCACGACTACAGCAATGCGCACGTGCATGCTATGTGCTTGCACATGTGTAAAGTAATTTCTTCTGCAGAAAATAATACAACACACTGCAGAAAGATGATCAAGTACCACTGACAGCTATTTCACCTTACCTGACTGCTCAGAACCTCGTAATATGAGGATTTGTATTTAATTTACTAAGTAATGTCACGATGGGACAACCCCATTAATAAACCCCCCTGTTTTTAATGAGTAAACTAGACCTACTACATTCATATTAAGAATTAATGATACTGAAATACTGAAAATGCACAATGCCAGATAAGGTTCTTCTCAGTCATGGGTATTACTGTTTTTTCCTGTAATAAAGCCAAGGACTACAGTATGCTTCATGAATATTCTAGGCTCTGTGATTATGCCTCGTTCATGAAAATAGGCTACATGTATTTCTGCTTTTTTCTTTACATTTGAGTCATAACTAAATCTTGTGACTAACACATAGAAAACAAAACAAAACAGAACGAAAATCAATCGGGTCATGGCCCAGTATTGTGAAAAGCTTAGTTTAAAAATAAAGAGCATTTTAAGCTTCTGCTACATCAAAATACTCACAGGGATGACTGCCGTACTAAGACCTATGTCTGTTTCAGATGAGTAGAAGCCTTCATTTTCAATAGATGCTTAAAAACCCCAGGTATCTAATGTTGATAATCTTGTACGGTAAATGTTTTGTGAAGGAGTTGTCAGCAAGCTGAAACAGAAACCGCTGGCACACCAAAGCGAAAGAAGGACCTCGTACTACTGATCAGCATCAGTACCACAGCAACTCCGATGTGCATAAATTCGGAGAACGTACCTTATCCACATCAGCCTGTGCTATCCTGTCGTCAACACCGGTATTTCTCTGACACAAAAAGGACAGATATGCCAGCTCTTAATGACCAGAAAGCAGAAAAAGGCAAGGTATAGCTCTCATTCTGAGACACTTTTCACTACACAGTATCTCTAGCAAAGGGAGGCAATCTTCGGCTGCAGAAGGAAAAGCAAGGGAAAAAGCAAGATAGCAGCAGGGGTCAGCAGAGCCCTTGTCTAAGACTGGCAGACCCCTGAATTAAAGTGCGCCATTACCACAATCGCAGCCCTTTGTGAATGGCAGAGGCTAAAATCCTGCCCGGGAAAACTGTTTTAAGTCACATTAAGAAATGCAAATCTGAAGCGTGCTACGGTTTAAACACTGAATCGACCCTGGGCACTGTCTGAGGAAGCTGGTTTTGAGGCACTAAAATGCCTCTTTGTGGAAGTCTGGCAAAGGCTTGGTTTCAGCTCTGCAGTGACCCCACAGCAGGTTTTGCCTTCTACCAGCAAAGACACCCCGCACGAAGTTTGCTTGTGGCTAGACCTTTTCACTCCGATGAGTGAGATTAATCGGCAGTAGGAGCTTTACCCACTATCCATCCAAGCCTGGAGTCCAGTGGAAGATTTTCTTTATTCCCTCACATTATGGAACAGACCAAACTTGTTTTCACTTGAAAAACGGGATTTCACACGGTATGACAATGTTTCTTCTGCAGACCCGGCAAGCAGGAACAAGACAGAGGGCTTGAGAGATGTGTCTTCGTCACAGGAGAACTCATTTTGTTTTCTTTCAAAAAAGTCTCACTCTCATTTATATATAGGGTTTTTCAAAATGTGATCTTTGTTGGACATGTGAATATGTAGAAAAGAATGAACATCTCCATTCTCCCACTCCTTCGTTGGGAAGGATTAAGGAAAAAAAAAATAAAGTTGCAGGAGAAGGAATGGATACACTGCTTCCTTCAGCTGTCCCTTGATCACTCTGTGGGACAGGAGGCACCTCACTTACATTTTGAAGACCCTTCGTTTAAGCGCAGCTGTCTTGCAGAGATGATGGACGCAACAGGTTAAGAGTATTACCATGTGAGAAAAGTTCATCGTAACAAAAACCCAAGCATGAACTCTTCGCTGGTGTCGTGATGGACATGGTAATTGAAGGTACATGTGTTGGATGCGCTATAGATAGGACAGGATACGTGCAACAGAAAAAACACTCACTGCTGAGGAGGATTTATTTCTCTTTTAATCCTTTTACTTTTCTGCAGCAATGTTTTAAAAGGGAAGGGTATTTCAAAAAATTACAGTTCCCTAAGTTCACCTATTACATCTAACATACTTTTATTTTTATGCCTATGTATTATAATGAGGTTTGCTTGTTTGTGCACAGCTAAAAAGCAAAATGATACTGATTAAATATGTTTAGCAAAGATCACATAAAGCTACAATTATACCTAAATTGTAGATGAAAATAGAATTTAAAGGCCATTTTGGTGCAGGATTGATGTAACCTCCTTTATGTTGATGAAAAATGAACTGAATATACCAACTGTGGGATTATATTTTTTGATGTGGATGTTTGCATGGTCTGCAAAGTCTGCAGTTTTAAACATCTTCAGTATTTCCTCTTTTTAATGATCACAACTATGCTCTCAGTATCAGAATGCAGATCAGAAGTTCCCATTTAAAAATTCAAGGTATTTTAGCCTTTATTAGGAGGGAAACAGTGTTATCTTTCTGAAGTTAACATTAATTTGGCAGTCAACAGTAAATGCTTGAATTTCACATCTAAGTAAATGATTCCGTAGATTCAGAGTTAATAGGCTCTATTTTCTTTAAATACAAAACGTAAATTTCCTACAAGCCCCACTAACTGTGAATTACTCAAAAAATAAGGTGTACAGACTGGAATGGGCCTGACATTTTATTAATACAGGATTTCTCAAGATTTAAAATTGTATTTTTCAAAATTACTCTCTGCCATACTACCCAAATATCTCTTTAAATACAGAGGCAAAAAATATCATCTAATTGCACTGTACTGGAATCACAAAGATAGTTATGGTGTCTAAACTTTAAAATAATACGGAACTTTTCCTAAACAAAAAGTTTAGGGCTAGAAAAAATTATTCCTACTAAAAAAGCCTATTTTTAATTCAGAAGACAAAGGCCCCAGCATGCCAAAGCGTATCTTAGCAGCTTATTGTTCTACTATAAAATTACACACACAATATGCCTTTGCCTTTGAAATGTATTTTAAGTATGTATTTATGAGTACTTTTAAATGTCTGTAATTATTTTAAGGTAATGAAACAGAAATCCAAACACTATGTGGTATTTATGTAGCCCTTAGTGCCTGTCCGAACAAAAACCTACGGTCCACCTACCTGCAGTTGCAGAGCAGGGCTTTGAAGTCGACACTGGAGGCAGAGTGTCCTCATAAAGGCACAGGCGGTTTGAATATAACTCACACAATCCACCTGCAATCCACTTACAATGAAAGTGGACTTAAGACTAGGTCTTAAGTAAATTTTATCATGTTCATTTTCAAGTCTCTGCTGTGCCTATAAAGAGCAGTACTAGTTAGCCTTATCAACTTCAAAGTCTCGTGACAGTTTTGGGCTACAGCCACACAAACACACTTTACGAGCAAGCAACTAGCGCAATTTCCTCAGGCTGCTTTGCATCTTCTGCTTCCCTGTTCATTTAATTACTTTTTAAATGAAGAGGAAGCAGAGGAGATTTGTCCCTGCTAAAGGACAGCAGAGCACCAAGGAGTTTGACTATTTTAAGATCTAACTGCCTGAAACGTGGGTCCTCTGCCACTCACTCACACTACTCCCTCACCAAATATTCTAAAAGTAAGCTTATTTCTATACTCAACTTCAGCATGGTAGACTCTCTCAACGTTGACTGTATGCAAACGCTGGGGTTAATTATCAGAGAAGTGTGAAAGGGGAGAGGGATTTTCTATGGGTCTAGTCCCTTTCTTCAAAGCTTTAATTTTAACTGTGCCAGTCTGAAGTTTACATGGAATTTAAATACATCTGAAAGACTTTCTTCTGGAATAATTGGGATGTAATTTCAATCAGGGACTAAAAATTTAATAACTACTTTACAAAGGTAAAAGCAAAGCAATGAAGTCATTAGTGTTCTAGTCAGGCTTCCTAGGAAAGCATTAAGTTAAAAATCTTTTGAGAACTGCAGAAAAGAAAGGAAAGGGAGGGAGAAAAGATTAAGTAGCAGCTTGTTCTGAGAAAGGGGAGCTGATGCATCAGTAGACGCTGGCAAAGTTTGTGTGTTAGCATCTCAAATTCTCTGGAAGGGGAGCAGGGCCTATGATTACATGGCTTTGTGTTAAACTGGAAATCTCATCTTATTTTTCAATCTTCAGATTTCACAGTATTGATCTCATTAAGCTAGTGTTTTCACGTTGTAACTGCAGTAAATGTAGTTGCTGTGCAAACGCTGTGGAGTGATGTTGCAAATGAATGATGAGTACTTAATAATTGCCGTGAAACTACATTTAACTGCAGGTCTAAACTGAATTGAGTGGTCAAACGCAGTGGTAAAAATACTGCTGGCTGAAGTGGTAAAAACATGTTGTTAGTCCTTAAAAGTAAACACTGTAAGATTTTAAGTAGTAATATAGAAACTATTGCTGGTTATTTCTAAAGGCATGGAAGAAAAGTTTTCCCTGTGATCAAATGTTCTAACAGATTGTTTTTTTCTAATCGGTTGGAAAAAAAAAAAAAAAAGAAAAAAAAGAAAGAAAACCAATGAATCTGATAGTCCTTCAGGTGAGATTTTTCTATGCAATTGCTGCCATCAAAATACAGCTGATGTGATACTTTTAGATATCAGATCAAGGACATGTTCTGAGTACCAAACAACAGTTTGCCTTAGACAACAAAAAATTATGATCACCAATGCAGTTATAAATAATGAGATACAAGAACTTCTAATATTTCAGAAGAAATTTGCAACATTCTTGTATGCTTGTAATACAGCACAAATTGAGCAATTCTGAGAAAAGATTAAACAAGGCAAGAGACAGCTTTTCTACTTAATGACAGGATCTGAGAAAGAAAGCTACGAAAGCAAACTTCCAAATTATTATAAATGCCAGACAAAAATAGAAAGCTTTAAAGTGTCAAATGATCTTTGCCATTTGTCCAGAAAAAAAAAAAAAAAGAACAAAACTGAAAACCTCCCTCTGAGCACAGATGTTCTAAACCAATGTCATACATGTGATTACAACTTCATTTTAATCTGTTGAAAAAAGGGTAAGAGTAGAAGATTGGGGAAGTTCAAAAATACTCTCTGCTATCATAAACTTACAGTTGATTAATTTAAGGGGGGGGGGAGAATTGAAATTTCAGCTTTCCAGTAACAGTTTGATGTCACTTTAAGCAAGATTGTGCCTCTATATTTGTCTCTGACTACCTTAATCTCTTATATTTGCAGAGAACATAAGGAGGACTTTGATCAAAACACAACATGCATTTTACACAACACGGAAGTCTACAGAGAGGCACTACATTTACAAAAGCAATTGAAGGTGGTTTCAAAGGGAGTTGACAGATTAGAGGATGATGACACTGCTGCTACAGTCTCAATGGAAATCTGGCTTGATCTAATTAACAACAACGAACTAGAACCACAAAAAGATAATTCAAACATGATTTAAAGAAGTTCTATTACTTTTTTTACTAGTGTAGCAATGGAGCCATTCCCTTACTGATCACAGAACAAGTCACAGGTTGAACATGGAACAAGAATAAAAGGCCTGATAGCCTTAATTTACCTCCAGCATTTGAAATTGAAGCCTGATATGTAGCCCAAATATTTGACTACAGAAGTAGAGAACATCCATGTATTCACATGAAAATGATAAAAAATTCTAAGAGTCACACTCATAACAACTTGAGTGAATTGGGAAATGAAAATGGAAGATTATTTTTAAGATGTGGCCATATGTTACTGAGTGCTACCATGTTCAAACAGAACACAGTAAATGGAGCGCAGCATGCGGGACAACTCGCATGTTTCATTTGACACATCTGTGTACATGCACCACAAAGCTCCCAGTTGACTCCCATCCCCTTTTTGCCCAGACTCCTCACCCTAGGAAAAATACACTGGGAGGAAAACTTCCCACCAATCCTGAACTTACTCAGTAGGTTTCTGTAGTTTAAGCCAGTAACATCTCCAGTGACTGATTTGTGCTGACATTTCCACAACTGTCCGTACTAGGTGACTGCTGCCTGTATGCGGCCGGTAGCACAGGTAATTCTGTGAATCTTAGTTCTGATGCGCCTTTTGTACTAAAAACACTTTCACTGGCTCTTCTGACCGATTGTCTTCTCTGATTGACAATCACTGTCACTAAGACATAATGTAACTTGTGCTTATATGCATATATGCTTCTGTACACACATGTATAATGACATATAATCATCCTGGCATTTAATCATTCCGGCATTTTCCATAGATGCATTTTACAGGTGGGAACAGCAGCAGTAAAAATGTGAAACTTTGCCAGGGAATGTAGAAGTTACTGAAAAATGCACCTGCCATTTGGACACTTTTTAAGCGCCGTTTGACAAGGAGACAGGGAATCTCCAAATAAGTGAATTGTTCCATTCTCCTTGCAGTTTTCTTCCTGCTTTTTAACTTTTGCTCATGGGATTCTAAAAAAAAAAAAGGCCTCTCTAATTGCAACTGGTAGTTTTTATTTCCTTCTGATGTTACTAGATAGTAGTAATAGTACCTCAACAGCAAATTGGCAACTACAACTCAGCATCTCCTACAGTATATAGCTCTCACTGTATTAATTCAGGCATTTTTCCTCTTTAGTCCTCAAAATGATACATATATTTTTACCTTTGTGTCATAATTTTGTAGGCGTCTGGAAGGAAGCATTCTGTGTTCTCCATCTGGAAAGGGTCAGCATCACAAATCTTGTCATCTGTCCGTCCATAGTTAGCACTTTCTATCATAATAACATCGCTTCCTGGACACCGGAGGTCAATGGAGTACCCTTCGCAGGAGAGCTCCCTCCTAACCAAACCAAACGGTAGCGCTGCTCGGCTGAAACCTAAAAAAAAAGGAGAGAAAAAAAACAAAGGGAGGGATTGATCCTAAAGGATATATTGCATTGGACTATTCTTTTTCTGTCACACAAGCACTAGCTCTCATCAGCGTGCTAAAGGAAGTACACCTTTAAACAGTGTGACCTGGTACACACTTTCACAAAACTGTCACATCCCTACACCACTGCTGCTGTGTCCTTAATCTGGAAAAGGAGGAAATTCCTCTTCACTTTTTCTAACCCTTGCCAGGGCAGACAGTGGTGCCTGTCTGCATGGCTACATTGCACGTTCCCGTTCCCACCTCTTTTTCCTCTGTTTCTCCCCTCTTTGGAACAGTCAGACAGGCTGTGTCTGAAAGTGGGAAGGAGCAGAGCAGGCAGGATTTGCAAATGCAGAAGTGAATGTAAAGAAAATAAATTAATGAACCAACAAAAAAACCAAAGCCGTAGTTCCAACTTCATTAGTCTTTCCTAATTTTTATCTTCCTTTCTGCAGGAAGAGTTGGTTTCTTTTGCTTAGCTATTTTATGTCCCCAGCACAGGCATGTTTGTGCCTCTAGATCTAATACGCATGCCTGATACTCTACCTAGTTGGACTTCAGTGCTCCTTACTGTGCCTTTTACATAAATTAAACCACAGATATGTTAAGATTTTGAACAAATATATAAATGATCAGTACCGCAATCTGTAGGTGTGTACTGTATAAAATCTCCCTGTCCCTCCCCAAAATTATATATGTTTCACAGAATTCTCATTTTTAACATGTTTTTCTGCATGAGAATTCCTAAAAATGGGTAACTTCTCTAATGAAGCAGTATGAAACACTTTAGAAACAAAACAATGGTTCAGATATTCATCCAGATGTTGTCTTTTACAGACACTTCTTTACGCAAAAAATACATTGCATCAGAAAAACATATGTGTATACTACAGTTTCTTGCACACAGCTACTAGTAGATTATTATTACACAGTATTTCTGTTTCTTACAAAATGTGTGCATTACTGCCTTCTGGAAGACAAGTTGGGTAACATGGTAGTGTTAAATACCTTTTTCTTTAAAATATTAAATACTTTCTGAATTTTCAGCAGAATTACAGATATTTCCTATTTTTTAAAAAAAGTCATCCTAATACAGTAGCACAAGGCCATTAATATTTCAGTGCAGGCTGCTGGAGACAAGTTGTGACAGCAAAGAAAAATAGCTAGTAAGTATGGAAAGTTGGAGCTCTATGCTGTTTGGAAGGCAAAGAAAACAAACTTTTCTTAAAAAGTATGATGCATTAGAAGAGGCAAGGAAGTAAGGGTCTAAAAAGATCAAGAACAACTTGAGATAACCCCTTGATAGTAAATTTTCACATGAACCAGAGGCTGTCACTTTTTCTACTGAATTAATGATCTGTGGATTAAACCTCCTACCGTATGAAGATGATTACCTGTTAGGACTGCAAAAAAGAGCTGTTGATAATGACCATGCCGGTGTCGGAGGTGGCTCCCTGGCAGCCAGAGCCCACCTTCTGTCCCTCCTCTACCTGCACGCCCCTGCCTTCCCCTGTGCCCCAGCACCAGCTTGTGTCCAACCTGTGTGGTAAACGGATGCAAGGAGCTGGTCGGACTCTAACCTCCCTCTGCTGCAGAAGAAGCGATGAGGTCTCAGAGGACCAGGCCTTCGGCTGGGCAGGAATTGACGCCGGCACAAGGGGAAGGGGAAAGCCAGAAGGCAGCAACTGGGTCTGCCTTTACTTTACATTTTGCGGAACCATATCCTACACGAAACCAGTACCATCACTCTGCCAATATGTTTCAGTAATTTTTAACAAGGGAAGAAGCCATATTGCTGGGGAAAGCACCACAGTTCCATCTCATATTCACTCCTGGCCGTCGGTTTGGCTGCACGTACCATGCGCAATAGCGAACGCTATTATTAGAGGCTTGCTGAAGTATCATGAGCTGAAAGCTGGAAAGAGCTAAAACACGAATCCATCACATTAACACCCTACGTGTTCCTCCCATGCAGCAAATTAATACAACGAAGACAGAAGCTGTTCACGGCTCAGTGAGGGCGTGAAATGGGCACAGAGAGGGGTACGTGCAAAGCCCCCACCACACACACATACAGCAGCCCCTTTGATTAATTACCGTCACGACAGCCACGGTGGGACCAAATATAATGTTGCTAGTGACTGCCGTTCCTACATCCTACCACTCCTGTCAAATTTAATGCTGTCCACATAAAGCTTATCCCTCCAGCTGGTGGAAATGGAGCCCGTACCTCCTGCACTCCGACGGGCTTCCTCCGGCACGCAGCACCGCCATGGCCTGGCCAGGGGACTCCGGCCTCCCCCCCACCCCAAACTTTGAGTTTTCGATCAGCAGGGAGGGAAGAGCACCTTCGGCTGTCTGCAGGGGGTTTTGGGAGAAGGGCAGGCAGGCAGAGGCGGTACCGCCGGTACGTGTACGTACAGCCGGGTACGGTACAGCCGGCGAGGTGTCGGTGGCTGCGCACGCAGCGTGTGTGCAGCAGCAGGTCAGATGTATGGATCGTTATGGGGCCAGGGCTGACAAACCCACACCCAGCTACCCGTGACAAGCGCTGAACCCTTACGGCGGATCCTGCAGCACAGCCTCCACTTCTGCTAGGAAATACCTTGAATTCAAATACAAGACCTCCGCAGTTAAGTTACAGAGATCAGCCGCCTGCAAATCTTACTTCATCATCTATGGCAACTGCTATAAGTACTACGAATGTTTTTTAACCTGCAATTTTTCCCCCTGCAGGCATCCATGAGAAGTTCTGTATTAGGACAAACATTAAAAATACTAGAGCAAGGTTAGATCACTTCACAGGCAACAGAAGACACACCTGAGATCGTAACGTAGGTGTTACATTGCAAAAGCAGCAGGCAATAGAGCAAAACAATGCAGCATGCATTCGGTGGGGAGACTGCTCTAAGGAATCTCTATGGTGCAGAAAGAATTTTAACTAACTAAAATAAATAAATTTAGAGTCCACCAACAAAGCTGCTGTGATCTTTATGCTGAAGCTTTATTTGTAATCTTTTCCTATCAACAAAGAAAAAAATAAGCGTATCAACAAGCAAAGTGTAATTCAATCCATCTTGCAACCCTGACATTCGAAGAAAGAACTAGTGGGAGGCCCTGTGAGCAAAAAATCAATATTGCAGCTTTGTGCCGTGCAAATGTGAATACTGCCAAATAGCAGTGCTTAGGGTAAAATGAACTGTTTTGCTCCATTTTCTCCTCTCTGAACAAATGATTTTAAAACGACAGCTTTTTTTGGAGCTATAAAACGTCAAGCAGTAACTCCCTGCGCTTTAGGCAAGTGATTGGAATAAATACCTCTTGGCAACAGGTGCAATGACTTAGGACTGAAATTCATTTACATTCAGGAGATAATTCCTGATAAACAGATGCACTGCCACAGGATAGAAGTTTGAACGACCGGCATCTGAATGCTACTGCCTCCTTCCGCATCATTCCAGGGCTTTTTAGACCTAAGTATGTGGCTCTGTCAATACTGCCGTCACCAGTAACTTTGTATCTCCAATGCAATGCCTCATGAATATTTTCAATACTGTATTTTCTAACCAACCTGTGTTCAACCTGCTGCTTGCCTTACTGTACCTTGCATAAACCTGTTTTGTTTGGCTGTCCTCCTGCAGCTGAAATCAACATTCCCTGTCTTCCTGCTAATTGCTTCAAGGCAAACTGTGCCATGGATGACACCGCTCCTGCTGTCTGCCACCCAAGAATGCAAAGTGCTTCCCGATTGCAAAAACCTTTCTGGTGCCCGGGCTGGGACTTCCAGCACAACCTAAACATTAACTCAAGTAAGCGTCTATTACCAAATGCAACATATGCTGTCTCTGAATCATTCGCGTTTGTATATATTAATCAGTGTCGTGTGGGGGGTGGGGTTTTTTTTCAGAAATGGAGGATTAATACCTAATGAGAGAAAGAGAGTGGTTTCTGTCCTGCTGACCATTTTGATTATAGAAAAGCTTCCTGGCAAACATATGTTTCCTGCATGTTTTATCTGCTCACGAATTAGTTGAGTACAGGCTCTTTATTGAAAGAAGAAAACAAACTGCTTTTGCGAAATCACATTTCTGAGAAAAAAAGGTAGAGTGGATTTTTAGTGGTAATATACATTCTTTAATGCTTTCTTGATCAACCCATGTAGAAAAACACACAGGGAAAAAAAAAATCTAAATGCAGCATCACAAAGAAAGATCTTTCCTCTTATACTTTAGTCTATGAAACGAAAAAAAACAAGACCTATGAAAGAAACGTAACTCAGAACCGTGTTTCAGAAATATATTCAATTCACATTTGGCTTGAAATTGTTTTATGTAAGTTTTCAATGCCTTATTTACCATTCTACTGTCTTGGTTCCTTCATAGGAATGATTTGTCTTTAGAAAGATAACCTAAATTTGTCAAAGTGCAAAGAAAAGTTAATAATTCACAGCATCCTGCCCACTAGCGTACCATCTTTTTGAGCTGTCAATAATAAGTGAGTGTGCTAAATTTGGTAGATAAAAGCAAAAAGGCACCACCACATTTGAATGTTCACCCCATACAGAGGAAAAATAGTGGAATGTAAACAGGCTAACATCAGTAATCCTCAACATCAGAGGCAAGGAACCTTTGATTAAAACTTAAAGCACAGAGAAAGTCAACATGGAAACATAAAATTATTTCAAAGAATGAAGATACTGGAAGAACTGAGAATCCAAAACAAATCTTCACAGAAATAAATATATATGTCTCTGCAAGCAAGGAAATATTGCTTCTTGTGTTATTTGGCTCTAACAGAAAGGTCTTTTGAAAAGAGCGCATCTTTTCAAACAGAATGTTTACAGTTGTCTCTTTCACAATCTCTTTTATTTTACCAAATCATGCAACATGATGATTCAAGTTCTACACAAGACGAAGTGATGCATCTTGGGCAGCATTTCAGTAATATATGTTCAACAAATGCAAAGCCTGATGAAAACTGTGCTGAGAATCCTCTCCCTCTCCCAGAGAAGTGCGTACATGTGTGCACGGAGGGTGCACAGAGACAGCTGAACGTACTTTGCCATCTGAAAATCATGCAAATGCTCAACAGGGGCTCCACAAAGCTTTTGTAACTCCGCAGAAAAGCCTCAGCATCCTGCAGTTTCTAAAGAATCCCACAAACTCTGTCAAGGGAGACTTTTCTCCCTGTTTCTCAGCACCGTCTATATTTCACACAGACAAGCATGTTATTTTGTTAAACAGCTGTTAAATTATCCAATCCTGGTCAACAGATCACTACCAACTACTACAAAGATAGAGGCAATTTAAATGACAACTGCGTTTTCTAATTCTATCTTTGAAGGAAAAAAGTCATTCTGGCAAGCATGTCTATTAAAAGATTACGTTGACACAGTAAGAGCTTCTGATACTGCACTGAGGTCTGGAGTTCACAGCACTCAGCTCTTCTTCCAGGGAAACCCAGCAGCCAGCACACAGCCAGCCCGCACTGCAGCCCGGCAGACAAAACCCCACTGTTCGCCTGGCGTAAAATTAGGCAGGAAGCGATCATTTAAAAAAATGTTCTCCTACAGCTGTATTTTTTGCCATTTTAAGTGTATGCTCATTATTTTCATTTAAGATGCTGGAAGTAGGGGACATCTAGAGAAAAGGGATTATTCAGTGAAGGAAATCTATTTTCTAGTAAGGGACATCCTCCTCATTTTTCGTAACTCATTCATAAAAATGGAATTAATTCAAAATAAGCTACATGAAAGCATGCTCATTAGTCGAACTTTAACGAAGAGTCCCTAAGTCCTAAGGAACAGACTTGACCATTTAAATTACACTCAAGGAAGGCAACTATTTCGTTGAATAAATTAACTGCAAGGGGTGATTTTTTAACACTGTTTTTTAGAATTCTGTTTCTCAGATATACCATTTCATATTTTAATTGCTTGGCTGAAATCTGGAAGCCTGTCTCTTACAAAATAGAAATAGCAATTGATATCACTATAAGTTTTTAGAAATATTAAGTAACTAATGATGGCTTTTTATAAATTTTTTTACATGTTATTAGATTGTGATTTAGTCTTTAAAAATTTAAAACTTTAAAAATCTTCGTCAAATTTTAATGTTTTTCAAGATTCAGTTTGAGCAGCAGAATTACAACTCTACGTAATTTTCTGTAATTATATATTCAATATTCAGTGTACATAAATATAAAGCACGGTATGTCTGATTAATGAAATTCAGGACAGAAGCCTGAGTTACACCCTCTGACTCACACCAGGACGGGTCCTGCCTTCCAGGTTTACTGAAACTTATTACAATTTTCCTTTTACGTTTTCCAGTCTCCATGCAATTTGCAAAAATATCCCTGTGAGGCTCTCTTCAGCAAAAAAAAAGTCAGGGCTTACCTGCTTTTTGCACCTTGTTGAATGATTCAGCAAAACCTAAAGTGAGCAGCAGCATCTCCGCCTCTTAATGTAACAGCGTCGATCCTTCCTGTGTACGGCTGGCAAGGATCTCATTTAAATTCTCCTAAACAGCTCTCACCCCTCATTCAGAAGGGTGAGAATATGTCACTCCAAGGTAGCAGAATTAAAGAGTTTTTTGGATTGTGTTTTTGTTGGCGTTTGCTTTTTTTTTTTTCCTTCCCTCCCCTAAATTGCAGGAGAGAAGAGTGCTACATTGACAGACCTGTAGACCGAAGTCCTTCAATCAGCCAAACCAAGAACAGCCCAGACAGCAGCCATGCATGCGTCCCCACATTTGTCCATCATGTCTCAACCTTGTTTTGAAGGAATCGCCACTATGGGAAAAGAGATAGTTTGGTCTTCATGCCCATTTAATCCTTCACCTCCCTGCTGAGGCTGCCGCAAGAGTGCTAATTAATGCTAAACTGTGAAAACGGGCTTCTGCACTTTGAATCCAGCCACACTGAAACTGGATAGAAACCACTAATTCCTTTAATGAAAGTCGCCAACCCAGAGCATGGTTCCTGGCAGCATTTTAGCAATGCCTACATATGGCAGATGGAAACCATGTGATCTAAACATGAAAGTCTAAATATCTAGTGTAAAAATATGCATGTTGTTCAGTTCTCACTTAGAACCAAATTTTCTTCTCATATGCATGCACCTTTCCCATTCCTTTCAGTGGGAGCTGTATGCATGAGAGCAAAACTTTGCCCTCTTGATCTAAAATTATCCCAGTTTGAAACAGTATTCATGTGTCAATGATATTTCTTTTCTTTTGCCAGCCAGATGTCTGTTCTCAGGCTGCAAGAATCTCCTTCCTTTTTTCCTTCACATCATACACTCTTGATCCTCTGCCAGCTCGCAAAAAGCACTCTACCCTTTTCTTTCTTGCCGTTCAAATACACTGCATCTTCAAAATTTCTCAAGGCAAATAAGTCCCATGGTCTCTGTAAATCCCCCTCCTGGAGATTATCTCCAGTTTACCAACTGCGAACATTCTGAGCACACCACCGGTCAGGAAGGAGAAGCTTCTGAATCAGAAGCAACCTCCAAAACACGGAGGTAAGACACACAAAGGCTGATCTGTCAGAAATGTTGTGTCAACAGGATTTCCCGTTGAATTATTTCCTCTGCACAGGATACTGGTAGCAGGATAAAAATAAATATTCTTTTATTTTCTATAAAAATGTATTTTGACAACAATTTATATTTCCAGTTATCTCTATCATTTTTGATTGGAAACCATGTGTTGAGAAGGGGCAGAGGAAGAGGAAGAAAGGGGAATTTCCATCAGCAGTATTCAGAGTGAACAGCTGTCAAAAGAAATATGCTTTTATTCCCATCTCTAAGAAACCCAAAGCCTTGTCACCTCAGAGGTTGATAGAAACCATGCAGAGATGTACCATTTCCTTGGGAACATGTGAATTGGTGAAAGTTGAATCATTCCAGCGGGTGACATGTTGGGTGCCAATAATAACCCTTGCTGTGTACATCGCCTTCTTAAACTGGTTATACCCTAAGCTGTGTAAGAAAGCAAAACATTTAATCTCACTAAAATGTAGAAACTGGACCCTGATAATTCTGGCTCATTTCAAAGAAAATGTTATTCTACAAGTGCTAGAGTTTAAAATGCCAAATACAGGCCTAGTGCTAAAAAAGTATCACAAATTTAATCAAAAATATTGTATGATTGCTATCACATGGTAATATTTGAGATCACAGTTGTAAAATTACAAAGGGGGCATCTTCTTGTTTACAAATAGCATTATATATACATTAGAAATGGCATCAAAAACCAATGTAAGAGTTCACATACTCTCTTTTGTTTCAATAAAATGATGGAATGGAGTCAATTGTCACAGTATAATTTACAGTGGAAAAATTATGTGGTTAATTTTAATGACAGCAAGCCACTTAAAGAGTGCTTATGAGTATGCAAATAGGACAGCAATCCCTCTTCTCATTCAGTATAGCTTCCAAAACATTTCTGAGGACTCGGGAGTAGGAAGAAGAACCCTTGGAAACATAGAGGCTCAAGATCCCGCAGATGAAACTGCTAGACCAAAATACACAGTCATATCTTTAGAAAACAAGGAGAAGAGCAATGTGATGAATGTACTTCAAGGTAAATGTGCCGTCACTTCAAATATTCCCACAAATAGATACAAGACGAGAGTAGCTAGCAATCTTGGAAAATGCCTGTCAGAGTGAAAGGCTTTCTTCCTGACCCTACCTTCTATGAAATATTTGTGGATTTCTAAAAGACTATTATAGAGAGGAGAGGGATATACGATACATAGTTTTTACAACATACTTAAGGTTCTGGCACGTTCCAGGAATCATGGAATAATCCTACACAGATACTTGAGAGCATCCTCTGAACGGTAAGTTGCTTGAAGAAAGGAAAACTATTTAATTATTTATCAATAAATAGGTAATTTAAAAAGTCCTAAGGAATATATGCGGTTCTAACACGCTCCCTGGGCAGCAGGGAGTAAGAGTGGCAACAGAGGTACCATTCCCAGAATAAATAAAGGAAATACGCACCTCTGCTACCCTGTCAAACGGCTGTTAATCACCTATAAAGGAATTGCATATCCATATGCCTCACTGCAAACACGAAAGACAAGGGAGATAAGGTGACAGGACGGCTAAATTCCACCTGGACTCAAATTCAGGGCTTCTGAATTTGGATTCTCATTTCTAGTCCTGCAATTTGTGTCCCCCTCCCAAGTGTCACAATGTGAATGCAAGAATGCTCTCAGCTTTTAGAGAACCAGCTAATGAGTTCTCAAATGAAATAAATGAAAAATCAGGATCCCTGTAATCTCTCTCTGAGTACTAAGACAGAAAGTAAACAATTTTCCATAATTATGTGATAAGAGTTCCATAATTAATGCTATTTACATCAGAAAGTAAAAAAAGGTATGAGTACACACTGTAACACAACACAGAAAGGAAAACTTTGCACTTCCTAATTGCTTCTATTTAGAAGCAAGCATCTAATAGCTGAAAGACTGCGCTTCCAAAGTTGTTCATTGATCTTAATACAACCAATAATAAATGAAAGGACTCGGAAAGCTCCACACCAGACCAGAGGAAAAAAATCATCGCTAGGTGCTCAAGTAAAAGCTCAACAGCCAGCAAGACACAGGTACCGCACCATTGCTACAGATGTGGAAAGTAATTTCCTCAGTAATTAATGTTTTTTGCATACTGTGCACAGGTCGCAGTTTCCTTTTCAAAAAATCCTTCCCTACGTGTCTGAAGCAAGTCAGACTTCAGGAGGAGGCAGCTGTGAAGTATAAAAGATCTGATCGCTCCACTTTTTTCCACCCCACCTAAACCGACACTTTCCTAGCGAAAGCGCCGTGTTCTCCCGATACATTATTTAGGTGTACAAACAGGCGGACGGCCTCTGCGAGTCAGAGGGGACGGCTCCTGTTCTAACAGCCGGGTCGGGAGGGAGCACGGGGCTGCCCAGGAGCTGCGGGTCCCGCGAGGCTGCCGCCTCCTCGCCGGCCCTGAGCAGCAAAGCCAGCCTTGCCCGGCAGACTGCCAGCTCTGCTCGCGCCCACGGGGTCCCTCCGCTCGTCCATCCATTTAGAGTGTTGTTTCTTCTACAGCGGTGAGTCTTATTAATCAAGATAATTTCCAGAGCGGGCTCAGAGCGTGATCAAAGCAGCCGTTACGGCAACGTAATTGAGGAGGGAGTTGTTAATCTGCCGGGGATGCCAAGGAGGGAAGGAGAAGGTTAGGGGTGTCCAAAGGAGGCAGGAATGAGCAGGTGTTAGGGTAACTATTTAAATTAGGCATCCTGACATAATCATTTATAACAGAGGCTTTAGACTCCCTGGAAGGCACTGAAGCTGGATATCCTATCTATTCTACTCAGTAGGCAAGCTGCATTTCTTTTGGTACAAACAGCTATTTCAGTAAGTCTGCACTGCCGCAAAGCAAGCTGCATTTAAAGAAACTATTCTCTGCAATTTACACAACCCCACAGTACGGCTGCAGTGCCTTTTCCGTCTCTGCCACTGCTGAATTTCAAGTCCAGATCCTTACCGGGTTTCGGCAATGTATGGGCCACGTTATCTTTAAATCTGCAATAAAGACAATGTTTGAACTCCAAAACCAAAAAGAACCCCATTTTTCATGACGGTTTTCACATAGACAAGCCTCTAGAAGATTACAAGGGTACTTTATGAATCAAATGCAAAATACAGAAATAGCATTATCTCCCACTGAAATGCTGTCATCTCTGAAGGATGTGTTGAGATCCAACATTATACAACTCTTCATAGTAGTAATTTTGTAGTATTTTATCTACTTGAAAATAATAGGGAATTTTAGGTAAGCAGAATCTTAATTACCCCAATTAAGTTCTCATCCTGCATCACTAATATCATTGGGAGCTTTGTCATTAACCTCAATGAGTGCAGGACAGATTCCTCAGAATTTAACCTGGACACTCAATATTCTTGTTCTAATGAAAAATGCATTAATGAGCTTCATTAGACTCCTCCATTTAAAGAAGCATCTTCAGCAGTCAGTTTCCCTCAACAGCCTAATGGGGCACTGGCGCATTAGTGAGCTAGGACTTGACACAAGAGTGTTTAGGTCACTTAAGTCTTTTTATTGACTCAATGAGCTTCACGTTCAGCCCACTAAGGGAAGAGCAACACCTATTGACTCACTTCAGGAACTCCCTGCGGTAAAGATGACAAAATGTGTGTAAACTTCTGAAATTAAAACTGGGGTGGTACAGCTGAAAGACTATACGTAGTGAAATAAACAGAATTAAAACTAAAATTCCTTCCTATAATTAAAAAATAACACAAATTTTCTACATCGTCTGCATGGAGGATCCTCAACCCATTTGAATCACTACCTTTTTTCCAGTCATCTACTGGGACACATTATAGGAAAACTAGTGATCTTCTGTGACCTTCATTTTATTTTATTAAATGCAGCAGACACCTCACGCTGAATACAAAATAAAAAAATATGCAACCCGGGAAAGTACTTTAAGAAAAAAACGCCCTTTGGAGGACCCAATTTCAGTCTTGATATATAATGTCACAGATTTGCCGATGACATTTGAATAAAAATCGCTATTATATGTATTATTGTGTTCAAAATTCTATTCTGAATTACTAAATTTAGCACAGGCCCTGTAGATCATGATTCAGTGAATGCTTTATAAATGTGGGAAATACGTATTTGAAATACATGTGAAGTTAGAGCAGACCAACTACACTTCCCATCTTTAGCCACATTTCAGGAGAGGGTTTCTGTTTCAAATAGCTATCCAACTGGTGGTAGTAAAAAACCTCCCAAATATCAAAATACAGTCTTTGTTTACACAACAGTGGCTGATGTATGGCTAATAAAGCCTTCAAGGAGAAAATAACGTGACTTGCCCAAGCAAGGGAAACTGGCACTTGTATATACTATTTTATCTTTCCCATAGCTCTAAGGACAATGGAGAAGTATCACTTGTTGCAGTCCCTCGCCTTTGAAAAACTGGGGGGGGAGGGTGGACGGGGAGGTGGTGAGTGCAGATGTCTAATATCCCTGCTAGTACGCGCAGATTAACAAGTCTTCGCCCAACATAATATCCATTGAATTTCAGTTAACTGCTGTCTGAGCAACCTGCCTAAAATTCCAAAGGCTAAACGCCGAGCCTAATTTGTAGCTGGTTTAGAGCCACATCGGTTCGGGATAGGTGTAGCTGCTCGCAACAATAGCGTAGGGGTAGTCAAATTTGGAAGGGAGGGGACTTATGGAAATCCCTCTCCCTAATTAAATCGGAGAATGAGAGTTTGAAGTGGTAAATAATAAATCACAAAGAATCCTCAATCTGGTTGTCAAGGAAACCAGTATGCCTCTGCCATAATTGCTGTGAGCCCAATCTTGCCCTTTTTGACATCAAGCCTTATCATGCATTCTGGTCAGAGACTGAGAAAGTAGCTTTCCTATTCCTCTCAGGCAGCCCTGTAAGTCGCAGGGAGCCTGCCGGAGCGGGGCCGCACCGCCGCGGCGCTCAGCGCCGGCCGCCTCCTGTCTGCGGACGGTCATTAACTAAGGGAGCTCCGGCATACTGCCGTCAACTCTCGGGATTAGAAATGGCACCGACCGGCTGGACCGTGCCACTGGAAGAAGGTCTCAGCAGCTGTGTTCATTAGAAAGGCATTCCTAATTTACTGCTGCCCACATCCCGAGCCTGGTTATCTCGGCCTGTCCAAAGTCCCAGGAGCTTGTCGTTCCCCCGTGCTCCCACTCCCCTGAGCACGTCCTCCTGGAAGCAGGAACCGGCCATTTGTTTTACTCGTGGACGTGTAAGATGCTTAGGAAAGAGATGAAGAGGGAAAGGGAAGTACAAGACAAAATAAATGCTTTCAAAAGCACAACAAAACAGATTAAAAATTGACTGCACGCCAAGTCATTCAGATTGCTGACTGCATCATTGTCTTTTTCCTCTGCGATGATAATTACCTTTTATAAACATATCCAAACTTGTTTTTTCCTTCTGTTTTTGGTGTAATCACACATCACCACTGGACACACACCAAACTTTGAGCATAAGCAGTTCCCAGTACTTCAACACCAGGAAAGCCAAAAAGGGGAAAAAGCTGTATTAGTGTCTCTATCTCATCCTTCAAGAGATCTTGAAGCAGGTTTTAGAGGAAGTATCTTCAAAGTAAGGAAACAGGAGGAACAACAGGCAAGTACGTTATGTTCCCAGCTGATTTTAAGCAAAAGAAAAACCAGAGAGACAGGGAAGGATTGTAGGAAGGAAAAAAATTTAAAAATCTCCCTTTAGGAGCTAGAGACAAAAAGTCTACCAGAAAGGTTTCTAAAGGAAAAATTGCAACTGACTCTTGTTTGAAACGCTGCAACTAGTTGTCTCCTTGCTATTCTACCAATGGATAAATCTTCTTTTAATTCCCAACCTCATTCCAAGCAACCACCACCAAAACCCGTTTCTTTAACATGTTTTTATAAATCTAATGTTAGCAAAATGTGTTAAAAGTAACAAGACTGATAAACCATGGTGATTTTAATCCTTTGCTGTGTGCCATTCCAATGATCTTTGCTTCTTTCAGTACTTAAAGAATGCAAAAGATTCAGCTCAGGATCCAAGTTCCAATGGAACACTCTGGATACCCACCATATCATTCCCAAACGTTATCAGGACATCACATTTGGGTAAATGTCACTTACAAATTTATTTTTATCCATTACTCAAAGGGGTATAACATGTTAAAAGCACTTTCTTCTGTCTGTTCAGCTACTACTTAAAAGAAAGCTATTTATTTAGCTTTATTGACTCTAGCAACTGTTGTATCTTTTTTTTATTATTATTGGTAGATAAACCAAGCATCTCAAGAAAACATATGGTGCAACACAGTTTTTCTGCTGTAATATTCAACTATTCCAACATAAACTAAGGATGTTGGTAAAAACCTTTGTTCAACAGATCTGTAGACACACAATGCATAAAAAGGAGTAAATGCTTGTTCCAGAGCAGGCTCAGTCAAAACAAAACAAACCCTCCTCCAAACCCAACCCAAATCCCATCCATATTCCTCTTCCCAGGAAGCACAATGTAGGTGATTGGTAGCTGAGAGAGCTCAGGCAAATTCATCTTTGACCTTTGTTCCAAAACAGTTCACAGGATCAGAGCATCATGAGATCATTCGGGCTGAAATGGACTCCTGCCTCTCCCTATTCGCTCAAAATGTTCTTTAATCCAAATACCTTTTCCAGCTATAAAACCTAAATCACATATAGGAAGAATTATTCCTACATAATTTAAAAACTGAAGCCCCTGTAGTTGTCATCCCAGTTAAAAAGGTACAATTAAAGATTAATTACAGCCAATTACAATAACGCATATTAATATCTGTATCACTGTATATGCCTCTAAAACTCAATCACCCTAATAAAAAAAAAAATGAAAAAGACAAATAAAGGTTTCCATTAGAAAAGATAACACAAAAGCAAATGAATGTGCCATTTGGGTATAAACATGTTCATTTGCAAAACACGCATGTAGCATCCATCAGAAGAAAAAAGGCCTTTAGCTGATTTACAGATAATTTACTATGGCACACTCTTACCACTATTTTATTCTTATTTGAAAAATTAGTCTGGATTCCCAAGCACAATGACAGCAACCAGTTTATTTTTATGTCTTTTGCTAAATTTCAGTGATGTTGAACCCTTAGGGCTAAACATCTCCGTGACAATCTATTTCTGTCATCCAAGAGTTTCACAGTCTTTGAGATTCAAAAAACGGAGTCACTGGCTTTCCCAGTGACACAACATGCTGGAGAAGAAGTTCAATATTACCCAGACCCCGCTCCGTCATAATCCACTGTGAAAAAAATACCTCAGCCTCTTCTGTTGGTAGGAAGCCATAACAACCTGATATTTCTCCTCTGAACAATTTTCCAGGTGGTCAATTTGATTTGTCAATTCTTTAGAATTTTTATGTCCTCTGTTTGAGCAGTCTCTATCCATCATCTTTCGTCTTCACCTTTTTGCTTAGACTCCTGCAATTTTGAACAAAAGCCTTCAAACTTCTTATCCTCTACAACATTAATCCCTGGACTTCAATAAACTTTGCTATTAGGCGGGGAGTTTTTGCAAGGCGTTACTGGTTCCTTATCTGAAACCAAGTTGTTACTCATACAGTATGAACCGAAACGGAGGCAGTTTGTCCTACAGCGGTGGAAGGCAAGGGTGTCCCATCTCTTTATGTCTGTGCTAACCCGCATGGCGCAGCAGCGGGCACGCTGCCTCCCTCGCTGCTGCAAACTTCAGCTTGCTCTCTGTACTTCAAACTGGCCAAAAGCTGTGCTGCAGGGCAGTGCCGAACTGCCCACCGACTGTTGCCCGATGTTGGTTTATTAGGTTGGGCACGGTACCCCTACACTGTAGGTAAGCAGTTTCTGCACAGTTCTGAGCTCAAATGCAATTTTAATAGGTCCCTGTACGGTATCATGCAGAAATATCCACAAGTCTCTCCTGCAGTAGTTATGAGAAATGGTTATTAATTTTAATTGGCCTAAGCTAGCTTTTAGGGAAATTACATCTTCAGGCTTCATCACCTATCTGAATAGCCTCTTTTTGCAGTTACCATTGCCATTCATCTACTAAGAAATACAGGCAATGCGTTCTGTATTTCCTCACAGATTACCAGCTATATTAAGCAAAGATGACTGGAAGCAAAACAGAAACGAAAAATTAAAGGCACTTTGAAACAAACTGGCTGTGATGCTCATTTATAGGCAACTTATCCATAGGCCTCTTTCTGGGACAGTAGGATGAGACTGAAAATAAACTCCAAAACAGCAAACCACAGCATTCCCCTTTGTGGAAATTACACAAACGTTATGTTGAGGAACAAGCTCTGGGTGCAGGACAATGCTCCAGTAGCTCTTTTCTTTCCCAACTCTCCTTCCAGACCCCCGATGGAATTAGATG
Organism: Astur gentilis; assembly: GCF_929443795.1. Taxonomy (NCBI): domain Eukaryota; kingdom Metazoa; phylum Chordata; class Aves; order Accipitriformes; family Accipitridae; genus Astur; species Astur gentilis. Next base: position 15,689,455 of record NC_064887.1, on the reverse strand, counting down.
TAGTTCACAATCCCTCATTCAAAACAAAAATGAAAGTTGTCTTGGTATCGGATTGAACGTGAAAACATCTTAGCTGCATGGGACTGATAATTTTAAAGGTTACCAATGCTAATGATTTTGAAAGACAAAACATTTTGTATTGTCATGACAATTTTACAGACTTAGAAATCAGAAACGCTTCAATTTTTACAGTTGAATTTTAAGCATCTCCTCTTAGTCTTTGGACACTAACCTTGTAACAGCCATAGGTGACAGCATATCACAAGACGAAATGAGGGTTATCTCACACAGGTAGCTAGTGAGAAGCTTTACAAGGGCTTTCCCATCACCCTTCTTCACCTGCATAGCAATAAACCAGCCAGTGGGACAGATAGAGGAGCTAAATTTGTTCAAGTCTTGCTCAGTAGGGTTGCTGGAAGTAGGACATTGTAGAACATCATAGTGGAGGCAGTTTTACCACAAAAAATAAATTTGGCACTAATATGAAATACCTGGCAGTTTGGAATCTAAAACTTAATCAGTTCTGAAGATCTGTGCCTTATGAAAAGCAACCACTAAGACACCAGCAGAATATTCAATGAACTGGAATCTGGGGCTTCAATTTTTTTCTGAAAATACCACATTTTCTCTTAGGCTTGCAAATGGTTTGAACAAGTGCCCCTTGCAAGGAGTAATTTAGTAAACAAAAAAATATTACCTTGTAAATTAAAACTACTTTAAATAGAATCTATTGTGACCACTATTCATATTAACACGGCAAGCTCTTACAGAACGCCTTTTCAAGGAAAGAAATATATTCCTTGTGTGTTCAAGTATAGAGCCATAAACCATATGAGACCCTATTTATTTCAAATTTCCCATGATGCCATTTACTCCAGCTTTTAACCTTTTATGTGACATTGAGCTATTTTACAATCATAAAATAGTAGAAAAAACGACCTGTTAATTTGAAAGGGACACATTACAACATCTCTCCCCGGCACTATAATATTTTAATTTCTTTTTTCAAGGCAAACCAGTTGGAAAGTGACCATCTGCTAGTCTGTTAGCACTATTCAAGCAAAGTAATGCACAAAATGTCCTCCTTTCCCAGCAAGAGTAGGATCATTAACTGAAAGGAATTTAGGGTATTGTCAAGTGAGTTTAACAGATTGATTCACAATAGAATAAAATCTCCTTTTCTTTAATTACTGTTAAATATACTGACTATAAGGTGATGATACAAAACTGCTGCACACTGTGTGACACCTAAAGCAGTGCCAGAAGTCTGAACCTTCCAAAGAAATAAATTAGTGTTATCAAATTTCCTATGCAAATAGTGTTCTTCTATTTTGAGTGTTAAGCTAAATGCAAGCATGCTTTTACAAGTACAGTTCTATTTCTCACTTCAATATACACAATGTGCTTTGGACACTGGGTAAGTTTTCAATATCACTTAAGGTTTTGAATATTTCAAAACAGTTGATAACGGCAGTGAAAGAGGAAACTCGACGAGCTCTCCAAGCTGATAAATATAGAACTTTTTGGATGAGTAGAGCTCAATGGAGCCGCAATCTTGGCTGGCACCTGTACATGATACTATAACACATACAGCTCGAACTGCAAGTTTGTGAGAATAAATTAAATTAAATTCACATTCATGTTAGCACTTTAAAAGATGTTGTCAGTACAACTTTGTATGCATGCAAGCCACTGCACTTTTGAAAGTTTTACCCTAAATGTTTAGAATTCAAGCACGCTGTCTCTAAAGGTTAGGAGATACACTGGCCATATCTTAATCGGCCTTTAACCACATTATTCATATCTGTACCTTCTCAACATGCCTAACTAAACTGCAAATTAGGCTGAAAATGAAGTAACTGCACTTCAAATTGTTAAATTCTAAGCGAGTTTATCGTATCCTGAATTGTGAAATATAGCAGATGTCAAATGCCATTACCAAAATGGATTCCGCAGTTGCCTTAAATCTGCAGTGTATTTTACTGCATTTTTCTCTTCTTCCTCTTCCTAGTCTCCCTCTCCCTATCAAAAAATAATCAAGCAATACAAGAATTTACACTGGTAGTAAAATAGTTGCTAGATATAAAAGACTTTCTCAGCTGTTTTTTGGAACAAATAGATCTTTTTGACCGGTTATTAATGATGCAGTAGTCATATTCATTTGCCCAATAAATCCGTAAATCTTACCGCTTTCCTTATTTTTATTTATAAATTTCATAATGGCAGTAAGGCACTTTAAACTGTGGATTTCTCAGGGAATACTGCACTTCAGGGACTGTTAAAGTCACTCTGCCTTCAGCCTTTATCACCCTACGTGAGGTACAATAAACACTGAGAAATGTGCTGCCTATTGTGTGCCTTGTTACAAAGTTCATGTCCAGCAATTCTCTTGTCCTTTCTGTTTGAATTTCCTTTCTTTCCAAGCCTTTCTCGGGAGTGTTCTCAGCAAGTCTAACTGATTCGTAATGATTTTGGATTACAAACTGATGTTGAGTGGTACAGGTTCAAGTTATGCAACAGCCTCATTCATATGGGTAAAAACTCACCTACTGCGTACTCCATTAAGTCACGATTAGGGAGTACTGCTCACACATATGCTGGATTCTGGCCCTTTTTGCCTAAAAACTTCCACTATTCCATAAGAAATTTCCTGTGCTCTTTACTGGTGATGAGTTTTCCCAATAACTACACATTACCAGGCTTCAACTAAGTGGAGCAGACTTTGCTCATGATGTTTCTCGGGATTCAGGGTACACTTTTAATAGAAATTCAAGGAAAGTTGTATGTCATTTATATAACTTCTTTACCAAAGGGTCAGATAATTTGGTGCTATTTCGCAAGGTGCAGAGAAAAGTTCTAGACAAGCAGTAAACTACAAAAGCTATGCAGAAGATGGAGTGATCTTGAAATGTGCTTGGATGCCATGTAGGAATTCAAAAGCGACATTACCGACAATTGCCTTAGTTCTTGGACTGGCTAAGTCAGACAAGAGGGGAAGGCCAGATGACATTACAAACTTATCTTGCTGTGAAGACGTCATTGTTAATTCTCTGCGTAACTCTAATTCTCATACAAAAAGCCAGGCACACACATAAACATGTATCTATTTGCTGTTAAGCTAATTTTGTTAAAAAAACATCAATAGTTGATCAGCTGAAAAATGTGTGCAATGTTGAAAGGCTTTTGAAAACATACATGTCTAACTTGACCTTATGACCATTTTCTCCTTCAGGCAAACCAATATTATAACCAGAACAACACGAGAGGATGAACATTGTTGGGGAGTTGCTCACTGTGCCTGTCATACCCCGTTAATGCAACTTTGATTTGCCTTTGTTCTGACAGTAGCAAACAGCTGCTTGTAAATGAGCCACAGTCCCTGGGCTGCCTCCCATTATTCCACACTTTTGTTTGACAAGGTCACTTGCTGTGGGGATTTTGGGGAGAAAGAGTGTGCAGCCTATAGAATTAGAGTTAAACCACAGGCAACCCAGCTTGAATGCTCTTATTATATTTTTTTTCCATAGCACCAGCACAGCAAGAATAACAAAGAGAAAATCTTTTGCTCTGTGAGCAAGTCAAACTTTTCTTTTTCCCAGTGTTGATTTCATAATCCCAAAACTATCTTATAAAAAGCAAGTCATGTTTCCATAAATCCCTTTTCATTTAAATCTTAACAGAATTTATATGAAAGACGTATTTAATTACAGAACAGGATTAACAAAAACAGATTAATATTGTTTTGTTCAGCCGCTGCTACAATTCATCAGAAGACAATACCCAGCTATAGCTAACAGCAACTCCAACAAACGCTGCAAAAGCACGAAGAAACAATCTGAAAGATTTATGCCAGTTTCCACAGGAAATTGATTTATTTTTGATAGGAACCAAGACAGACAAGTGTTCCAGAAAGAAAAGCATCTCATAAGCAAATGACTGCTATGATAGGTGCCCATTTAAGGACAAGCAGACATTTCTTTGACTTGGAAGTTTTACAGTGTTTAATTAAACTGTAAAATCAGTTTACAAAGATGTTAGGATAGCATCTGGTGCTATCAAAGCATCCCCAAACCTTCACCTTCCATTTTGACCTATGATCTTAAAGACAGCGAAAGCTGTCATTTAGGATAGCCTGTTTCTTTGTGACAACTGTTGCTTTTGAAGCCACGCATAAACAAGGAATAGGTGGCAAATATTCAAAGGGATGGCTGATACTATGGGAGGAGACAGCCAGTGGCAGTCTGCAACCACAGACGAATCACAGCAGAGTGCTTTCAAAAATTACAAGCGAAGAAAGAAGAGGTGCTAACTTTAAAAGTGTCTTTCAGGCTCTTCAAGGAGGGTCATTGAAAACAATGAATGAAAATCAGTCCAAAAACCTCCCCTAGCAGCCAACTGAGCTATTCCAAAGGGACAGTCAAGATTGTGCAGATTTTTATCTCATCGGCCCAAAAAAGTGACTGAGCTCTTCCTGCTTTTAATCGGTTGCTTCCTATTTTTTTGTTGGGCCACTGGAAGAAATAATCTCTTCATCAAAAGGCCTCTGCATCCACATTAGAAGAAAAACTTACGGACATTTCTGTAATCTTTGATTTAATTTCTGAGTCTCCTGGTGTTCTCAACAGAAAAGAACAGACGACCATTAGACAAGTTTACACATCTTCCCTGGACAGACTGAAAACTCTGACTGAGCTTGGAAGATTATATTCATGACCACAGGATAGGGGCAGGCAGCCTTCTACTCTCATCCCTCTTTCAGCTAATTCAGCTTAAATCTTGCTCTCCACCACAGAGTCTTCAACAGTCACCCACCTACGTGCAGGTAGGAGAAGTCTTCCCAAGTTTCAGCTGCAAGTAGTTTTCCTTGTCAAGTGCCGGTCACAAAATACATGGTTAGTGACATACCTGAAATATTCTAACTGAATTACACTTGAATTATCCACTGTTAACAGTAGTCATCAACAACAACAAAGTCTAATGATAATTCATGATGACAACATTCACTGTCCAATAAAGCACGCTGAAAACATTCCGGTAGTTGACTGCCAGAGTGCAGGACAGGAGGTTGTTAGCCTCATTTGTATTCAAAGGCAGGCAAATCACTAAAACTCATTTACATCCTTCCATCTTTCTTAGTGCATGTCAACAGCAGGTGGTCTGTCGATACTACCTTTGAAATAAGTAGGTGGTTTAAATTGCCTTCAAATTTCAGTAAAAACCCTGAATTATAGAATAGACCTTGAGTCTTAACTTTCCTGTTTTCTTTGTGTGGGCTGTAATAGAACATGAATAAGTACAGCACTTACTTTGTTCATATCTTAATCTACATTAAAACGTTAAGTTTTACACATAAACCTAGGCACTTTAATCTTGAATGTTAGCAAAGACAGTCACAGACACAACCAGCTCAGCAAAGCCAGTTACAGAAGTTTATTTGCAAAGGTTTGAGTAAAATCCACAATAGATGATGGAAGACTTCTATAGATGATTTTTTTAAAAGCACACATTTTTAGGATAAGCAGATGAAGAATCACTCTTGAATCCTTCAATGCATGTGTTTAAGTTTCCCTGCTGCTAGCCCACTGGAAACTACCACTCTGAATAGATTACATTCACTACACACTTCTAGGGACATATGTCTCCTATTTTTCTTTGTGGCACTGTGACTATTCCTAACAGCCAGTTTAAAAACACAAATGTCTGTTGTCAATCAGGACCAATTTCTGATGAAGTGAGAAGAAACACTGCCTGAGACGGGAATCAAGGACATCTTCATGCCCAGAAGAATACACAGCCAGCAGTAAGCAACATCACAAATGTGTTTATACAAAACCAGAATAGATTAAAGTAACTAAACCCAGCACTTGGTTGCTTTTCCTCTGTGATGTTTGCTTTCACATTTTGACAACTCTCTCAGAATTTCTGTGAAATTCAGTGTCCGTCAAAATTAATACTTTGATGTCTGGCTTCAAACTTCTATAAAGAACGGTGCCTTTTGAAAGCAAATACAGAGGTCAGTAATAACTCCCCAGACTGTGCAGATTATGCTAATTTAGCTCCCACATTTTGGAGAGCGGGCGGAGAAAGCGTAACACACTGTCCCAGTATCCCTGAAAGATGAAGCTGGGGTCAGTCCTCACATACCCATTACAAACTGCAAGGGTTTGTTTCTTACCCTGTCTGGCCTCAGTTGAGCATTAGTAAAAACTGACATGCACGACTCGCATTTAAAGATTTGAGTAAGGTTTGGTTGTTAATAAACACACATATTTGTTTATACAAAGGGGATTTTTCCATGTCAAGAGGTCAGGATGCTGAAGGTGCCCCCTGTGCTGGTAAGCGTAAGGGAGCATGTACTTCGCAACGAGTTAAAGATTGTTTAAAGACCAGGACAGCCATTAAGCTGTATTTACTGTCTAGACAGGAATAGCTCCACCTAACCATTCCCAAAGGTTGTTAGCATTTCTAAAAATTAAGCAGCAGCAGGAAAAGGTTAAGATCAACTTACTAATTAAGTTACACTCACAGAAATGTGGAGAGGGGAAGGGAATGTAAATTTGAATGGCATCCCCCCAGTCTGAGTACCAATCCTCAAATATGGGTCATCTTCCACTAAGGGAAACCTTAGGACTGAGCATCTGTGTGCAAAGTTGATGCCCACTCACAGGGCTGCACAAAAACCCCATTGGCTTGAGACAAATAAAAGAAACCCTTTGGAGTTTATCCAAATTACTGGTAGACACAAAAAGTGTTTTAGTTTTATTTCTATGCTGTAAATCTGTGGTCTGCTGGTAAATATATTCTCTGGTCTTTTTTAGCTTTTGGTGTTAAAAGGTGAATTCAAGATAACTGCTGAACAATGAGGCATGTTCCACGCCTAAGTTATGATGTTAATTGTACGATAAAAGCAGAGATTTAGGTCACTTCCACTGTGCTTAGCAAATTCCCAATGGCACTTTACAGGAAAACAGAACTTCTCCACTGAGCTCCATTGGCAGCAACTGAGATAAAAGAGATCCCTTCTGGTGACAAGCATTACTCAGAAATTCCTTAGCAAGCTGTGAGACAGGATTGTCTGAGAGCTTCCCTCACACTCCCAGGACAGGAGTTCTTCTGCTCTACAGGTTCAGGGAGGTGGAAACCTTGAGTAAAGCTAGGAGAGGTCTTTGGTTTCCATTGCCACACAGTGCTCCTATGTATGATAGGCAATATCGTTTGTGCTTGTTTACACACTGGAGAAGAGTCTGTTGATGCAATAATAATTAAACACTAAGCCAAGGAGTAACTGCATGAGCAAAGAACAAGTGGCATGCAGAGCCACTGCCATCCATACCTCTGGAAACAGAACGGATAAATGTAAATCAAACTCTTTAGAATCATTTAAATTGCTATTTAAATCAAAGTTCAATTATTTAAATTGTCAGAAAGAAAATTCTATTTAGAGAATCAATTTATCCTTGCCTACTTCTGTATTTTTATTATTAAAGAAAGGATAACTCAAGTGATTGATAAACAGATTTTAAACTGAATTTGCACTTCCCTCTGCCAATTTGTAGATATATCTACCTCGATATTTCCATTGAGAGTTTTACATTCTTCCTCTTTTGTTATACTGGAAAGGGTAAGTACGTCTCTTTTTTTTAACTAAATGAGTATCAAATATTGTTCTTACTTATGTTGGACCTTTCTGGGGGAAAAAAACATACTGGAATTCAACTAAACATGCACCTCTTCAAATCTTGTGGATTATTGCCTTTTAAATTATCCAATTTGTTTACATTACAAATGGACATATTAAAAAAGCACCGCATTTCTGGAATGAAAAACTGAATTCTCCGGCTTTGATGACCAGGCCACGCAAAATTTTAAAACCAGTGTAGTCTCATCCTCTTACATCCAAAAATGTAGTTAGAGATCAGAAGAAAAGAAAAAAAGATTTTTCCTCTTTCACTGTTCCTAGATAGCTTTAACAAACTTGTCACAGAAGTGGAATAAACAGAATAAATGGAAATTAAAAATAAATCCCAAACTATTTCTATGCCTGCAGAGGACAGCACTCATGCCTAAAGCTAGTTTAGCACCCCCAGACTTTTGTTCCAGATCAAATCAATGCTTTCACTATTCCTCTTTCTTAGAGAGGAAAGCAGCAAACTGGTAGTGCTTGAATATTGCTTATTAAACACAAACCGAGAAGTGCCTGCAAGGCAAGCGCAGTACCTGCAAGCAGCACAGCGGTGTGCCTGCCCGCCCCTCCCTGGCCGCCCCCTGCCCTCCGCCTGCCTGCCTGCCTCCCTTCCCAAGCACTGGGGCATTAATAAACGCAGCTCTGACTCCTGACATCACTACTGCTAAGCAGACACTAATGACTTTTTTTTTTTTTTTTTTTTCCCTTTCTCCTACTTCCCTGTAGGCAGAAGTTTATAATAAATTCTGTATATGGCACCGGCACTCTTACTGGGGAGAAATAATAAACTCTGCAATTCCACCTCTTCTCTGCCCACCTCTCTGGGAGGGTAGATTAATGGTGAGGCCTACATTTTCCACCTCCCTCGGACAAAAGGTTAATAAACCCCTCAGCATTTGCTTTTTGTGGAAATGATATGTGTGGATTAATTAGCATTTCCTAGGTAACACATTAATACCATTGTGAGTTCGCAACACCAGGTTGTTCCAGAGACCTATTATAAAATTGTAACCCAAAGGCAGTTGAGGATTCATTCATTTTAGGTCTGAAGAAATAATTCTGGCTACAACTACAGCTGTAACTTGGCCTAGAACTGAGCACAGACAGACTACTGCACCAGATCAGGAGCATGACCAGGAGCTGAGTGACCTAGTTAGAAGCTTTTACTCTCTTTTGAGATCACTGGCAGCAGGCCTTCATGCTTTAAGACAATTTATACTGGATCGAGGTTGGAGGATACATACCCAACATCAGCATCAGGCTGTTCTAGAACAGCATCTTGCAGGGTTTCTTGTACCTTCCCCAAGCAAATTACTGACAGGAGGGGCAGAGCGGACACCTTAAGCCTGGAGCTTAGAGCGGCCTCAGAGGACATAAACGTTACCTCTGTCAAGCACAGAAGATACTCTCCAAGCTTCCAGCTCCTTGCGCAAGTGTGCCTGCACGGGAGTATTTTTGTGTAAAAGGTGGGAGATGGCACCAGCAGCAAAACCAGAACCACTCGTTCACCTTTGAAAGATGCTAAATGTAGGAACAAGTGTTGACTTCCAGATCTCAGGTGGAAGGAAATGCCTGCAAGTAGTCCTGAGTGCTAACTCAGAACTAAGCCCCAGAAAAACACGTTTCCTACTGGGTAGCAGTAGACAACTCCAGGTCAGACCACCAGCAACTTCAGATGCCACTTGGGGGTACCACCAAATGTACAAGGAGCACAGTGACCTTAAGAGTGTGGGACCACATACCTAATGTTAAGCAAGACCAAGACTAAATGTCTGATCTCCAAAGCTCCCATGCCAAAATTGCAAATGACTAAAGATTACTGCTTCCAGAATTAGCAATTACTTACTGATAAAAAACTGATATTGAAAAGAAAAAATGCAAAGATCAGCTATATACATATATATGCTAAAGAAAAGAGGCCAAAACTAAAAATATACTGAATACAGTATCTCAAACGATCTGTACAGTCATTTTGGTACGACTCTATTGTATTTCCAGGAAGGCATCACATGGTCTCAGAGCAAGGCATCTGGCAAACTAATGAGAGCCCAAGAGTCAAAACAAAAGCACAAATACGTACTAAAAAATCAAAAATCCCTAAACTGTAAGTAGACTCTACTGTGTAAAACTGCAGGTGCTTGGGAAGAAATTATTTCTTAACAAACATTTACAAATTATGACTGTTTCTTCATCTGGTGTTCATCAGAAACTTTTGCTCAAGTCTCCAAGCAGCAGCCCACAATTTTTGCATCTTCCAGCACAAAAAAACAAAGGCGGTGTCAGTGGGGACGGGAAAAAGAAAACCTTGAAGAGCTGGCTCAGAGTAACTAAATACTTCAAATCTAAATTTTAGTCACTTCAACATGTTTGGAAGCGATGCAGGTTGGCCAAGAGCCATCGTCAACCCAACAAGTGTACCTCACCAGCTGGCATGACACAGACAAGAGCCCCCGACACCTCAGGAGGGAACAGTCGGGAACAGATCGGGTGAATTAATGCAGCACTCCAGGTTGCGTGCCTGGGCAAAACTGTTTGTTCTTCAGCTCTGGTTTCAAAATCAGTCAGTATTTAAACTGCCTGTTCTTCAGCTCAGATTTCAAAATCGGTGTTTATGTTTTATTGTTTTACAGTTCGGCAAGATCAAGCACAATTAGCTTATAAAATACTATACTGCCTTTCTTCAAGGTTGAGGGAGGGTGAGGAAGCACAACGTACCATTGAGTAGTTACACACTTGGGCAGCTCTGGGCACACTCAAGTTTTACGCCATAGTATACTCCAGCAGCTGTTGAAGTTACTGTGTAAACCACGACAAATAAAACTGTGCAGTCAACATCAAAGTGTACCTTGTCTCATTTGCAAAACCAGGCCAGGCCCCCTGAAATACCACATTTCTGCTGCACTGGGGAGGGCGGGAGTGGAGGGACGCAGGGATGCAGGGATGCAGCAGGGCCTGGGGCAATATACTCACTGTAAATTTTACTGCTTGTTTGGCTTTGTTTTTTAAATAAAATTTTGGGAGAAGTTTTCTTGGATCCACACTGGAGTTTCTGATCAGAGGAGGAGTTAGGATTTTCAATGAGGGCGAACAGAGTTTCTGAAGTGTCCTCTGCTGCAAACCCCATGGGTTTCGAGCCCCCCCCCCCCCCCCGTGTTTTGTGCAAGAGCTCACAGGTTGCTATGGGTCACCAGGGTGGGGGGGAGTGGGGGTCCTGGAGGCTGAGGGGCTCAGCATGCGAAGCTTGCAGCTCCTCTGAGGCAAAATGTCTATTACAACGTTACAGAAATGGCTCAGAATCTATGAATTTCCAGTACACGGGGTACAAAATCAATCCCACGGAGGGCGAAGAGGTGATTTATGTGTAAGTACCTACAGGAGGGAGAAGCTCACTAGTAACTGTCCTCATAAACACAGCAAGCCGAGGCAGAGGCAAGCAGAGCACAAGCCAAAGGCACACGGAGCTGTGCTTGATTAGAAGTGGCATGCTTAAAAGCAATGAGGAACACCCACTGTCCTTTGAACACAGAAAGCAGTTCTTCTGACCCGTTCTGAAATTCAAAGTCCACCCAGGACACATGCTGTGACATACGTATGCATAACATGAATCTTTGAACTTCTGTACAGGACAAACAATCTAAATAGTCAGCTTTATCCAGGATGTGAGAAGGCTGCTTCTTGGGAAGTGAGCATTAGACAATCTCAGAGCTTTTTTGTTAAATTACCAGATTAAGGATCTTTCAGTGGAACGGCAGAGCCCACCATTCCTAATGATAAAGTTAAAAAAATAAAAAAAGACAAAAGAAAATACAAAGAACAGCAGAATTACGCCTGCTTAGTTATTTAACATAAGAAATACTTTGGTATAGCTTGTAGCTACATCTAAGTAATTCAAACAGTATTAGTATTTTAAGAGGTACCAATCAGTGGTTCATAAATACTTTCTGATACACTAGTGTTATTTGTTTTAAAAAATCCGTGCATGGGCATTCCAATTACTCCTAAAAGAGGGAAAAACATGAGTAAATTATTGTTATTCTACATTATTTTCCATAAGAAATGTGAATTCAGACAGAGGCTATCAGTCTTAAGAGAGTACACTACTTCTAGAAAGCTTAGTCACAAGTTTTATTCTATACTTTATTCTGTTTTCTCAATAGAAACAGACTTCTACAAACAGGATTTCCTCAACTCCTGGCTCCAGACCTACAGTAAAAGTCCAGAAGTGCGTGCATGCCGTTGTTTTGTAAGATCTCAGTTTATGTTCTAGCAATTACTACTCACTACTTACAATGACGCGTTACCAGATTACCCATTCCAATTGCTTATTAAAGCACAAACAGATATTTCAAGTCTGTCATAGACATAATCCTGGGGGTGCTTCTTCTGGTCTCTGGATGACACCACACACATCCCAAAACATCAGTGCTACATTACCCTTTCAGTTGCACGAGGTACCTTCTGGCTAATAGCCCAATTAATCATGAGGATGTACTTGAAAAGGAAGTTGAAATCTTGTTTGGATAATGAAGCAGGGATTATAGGATGCCTAAGAAGAAATTGTGCCATACAAGCACAAATTGAACATGTTCATTATAGTGGTACAGTACACTTATTAGAACTTTAAAAAAAATTAATTGACAAAATCTTAATTATCATTTTACAAATTAACAACTTCAGGTAAAAATGGATGTGGATAGATGAAGGGGTCTGAGGAATCTAATAGGGTCAAATTGTATGCTGTTGAGAATCCACACAAATTAGTTTTTATTTAGTTATTAGCTCCACAAAAATGCTCAAAAAATGGCATCTTCTTTTACACGTAGATTGAAGAGGTTGAAAATTAAGAGGAAAATGTGTTTCTAACTGAAGATAGAACACATTTCATTATTGACCTACAATTGTTGAGCCTAAAAATCCATTTTATAGTCTTTCTTCAGAGTTTCATTGTACATTAAAGAATATTTGAGTCCAGCCATGTGAGGCATTGGGAGTCTGGTGAAGTTGGAGAGGAGACGTGTCTACAAGCTCGCCCTGATGTTATTCTCCCACAAAAGATGGTACATCTGCATTACTTCTTCCATAAGGGTAAGGCCTTCACAAGTACAGAGTAAAAAATGATCTTAAATGATTTTGCAATCTGCATTTACATCCAGACAAGTGATAATTCATTGCTTATTCTTACCACTACCTTAAGTAATTTTTTAAACTATTCATTGCATTCAAAACAGTCAAACCTCATTATCTAGTTTCTCTGAATTTACTTTCAAATATGAAAGTATCTGTATTCCAGTTACTTCAGTTATTGTAATTATAATCATCTGTATTCTAGTTGTTCCATGAAACTGGTAGTATAATCATTAAAATGGGAGAATATGGAGGACCCGAATTTTTTTTCCTGCTTAGGCAGTGAGCAGTCCTAATCACACAAAAGTCTTCTTTTACTAGAATTTAAACAACATCCACCCCTCATTACTTACCACACAAATAACTGGGTCTACGCACCTGAATCATCCACTTTCAAAACTGCTATGAGACTAATGAGTATTGAATACCTTTTTTGTATGACGAGATGTAAACCTACTGTAACTCTGGCCAAAGACACTGTGCTACTGAGTAGTCAGAAGACAACAGCTCGACCTTTTCCGTGCTGTTATCCAATTCACAAATAAAGAGCATTAAAGGAGATTACAGGAAAGCCTTAAAGTACCCTACATTATACCTGTTTATGTTTCTGTTAGCTCTCAACATATAAACAGAGGTAGGAATTAGTGGAGGCACAAAATGTTTGTCAATTCTAGAGTTTATATGTATATTTTCAGACTCTCGGGAAAACACAAAGTCATAAAAACAAATCTTAATAAGAGAAAGCTACCACTGAATTCATGGCTAGTGAAGTAATCACAATTAAACTTGTTCTTATTTAATGAGCATCTGGTCTGAAATCTCTCACCTGCAGGAATAAAAGTACCACGATGTTTAATTTTATTATTTTACCTTAATTTAATTTCAGGGTTTTTTTTAAGGAAACAAAACCTTACAAAATCAGAACTGTTAAACTACCTAAGAAAAAGGGCATCAGACTACTTAAATGGGCACTAAATTCTGCGCTCACATATAGTCTCACAGAGGCTGGTAGGCTCTACTTTCATGGATAAGTACATCCTAAAGAGATTACAACATCTTAGGCAAAAGGCTATTGAGTTACAGTGTGGATTAAATTACAGAATTTGGTTTAAGTGTGTAGTATCATATATCAGCACATCCACCAGTTTAGTTCAGGAGATAAATTACTAAAACTATGCAAGAAACTGAATAGCCTCTTATGACAGTTTGATGCATTATTGATTTTTTTCCATTTTTATTTCCAAAACAAATTTCATTTAATTTTCATTATTTAATTCCCATCAATTCAGGCAATTCACAGACTTTTTTGGCTATTGAATGTCTTTGTGCAGAACACATTTAAGTAACTGAGTGGAAAATTCTGTCATAAGCACGCTTTTTCCTTCTAACTATTGGCAATTATTCTCCCAACCCACTGACAGAGTTACAACCAACTTAATTTTTATATATGAAGACTGAAGAAAAAAATTTTTACGGGAACACAGACAGTTATCAGCACTCCAGCATTCCAGGTTACTACACACCCAAAGCAATAATTATCCCTTCATTCAGCTTACCAGTAAGTCACCTATTTAATTTTTGCCCTTCTGTTTTAACAAATGGTCCATAATACAATTTTTGCCTCTTCATTTCAGTTGCTTACACAGGATACATTAATGCTAAAATAAAATGATCTATATTAGATCAGCCAGAAAGCTCGTTATTCATACTTCAGGCAAGCAAAGCAAAGAGGGTAACTCTTTTAAGCACTTGGTCCTGTTAAATCTTAACAACAAAAATAATTTTTCTAGGGTATTTGTACACTACAGGGTAATATGAAGCAAAGCAAACTACAATAATGAAGAATAACCAATTTAAGTATTTACAAAAATATGTCTCTTTATGGGAACTGTTCAAACATAACCCAAGAAAGAACCAACTATATTCAGCCTCTGGGAACTTTTGCTAGACACATTGTTTTACATTTATATTCGATCATAAAACATAATTGATATTTTCAGAAAAACTGGTTAAATTAGTTGAGGAAAAGCTGCTTCAGCAGTAACTTCATGCTGGTCAACGAGAATGCAATACTGTCACCTACATGTTTTGTACTTGGAAAAGCAGAGTATTTCATAGAGCCAAAACTGAACTCCTAGAAGCAGGGAAACTAACACAATTAGCACAGCCATAGTTATTCCTTACCTTTAAGAATATAAAGTTATAAGCGTATTTTAAGACAGACAAAGAAAATCTGACAAAACCACAATCATATTTTTTGCCTGTTAAGAGAACATATTGCAAAATATATTTTACCAGTCCATGTGGCCTGAGGGGCTACAGATTGTACAATGATCAGGCCTAATTGTATAATGGCCCAGAAGAATTTGGGATCCCAAGACTTCCTTTTACCTGTAATAAACTATTGTTCAGCTCATTCAATAATGGAATATTCCACTTGGGTCAATGATGGCAGCTCAGGCAAACAAAAGAAGCCTTCATGCTCCATCTAGACCTTGCAAGGTGCTTATTCAATTTCTTCTGCATCAGGGCACTGTTCCTTACCTAATATGTATACATTTGCTGAGTGTTATTCAGCCTTTGTTGCTTCTGACCCTCACTTGGCATTTAATTCCCAGTCCACCAGGGTATTCATGCTTGATGGCACTGATGCACACACAGAATCCTTTATTTACTTAATGGTACAAGGAATGAAGCTATAAACTGTATTAGACAATATCCTGTTTAAAGATGCCAATGGTCAGTGTCACAGCATTACTGACCCACGTCTACAGCGGTGAATATGTCACTGGAATTTAGACGACAGTATATAATGATTACAGATCAACGCTGCAATAAGGAAAGAATAAGGTTTCAATTCAATATCCTATTTAACATTTCTCAGGAATATCATTATAGTATTGAAAATGTTATGCATGTTTTTATGTTCTCTATTTTTCAAAGATGCATATTAATCTTCACTGTTAGTGGCAAAGAAATTTTCCTCCAAATACTGCAGTCCCTAGTAAAAACTGCTGATAATACAATGAAATTTAAGATATATCCCTGTGTAGCTATGGAGAATTGTTTTAAAGCATGGTGCTCTGTGCCTAAAGCAGTAGAGAGCTGATGGTAAACCATTCACTTACAATTTGGTAACTAGTGAAGAAAAATACTGACCTTTAGTCATTTGAACAACTTTGTCATTTATAACAATAGAAGTAACTTCACCTACACTGGTATGGCATGGTCTTCCTCCTAGTTAAAGTAAGGTTTTCAAAACAGCAAAACTCATGAATGTTATTCAAATATTCTCTCAAAAGTTATATTATCTAAAACCAACCAAACAAAATTTGACCAAATTACTATGGAAGTGACGAACACAGTTGAGACCTACTGATATCTCCCCATTCGAATATACTGACTAAAGGGCAATATCGCACAAATGCTAACAGGCAACAACAGCAAGATGTATTTTAGAGGAACCTAAATTATTCTGGAAGCCTGGGACCCAAGATCCATAACAGCCTATATCATCCGTTGTTTTTAATTATGTCTTTTAAAAAAGCTCCCCTGCTGTGTTTCTGAAATACTAAATGGCCTCCACAGCTACTTGGCATAACTCATTCTAATTCATGATTACAAGATGGTATTTTCAGACTATTCCCTCTTTCCCAGCAACTACTTAAATGGGAAAAAAAAAAAAAATCATTTTGTCTTAATTCCTATTTAAGCCATCCATTTGAGGCATAAAATTTGAAATGCAATAAATGCCATGTCACAGTATGTAGCATTTACATTATGTTTCTGCAGAATTCCTATGTAAAAGAAATTTTTTAAAGTTAAAGCATGCTGATTTCAGTGTTTGTTTTTAGGAAAAAAATCAGATGTAAGCTTTACTTTTAAGCAGAATAGTGTGAACTGAGTAAGATATGTGTCCAATTTTTATTCTTCTGTGCAGGACAGAATTTTAAGATTACAACCCCATACATTAAAAGTAAAATGTTCTGTTCAATACAGTAGACATCACACTTCCTAACAGCACTTCTGCCTTCAAATGCTAAAAATTGATATGTATATTTATCCTATAAGCTGTGACTTGAACTGTGACTTCTAAGAAGGTTATGCCCTTAAGGTTCCAACAAAACACACTGGAAGACACACTTAAAGGAAAAGATTCAACCACTTTGTATGACCTGTCCTCTACAGGATTACTCCCATAAACACTGATAGCCTTTCTCTTTTTACTCTCTTCTTATTCCTAAACCACTACCAATTCTTATTCAAAGAATACTGCCATTAAGAATTGTATCATTTGCATAGGAGAATTACCATTCTTATCTCCCTGAGAAAAGAAGAGCAAGGTAATGGAAAGGGAAGGGAATAACTGAACGCTTGGGGTCGTAAGGACCAAGCCTTAAACAAAGAGAGAATACAGAGTATTCATGAATTTGCAACTAGCCAAAATGTGCCAAGGACTGTGTTTCCTCTCTGTAAGCTCTTTTGTGCTGCATGTAAGCAAAAGTCAAGCTAACCCCGAAAGAAGCAGTATCTGATTTTCCGGACAGTTTCTCTGATAGGATGTAGCTTGGGCTCTGTTTATCTGGAATAATGCTTGACAGCTGCATCCCCCAAGCACATGCTCCGACACAACGTCCCAAGATGGGTGAAGCATGTATAACAAAATGAAACTTAAAGCAAGACAGCCGAGTCAGACTAAATCCCTGTTTCATCGAGTCCTTTCTTGACTGAAAGACATAGGAACTGTCTCTTGGTAACTTACAGAGAAACCACCAGGTCTAGGGGGGGAATATAGTGTCATTCTTCGCCTTTTCCTTTTTTTTAAAAAAAAAAAAAAACATTGATTTTGAACAGCACATTAGAAAGAAGGATGACAGAATCAATAGAATTTAAGATGCTCTTGTAATCTGGGTTTAACATCATAGTAACACCTCTAATCAAAGACGGCGAACCCTTTGTGGCATTCTGACATCTACATCTATCATGTGGATATGGCTTTTATTGAGCTGAATTAACAACTTTAGTCAAATAATTAAAATCTAGCTGCCCAAAATGTCAAAGTAGTCTAACACTTCATCATTCTTGTAAAAGTGTAATTTTAATCTGCACATTATGCTAGCTGTTTTGTGGGTTTACAATAAAAGTAATCAAGCAGTAGAACAGAAAAAGAAATTGTAAAACACCAAAAGAAATAACATTACAGTAGCCTGCCACATGTTGAAATTACCACTGATTTTACTCCATGGAAATTAAATCCACCTATAAAAACTGATAATACCTCAAAACTATAAACAAGGGAATACTTATAACATCAAATCCAACCTGGGTTCTATTTTTCTCCTTAAATAAAAAGGGTCATAAAAATCTCTCGTTTCCTCCCAAAAGTGGGAGTAAAAAATATCACAGGTTCTATCCTTCAATTTGTCTTCTTGTACCCTGTTACACTGGGAAAATCTGATTCTTCAACTACAAACTGAGTTTAAAAAGATCAAGGCTGCATTTTTAAATGGCATAAATGAGCATCACCACAAAAAAAAGAAAGGGGGGGGGGGGGGGGAATAAAACAGTTTGGCTTTCATCTTTGCTGCTCCTCCCTTGTTTTGGCTAGATGTTTTGTGGTGTGGGTTTTTGGTTGTTTTTTTTTACAGTGTAAGTGGATCACCCATGCTGCATAACTGATCAGGGTTCAGACCACATTTCTGTAGGGAAGGGCAAACTTGAAGTCGGAAACAGGTCCCAGGGGTGGGGGAGAATGGTAGGATGCTTTTTTAAGTGGTCATGCTGGCTTATTTTAATGGCAAATGAGTATAATCTCAGTTTTCTATTACTCTCAGCAGTTGAAGGATTTGTTAGTTTAATTAATCTTAACTGAAATGTAGACAAGGCAAAAAGTATTGATAATTCTCCATCATAGAGATTCCTTTGCCTTTCCCTTCTATTATTACTGGTACTGGTGTACAAGACCATTTACACTAACAGATATGACCTTTTCAAAACGAAGGAGTAAGTGTGAGACAGGGGAGGGAAAGGAGATGAAAGATGATGCCAGTGCCGCAGTCATTTTATGTTAAAGGCTCTGCTTATATGCGTAATTTATACTGCTGAAGTCAGAATAATTTGAGAGCTGAGTTTTTAACAGCCTGTATAAATGGTGTGTTTTGTTTCAGGAAATGTTGTCTGCACTGAAACGCTGGTAACATGTACATAATTATGTCAAAATAAAAATCACAATTTTTTAAAAACTTTGATGCCTTAATTTTAAAAATAAACTCTCTCTCAGTGACTAGTTTCTTTTACTACCTTGATGCCAATTATTTTGAGTTTTACTGATACACGTCTGTGTTTCAGTCAGGTTCTTTCCTTACTAACTGTGTTAACAATGTTAATGAGAGAACCACACTTTCCATACAGATGAAAAAAACTTCATAGTCATGTCTTCAAAATTATTTTTTTTTTCACTTCTCTTATGGTTTAAAATGCAGAGTAGGTATTTCAGCTTATGAGACTTGTACCACAGTAGTTGAGACCTACAGCAAAACACTTCCAAAGGGCCAAGCACTGTCCCCAGATGCACAGCACGGCTTCTTATTTATTTCAGTGGGAGTCTTAAACAGGCAAAGACGACAAAAAATCATAAGCGCCTGGGGAAGAGATTAAGTTTAAGTAATAAGAAAAAAATATACCTAATCTTAAAATACTTCTACTCATTTTGGGAAGGTGCTGACACACTTCTCACCTCTGCAAAGTGAAGAGTAATGAGACAACTTAGTTCTTTCGTATTTCGACAATGCTAGCTATGCCTAAAGACTGCAGTTAAAATTTCTGGCAAGAAATTTTCATTCCTACAACTCAGATCCAAGTCCCAACAAGCACCTAGGCTGACAGACCTGAGATAACTCACAGATCGAGTTTCTAGGTTAAATTAATACATCCCTCTACTACTCACTTTAGGCTGAGTAAGGTGAACTGAATTTCATTAAGAAAATCTGGAAAGTGCTGTTTGAACTGGCAAGGAAGTAGGGAAGAATGGGGGGAGCCACACACTACCAGCTGAACACATCTGCACCCTCAACTCCAAACCCTTCTGGAAATCCACAATCCTACTGGATGAAGGGGAGGGGGGGGGTGGGGGAACCGGGGAGGGGGGATACAGGAATACGAGCTAAAGAATGCTCTCTTATCCGGACTGGCCACTAAACCAACATTAACTTGAATGCCTTGATGCTTCTGGGAGATTAAGAATTGCCCCAAAGGGAGACACTGCGAAAGAAAGGGATTAACAAGAAGTGAGTTCTAAAAACTTTTTTTTAAAAAAAAAATTGTAGGCAAGCCAGAAATAGAGAACAACAGCTGAAGGGAAATTAGAAAGAAAATGAAACTCCTGCAGATGATAAGGAATTGAGAAGGTTCAGATCTCTCATGAGATTATTACGGCTAACAACCCAATTCAGAGAAATGAGAGATACATGTTACCATTTCTAACCCCTTATAGCATCAACAAATCTGACTACCTACAATGTGGAAAACAAACGTTACAGGCAAGAATTTTAATTGTACTGCTAATTCAGTCGTTTTTACTCTGTTTAAAGGTACACTGTGTACACATGGCTGAATGTTTTTGTTTGGGTTTTTTTTTTTTTGCATCGAGCCCACTCAAGCACATCACTGTGGAGAAACCTGGAGTGGGTGACTACAGGCTTTTCTCCCTCAGACACCTTCCAAATATTCTCAACCTCACAAAAATTAACTAGAAAATCGGTACATTTGTTTTTCGTTATTTTAGTGCTCCATGTGAGAAACTGTGTGTGACTCATTACAAATGTCTCTCACGCACAGTTATTTGCACTGAGAGGTTGCAGCTTTTCCTGCGTAAGTATTTTCTTCCTCCCACCCTGCAGGAACATCTTGCCTTGCTGCTGTCTGCCTCTTGCCAAATGGGGCACCTTGCTGCCGGCGGGGAATCAGCCAGGGGAGCATCTTCCTCCTGTCTGACACTCACAGCACCACTCGCCAGGCTGACGCTAGCAACTTCGCAAGAAATGCATCCCACTGCTGCCGGTCCGATGTCCCGGACACTCCCTGTGTGTGTCAGGTATATGGACATGTTTAAAAATTGAGGAGTGTGAAAGGGTCACATTCTTGATTACCAACTTGGGAAGAGTTACAAAAGAAATGTAAAATACGAAAGCAAAGTTGTAGAGCTTGGCTTCCCAAGGAAACCCTTCCTAGCTCTTGCACTGTCTTGGTTCACTTGGCAGGTTTTCAAGCTCCTCCTGTACCCACAGCTAACTTGCTTCAGAGAGTTACTTGCAGCTGCATTTCCTCTGTTCCTTTGTTAAAGATGGAGTCCCCCCAGGGCTGCCCACAGCACTTGCTCAGGGCTACCTTCCTCTCCCTTCCATCAAAGTGGAGTATCTTAGTCTCCTATCGGGCATCTCTGCCTTTCAGAATTTTCAGCACTAGTCCTATCATATATGGCTGTGGAAATTTCTATTTTTCCCTCCTGCTTTCTGGAGTAAAAATTTATTTTAAAAAAATGCAATTAAGTAGGACACCACTCTCCTTGCAGTAGGGAATCGAGTTTCATTCAAATGAGGTTCAAGATTTACTATGATGTACAACTCCAGCTTATAAATCTTACACATTTCGAAGTATTCAGCATATACATAGCTTAACTTATTACCTAATGCCTCTTTTTAGTGTTTTATGGAGGTCACATGCAACATATGAATAATATGGCTGGCATCTAGGATGCCTTTTCCAGATCACTGTCTGTTACTGTTCTGTGTCAGTTTGGGAGTCTTGTCACTACAAAATGCAGTTCCCTCCAGCTGAATTGTAAGCAAAACCACCAAACATAACAAATCTGTATTTCTAGTACTGCTGCAACATTCAATTTCTTTGTTCAGATTCAGATCCATTAAGCTCCAATAACAGACAATATGCCATGTTAAGAGGTGAAAGAATACAGTCCATGCTTTTTAAAATAACAGCAAGGTTTTCTTTTTGAATTGTTTTAAATACTTCCTGCACGTCGCAAAGGAATCTATTGCCTTCTGCATGAAGCTAGCCTCTTCTGCACCGGTACAGGGCAATCTGTGCATAAAAAAATGCCACGCCTTGGCACCAGCAGCTTGCCATATGAATAATCTAATCATAAGAAGAGACTTGAGAATAGTGACAACTATGCTTAGAATTGAACTGCACAATAATGTGTTTAAATACTTTTTGGTTGTTGACATAACAAAGGAGATTACATGTTGACCATAGGAAATACCAGTATGATGAAAACAATGGAAGAGTTTATTTTCATAGCTCAACCTCTATCTCCCTAGATGTATATAGATATATTTTCTTCAAAATAGTGTGTGAACATAGTCTTAATGGTATAAAGCTGATCCAAAAGAAACACGCACTGTAGCTAAAAAATGGGAAAAACAGAACTATCCTTCAAATAATCATTATATCGTAGTTCTAAGACGTAACACAGTATAGTACTAAAGACAAATGGTAAATTTTAATTACAGGATATATAAACTGAATTTGCTTAATATGATACATTGAAATTTTATTTGAACTTTTTCATCATTTTAAGAATTACTGTTTAACTTATGATGTCATAAACATTACTCTTAAAATCACTTAATTTTTTTCCAAGATAAAATATTTCACTATGAATATTTCCCATTTGTTTCATTTAGAGGCACTTTTACCTATTATGAGTTTTGGAAAGGAGTGAAAAAAAATCGCGTTTTTGTGAAAGTATCCAGTTTTCTCTGAATTCAGTTTGTTTCTACATGATCAATCCCAGCTGAGCTCATAAATCTCACAGTAAAACTTATGAAACAGCTACAGCAAATATCAGAAAGACAAGAAATGGCTGACCTGACTTTCTGCTCAGGCTATTGCAGGATGAACAGATCAGTTTCCCAGATGTCTCTTCATGCCTGGACTGGGGAAGCCATTATAATGAAAATCAGAGTTAAAAGGTCTGGGGCCTTACCTGGCCTGGAGGTATTCTCTGAAAATCCTGTTTTTCCTGGTCTAGGAGTTGCCTAAAGAAGTGACCCCTTGAACAAGGTAAATGAGTTCTTCAGAGGCCTGAAATAAATTCCTAGATGCTATTTGGTCTTTGTTATGTACCCATTTCCCTTGGGTTAATGCACCTCAGCAGAAACAAGAGCTGGAAAACACCACTGTTGTAGTCTCCCATGATGACATTTTAGGCACCTAAAATGCAGATACAATGCCTAACGGCATCCATAAGCATACTCTCCATAACACCAATAACCTATAGCGTGCACCTACAAAGAAGTGGTTGCCTCCATCTCTAAGCACAGCAACATTTTTAAAAATATCTGGCTCTTGGGACAGAAAACTGAAGCTCTGTAGAAACTAGGACATCGACAGGAGATTGAGGCAATAGCTTCAGAGTTAATTTGAGCCATCATAAAACCGCACTGCCAGAGAAAGGGGTAGCCCTGTGTTCTCCTCCACATCTCCCCCACCCATCAGTGGCCACCCCCAGGACTGGGAAACGATCCGGGCCAGCAAGGGGACCGGAGCCGAGCCCCGGGGCCGGGGGGGAGCCAGCAGGCAGGGCTGGGGTGGAGAAGGAGCACCCCCCTTTCAGCAGGGGGGCAGACCGCTGCCAGGGCTGAATTCCTCGAGAAACCGGGATACCCATCGGAAGTCCCCAACGCCCAGAAAGCAAACCGCCCCAACCCAGGCTGCTGGTGCATTTCAAGTAAACTCCAGGCTTCACAAATTAGCCAGACGATTCTACCTCCAGAATGAGATTAAGATTTAAATTAGAGTTAATTGATTGACAAAATTCTTTGAGAAGTTAATTGTTCACTGAGCTTGCTGAATTGCTGCCTACAAACTCAGAGGCAGAAAACAATACAGATTAAGCACATGGAGAAAGTTTAAATTAATTTTAGAGAGCTGGATCCAATTACCATGAATATTTATTTTACTTTAGGTTGGCACTAACAGAAACATGCATTGCCAATAGTTTAGATATGCAAAGAGAAGAGAAAGATCTAATCCATGACACCAAAACCCACACGCTGATTTTTTAAGGCAGTCTGATTTGCATAGAGTAACTGCACGCTCAGGTATTATTCCAGACTCATTCCTTTTAGGACTACAGATTCAGGATAGTTTCCCACCTGTAAGATGCAAAAAGATATATATATACACATATATTTATAACCATCCTTTTGGTACCTGCTGAGTTTTTAGTCAAAACCGTTCAACTATGAATGTATATTTTATGCAACAGGTGCCAGAGGAAATGACTTGACTGTAAGTGAATTAATTTTTTTTTTAAATAATGTCTCCTTTAGCATCCTTAGCTTGAGAGGAAAGGATTTCTGAATGCTCATCCGGGTTCCAGCGTTTACTCCCTCTGTATTTCAGGGCACGTAACTTGACCTTTTGTTCCATGATTTATTCATTTGTAAAATGAAGAAATGTTAACACAACAGCACTAGAAGTTAACTGTTCATAAAATGTTCTGAGGATACCATGCAGTGGAGAGCTGTGCTACACTCTACTGCACACCTTCCCAAGCTACTTTTTTCTTCCTTTTGAAAATTTTCCGTCATTTTTACTTTCTTTTTTTTTTTTTTTCCTAGTTAGGGAATTTACTTTGAACCAGTTTGCTAATAACAAGACCAGGCTTCAGCAGGGGTGAGATAAAACTCAATGGATGCACACAGCTGTTCTCTTCTACTATCAAAATTACATTTTCTTCTCCAGAAACTTATGCAGTAGATGGAGAAGCAAGGAAGAGGAATGCACCATACCAGCTAACGGGTTGGTGGTGGTTCAAGGTGAGAACGCACGGGAAGGTTTCTGAGCTCCAGGTTCCCATGCCGCTCGGCTAAGGTGCTCAGTGGACTTTGCGGGGTCAGGTCCCCGGTAGAGCTAACTGATCCGCAGCGAGGTGCCTCTGCTGAGCCAGCCCCTGAACACCCCTCCGAGGTTACCACCAGGACCAGCATAAGAGTAGCAGGGGATGTACGCAGCCAAGGCAAGAGTGAAAGGAAATGATAATTAATTCAGCATAACCTGTACGCAGCATAAATGTGACCTAAGTTTGATTAGTCTTCCTAATCTAAACAAAGGCAGAGAGGAACTCATCCATTTATGAGGAAGCATTTCTTGGATAAGTGTGAATTCTTATCAAGTGCTATATGTTTTAAGGTTTTTAAAGCACCTAATTCTCCCTGATTGAAACGGAAGTTAGGCACCCAACACATTCAGAAATACACCCATAATTGTCAGCTTTGCCTCTGTATTAACTAGAGTTGTTACCTTGATCAGTTTTACTCCTACTCAAAGTGATAATGAAATGGCAATTTTTTCTAGCTGTTGAAACACAAGCTCCTTGTTTTCTTGTAGTAACATTGCAAACCAAATAGGTTACAGAAGAAATGAAAGACAGGAAGACAGAGATATGCATGGAATTGTTTTCACAGAACCATATGAGAATTAACGTTGGAAACAACCTGAGATCCTTTAAAATAGGCTTTGGGATCAATATGGATGTTTTTTGAATAGACACTTAAGACCACTATTTTTAAACACAAATTATCATATAGCGGCATGAGCTCAACATGAGTACATCAAGAGATGGTAGGAGTCATATTCAAGCTAGTTAAAAAATCCTGTTGCTTTGCTAGATTCTGTAATTATCGATTAACTATGTATTAAAATATATATTAACTCTTCATAACTGGTTTTAAAGAGTGCATCATTAATAACTACATTTTCTTCATCAGGATTTCAAACTGGTCTGAGCGTTTCAATTCAAAAGAAAGGTATTGTCATCCATCAGGCTTTTTTTTTTTTTTTTTTTTTGCTTTGGGTTGTTTTTCATGTTTGTTTTTTCCTTGGTTTTGTTTGTTTGTGGGGTTTTTTAATTAACAAGTTGCTATATAACAACTCGTGAGTGCTAGTAAATATTAACTTGCGAACTAGAGGCAAGAAATAAAACAAGCATGAAGGTGCAACTACTAATAAAATTGTCTTGGGCATACATATATAACTGAGATGCTCAAGTGAACATCATGAATTTTGGACTCTATAGAACGCCTGAGAATGAAAACTGTAACTCCTATGAGAAGTGTGGAAAAATGCAAGGAGAAATTGTAAAGAAACAGATGTTGCACTTACTCATAGTAAGGAATGTATCTATTCTATAAACAGCATTAAAGAAATCTAAAAGGGGAATTGGATGACATCAACACTTCTGAGGTTTCTTTGGATTAATTTTAATAAATATCAGGTAAAGGGAGGAATAATTTAGCTGTCTGAATTACTGGATTATGAATTAAAAGTCTCCTTTTACCATTCCGCACTCAAACCACAATCATATTAAGCATAAGACTGTAATATGAATTCTTAAAGAATGAGAAAATATTATCAGTTCTGCAAGTGATTAAGTCTAGCCCAAAAGAACATGTAAGGCAAATGCTTTGGAAAGCCTGCTTTTTTGTATAAATGACAGATCAAAGTGGTATTAGTAAAATTATATAATCCTGTTAAACTGGATCTTGGAAAAGGAGTAGTGAAAGGCAATTTAGACTCTACCACTTCCTTAAACCACCGCATTCTATTTATTTTAACTTGCAGGTCCTTGCAAAACTCTTACTGGCATGTACATACTTTCCTTTCTGCTGAAATCACAGGACAGGACAATCAGGTTTGTTATCAAAAAACCTCCAACATAACAAACAACACATGCACACATTTTTCTTCATCTGAGGAATAGCAGTCTTCTGCTTTTCACACTGACAAATTTTATAAAGACAGAAAAATTCTCTCAAATTTGTCTTCTGTTCTTCACTGAAGACTTAAAAAAAACACCAAAACACTCATACACAGATGGATAGAGATTTCTTAATATGTTCTGCACACTGTACTGTCACCACAGGACCACCTGCAATCCTCCACTGTCCAGATAGGGGTTCTCAAAAACACCGGGGTAAGCTGTTTGCCCAAGGACTATGTACTGGAGATAAGACATAATTAGCAAATGAAACTGTTCCTAGCACTCCTCCTTCAACATTAAGTGCAGAGCTGCAGCAGCAAGCTGGCACCTGGTAGAGGGAAATGCTAGATGTGATCATTTCAATTTACACATTCAGCACTACATCCCATATGCTTGTCAATGCGAAAGTGTCAGTGATAACAGAGATACCCTAAGAAAATGCTCTGTTGAAATGCTGACATGAAGTTTTTATGTATGAAGCAGACCCTCTCCTCTGGACCATCTGTAACTTCTTCCTTTTCTCATGGGGCATGTGTTGGCCATAAAATCTTTTCATTAAAAAAATATTAAAAATTAGGTTTGACTTTAAAGAGAAAATTATAAGCCCTTAAACATCATAAACCAAGTTTATATATCCAAGTATCATCCACATAAACACACTACTTGCTCAGCAAGAAGAAAATGTGCTGAGCAGGAAAAGTTTGCTGCAATTAGATATAGCAAAATTTATAACTGTGCTGCAAAATTAAAGAGAAGTATCTGGCACTATGAATTGTATCACTGTAAAGTTAACCAAACTGGCAAAATACAACTGTTTTTGTCTCCTGACTGTGGCATATTTCTCCATGCCCATGTTCTGTGCACTTCTTAAACTCACAAGTGTTTTTCCAAAACATTTTCCAATTTTTTCATAACCAGAAGTTCTTTAAGTACAACAAAAGTAGGAAGCCTACTTTTGTGTGAGAAGTGACAAGTCTGCTGAATTAGGTGACCAAGTAAGAATAAGGAAGACAATGCAGAGAAGCTGAATGATTTCCTCTGCACAGCTGAGGTTTGCAAACTGGCGCAGATCATCAGAAAAAGATGATGAAGAGGGTGGAGGAAGAGAAACAGGATGACAAAGTTTACAAGGCAATGGTGTTACTCAGTATACTCCTTAAATGATCTGGAAATGGGGTGAGAAGACAGAGATGGAGAAATCTCCTCCACGATAATGTCTTTAAAAAGTAAAGTCTACAAAAGACAAGGCGATTCATGACCACAGTAATACACTTCAAACCCTAAAGATATAACTTAGGATATTAAAAACGTATTTCATTAAGCGATGAGTTGGTATAAATCAGCTCAGACTCAATCACAATGGATAATTAAGAAATGTGCACTGTAAGCAGGCTACTTTGTACATTTTAGTATTTTGGCACCTTCCTCTGAAGCTTCAAACACAGACTACCAGTGAAAGAAAAATATCTCAACTAGAAAAAGGATGAAGATACAATGAGGCAATTTACAGTTCCTGTAAAAGTGTACATAATCTTAAAATCCCTAAAGCACCGTTGAAAGGACTATGAGTCCTTTGGAAAGACCTTGTTTCCCTCTTCAGGGCAAAAATCAGATGCAACTCTGACATCTACCTAACCACACCCTTATAGAAGCACAAAGACAATAATGGTATTTGCATTTTTAAACACTTGCAGGCAATTTGGGATACCCTTCACCATCTTCATAACTGAATCAAGGAGATTCAGGCTCTAGATACTCTGACTTTAGACGACAGAGTCCCACAGAGTAGCATTAATGCTGTTAAGAATCAAACTGGTACTAGATTATAACAAGGAATGACACATTTTAGACCTCTTTTCCCTCCTGAAAATAAAATGCCCATTCCCCTGGCTCAGTGGTTTCCCAGGCTCCAGTGGACACACAGATCTCACTGGTTTTTTCATCTATTAAGGGTGGCCCGCCCTGACAGCTCTGCATGACCTACACCGCTCCCACGTGTCCAACGCCCCAGTGACACGGTTCAGGGAGGTGACTGGGGTAAACATCTTCCCCCAAAAAACCACCAACTCTCTCCTGCCAGTCCTGCTCCCTATATCCATCCACCACAGGACCACCACAGGGATGCCAGAGCCAGCACAAGGGGGCTGATGGGGCGAGAGGGCAGGACTCAACGCTCCCCACCGCCGTCGGATGAAACTACCGTAGCTCCGCGTTCCCTGGCTCGCCCCACTGATGTGCACGTAGGCAGACGCGCGGCCATGCCCAACCGCGGTGACAGCGGCTCCCGGGGCGGTGCGGAGGTCCACCTGCCCCGGTGCGAGGGGGGGCACCCGCAGCCTTGCCCTTGACGGTCTTCCAAAGGCACGCTGCCTACTGCAAGCTTCTTCTGATAATTAAATCTTAGTACTTTCACTTTGGAAAGCAAACACCTGACACAGAGAGGCTGTGCGCATCTCCACATGCTCCAGGGACTTTCCTAAACAACCTGTCAGCAGTACTAATTGAAAGTGTGTAGTGTTAATATGCTAACAGCAGACATACGATCAAAAATACGTATCTTCCACAGAAAATTGGAATTTGTCAGGGGGGAGGGGAGAGATGCACGTGGATCTATTCTTGTGTAAAATTATTCTTTTTTTAAGCATTTATTTGGGATCTAACTTAGAAATTACTGTTACATATTCTAACCATATGCTTCGTAGGTGGGGTTTTTTTTCTCCCTTTAAACAGCATCAAAGCCTTACAATGACCTCATTAGAGGTACCTCAAGTTCTGATCTCCGAAACACAACATACACAGAAAACTGCAGTGCTTCTCTTAAAGTCTCTGACTATAAGGTCTAGGTGTATATTCAAATGACACGGGCAAATGTGACAGCTCTAAAACCAGACTTATCAGTTTACGTTGCTGACATGCTATTGTGGTGCCTGTTCTCCTAGTCAGCAGAATAAGCATTCATGTAACCTTCAATACTCTGGTTGAAGAAACCAAAAAAGGCGAGTGTGAAAAACCTGGAGAAGAAGAAAAATAAGCATTCTAAGCCAGGGATGTTAGTCTACCATCATCAAAAGGAGATACCTACCTATGTTGCAGATCTAATTTAGGAGGCATGACTTTATAAATGCTTAAAGAATAAAAATGAAATTTTAGCTGAGCATACATGTACACACTGTTTAAAAAAACCCAAAACATATGTGTATATATATATAAAAAAATTACCTGGTTTTAAGCTCAAAATATGCAGGTACTTTGTTGAAAAAATTAATTCCCAGTGAAGGGTATACATTTGTGTGGGTAATACAAATAGAAATTTATTCCAAAGTCTTTTATTCCAATACCTTCTTCACCTCTAATTCCTCCAAGTTATCTTGAGGATGCAGCATAATTATCATGGAACAGCGATTTTAGATCAATGGGATATTGGAGATGAGAGTTGTCATGCAGTAAACATAGCATGTTTTGCCTATTTAAATAGTTAACTGGCATAAATAAATAAATACATATTAAAAAAATCTTTTTAAAACCTAAATTTTTAGTTAATAAGCTTCTAGAAGAAGTCACCTTATGAAGACCAAACTAAGGTACCACAAAGATGGGAATTCCCTTTTTATTGATAGATCTATTGTTAATACTCATGAGAATCACTTGCTCGTGAGCGGTTAACTAATGCCACATTATCAAGATATAAACATGTTGCATAAAAATTCTCAAAATCTTCAATAATGAGCTTTCCTTGTGTTATTTCTTCATAGTGTCATCGAAAACAATTCATTGGGCCTTATCAGACAAGAGTTCCCATTTTCTATCATTCCATTTTAACCTGCCTAATCAGTTGAACAAAAGTACTTTATGTAAAATGATTCCTTTAGTTGCCTTAGCTACAAATCCCTGCAGTATTGTATAATTGAAATCTACTCACGTAAGTTAGGAATAATTAGGACCCCAAATTAAGCCAAACACAAAGTTAATTCAAATAGTCAGCTGCTGTCATTTAAATGGTTACAGAGTTTTATTGTTGCTTAACATCTTTGAATGCTTTTAAATGCACCTTTTTTTTTTTTCCTCCCCCTCCCTGCTCCCCCTATTACAATCTGATCCCTTACTCCAAGTGGAAAAAGGATCAAGAGAAAAAATTTTGGTCAGGTCACAATCATTCATACCTTGACCAAAGATTTTCCTTAGTAAAGTTTTTCCCTGTTATGGTCACTAGATTTATTTTTTTTTTTTTTTTAAATCATCCAAATAAACAAAGGAATTAAAAAGAATGGAAACAGATGAGGCTTTGAGGTAAATAAAGTCAGAATCTTTGAGTCTGCTACAAATGGCATTAACATGACTAACTTTTAATAGCAAATATTCGGAAAGTCTCTCTTCATACTTCAGAAAACCTTTTGTAAAAAGAAAGCAACATAGAAATGTAGTTAAAATGGATCCGTAACAAATCCAAGAGCTAGAAAATAATGCATCAAAGAGGTAAGGTTACATATTATAACTGCAGTTGTTGACAGGACTGAGTTAAGACTCTACTGATTTAACAGAGTGAAATTAAGAAATAATTTATACAGCAAATTAACTGCTATACTGTTCTATATGATAGAGATAACAAAATAATTGCTCTATTACTAGATTACAGTGTAACTGGTAAAGAAAACACTGGTGGTTAGATGCATTTCTCGACCGTTTTTCTGTCGACGCTTAGTTTACACTGCAGAACAAAACACTGTATATTATAAATCCTTTAAGACAGTTTACATATGGATGACTTCCAGACTTTTGTATTCTGGATTTTTAAAAATGTATTTGCACAGATGCTTTTTATATATATGAAGATATATATATATATATCTCTTTAGTATAAAGATACAGAAGATTTAAAGTTTTTTATTACTGAGCAGGATTTGAATTGAACGCCAAAACCAACAGTTTATGCATGATATGCTATGCTGATATATTTAATTTTTTTTTCCAGCTGGTACATTAATACATGAAGTGATGTTTTGTGGACTCTATCCATCTTTATGGGTAATAATCCACATCACAAACCACCCATTTGCCCTCTAGTACTTTCCATGCTTCACTCTTCACGCATGCCAGCCTCATCTGTTGCAAATTAAATGATGCAAAAGCATAAGCAGCAAACTGTTCAGTTTTGTTTACTAAAAGCATATTTGTCTTAAGCCACTAAAAAGCATTATCAGTTCTAAGCCACAAACCCACATTTTTTCCAATAGACTTTCAATGGTAAATGTTAACAATGGCGCAGAATAAAGCCTAACTTTATTCTTAAAGTAACATTGTATAATTAAAAAAAAAAAAAAAAGACAAAATATTAAAGGCAATCCGCAAGCCTGAGTTACAGAAAAGAACTGGGGCAGCTCAATGGGGAGAAATAGGAGAAATTAATGTGAAATACTGTGGACGGCAGATCAAGTCACATGCACAGTCAAACCAGATCAGTGGCAAACAGGCAAATCCGACTGAAGCTCAAGAAGAAGATGGTTAAAACAGAAGTGATGTGAAATAATGCTGAAGTCTTTAAAAAGCAAACATTTCTCGTTGCTTTTCCAACTAAAAATGCTGCAGATCAGAGAATCTGGTTTCAGTGTCAACTTCCTCTCAGGTTTCCTAAAGGAATTACTAAATTCAAATTTAACAGGAAAATTGCTCAAACAGCACCTTGCATTAATTGTACTTTCTGCTGGAACAGAACAAAACTACCTAACTCCTGAGAGAGACATCAAAATCCCTGACGAGGGAGAACACAAAAGCCAGCTCTCCTTCCATCATCAAGATCCCTCATAAAACTAGCCGAGTGCTGTATCCAACAACTGAAAGTTATGTGGTCCCCTGAGTTTCTCACATGTATATGTTGCTGAGGCAACAGATGAAAAAAACCCTCATTTTGCTTCCCATCTAGCCTCTCCCCCACCACATTTTATATACTGACAAAACATCAGTGATTATTATACTAGTATAAATTGAGAAAACAAAAAGAATGAAACGTTCCCAACCACCTGGACTGGTCCAAGCTCAGGAGGAACAACCAGGGAATCTCCCCTACTACTGCCAACACACTCACGTATGTTTACACAGGTTGCCTTAATGTCACCGGGACATGGATGGATCCTCTCCCTGATTGAAAGAAGGGCCCATGAGCCAAGCTAACAGTCGTAAAATTGTATTTCTTTACACTTCAAAAGAAAGCCAGGAGATAGAGATTACAGAAACACAAAGAGCTTTAGCACAGTTGGGTTTTGGAAGCCAGTGGAGTAGTTCAAGACTCTTTCTGGAAGGTCAAGAATTTGGGACACCTTCAAGCGAAAGGATTTCTTCAGCTCCTATCTATCAGAAAGAACTGCATATTCAATTTCTCATACGAAGTTGTTGGATTTCAGGTATGGCTCATTTACAGAATCACCCATACAAAATTTATCCTGTGTTTAAAATGTAAAAAATTTAGTATTCCTGAAAAAAGTGAACATGATTGGAAAAATATCCAGTGTTCATGCATTTCATTCAAAATGTCAATCCAAACAAACCATCAATGGATAAACTAGTGCTATCTGTAGAAATGAGTAAAACTGGAGCCGATCCAGCTTTAACAGAATGGAATTTTATCAAATTCGAAGTGATTAGAAGTAAAAATCCTTCAGTATGAATCTACCAACACAGGCACAGAATAAGTACCATGTAAAACTGAAAGTACAACAAAATTATTCATGAACCTTTACTATATATGTGTGTGTTTTATTTCCTTATCTTCCTTTCTCCTAATTTTTCACTTGGACAGCATATAATACAATGAAGTGCTGCTTTAGAGCCAAATTATCCAATTACAAAGTCATACAATAAACAAAAAAATAATAATCAGAGGGAGCAACTATAAATACTCTTCTAACCAACCAATGTTGATGAGTAAACATGACACTAATTAACGACTGTAAAAGGCCAGACAATTTTTAAAGTGTCTCATCCATGAAGGCTACTGTATAAATATATACAACTGCATAACAACATGTTGGGAGCTCATATACTATTAAGTGCATTTATGACAGGAGTATGGATGGACAACAAGCTAAGAACTTCTCCCTGTGAATGATTTTATCTCCTCTTCCTCATGTAAGACAACCTGGAAGGCTATCTCAAACACAGAAGTGGGCACATTCATGAAACATATATTAGAAATGTTTGCCTAAGTCCTTTGTCTGCAGTGCTTTTGCCCTACATACACTTGCTGCTATTAAGACATCCGTACAACACACAATTTGCACAAAATGTATTACTGTTCTGTACCGTTTACTCACAGAAGCAGACCACGAACATCAATGGATCGACTTTCAAGTACAAAACCCAATATGTGCTTGCAGAACTTGGCAATGAATGTTAAATCTAAAATCATTATACTTCATGATAATTTTTATAATCTGATCATAAGGACACTAAATGTAATAAGAAAGCCAGTGCTGAGGCATTCACTGATATCAGATGCTTTAGGCAGTTATACTTCCATTTTACACTATGACCCAAAAGTACAATATAAAGACAGACATTGTTGTTAAAGCTATATAAAAAACCTTGTTACTAAGACAAACAGTATTCTTCCACTTGACAGAAAACAGAAATGAAAATAATTAAAGACTTTTAAATACAACTGTTAATTAAAATAAATGATATATCTTTTCCACATTTAGTAACAGAATACTAATGAAGCCTATTCGTTTTTTAAAAGACATGAGTGTCCAAATTCTGCTATTGTGTTCTTGGAAAGGTACCTTACCGTTATAAGCTCATCTAGAATATACCCAGATTTATATTTAATAGAAGAAAAGCCCCTCAGGCAGTGGTGTCAGTGCAGGTTAGCTGAAGGTTAAGTCAATCCCCTCTAATTGCAGTGGTCAGCTGCACGGCTCGCCTTGCCCACCGAGGTTACAGCAACGAAAGATGGTAAACTGAAGTAAGAGCTCAGAGGGCTCTGAAAATACATCTGCCCTTAGCACAACACACTGTGTTTCTACAGTTTTACGTGTTACAAGGTTCTTTTCTTCTGAATACAGAGCTCAAGAAGATGCAAAATCTCACTTCATAAAAGAGAATGTTTTTAAGTAGCTGAGGAGGAAGACAGCTTATCAAAATAGTAATACCATTATTCATCTCACAGTAATTGCGCATTTATACTTTTTTCTTTGCTTAAATTATAAGATCCTTACATTAACATTTCCTAGCAAATGCTCATATAAATGTACAATAGTACAGTATTTAAAATGGTTCTTTTCTGCATTCTTCTACATGGTTCTTCTACATTTTAAAATAGTGTTGGTTTTGCTTCAGTTTCAAAAATGTAATGTTACAGCATGGGATCCTGCAGACCTCACTGCTCAGGGCATGTATGAAAGGATATTCACTGCCAGCACGTTAAAGAATCTCTGGCTTTTCCAGGCAGTCTGTCAGTCTCTATTATCTGGAAATGCACTTGAAAAGTTTAACAGACATTCTTCTTTCAGAAGAAGTTTGGTCTCACTGTTTAAATAAATTTCCTTTTTAAAAGATACCTTGGGCCTACACCTCCCTCAGAAAAGGAAAAGAGATGTCCCAGATAAGTATGCACCAGAATATCCCAGTGAAAAACAGCATTCTCTTCCAGGAAAGAAAACAGGACGCAGTGCAGCAGTTGCTTTCTGCAGAAACACAACTGCTTCCTTCACAGGCATTTTCTTCTGCATAATCTGAATTAACCAATTAAGAAAAAACATTTTCTAAAGAATCATAAAACACATTAGGTATACATGATAAAAATGAAGATAGTATTGGAAGGCTTATTAGCCTGACCCTCCTAAGGGTGGGGAATAACTGGCTGGCCTTAGTACACTGGGTGTGCTTGCGGATGCTTTGCAACCTCTATTAAACCAAGTAGTTGCCTACTAACTGCGTGCTTCATAGAGCTCTCACTGTGATAAATTCCCTGGCTAGAAATTAAATTAGTGTTCCTATTTGCTCTTGCGTGACTCTGTAATGGGTTTCACCCCTTGTAGAACTTGAATCTGCTAATTAACAGAAGTCGATTTCTTCTGAAGTCCAGGGTACAAGAATTTTTTGAATTTTTGTCCTGGGCAAAATCCTACTAATACTTCCTAGTAAATGTACAGGAAAACCAACGTGCTTCTACAGTTTGTTGAGTACCTGTGCCATATGCCTTAGACACTCTGAGTAGCTTGTCAGGAGGTCGAAGATCTGAAGCAATACACTAAAAAGCAAATACCTTTGTAGTGGCCCCATGCACGTTACCTGCATTTAGTACGTCTTTTCCTTAGTAAATGCATTCACGTTGGATACACGCTTAAAACTGCTTCCAGTTTAACACTCAGCTCCTTGGCTGACATAAGTGAAATTTACAGGAATTTATATTTCTCAGCATAATGTTAATCAAAATGTACATTCAGAGGCAAAGACAGGCTGGATTTTTTAAAAAAAACACTAATGCTGTTTAGGAAAACAGAATTAGATAGCCAATGAAAGCATGACGAATCTTCCTTTGGACAAAGCATAGGAAATAATTCATAATAAAATGAATTAAAATTGTATTAAACCTTGATTAAAATAACTATAAGCAAAGAAGATTATTTCCGTGCTTCCCAAGCACTTCTGCTTCTCAAGCAGCTGAAGAGAATAAAACCAAAAGGCATCTAAAGCTAGTCAAGAAGGTGGACTCTGTAAGCAAAATAAAGCTTAAAAAATCGAAACTTGTACAGTCCCAAACCCAATCTTAATCAGAATGTTTAGCTCTGACATCTTTTTTTAATATGCATATTAGTGTATCTGTCTTAACTTGCTTGAAGAGAAACCAATAATATGTGTAATAAGCTTTTTACTCTGCTTTGCTATGGAAACAAGGCATGTGTGATCTCACTCTCTGACTTTCTGTATTTTCTCAGATAATTTTTAACTTGTTGGATGAGTTCACCTAATTAGGAAGAGGCAAAAAAAAAGGCAAAAAGAGGTGGTGCCAAAAGTAATCCATTTCCTACAGTTCATAGGAAACAGGTAGGTAGAGGCATGGGACTCAACTGCATGGGACCAAGAAGAGCACGAAGCCCCTCCTTTTGCGAGACCAGAGATCCAGGGTGGCGTGGGACGGGGACAGGGACGGGCTCAGGCACAGCCACAGTGGGAGCTCCCGTCTCCCCCAGGCCATCAGCCACAGTACGAGGCCAGGCTTCACACAGCTACCCACGTTAACTCCGATTCAAACTGCTGTCCAAGGAAGTCCTTTCAGTCTGTCTTTTGTAATAAAACTGTAGTTTATAGACATACCTATAGCAGAACAGGCTAGAAAAAGGGACAGAAAAATACCTTCGCAAATGACGTTAATGTTCAAGCTCATGACTTCAGCTTTTCTTTCCTTTTTCCTGCCTCTCACCTCTTCCTTATTTAGGGCTGCAATGCTTGCTGTTGATGGTAATAACAATGTTTTTCAAGCCTCTACACAACAATATTGACCTGTTGTTGATCAATGTACCAGCAGTGTATAATAACTCTGTACGGTCTTCCCCTCCAGCTGCCAGCACTCGTCCGTTCCAGGCTCGTTTTACCTGAAGGAATGGACTGCTTCAAAAGCAACCCCACCTGGACTGCGCTAGCCACGAAAAACAAAGCAAAACCAAGACCTTCTTAACTGAAGATACGATTCCTATTTGGACAGGCAACATTAAAATAAATTGCAGCCTTCACATAACTGTGCCTGCTCACTAATTCGCTGGTGAGTTAAAGTTAAGACACTGTGAGAGTAATGAAGTCTTTATCTTGATTGGTAAATGTTTCATTATATGAACAAATGAATCACTTGTCCACATCCAGGAATTTTTTTTTCCGCTCTCTCTCTGTTTAACTGCACAGAAACATTGAAATATAACAGCAGGGAATTCAGCCAGGTTTCATCTCCCCTACCAACTGCAACAACCTGCATATACACATAAGATTTCTAAAAAACCCCTAAGTTCCAAGTGAGAGAAATAAAGATTTTCTTATTTCTAGCAAAAGTTAGATGCTCTTATTTTAACCTTTGTTCATGTTCGTATTTCCAGGCATGAAGTGCTACTAAAGCACGTTACACTTGGCATCTCTTATTACTGAAGCAGAAGGCAATGTAATCTTGTGAGAAAGTGTAATAATGCGGTATTCATTTTGCTTCTGTGGCTGGAAGCCAACTCTATATTAATATTCATTTCCAGTATACAGAGCCACAATATTTCATTTATTTTAAGAATTTACAATTAATTTGGTATGATTCTGTTATCTGCTCCCAATTTCCTTCCCTGTTTCTTTTAGCTGAAAAAGCAGCTCTTGTACAGACTTTTAAAAAGTAAATTCACAACTGAAGCATCAAAAGATTGCTACTGGCTACTAAAAGCAAGAAAAACAGGGACAGAACAAAATGAACTTGAAATATTACAGATGACAATGAAAATTAGCTTTCTGCAAATGGCAAAAACTCAATCTGCAGAAGTTCTCAGTTGACTTTTTCCTTTCCAAACTCAGCAGGTAAAACACTCTTTGCAGCATGCTGTTTGCTACTGTAACCGAACCAGAGAAAGTAAGTTGTCTGCTTTTCCTTTGTTTTCAAATGTTTTCAATCACCACATAGCATTAAACTGCAAGTATGTGAACCTTTGTAAAATGTACTAGATATAGGGATTTGAAACAATTACAACAACAAATAAAATCCTTAGTATTTTAAAACTTCAGAAAAAAACATAAATAGATGCCGCTACTTACTACACCTTTGCTTTCAACTAGTGCAACCACTTTTGCAATGTAAGTGCATTTATAATTAACACAAGTTATTACCTAACCAGCCAGTCATAAGATTTATAATGCCATTCTCCTAATATGCATTTAACTTCCTTACCTGTTAAAGAGGCTGAAAAGCATTTTACCTTCCAGCTGTTGGCACTTACTTTCCTATAAAAGTGAGATTATACACAAGTCCACAGACTCAACAGACACCAAGAGAGAAGTCAGTACAGCAGCTACCAAATCAGAAATCCCATCAAGGATGCAACCATCCCAGATCTGCAGTGTGCCGCGGGAAATGCCAGTTTTCTAATACATCCTTGCAATTTTTAAGAAGAATGAGGGGAGGGAGGGGAAACCGGCTGTGAAAGCTATTTAAGTGAAATGAGATTTCCCCATGTTCAGAAACCTTCATGAAGACTCCTAGGATGCACTCCCTGGTGTATGTGTATGTTCACCCATACATATGAACAACCTATTTCAGCAAAGCTTGTCTGTCAGTACAACACAAGACCCGAGTTGTGTTAGTCTAGAATAAATGTTTAGGAAATTACGCACTGAACCATATATAGTATTTAAATTTTTCATCTAGGGTTTTGCCATTTTGGGGGACTAGATTCTTTTTGTTTGTATAGACTTGGGAAAGAAGAGAGGGGGAGGTAGACCAAGTTTCCTGAAGTATCTCTGAAAACTTATCCTTAAAATTCAAAGAATTTTGACAGGGTAAGGCATGTATCTGCTTTAAAAGATGGTGAGATCATGCCACAGATGCACCAAAGAAGCCTATATATTATAAACCGATTACTGAATAATGTAAAAAGGCATGGAGGTGCTATTTTATTACTAAACCAGTCCTTTCACCTGTAATCTAGTCAATCAGAATGATTACACCCAGAAATAGCCTCAAGTTCTATACAAATATTTGTAATTAAGAATTCATAAACCATGTTTTCCTGATCCTTCATTTGTGTTTCTCTATTAAAATGGCCACCAGAACAGCTGGGGAGACACACTAACTGGATAAAATACACCTTATGAAGAAAAACAGATAAAGAATAGATGATACAACTTTTTTTAAAGAGCTTTTTCCTTCCTCATCTCTTTAAGAGCTATTTTAAGCACCACATTTGACAGCAGTAAAGTATTTTTCCCTTTTTTTAAAAAGCAAAAATATTTTAAAGTAGATGCTATTTCTGTATGCACTTTGAGTTTTATTTCCTGAAATTTAACTTGCATAGTTCTGATCTTAAATGAAGCATTTGCCGTTTTATTTTCAGCCAGCCAAATTAGAAGAGTAAACCAGGTATTTCATTTGCACTGTTTAGTTATTTTATATCACATTTAACATAGCCATAAATTGCTTCTATATGGTTGCGCAATGAGAACAGGAAAAAGAAGAATAAACAGGAAGAGTCCAAAAATAAAGCACCTACCAATCAAGGACATTAATACTGTCACTTCAGTTGCCTGAACACTGTGTTTCAGTTTCAGCATGCCACACTGCATCAAAACCAAAAAAATACATTTTCTTTTTTCTTTACAAAAGAGACAGTTTATGTCTTATAAATTAAATGTAGAACATGCTACAGATACTTGTACTCTGACAACCTAAAACTTTGAGTCATCTAACAGAAATTAATTGTACAGACCATTCATCTCATCTGCAAACTCAAGTAAAAAATAAACTAAAGCTTACCTTCAGTACACTGCAGGAAGCTGATAATGAGCAGAAACCAAAAACTTTGCATTCTGCAGCCAGAAGACACCATTATTGATCCCTGCAAGAATTTTCTTTGTATTCCTTAATGAATCCAGTTATAAAAGCCCAGCATCATCGAAACCAGTGGTCTGCATTATTCATCTTCATACCTGGAGACGCAGAGGATTTGGAAGAAAAGGAGAAAAAAAAATCCATCAATAGCTGAACACCAATAATATGGAATACCAAATCTTACTTGACATGAAGACAGAAATTTTTAATAAAAACTGACAGTACACCTGTACTGTAGCTGGGAATTTGGCAGGTTTGTGGGATGTAATCTCTCAAGGTCAGTGATCATTAAACAGAATGCCAAATAATGATATATGTTAAAGTTGAAAGTACGAATGTTATTGATGTACCTGCACTAAGACACCTGGGGGAAAAAAAAAAAAAGGAACACTTTCACTGAGTATAAGAAATTGGATGTGCAGATGACTAGGCTAAGCTTTTCCCACTCCCCAAACCTGCATTTCTCTACCTCAAAGAACAACAATAAAATTAAATCTAGGGCACTGCCATATTTCTAAGGGATTCAAAACATGGAGTAGCTGAGAGCAACGGAGCAACACCGCTCAACAGTAAGGCTCTGCGGGTCTCCTCCCTGCCACAGCTCCAGAGTTCCCTTCGTGCTACACATAGGTCGCTCTCCTTGGATGACAAGCAGCAACAGCAACTTTGCCAACAAAATACTCTGGTGAGGAAGCCTCTTCATATGCCTCTACAGTTTGCTGTATTTCTACCCAATAAACACCTTCAGAGAAAAGGGAATAAACATAACGGATGAGACTCTCCTGTCCTTAGCCTCTGACGAGATTTGTCTCCGACTGAGAAATATGAACCGAACTGCTCCTGTAAACGATGTACCAAAGGAAGAATTCTTAAAGCTATCATTTGCATTTGAAAAATATAATTACAGTGATAGAGTGCAGTAGCTGTGATAGAAGACTTGACAGCAGAGTGCTCCCTTTCGCTAATGACTTCCTTCTTTTGCCAGCCAACTGAGTAACTATGTGCATCCCCTTCCATATCTCACTGTATGAAGCTAGATCATGCTTCAGCCCCGACTATTAGAGTTTGGGAAGCTAGAGAAAAATTAACATCCATATAAAAAAAAAAAATTATTTTTAACTACAAAGCTGGCTCTATAGATTACAGATATGTGAAACAACTCTGGAAGAATGACTCTCCGAACACTGCGGCAATGACAGATCCAGAGAGCTGAGTCTGGTGCCCCACTGGCTTGGTCTCTCCAAGACCAATGGACAGGACTGTGTGGGTGCATTTCTGAGGTACCTGAAATTAACATTACTTTAAAAACATAACAAGGACTATGTAAAAATTTAAGTGGCAGGATCCAAGGGCCACTTACGAGTCTTAATAGTACTGGAGCATGCTGAGGGCTTTAAAAATACATTTACCCTTTTGGCGAGGAGAACTGGAAAGGATGAAGAGCACAAAACGCCAGACAAAGAAATTCTATGAACTGTAGATCATTTTCAGAAGTAGAAAGTGTAACTCCTTTTATATTAGTCAATGTTAATATTAATCAATGATAAGTTTGTTCCCCGAGCACACAGACAGCAACAAGACTGGCACTCACTTTTTTCCCCCAGGAGAGAAAGACGGGAATTAACAGAAAACATTATGGAACAATTTCTCTGGCTCTCAGCGAAGGCAAGTGACTGTGGCAGAATAGGAGACTATTAAATAGCCAAGTAGGCTTCTTTACTTGGCTC
Organism: Astur gentilis; assembly: GCF_929443795.1. Lineage (NCBI taxonomy): Eukaryota > Metazoa > Chordata > Aves > Accipitriformes > Accipitridae > Astur > Astur gentilis. The sequence goes on along the minus strand of NC_064887.1, from coordinate 15,647,579 downwards.
CTCTTTAAGAGGAGTGATGCCACTTCAGTGTAGGCATCCCTCTCACACAACACAAGCATGCTTGTGATTTCTCACACAGGGAAATGAAAGAGAACTGACATCTGAGGCCAACTGATTTTGTATTTATTTATACATAAAAACAAACCCTTTTTCCAATTTCCAACTACAGACAGGTGCTCTTCAATCACAGGCACTTTTATCCGCACACATTTCAACAAAGAGCATGTGATAGCAAAGGGAGTGCTTCAGTGCAGGACAGGCAGAGTGTGGCTCTGCCTGGCACAGACCCATGTGCCTAAAGGTAAAAGATGTGCCCTCAATTTAGATGGTGATACACCAGCTGCTACAGGACAACCCAGAAGCAGTTATGAAGAGACAGTCATATTGTATCTCTAGATCTTTCACACTGGGGTGAGAGTATTTTGCAACTAAAAAAAAATACATCTAAAAATCCACAAAGGATGCACTACATTCAGCAGAAATTACAATTGCAAAGGAGCTCCTGCTGAGCAAAGAAGAAAAAATTGCCACCATGATATAGCCAAAAAAACCCCTGGAGACAGTTCAGCTAAAAGCTTGGGAAGAGCTTGGATTAATTTTTTACCTGTAGCACCCAAAGGAAAAATCATAAAACTATTTCACAGACACTACAGACTAATCAGCATAATTTCAGTAAGCAATCAGAATAATCCAAGAGAATAGATGAGGAACAATAATGGATAAAAGTGAAATTAAGTCAGCCTTCTGATTGCTCCCAGTCTGTCCAGAAGATTTTGACTTCCTGAGACTCAAGTTTTATCATTATTTCCATAACAGATCACTGCACACACAGATTTTGAGACATTTCCCTTCATTTTCAAGTGGATAGCGACATACCTGTGCTTTATCATCCTTAAACTCATCACTTCCCTGTGGGCTTTTTCTAAATTGGGGGGTGGGGGTGGAGGTTGTGTTAAAAACTACAATCAAAGCACCACTTGGGGTACCCAACATCTCTCTGGGAAATAGCTGCAAAATTTATGGCAGACACTTTTTTCTTTTTTTTTTTTTAAATCGAGTAAGCATTCCTGAACCTTGTAAACTGACTTATTTTAACTATGTTAATAAGAAATCACAGTTTCTGAAAGGTTATTGATGCTTCTGTGATACTAAAACCAGCAGAAACTATTCAACTAAGCATAAATGCAAAAAATTTTAAGGACAAATTTAAGTGCTTTGTGCAATATATTGTTCTCTCTAGATTGCTGTAGCGTACAGACATAGAATTTAACTCAGTGTACTGCTGCAAAAAGAATTTAAAATAAACTAACCAGCCCCTACCGGATTATTAGTAACACATGTTTTTCTAAAAAAGCAAGAAAAAATTAAGCAGTGTTTGAAAACTGATGTAATAGGGTTTGGGTTTGCTTCTTTCTCTTCTTTTGAATGAAAACTAACAGCTGCACAGTGAAAAATTTTTAATGCAACCTCTATATTTGAGAAATTCTGTGTGGCTCCAAGTAAAAGAACAGTGCAGTTCTGAACCAGCTATTCATCAACATAACAAAAGCTAATCCTGAAAAAGGTACCCAGACATGAGCTGGAGCCAGAGAACACTCTGGCTATAGACACTGCTGGCAGCCGCATCCTTCTGACCATCCATCTATCAGCGATACGGCGACTGTCAGTGGCATCTCACAACAACAACAAATCCCAAACCAAACAAGGAGGACCAGGAAAAGACATATTAAGTTACTTCTTTGTAAACAGCAAAAGGAGGCCACGGCGAGTGGCTGTCCTGCACAAATAACTTATTTTCCCTCAGATGTTAATAAACCTTTTCCCTGGATCACTGACTGCTTGGGCTCGTGGGTGGGGCAGAGAGAAACTCCCTAGAGCGAAAGGTTGCTTGAATTTCAGAGTGCAATAAAAGCTGGCCAGAAAATTTCAGTTGTAACTTAAATCCCTACCTCTGGGCCATACTGCAGTCTCCCATAGAAAAAAAAAAAAAACAACCCTCTGCTGGAAACAAGAGCGGTTCACCTTGTTAAGTTTCTTCACATATGTGCTGTTGAAGACGACTGGATCAGTAATGGAAATGTTAATGTTCAAACCTGTACACTGACTGCAAAAGTATTGGGCATCTCTTCATACCGTATTCACAAGCTGTGCTCCAAGTCCCGAATCTCTTAGTGCCCCTGCCTTGCTTCCTTGTCCTTCTGTACTTTTGAAACTTCTTACAGACAGAACACGACCGCCGCAGAATACGTGCCACTCTTGGCCATGCCTCTCCCCGCAACATTGCTCAAGAGCACCCCAGAGATAAGAGAAAGCTGCTCCAAGCATGCTCCTTGAAATGCTTTCATCTTTGAAGAGAAAGACCTCTGAAGGACTGATGCGTCCCAACTCTACTCTGTTTAACCTTCCCAAGGTTTTATTTTCAAAAGCCAAGAAAGGGTCTTTTAAGAGCTTCCGGACAACTGACACAGCATGCTCAAGAGCTGCCTTTTCCCTCCTGTTCCGTCCAGATTTTCAGGCAATTAAGACAGAGGGGAACGCAGAGATCTTTCCAGCTAAGCAAGGATGTTTTTCTTTAGCTGGAAGTCTTTCAGACTAACACTGACGTATTTTACAATATAATGCTTAATTTTCCAAATCGTCTTAGAAACACCGCGAAGTGCTTGCAACCTTAGCCAAGCTTTAACATCCCTATTACAGAAATAAAATTTACACTAGCATTACAGATGATGAGGCACTGAGAGGTAAGGAATATCAGCCACAACTGCACAGCTTATATGTGCCGAGGAACTAGCAGGACCCAGGCAGTCCTTCTTATAAATCCTGTATGACCTACCTTGCCACACAAGCAGCACCCCCACTGCCTTTCATAACCCAGTTTATGAAACTAAGTAATTCTGTAATATATCTGAGACACTCTGCAGAGGAAAGGAGGGGGAAGAGGAGGCAAGGGTGAGTAGATATATATTCATACAATATAATAGACTACTTAGTCTCCTGAGAAATCATGTGTCCACGTGCCTTCCCACCATGAGGCTTTCCCAATTTAAAAAAAAAAAAAAAAAAAGTTAAACTTCCTATAATCTGTAACATAAGAATTTAATTAGTGCAGTGTGATTAGTAAAACTGTCTAAGCCACATTAGTAAAATACTAGAATGAGACTAATACTGTTTATGGTCTAAGAGCTACAGTTTTATACCTATCGGTAGTGAGAACCAGCTCTAGTTTTCAACATTGAACATATCTTCAGATGCATCCAGTATAAGTTATTCCTAAATCATCAATACGGTTATTCAAAAATTGACTTACATTAACAACTTTGCATTAGTGCTACAGTACCAGATTGTAGAAAATCTTCAAATTTACAAGATCTTACAAAAAAAACCTTAAGACAAGCAAGACCCCATGCTGATTTAGTTAGCGTCCTTCTGCTACCTATGGTAAACAATCAATGCCTGATCTGTTCCAATTAAACAAGTTGCATGTTGCAAGAAGAAAGGAAAGGCTAACTCTGCTCCATCTAAAATTGGTTAACAAAGACTTATTTTCCATTAAAAGCAATTCAATGCTTAAAATGTACGAGAGAGTCTTACCTTCAATTCTGTATTCAACAGTCCCTACTAATTGTCACCTTGAACACTGGATTTCTAACCCAAAACATCTCTTCCCAAGTTGCATGGAAGGAATACAGTATCAGGAAAGGGAATAATACCGTAAGAACAAGACTTGACCAAGGTCATCCAATCTTGCAACAAAAAAAAAAATTACTTCAATGCATTTAGCTGCGCTGTGCTCTGAAGTGACACACCCACGCTTGAGGAATGCCTGAAACAGCGCGCAATAAACGTGTACCCTGAATTGAGAATGACCACAGAAATGCCCACCCCACACCAGCCTGGGTTCCCAGCTCATCAGTGCAGCAGATCATTCAAAATACCACACCTACCTATGCAAGACATGACACTGAACGGTGCACTGACACTATTTTAACAGTGCAACATCACAATTTAGTCCATCAGTCTACAGCAGCTCAGTGGTCTACCGCAATCATTCACAGGGAAAATAAATAGGATTTGAGGGGAAAAGATGAAGATTTTCCTTTCTCATCAGCACTCCAGTTTGGCTTGGCCTCACTCTTGTGTTTTACAGACAAGTTACACGCCACTCCCTTCTCAACAAGCCAGCTTTGCCCCTTCTTGTTAACACAGGATAAAGCCTGGACACTCTAGGGAGTTTTCATTCAATAAGCCAGCAAAGTAAACCTTTGCTAGCGCTAATAAGAATGGCTTTTTTTGGCTCCAGGCACTCTCCTTTTGCCAAGCCTGAATTTTTTTTTTTTTGCCTTTGCTAAATACTCAGAATCCGGGGGGCGGGGGTGGGAGGTGTCACTCAACCCTCATTGCAAATTCCCTGTATTTCACCTGAATCGACACCGTACCGCTACATCAGACCACCTCCACTCAAACAGTGCAAGTAAAACCTTTCTAACACTTCTGCCCTCCATGTCACTACATCTTCATGGGGTCTCAAAGATACATCCCCAGCATCCAAAAAGAGGGGGAGGGAAAGGGATGCTGTAAGTCAATTACAACCGTTATTGGCTGTAATATCTTAGTGTCACGCTGAGCATGTTAAATATGCTGATCACTTTGGACACCAGAGGCACAGTCTGAGGCTGTTTGCCATTCTCTTCATTAAACTGCAAAACAAATAGCTCTCATTTTCAAACCTACGTAGGACAGATTTTATGAACATCAAAAATAAACAAGAAAATAATGAGTAGCTATAAAAAACACCGAGAACCATATGACAAACCAAAACAAGCAATCGTAACAGCTGAAGAAAATTCAAAGGCTTTTCAAACTTCTCACGGAAGAGAAATCCTCAAAATAATCTATTTATATTAGAAGATATCATTCCTTTCCCTCAAGGAAAAAAAAAAAATCACCAGACTAACGTCAACCAAAGACACTGCAGTCTTGTAAGACAGTAAACTGTTTGTTGACAGCCTTGACAAGGCTTTGCAAAGGCCTGTATTTCTCAAAGCTGTTATGCCACTTAACTGATCTCTTTTTTTTTGCCTCCCATCCAGTGTTTTTCACAGCCGAGGACTTGTTTGAAGTGGAAGTAGACTGAAAACCAAAACAAACAGAACCAAGTCCTGGGACTGCGGTCAGACGTGTCCGTACCTGTGCAGCGATGTGGCGTTTCTCTAGCTGACTGCAAGGATTTCAATGCACCCGCTCTGCTTTATCACCGCTCGTCACTGGGCTTAAGCAGGGACAGGAGTTCAGCTATGCCCTTCACAGCTCACACGCTGAAGCAAGACGACCTCATTAGACCAGCATAGAGCCTACCAGCAAAACCCCCACAAGCTACTAACTTCCAAAATAAAATCAAGTTACAGGCAAGGGCAGACAAGAACACATTTTTACCCGTGCATTTACAGCACTTTTACCCATGCTATAACTGGGTTAGTGGGGGCTGTATCGCCCCAGTACACTGGACCTGCAACCTGAACCACGGTCGGGGGAGGCTGTGCTGCAGCCTCGGCATCTGGCATTCAAGGACAAACCTCCGCTTGGTAGCACCAATCCCCTGGAAACTACTGCACTGAGGTCTTCTTTTCTAGGCATGTGCCAAGGAATATTATCAAAAAGATTCATGAGGGTGCTGTTTTAGCATCCTTTTTAAAGCATCCCACTTTCTATCAGTTGTATTTAAGATCAATGTATGTGGTCTGTATTCAACATAAATGATGCAGTTCAAGTTTCAAGAACAAGCTTGTGTGGGCAGCGAAGTCACTTTTGATTATTTTTAAAAATTCTATCAGAAACCTTTGTTGTTACCAGAGAAATACCAACTCTTTAAAAAGTAACTGAAAAATATTTATCATTTTTAAAAAATCAGAAGCAGAAGGCACAAATATATACACGCAATGCACTGGGCGTAATTTGTGGCAAATCTTTTGCTTAGAGAGGAATATGGCTCTAATGTTAACATCTGTGAGACCGTGGCCTAATCATTGTGCAGTGAAATCAGAAACAAAATCAATGGTGGCACGTAAGATGTAATCCCTACTGTGTTTGGCTCACTGCACTGAATCCTTGGCTCATAAATCATTGTTACCAGCCATTCAGTGAATCAATATTCAGATTCCGTCTTGGTCTATACATATGACCACTAAATGAAATAATAATGACCAAAATCTGTCATATATTAAGTTATCAATATTACCAAAAGGGATTTCTTGGGAGCAATGAAGTAATCTAGAATAAAATACCTCAGATGAACATGCAAAGAAATGTGAAAAACCTGTGACTAAATAAAGAGACAGCAGAAGAAAGGTATCTTTAAATACCTCTTTTCCATCATATCTTCAAGTATTAAAACTTTCCATAGCATCACAGTAATGCATTTTATGAAAGACCATTTCAATAATTATGCTTTTTAATTATGTTTTAAAACATGCTGTACTTAAGCATTTTTGTTTTTCTTCTTTCAAATAACACTTTCTTAAGTTATCGCTAGTTTTGTTTCTTTTCCTGAAGCACAATTAATACTACAGTGATCAGAGAGTAGTATTTTCTTACCAGCAGCCTGATATTCAGGAGCTTCAGAAGACCACATTTTAGTTCCACTAAAACCCAACAACAACAAACGAACTTCTAAGAGTAATTCCATAAAGCTCTACTTCCAAACCATTCAAAAACCATTTAGTTATTAAAAGGTAGTGGATGACATCTTGCAAAGAAACCTGAGAAGTGCTGTGTGCCACCACCCCACACTCAGCCATGAGCCACATCAAAATGTGTAATTTTGACAACAGAAGAAGGGAAGAAATGATGGAGACCTTTGAAAGAATAATCAACTAAGAATGGTCTTTAACTACTTTCTAAGCACACAAGAGATTCTCCAGGTAAGTGTGACTTACAGGTAGAAATTTCACTGAATTTACCCAGTCCTTTGGAGGACTTTGGCGTGTATATTAAGCACAAAAAAAGAAACACGCATTGACAGAAGATGCATCTTTCAGGTTCACCAATTTTACATACCAGTAGCACTTAGAAGGCTGAAAAGTCAAAAATCATGAAATAAAAATCAACAAACTCTTTGTTTTCTTCCCTCATAACGGGTTTTTCTCATAACACACGTTCACGGTGAAAACAAGAACTCAAGGGTGAGAAGCCATATATGACAGTACTGCACAGACAGCATTAACTCTCTTCCTTGCACCTACACACAAATATATGACCGAATTATGTAACTCGTGCTTGCACATCATCAAGAATATGCAAAACATAGGCAATAAATATGGCAAATAAATCTTCAGTATCTATTCAGAAAAGGCCTGATTCTGCAACAAAACAAAGAATTCTGTTACTGGATGATGGGCTCCATAAAGATGTACAAGTTGCCTAGGCATCTAATTGTGCAACTATAGTTAAAGGTATTTTCTTGTACAATTTAATAAGGAATGAACATTCAGGTGACTATTCTTAACTCTGCAAGACAGCCAAATGACTACCAGTCATTCATCAGAGCTGTACCACTCCTTTAATTGGGGTGAACTGTGGGCATTCTTATTTATTCAAACTGTAACAGAAAAATAGAAAACTATTTCAGTTCATTTTTTATTCTTTTTGTAGAAAGGCTAAGTCAGAAAACTATAATGATTACATCTGGAGAAATTATGAGCAAAAAGAGCTCTAAATTACAATTCAACAGAAAGGCTCTTTCTACATGCATGTACCACTGTTTAAAACTCTTCTCCTCAGCATCCTACACAGTATTTTCTCTTCCTTAGGGGTTGTGGCAGACAGAAAAAAAAGAAAGAAAAAAAAAAAATGTATTGTGGAAACAGTGAAGGCCTTTTCCACACACTGTGAAAAGGGAACTGTGAAGTGATATCTTCTAACTATTAAATAAAATGGAATATGGGTTATCTCCAGCACTGCCACGCCAGCCACAGTGAGCACCTGAGGACAAAGTATCCCTAACTTGCTTTCATTCAAAGAATTTTTAAAAAGAATGAATACTTTTTAAAGTACTCAAAAGTATGAACTCTTTTCATTGGAGTGACTGAAAACATTATATTTCCCATACATTTTAATATTTTTTAAATCATCCATACAGCATGGATGAATTTTAAGATAACATTTTTAACACATTTTTTTGCAGCAACATGACCTCTGATGATATTCTGTGGTTTCATCAAACAGACCAAGAACTCTGTGTCACGCATTTACAGTTTCTTTTAAATAATATAGGTCTTGGTAGCTCAATGTGACGACGATGCTGCTACTTTAGAAAAAATCGCATTTTTCTTTACTTAGGTTACGTTATGATTTTAAATGATAAATTATTTTAGCCTTTCACGATTACAAATACTTAATGGCTTTTATTTTGTATTCTTTTACCAGAAATTAAAAAGAAATTTTTTTTTTTATAAAAAACCTGCCCCTCGTATGTTCTGCTGCAGTTCATGAACTGTATGTGCAAGTAAAAAGAAAAAAAGTAAGTATATATTTGTCTATCAACAATATTTATAAGTGAGCAGAGTGGAAAGATTACAAAATTTTAATAAAAACATTATATTATAGTAGCAATAATCTAGGTGTTTTACTGGGAAGTAAAGTGGATTACCGTAAATGAAATTTTAAATGTCCTTTCCATTTTATAGATAACACAAAATGACTCTTTTCATGTCTCCAGCGATAAGGATACATGTGCCACACATTTAAATAGTGCCTTCACCCTATCCAACCCTGCTCATGAATTAATAATTCAGTGACATTAATACAAGAAGATAAATGATAAAGAGGTTACAGCACAAGGGCCAATGGTACACATATACTTCTTTTAGAACAGCTAATACCTCTCTGCCAATTACAGTTAGAACTTTTTAACAGTTTTCAATGGCATTTTTACAATCTAAATAGCAGCTTATGCACACACAATTTCACACAACTCGAGCTTAATAAATCTCCTGCTGCTACCAAACAATCATTCTGGGGGATTAAAGTGCAACATCTGCTAACATTAATAAGCATTTTACATAGCAATATGTATAAAAGCAGTTGCTATCAGTCTTCTGAAAAAGCTTCTAGACTGGTTTGGCATAAATTATACCTTTATCATTCAACTGGTAACTTTAGCTTACGGCAACAATAAGGTAGCTATATTGCTATATAGCGGGAAAAAACCAATGAAATTATATACTGACTGCAATTATCATTTGTAGTGGAACAATTTTCAAAATACTTGAAAAATAAACAAAAAATGTATGTACGCAAAGAATTTCAGGAAAGAACCTGGTAAAGTCCCACAGTTTCAATACCTAAAAGAACTGAAGCTACCAATCTGTTTGGAAGAGACAATTTCTCTCCTAATACCAGTTACAGCTTTTTAATCCACCTTGGGCTTTTTTAATTTTTATTTGTATTTCTACCAAAGCAGCATCTACTGTGAAAGAATGCGTGCCTTTCCAAGGCATAAAATAAATATCAAGGGTTTTATTTAATTAGGAATTCCAGCACACATTTTTAGGTAGAATTTGGCAAATGAGCGAGCTTTGGAGTCGAGAGACATGTAACATCAGCTTGAGCCAAGAACACAGTTGGCAAACACGGCACAAACTTTTACGCGCAGCCCTGCCAACGCAACTCAAGCCCTGCAGTTCAGCTGTGGACAGCCGAATGCCAGAGCCTGCCAATCACCCCTTCTCTGTAGTGAATAAAGCCAACAAAGTCATATTCTAGCTGGTATTACCGTTTTATTGTAAAGCAGTTTTTAAAATGCTTTTAAAAAATGGAGAGGTAAAGCATTTCAGGCTCTGACTTCCTAAGCCCTACAATCTTAGTATTTTTTAGAAACTGAAAAGAACTAATAGTCAACTTTGCAATAATAGATATTATAACACTTATAATACCTTCGTATAGCACTCCAAGATAATTTTATTTTGTGGACACATGTGGATCAGTATCTGCAAGCTCATTTCTTTCTTTTATGCAAAAAGAAATTTGTATCAAAAATATCCAGAGATGTAGGAGAACAGCAAACTGGATCAAATAAGCACGTAGAAAATATTTAATCTACTTTTTTTTAATTAGCAATTAATTTCCCCTGATTTTTCCATTATGAATTGCTTAAACGTGATTGTTTTAACATTATTTTTTAAGTCTAAACATTGCTTTAAAAATTACTATTATCATATTCTCCTGACATCGCCTACATTCTTATTTGACATGTTGTAAGAGAGATGAAGAAAATCAAAGCAGTAAGATAATAAAAGATTCCAGCAATGCCAGTGCTTGACAACTAACACTCAGGACCTTTTGATGCTATCAGGCTCTAAAGTACCCAGAACTAGGGCTGAAGCCAGGCTTAGCCGAGGAAAAAAAACAGTCATTTAAGGACAGAAGGAAAAAGCTTAAGACAAAAGGTAAGTATATTTAGCATCTACTTTTTCCTCCAACTGACGGGTTTTTTAGGCTGAAGTCTGCACCTGCAATTCCCATACATATTTCAAAGATCGGAATCGCTGTCGCCGGAGGAAGCACATGGGGATTAAGAACCCAGATGCCTCGGTGCCACAGTCTTTCTTACATACAGCTTCAATTTTAGATTACCATTTTAAAATCTTTTTTTTTTTTTAAGTTACTGTGTGCTGCCTGTAAAAACACAGCTTTATAGTAAAGTGACAAATTCTTACTTTTTTTCTTTTAGAATAGGAAAACATGATATTGGCACAAGACTTTGTTTTCAGGCTATTCCTCCACCCGCACTCTAATTCTCACATCAGACAGATCCCCTGCCATGTGCTAGCCTTACACGTTCTTGAAGATTTACTGCTGCTGTAGTAGTCTCATGGCTATTTCAAATCCAGGTCACAACTTTCCACAGTTATTCAGATTAACATTTGCAATTTAATCTATTTTAACACAAGAATTCAACAGCGCTGAGACGAAAGCGAGGTGACTTTTTTGCTCAAAGATGACTGAATATTAAATATGAAATTTAACAGGTTTTAATCATAACAGTTTGTAAACAGTGTAATATATATGTCTGCCCTAATTTAGTAAGATGGAATTCTCACACAACACTCATCAAACTGAGCACAAAAAAATTGTTCTGGCATTTCACTAAATTAAAATCTTCAGTCCCCACAGCAAGAATGCACAAATTTAGATTTTATTAATACCCTAAATCAAACTCACTTTTATGAAAAGCAATTTACAAGTCATCTTCTCTTGTGATAGCAAGAACGGAATGGGGTCTTAAGCATATTTTTACAGACACTTTGATGACAGTCTAACCTTTTGGTCTGATTGCTATTTTTAACAAAAATAGCATTTTCTTTGAAATCCAGCAAACTCTTGTTTTCATTAATGTAGTTTTAAGCCTTCAGTGACAGAATGGCTGACAGCTCAACAGACAGAAGGTAAATTTAAGAGAAGTTGTCCCTGTTTGAAAACGTATGCCATTTTAGCAGCTCCTCATTCAGCAATCTGAAAACCTCCAAATTTAACCTAGATCACCGTATTTCACACCTTGCCCAAAGATACCGTATTGTCCAAAACCATGCAAGTTATACACATGCTCAACAAGCCACCTTGATTTAACTGTGCTTTATGTACTTTCATATTTTAAACTTCTAACACTAAATAACATGATCAAGCCTTCTGCATTGCAGGCACTTCTGCAATAGATTACAAATCAGATGCACAATGAAATCATCATCATCATCAGGTAGACTCCCCCGTACTGCCAGTTACTCACCAGAAATCAGTGAGAGTCATACCGTGAGGCCAGAAGAAAGGAAAAAAAAAAAAAAAAAAAAAAAAAAATTAGAAAAAAGGGGAAGGAAAAAAAAAAAAAAGCCAAGGGAGCAGACAGAGCTGGAAGATGGCATCCCCCCAGCTAGTTTCAAGAGCAGTGGAAGTGGGAAAGCCCTTGGGTAGGACGTAGAAGGGAAGCAAGCAGATGGAAAAGGGAAGGCCTAAGGAAAGCTGCAGCCGTGTGGGCAGGCTCGCCCTGCCGTGCCATGGGTGGATGTGTCAGGGAGCCTGTGCAAAATAAAGAGGCAATTGAAGGAGCCGAGGAAGACTGACAATGAAGGAATGCAAGTCAACAGGGAACAGAAAACATGCAGCACAGTACAGAAAAGGGAAGGACTTGCTAGTATGAAATATCCGAGTGTAATCTGATTTCCTTCAAGCGGACTGCCAGCATTCAGCATCAGTGGCCACACGCTCATCACCCAACGTACGCTTACTTCTAACCAGGACACAAACGCGAGCTACGCTAACTGCAGCTATTTGCTTTTTAATCCCTATGAAAAGCCCACCGATCCACATCAGAAGCCACAAATCTGTCTGAAGAATGAGTCAAAGCAGTAATAAACGTGGAGACAGAGAAAGATAACGTTGGCACTAAATGTTAGAAGAGGGGCCAGCACACACGTGCAGTGAGATGCGTGTCTGCATGTTTACCTGCATACAATTATTTAGAAGCATTTGCTGTTCTGCAAGTCATCATGTTCTATAAATGACTGATGATTTCACAGTGCCAGAAAAATAATTTTAAAAAGCTGACCACAATTTCAACACATCTATTGCACATTCTGGGCAATTTTTTTGGTTAAAAATCAAGTCCCCAAGAGGTTGTGACAGTAATAAATGTACAGTTTATTTATGGGTCACTACTGGGCTGAACTAAGATTTTACTTCTGGAAGAAGAGAAAAAAAAAAGATAGGAGGATGAGTAACAGGCAAAAATGGAAAGGAAAAAAAGAACCCAACCTAAAGGCCCATCTTCTCGGACACGTAAGAAGCGACAGACAGAGGCATGACAGAACACTTCACCTGACACTGCCTGGTTATCAACGTACTGTCTAGAAGTTAGTTTTATTTTAATATCTCTTCAGTCACGAGGCTGAAGGTCACAAGTCACCTCCTGATCTGCCTCACAATTTTATCACAAGATAAACTGGATGCTTTGTATTTTTTAATAAGTACCGTGTTAGTAAATATCCAGACGTACATGTACTCAACCATACACACATTCATGAGACGACATTCATTTACTATTGTTCAACTTTTGTTATTATTTCATTCACTTTCAAAAACATTTATAAAAAAAACAGTCTCTAAAAATGGCTCAAGATAGCCAAGAATAAAAATATATTCAGCTAAATACTTTCAAATATTTAAATATACTACTAAATGTTGCACTCCCCTCCAGGAAGTTCTGTCTGGCAATGACCACTAAGAGCTCTAACTTCCAAACAGCAGGTCCCGACTGCTTCAACATTCACAAAGCACCTATTTCTTAAAACCTGGATTTACACAGAAGTCCATTCCCCATTTTTCATTTTGAGCCCCATTCAATAAGCCATAATTACCATTTTTTTTTGTCTTGTTATTCTATTACAGCTACCGGGATCTAAGTCATTAAACTGGGGTTGAACAGGTTGTGGTATGGGAGGAAAAGTACCACTGCCCTTCTACTAAGGACCAAAACATCAATAATTCAAGCTGATTGGGAAACACTATTCAACAAGACAATTAATTTTTAAGAATGTGGTGGGGATAGTAAGAAAAATTGCAGAACAATTTTAAATTCTATAAGAATCATCAACAAAGCTTACAAATACAAAGCCTTTGAAATAAATAAATCTACATCTCTTCTTGTTCCAGGTTAAAAAACCTGGACTCTAGGAACCACAACTCTGGAATCCAGCCAGCAAAGCTACGAGCATCACCAGTGACCCAGGCTGCTGCGCGGGTGTACTCTGCTGCTCCAAATATGCACTGGAGTACTTTGTGCCATATACTGTGCTGCACTGCTCAGGAAGGTTTGTCAACACAACTCTGAGGGTTTTTTCATCTTAAAGCTATTCTGTTGTAGGCTTCCCCTCCAGAAGTAAGCCTTCAGTGAAACTGAATGTCAGCGAGCACGCCTGAGAGCACACCAAGTTAAAAAAAAAAAAAAAAAAGAAAAGAGCAACGTACAATGCAAAAATTAAAAACGCAAAATACAACTACCCTCTATGGCGGCTCCCATTTCCTATGCATTCATAAAACTGCACAGACTCCGGAGACGCCATTACTGCAGACGCTCCCGCAAGCTTCCCAGGGTCCCCGCACCGTTCGCCTGCAGCCCCGGCCAGGGAGGACGGTCGAAGCCTCCCCCAGCCCCGGCGCATGTGCGTGCCCTCTCCGGGAAGAGAGAGAAGCAAAGAGTGCTTCTCATGGAGCGCGGGATGAACCTTTCTGCTCATAACTGCGCTTATGGTTTCCATAGTGAACGTCATTTACATGAAGGCATTATAAAGGTTCCCACATGAAAATGCATCTCTGGCATAATTACATTCTTTCAAGTTACTTCTCCTCCCACTTGCTATAGTTCTGAGGTGAAGGTAAAATATTGACAAAACCGGGACATGAGGGGGACATTAGATAACTACAGACTGAAAAACACGAAACCACCAAGCCATTCACAACTCTTTGTTTTAAAACTTTAACTCTTCATTGCTACTGGGCAGCCTGAGATCAACTACACAGGGTAAAACACTCTTTAATTTATAGCCTAAGGGCTCTTCCATGTTTAAGAGGAAGAAGCATGTAAAGAAATACAGTATCTTTCTCAGCCCGTCTGTTCTTTGAAATGTCTTCATTAAAATGGAGATTTTGACTTTTTGACTGTGAATAACAGAAAAAGGACAAACCTGGTTTCCGAGGATCTTCATCTGCAGACAGCGCACACACCGCTCCCCCCTTCTGTCTCGCAACGATCACACTTTTACATCCCAGGCAATCTTTGAGGGGGAAGGGCAGATGGGACTACCTCCGGTTCATGACGATTAGCTGAATTAGCCCTAATTACGCCTCTGCTTTATTATGAAGCAACTGAAAGAATCACAGGGTGACTCACACTCTCCCAGACCCGAGTGGCTGCCATGACAGAGACCACCCTTGCGTGCGGGATGGCAACAGCGACATATCAGACCGTGTCACCAAAGAGCTCCAAACCACAAGCCTACAGTAAGACAGGTGCTCCCCTTTTATTTTTTTGTTGATGGAAACATTGCGTACGCGTCGGCATTCACAGTTTTTCACTAATACTGCAGTAAAAACACAACTTGTTCAATGGTCGGATGGACTTCAGTGAATTTTAGGGCACAATACTGAAAGCTACTTCTTTATACCTTTTGTGAACCATGATAAAATTCCACTGAGCATATTTGCTCAGTTGGTTTAGCAGCAGCTAATATTTCCTGTATGTACAAGACCTGAACAGTTGTTCTTTTAGGTAACTTAAATAATGGCTGTAATTAAGTGATTGAGGAGATATTAATCGTATCTCTCAACTGTGCAGAAGTCGTGAACACAGTTGTGCCAACTGCTTAACCATAGCACTGAAACAGCAACACATCTTCCCACTGCCTCACGTATTTTTTGTAAATCCTCACCAATTAGTTTTAATAATCTGTTAATGCTGCAGCTTTATTTGGTATATTGGTTATTATGTATCTATTTAAAATATAAACAAAAATAATTTACTGTCTATCTTACAGCAGACCTACTGTAAAATTTTCACTTATTTGACTTTCCTTCAATTAACATATAGGACTTTGGTAACATTTTTTTAATATAGAAAAACCACATTGAACAAAAAGAATTGTTTTAAATAATTGTTTCATATATCGAGTGATTTTCTGTGAAAAAATACACACAGGAACTAAGAAATTTACTGTTTACAGAATCTCAGCAATCTATCACATGCAAAGATCAGTCAAAGCTGGACAAAAAATTAAGCTAATTAAAATGAACCAAAGTTTTAAATTGGTCATTAATTAGGTAATAGAAAGATGCTGATTTCACTATATTATTATCTTAAAAAAAATAATTCTAAGGGACTATATGTTCAGAAGCAGGCTGAAAACAGTACTTTTTAATCATGCCACTGTCCAAACACTGCTGTAAATACCACTATAATCAGAAATAATACCATTAGAAGTGAAGATGTAGTAAAGATATATGAATTCTGTAGAGGTGACAGAATTAGAAGGAAGAATTTCATTCACAGGTATACTTCAAACATTATACTGGCTTTATGTGCTCTGTTCTGCAGATTTTTCAGTTGTGAGCCAAGAACTGCTGATTATTTGTGTCTCATTTGCCAAATACAAAAGCTTTATTAGTCATAACAGCACTGCTGTTCCAAACAGACAGAGAGATATAAATAATAATATTAAAAAAAAAGGGGGGGGGGGGGGGGGGAGGGAGACAGACTTATCCCTTCTTCAGGGTTAGTTGTCTGTGGGCAGTTAAGTATGACTTAGTGTGGCTTCATTTTCAATGGACACTAAAAGTAAAATGACTACAGTGTGGATTTGTGCTCTGATTTATTGTCTTGCAAAAGGAAGAATACTAATTTTAAGAAGCCATCAATTACGGCATTTGTACAAAAAGAAAAATGGTTAATCTTTATCTTACAGTTATATATATATATATATATATTCCAAAAATGTTTCAGGAGAGCACATAAGGCTAACAATTTGATAAGAATATTTCTGCATATATTTTCCTCTTTCAAACACAGCAATTTTCTTCTAAAACACTAGAAAATGTTTTTAAGGATAATTATGTGTACACCAAATCCACTGTAACCCACTTTTTAATACTTTTAAAATAAATTATAAATAATTGTAATATTTAAAGCGTTGATAAAAATGCTTTACCTCTTACTGAATTTTTATGCATTATTCGCCCTTTTATTCTAAGTACTGGCTTCTTCTCAGGGTATACAGCCAAGCACTGCCCTCAACAATGCAGTCACAGTTCATGCTCTTAAATCGGCTGGAGCTCCACATTCATCAGGGGGTAACATTCGTCCTTTTGTGTTTTCTTTTTACTTACAGACAAAAGATACAATCGTTTTCCACAGTTCAAAATGAATGAAATGTGAAGCCAATCTAAGAACCTACAGGAGTTTTTCTAAAATAAAAAAATGTTATTCTTTAGGTCATAATTCTTGTTCTGAAGACAAAACTAAAGACAAAGCTCCAGAATTTTGCTCTAGTTGTGTAAATAAAAGATGTATGAGTTACTGATGGCAGACGAAGTCATACATGGCTAACATGATTACAAAAATAATGAAGTTTTGAATATTTATTGTTTAATGCAGTTTTGAAGCCCCAGTTATTTTCCAGTAATCCACCAGAAGACATTTAAATTTGTGTGCAACATTACCTTCTATCAGCACATTTTCAGAAGTGGAATATTACATGTCAAAAAAAAACAGGCACGTTTTTCCTCTGCCTTCTCGTAATCAATAACAAGTTAAAACAGATGGGTACAGGATCTTTCTACCTGAAGTCTTATACACAGAATTAATCCAAAACATCCAGGAAATGTCGTGTCTTACAAATTTAACTAATACTACCCATGCATGTGGCCAACACATGGAAGATGTATTGGAAATTCCTTCTACAATAACAATTGCCATCTATACGTTTTCTTAATTTGGAATGACCTAACTATCATTTTGTTACAGTAAATCAGGGAAAGGGAGGTATTTTGTTTGTTTAAACACTCATTATTCCAGTATTTATTGAATTACACCTCAAGGTATCATCTTAAAATGCGTGGCTATTTTGTCACACTTTGCCATTCAGACTGCTATTCTACTCAATGCAGTTATTCATAAATGACTATATAACCTAATGTATTTTGTTCAAACAGTCCCCTAAGTGTTTTTTATTGATAAAACATAATTAGTTATATTAAATGTGACTGGTACATTCCTTCTGTCAAGTAAGTGAGTATTAATGTCTCACTTTTTTGTTTTTTTTTAAAAAACCAGATGGAAAATTTTAAGAATTAAGGAACAGCTTGAATGTCACTTACATGAAAACTGTACAAGGATGACATTATTGTCACTTTTGTTGCCTGTAGTAATTCTAAAAAGTATCTAAGTTACTTACCACCATAAAAACCTGGTGCTAATGAAACAGAAAAAGTGTGTTACGCTACAGCTAAATTGATTTTATTCAAGTAGGCTCTTCCAATGTAGCAAGTAAATTACCATTGTTCTACCTTCAAAATATAACTTTGTTAAAAAATGTATCTTAAACCCAGCTGTACTATCCTCACAACAGAATTAAAGTTACATACACGTCTTGATTATCATATTGTACAGCAATCTCTGCTGAATGGAATTTCTGAAACAACCTTACCTCACCAGGAAAGAAAAAGACACACTGTGTAAATAAAGATTATGTCCATTGCCTCCCCATAATTCCTCAACGCGATTAAATTAAGAAACCTCTCTTTCTTCATCGTGACTAATACATCAGTATTTTCCCATGCAAAAAGGATGATGCAACTTTTCAACTCCTAGCACCTACCAAAATCTCTACAAAAGACATCATTTATATATTTTCTGTAAATCTTAGCATTATAATCCTATTGGAGTGTAATTGCTGTGGCTAATATTCTTACCCTGTTATGAAAATGCTCAACATAAATGTGGCACTGAGTTGTTAAGATAATACATGATCATGCTGTGAGAGGGTAATACCTATACAATAGCCCTTGCCAATACCATAAATCTCTTTATTAGACAACAACCTATTACAGGAGATCTACTTAACTGTTTCCCTACTTAGAGGGCCATTTGGTGTTACAATAACAAGCTGACTTTTCACATTAGCAAGGATTAGCCAGTATAAATAATAAATCGACACCGAGTTGCTGCTCTTTTAGATATGGTAAATCTTTCCTGGTGTTTAAAAAGAGAATCCAAACTAAAACCCTAAGACCACGTTAGGCTGAACATATGTTAAGTTTAAAGTTCTGTTAGTTTAAACTAACAGAACAAAATCAACTCTTGAACCAATTTATGTGGCAGATTTATTACAGGAGAGCATGTTATGGAGAGCTGTTTCTGTTTTATGGAATGTGCATGCATACTGGTTTATTTCCTAGCAGCATCATAGCAAATCATCTTTAAATTTACTGAAATATTTTAAAGTAAAATGATTGCCACCATTTTTTCCAGAGATAAATAGTGCAGAATTCATCTAAGTACCATCTATTATGCTTCTTGCTCAGCAAGCAAAACTGCATTATAAATGAATTATTTTCTTCTCTGAAGTCTTAACTTTTCGAAGGATCATACACTTTCACCATCCAGATAACTGTAATACAAATTCTAAAACCTGCAATACACCAGATCATTTCTTTCATTGTGCTAGATTAAGGAAAATCACTATTTAGAATAAGTATTTCTGATTCTTCAAGCTGGTCTTTAAGTTACAATTTACAAATAAACTTAGGTTATGATATTCCTTGCTTTTTGTTGTCAATATTTTTCTAAAGCTTAAGACAGCAATCCTTACCACCGTTTGCCTGCATTAGTCCGACTATGAATTCATCAATCATATTTGGATGAGACTCATTCACCTTATTATATTTTATAATAGAGAAAAAGCAAAATTAACAGTTAGCCTTGCATCTGCAATCACCTTGATTATGATTCATAACACTGCTTGTGTAAATAGAAAAGACTTACCTATTGCTTTTTGGCTAGCACACTACACTGCATGAGATGTACCGAAGACCTGAAAGTACTGTGTTGTCTCTCTCATGCTGACATGACATTTTTAGAACGAGAGAAGACAGTTTATGCAACAAAAATGTGCTTCCCATCATACAGAGTACCAAAACTGTCCTCTTGTACTTCGACATGCAAAAATTGTTTTCCTCAGTTCCTTTCTAAGCCTTCAATAAAAAGGCATTTCTTTGAAATATGAATGATTTCTAAAGTCAGCTTTTGCTTACTGACGTTTTAAAAATTTTGCCCATTGTTATTTACTGTTACTGATGGACAGCATTTTTAAAAGCTATCATCCAGAACCTTTCTGCTCCACATAACAGAGAAGGCACTGTGAAATGAAATTGTACTTACTGGAAACAATTCAGCCCTGAATGCCTTGATTACCCTGATTATCTCATATACAAGCTCCCTCTGCAGGTAATAAGAAGAATGAGCAAAAATATGTGAAAAATGTGGGTAACAGCCAGCATAGCAACCCAAATAATCAGTCATTATTTTAAAGAAACTCCCCCAGAAATCCCTCTCCAATGTTACCCGACATAAGGAGTTAACACAGAAAACATTCTTTTTTTCTTTCCAGCTCTGTGTCTCTTCTTGTCCCCTCAGAAAAGTTAAACATTCAGCTTTAGTCTTTCCTGTATCAAAATACACAGATTTCTTTTTCAAAGTCACCTAAATGCTTTCAAGGCAGGAAAAAAAACAGAGAAGAAAAGAAAAAAAGGAAAAAAAAAATTGCTCTGCTTACCCAGAACCAAACAGAAATGAAAGACCACCCCAAACAAGTAAACAAATTCATCCTATCTGATGCATCTCCCTAACCCAAAACCAAACAAACATCAGCATCCCTCATTCTACTTACTGCTGGGAGATAAAACCCAATGCCACTTTCAGATACAATTACACATGCACTCCACCGAAGTTTAAAAAGCAGCTGAACTGAATGTTATCTGGAAAATTAAAAAAGTCTCTATCAATTTATATCAAATTATGAAGCAACTACATAGTTTTCATCCAACTGGAGGTAAACCGCTTTTCTTCCAGAAGACATTACCCTTACCTTAAGATGTCTTAAGTTTGTTCACCGTAATAGCATGAGCTTTCTAGATAAAAATCCCTTCAACGCAAATGGGAAAAAGCTTCAGTGAATGAAGCTATAAATATTAAGCAGATCAAAATTAAGCCTTTGTCCTACGTAACCTTTAGCACACACTCAAAAAACTGGAAAGGCATGAGGCAACAGTAATTTCTCTTCTAACATGGAAAGAATGAAAGTATGCTTGTGGTTTTGTTTCTCTTACAGAGCCAAATCCCACTTTCTTTACTTCTGCAAGTAGTGCCATTAGACTTAAGAAGAATACTCATAAAATAAATGCATATGCAAAGGGCATAAAGTCACATATGCCCCATGTGACTTTAATTTTAAGTGGAAAAATAAACTCCAAAATATAACCTTTCGAGGTTTCAATGTCAGCTTTAAAAAAAAAAAAAAATAGTGGAAATAGACTCATGATATTATAGTATGGCTACAGTCACTACATGGGACAAATGTAGGACAAATTTGGGGTGTTCAAAATGATGAGACTGCTGCCTACAGAGCTCTTCTTTGCTGCTGGAATATCTTTAACAGTGGATCCACAACCGGTTATTATCAGATACTATTATACACCTCCTCAAATGAGGGAAAGAATGAGGAAGCAAAAAAAGGGGGGAGGGGCGGGGGGGGGGGGGGGGGGGAACTAACATTTTGGAGAGATGATGCTCTATTCAAGCACCGATTAAGATTATTGCCTGAAGGGCAAAAGGATTTCTCCTCACTTTCAAATTATGTCAGCAGCTCCCCTCCCTCTCTAAAGTAACTCCCAGTCTCAGTCCATTTTCCTGGCACAGCAGCTCAGCCAGGAATACATCTCAACTGCGGAGGCACCTTCTCTCCTTTAAGCACTTTATACTGATTTACACAAGAATCAGCCTCACCAATTGACAGTCTCTGTTTAAGAAATACCTACTAGACTGAAGAAAATCAAAGCTGCAGAAGACACTGCCCTTCAATATTTAAATGACAAATTTACCGATGAAATAGTTATGAATTGGTCTTCTAGAGAACACTCACTTTGTTCACTAGAGAACACACAATGAAGATGCAATCATTATTCATTCTGGGAAAGCAAAGTTTTCCAAATCGGCCACTTTGCGTAGAAAAAGTCTAAATTAAGCTTAGAAGAATGAATAAAAGGATGTCTGGATCATACAAAAATAATTCTGCCTACCATCAACACAGGCATCGGGAATTTGCCAGAGAAATGCAGAGTCAACAGCAGAACTTGCTCTCGGGAATCTTTCCTTAAAATGTCACTTTATTTAGAAGCAACACTGCCTATTGCAAGAGAGCTGTTTCTGAACACCGTTCACACCAGTGTAGACTGCTATGCCGTAAAAAATGACAAATATTATACTATAAGAGAATATATAGAAAGGTGAACTAAAGTCTCCTTCTGGCATGTGATCTCTCTCCACCACTGCAGTACTAATTTCAGAGTAAGGCTCGCTCTCTATTTACACCAGATCCCATCAACAGCAAAGCAAGCATGATAGTCAGAAGCAAGGTCGGTCATCCCCTCCCCAGCTGCCAGAAACAATTTTTAACAGTAATCGGCGTTAGATTATTCTGTCATCTAGATTCAGAGCAATAATCAGTTTGAGGTGTCAACTGATAGAAAAATACCAACAGAGGGCACAAAGGAAAGCAGCAGCCTACCCTAAATGAGAGATTTGGGCTTTTATCACATCCAGAGGCAACTAAATAAACAGAAGTAGCCTAATTTTTAAAGCACAGTTCTCCAGTGATAAATTGTTTTGCTGCTACTTTGCTGAGATTATCTTTTTTTTTTTTTAATAGTTGCAAATAGAAACCTAACTGTACCTTAAGGAGATACACCTTTCTAGCAGCGGTGCACATGGAGTGCTCAGCTGCTCCCTACACTGTCTCCACCACAGAAAGCGGTGAAGAAGCCCAGGAAATACAAAAAATTCCTTCTTTACTATCTTCTTTACCATAAAAGGTATGAACACTCCCAACTCCTAATCTAAGCATCAACACATCCCTAATTTAAGAATTAACATATTAAACACACTTTTTATTTGTACAGTATCAGAATTCAAGATCTTAAATAGCAGTCTTCATTCCTGTTATTTCATTCCAGCTTTTGTAGCTCATTGTGGCCAAGTAACACATCATTAAAATATAAACATAGTATAAAAAAACTTATATACATTGATCAGTGTCAATTCAACCTGCATTACATTTTTAAAACTGTTCCACTTTTTCCCTGTATTGCTGCTTGGGCAAAAGGAAGTGTCTTTCTTGGGTGGTAAACACATTGAAAAACACTGTTGAAGTGAAAAGACAGTAATTTCAGAGTTATTTAGTGCACCAAGGGACAAAACAGGCAGACCTAGACTCTACCATATTTGTATGAGGAAATAGCATAAGATAAATCTCCTATGACAAAAACCTGCATTACGTTAAAAGGAAAATATTCTTGATATTGCATCTACGTAAGAAACCTAAGTAGCTTCTTATTAGCTCTAACTAGATTTTCTCCGAAGCTAGCCACTTTCACTACTGAAATACAGACATTGATACTTAAATCTTTTTGTGTAAATGTTAGTGTTTATAATGTGCTCCTAAGAGATTAAGATTAGAAAAAAAAATAACCACACAACCAAGACAGGCCCTATTTTTCTCAGCCCATGATCACTTGTCAAGCCATGATTAATGCTGTGCTCTGTAGAGGGAGACATTACATCTAGGCTACAACAGACCTAAATTTTACCCTAAGGCAGAAGTCTGATTTAAACATCTCTATTCAAAGTGACATTTGTCCTCTCTTTTCAACCAGTTTCCTCTGAAATTCCAGTAAACTGACTTTGTGACCTACAAATGGTCCATTGATTCTAACTTGTAGTGTTGCCTGTCCTTGTAGCAAAGTTAGTTTTGGTGACTGAATGAAGCAAGATGTTATGCATTCAAGAAAAATACAGGAGCAGAGTCCATTAGGTGCTCTATTAAATGCTCGGTTGGGTAAGAGTGACTAGAATTTACGGCTATAAGGATTCTAGCTTACACAGAAGAGCTAAAGATAAATACTGAGGTCAACATTAAAAATCAGAAAATATTTTTTATATTCAGAAGTAACTATGGCCTTCATATTCTGAGGTGATGAGCAAAGATATTTTTTTTTTTTGTCACAGACAAGAACACGGGCATAGTCAGGGCCACCCTGAAAAGTAATTACATTTTATCTCTTGCCTTTCACTCTGAAATGTCTGCTAAGGTATTTACATTTGTCTGTTACAAGAACAACAAGCTATACAGGAGAAAAAACTAGTTGTGATCACTTATCTCAAGTAAATACTATTTCTCCAGTGAATGGTATTATTCCATCTATTTTATAAAGTTATTGTTAGATCCTCTGATTTATCTGTAACTGCTATTGTAGGAATAAAAATAAGACATGCTTATACCTTATAAAGAAATAGCCAAATAGCAGACCTGGACATGTAGAATAGTCAATATCTTTCTTATTGAACATGAAAAATGGCAACGTTTGATAATATTAAGCAATTTAGACAGTGCTGGCAAGTTCCTACTAGCCAAGGTAATCTTATTTCTGGTGCTTTTCAGGGTAAATTGATTTTTTTTCCCTCCTCTTAGCTGCTCTGATAATTGAACAAATTTATACAAGTGTGGTGGGATTTTACTTAGCAGATGACACACAAAACATTCCCCAAACATGAAGTACCTTACTCATAAAAACCAATTTTTGTTGTAATTAAGCAAACTGTATTTAAGCTTGCTTTGTGCCAGGATAACAATCAATAGCATTTTGTTGGAGACTGCACTCTACCTGCAGGTGTTAAGCACTGTGCTTGCTTCAGTCAGGCTGCAATGCTTTTGATTATTGTGCCTTTCTAAATAATTTGAGTAAACAGCAGGCTAGAGTAACTTGAAACATTACAGCACCTTATGAAAATCAAAAAGAAAGAAATCATGACATATGCAGGTTACACGTTCTTCTAAGACCCATAAAATACTCCATTTAATGTAACGATCCATAACCTGGAGACGCTATGATTCCAAATTTGAAAGCTTTTTTTTGTGGTTTGTTTTGGTGTTGTTTTTTTTTTTTTTTCCTAAGGAATCAATTTCTGGTTAACTATCAGTTTGTATCTAGAGAATCCTGTAAGACCTTACCATTCATTAAGGAAGTGTATTTCTATAACTAAATCGCTTATAGTAACTGACAGAATCTTCACAGCCTGTGCTGTAGAAACACATCTCATACATTACAGGTTGAAAAAAACCATGAAATCCAAGAAAATTATCTGTTGAAAAGGGCTTTAAGCCTGTCATCTTTCACCTTTTTAATGAAGAATGTTAAAAAGAATCATATATGCTAAATAAAGACTGGAAGTATTTTCTAACCCAGGTACAGATTCACATTAAATCACAAGTTACCAATATTCCAACAGAGCCACCTACTAGTTTTATTTTAAGGACTGTTGGAAACAAAATGCAGCTATCTTTGAAAACTATTTAAATATTAAACATGATTGTTAAGAGTATTGAGAATGGCCTTAAAATAGCTTTTTGTTTTTCCAGTTTTCCTGACATCCAATTACAACTGTGATGGTTTAAATCTTTTACTTGTTTCAAACCGAGGGTTTTAAAAAAAATAACAGACAGCTTTTAAGTTTAAAAGCTGCACATAAATACTTAAAAAGGTGAATTTCTTGCAATTTCAAATCGCTTTTGTACATCACAAACATCAATCCTATAAAATGCTTCGAAAGAGTCTGTTTAACATGACATCTCCAAGTAACATGTCTGACTATAAATTTCACTAGCCTCTGCTCTAAAGTGTATTGCTTTATAACTGACTGCTTGTCTACCTATGCATGAATATGATTTCAATTATATACCAGATGCAGTTTAACTTCTCTTGCAGTTCACCAGGTAAAGTCATTAATTGTTACTTCCAGTTCTTGTATTATCAGTCATCCACAGATATTCCTCAGTGGAAATGTAGAGGAGACATAGAGCATTTTTTGCTATAAAATACCTCCAGGTGTTTATTGGTAGGTTGTTCTTCATTATAATTATTAATATTATTATTATTATTAGGCATGGTGCTATCATCAGCAAGAGCCGTACTAGAAGTTGACAGTATTTTCTTACGTGTATGTCAACATCTTAGGTGGACACAGGATGAGTGAGGGCTTGGAAATACATGAACTTTTTAGACCAAATTTCAGTAAAATCTTACAATGATGTTTCCACCCTCTCTAAACATTAAACAATTATTTATATTGGACGGATATTATTTTTTTGTATGAATTTATGACACACTATATAGAAATGTATTGCAAACATAACTTTGATAAATATTTTGCCTAACTAGAGACTTCTCTTTCCAACAGCCTTATGGAAAATGACGGACCTTTCTAAAAAGCTGTCATTCAAGACTGTAGCATTTTTCATCATAACTAGTTACATTTTAAAAATATATATTAATCAAAATGTCATATCCACATAGTGCATTTTCAGAAATAAAAATAATCATATTATTACATATTACTAACCGTAAAGACTACAAACTCCTAAGACTATACTACCTCGCTTATTTAAATTTTAATAAGGTGCTTGCTTACTAGAGACTAGAATTCCTGAGTAACCCCCTTTCCTGACTTTATGCATTAAAAGCAATAAGAGATAAATAAAACATTGAGAAAGCTTCTGAAGTGATCAAATAAGAACTAAGTAAGCAAACTTTGTTTTTTTTAAAGCTCTCCTCTTGCTCATTTTAAGAAGGGAAACACCCAGAAGCCTGGTGTTAATGTCTCTGCTGATTGTGAAAATTGCAGCAATAAAAACTCCAACTGCTTGTCTTAAATTAAGACTTGCAAGACTACATGTGAGATCTGTATCTTTACATTAGTTTTTATAACATTTGGAAGTTTGGTTGCCTGCTTTGATGTTGGTCTATTAATGAGCAGGGGAGCCAAAAGCCAGAAAAAAAATGTTTACTGGAAATTCTCAAGTCAAAACCTGAAGTAATTGGTTTGTTCTACCCCACATGATTCAATATCCTGATTCCCCCAACTACCAGCTCCTTGAGCTATATGAACGTCTACGCTTTTTTGCTGTTGCCAACACATAGTAACCCACAGTGATTGAAAATGGCAGCTGAAGTGCTGCTGCAGCACATTAATTTTGCTCCAAGTGGTCCAATTTTGTCATCTGAATGTCGAAAATCTTCTTTCCACTACCCTTTTTTTTTTACCTTCAGAGATTTGTTGAGTTTGGGGTTGCCATCATATAAACCAAAGTGCAACATTTTCAAGAGAATTTTTAGATTATCCCTAACAGCTGAAAGGATAATGCGCTTTCTTTATGGCACTCCGCATTCAAAGCAGACTAGTTAACAGCAACTTAAGTGTGATAATGGCAATTACATCAATATGTTCCTTTTATACCACCAAAAGGTACTACTTCAGACAGCTGAAGACATTAGGTAAATAAACTGCTGAAAATTACCTGAAGGTAATGACACGCAATTTTAGGACCACTAAACACATTTATTTACAAAATGCCCAAATGGTCGTGTCCATTTAAGAATAACAAAAATCTATATAAATTATTTCATTAACTGCAGGGTTTTTCACCAAGACATAGCATATATACTCAGCTCCTTCATTAAATGAAAGGAAATTGAAGCATGAGTGAAGACATCCTACTCTAAAGGCACATCACTTTCATGGCTTAAAAAGAGACACACACACACACACACACACCCCCCTCCAAACCATCAAATGGAGAACCAGAAGAAAAAAAAAAAAAAAAGAAAAAACAACATACCAGACCAAATGCCACATACCAAGCACTTAAACCAACTTTTTAAAAACACAAAATGTACGTTTCAATATCGGTATCATTGAAGTAAAAGGTTTGGAAGGAAGGAATAGGCAAGGAAGGCATAGGAAGTTCTTTTTTTGCCAGAGACATAAACCAGAATACAGTCCCCAAGAAACATCTGGTCCCTGGAAAAGGTCCCAACTTATTGACAGATAACTGGATTTTGCTTGGCTTTTGCGTTGCTATATTATGAATATTGACTTGCAAAGATAATAACAGGGTAGGCCGGGCCACATCCCCTTGCAAACTCAAGGAAATAGTAACAAAAGAACGAAAAACTGCAAATATGTAGTCATGTAAAACAACTTACAATGCGATAAATATACTACTACACAGCCACCAAATCAGCACCCCTGCCATACTTGGTTTCAAATTATTTATTATAGGGCAATACTAACCGCAAATTAAGTTATCTTAGTAAACATTGTATCACTGATTAAATGAGATTACAGGAATTACTCATTTTCACTTTTTCTAGAATAAAAAGGAAATGGAAGCATATGGCCGGTGGCGATCAAAACTTCTTTCCAAACTCTCCATAAAAAATATCTATTATTCCAGCCTACCCACCCATTAAGGAGGGAAGCATATTCGTTTCAAAGGTCTGGAATCGAGAGGTCTTTTATTACAAGATTTCATTTGTTTCCTGAAGTAATTAGCAGGTCTTCCCCACTGAGTCCCCGCACGCAAGTACCGTGTAGGCCATACCCAGAGCCCGAGCGCGGTAGAAAGGGCTTTCTAAATCCCCCTAACAGAGAGGAGACATCAGAAACCACGCAGCAGTGCCTGTCATAAAAGGTCACTTTTTTCCCTCGGAACAAACCATTAATCAATAGAGTGTAATTGT
Source organism: Astur gentilis (assembly GCF_929443795.1). Classification (NCBI taxonomy): domain Eukaryota; kingdom Metazoa; phylum Chordata; class Aves; order Accipitriformes; family Accipitridae; genus Astur; species Astur gentilis. The sequence continues at coordinate 15,619,133 of NC_064887.1, read as the reverse complement.
CCGAGCGCTCGCAAGGGCTCTGCAGCGAAGGGACCTTGTTTTTCACTGGCATAATTGCGAAACAGCGAAAGTTCAGAAACATAACCCAAATCCACCTCCCCATTTTACCCCTTTACAATTCCCACTGCCCTTTGGGCCTCTGCTTGGAAGCAAATGGAAGACAAGCTGAAGTTTTCTCAATTGAGCCGGAGCTAAGAAACCTTTGATATGCTAATACCCTCCTTCAAACGGTAAGAATTCACACTTGCATTAATTCAAACAATTTCTGCAGAATGATGCGAAATGGCACCTCTTTTCGTGGCAAGCAACAAAAGGAGGGAGCCGGAGCGTCTGAGGAAACCAAACAGCAGAACATTTGTTCTGCAGGGCTCCTTCCGCTGCGCACAGGGGCATTTCTATGCAAAGAAAAACACACCTGAGCACCAGCAGATCGCTTTACTTTCTGACAAACCACGTTCAAACCCCAGCAGGGCTGGCGCAGACTAACAACAAGATGTTATTTTTAGAGCCAGACACAGCAACGGTGCCTCATGACACACTCTGTTTTCTGTCTCCAGATGGCCCCAGATTTCTACATGTTAAAATAAATAGAAATTAAAAAAAAAAAAAAAAAAAAAAAAAAGTTGTTCTCACTCCACAGCCGACAAAGGGTAATTTATTCCTCCTCCCAAAGCCACCCCCCCCACCCCCACCCCCCACGGGCTGGTGGACGGACGCTCGGTCGAGTTACAAAAATAAACCCGCAACAGGTAATTATTTACTGAACGGATGCAACTTTCCCCGCTGCGCGATGCGGGCCGCCGAGCGCCGAGTCGCGGCGGGGCCTGCTCCGCGGGCGGACCCCCGGCCCCGCGGCCCTCCGCGGCGGGGCGGCCACCCGGCGGCGGCCGGGGGCTGCGTGGACCCGCCGCGGCTGCCGCAGGCCCCTCCGCAGGGCTGGGGGGATGAGGGGGGGTGGGCGGCCCGGCCCGGCTCGGCGCGGGCGGAGCGCGGCCGTGCGGGTCGTCGCCGGCGCCGCGGTGCTCCCGCCCGAGGGCCGCGGCCTCACCGAGGGGCACGTCCCTCCTCCGGCGGCGGCGGGGACCGGCAGGCGGGGGTGGCGGCGCCCGCGGGAGTGCGGGGGGGGGGTGTGTGTGGGGGGGGGGGAGCAGCGGCCTCGGGCACCGGCAGGCGAGGCAGACCCTGAAGTTAAGTGTTTCCCCGGCGGCGGCTCGGTGGGGACCGCCAGAAGTCGGGAGCAGGCGGCGGCCGAAGCGAGCGGCGGGGCTGCAGCGCGGGGCTCCGCTTACCTCTGTCTGGGAGCCGAAGGCGGGCCGGGATCTCTCGCCCCGGCGGGACCCGCGAGCCGGGTCACCCCCCCCCGCCCCGAGCGCAGGGCTGCGGGAGAGCGCGGCGGAGTTAGTCCCGGGGCTCCGGCGGCGGCGGCGGCGGCGGCGCGGGGAGCGGGCGGGCGGGCGCCGGGCTCGGGCGGGGAGCGGGAGGCAGCTGGCTCTGCGGCTCGGCGGGCTGGGGCAGCGCAGAGCAGAAGGCGGCTTCTCCTCCAAGCAGCCAGCCGGGAGGCTTTTCTGGGGCTAAGTCAACATTTTCCTGCAGCTTCCGACACTCCGCTCCGCACGAAACGTACGATACAGCCAGGCTCCCGCACGCACGCACACACACGCAAAAAAAATAAATTCGATTTTTTTGGAGGAAAAAAAAACAAACGAAGCGGAGGGGACGACGAGCGCAGCGCTCAGTGTGTGTGCCCAGCCTTTGGAGTCCTTTCTGTGCAACGATCAGGACGCGATGCCAGCAGCGGGAGTAGCGGGGAACAACTCGAAAATGTTACAATGGACCCCCCCTCCTCTGTGTCTCTCGCTCGCACCGACCGGATTTACATCTCCCGGGATGACATTCTGGCCTCTGGCGGGGTGCGGGTCCGGCCTCTCCTCGGATTTTCTCCTCTTCCTCCCGGTGCTGCTGCCCCGCCAGCGACTGGAGACCGGGCGCCGGGCGCTGAGCTAGTAACGCGCGCAGCAATGGGAAAAACCCAAAACAAACACACCAAAAAAAAAAAAAAAAAAAAAAAAAAAAAAATCCCAATGAATTGTATCGCAGCCTCCTTTTTGCTCATGCACCTCTCCGTGTGTGACTGGGGATTGCGAAGTCCTGACACAGACTCTCCGCCGGCTCTGAACTGGAGTCACCTCCAGCCTCCTCCCCCTCCAATCTCCACCCCCTCTCCCTCCGCTCCCCACCCCTGGGCTCAGCTAATCATATAAACATATTATCACGTAGAGCAGCACCGGCAAAGGACAAAAATCTCTCCCTTCCTGCCTTTTTTTTCTCCCCCGCCCCTTCTTCCACCCGAGGGGGGGGGGGTGAAGGCTAATAACAAACGGCCGGCCGCTCGGCACCAAAGGCCGAGCAGCTCGGCTGCGCGCCAGCGCTGCCCGCTCCCCGCCCCAGCGCCGCGGCTGCCGAGGGGCCGCGCACCGCCGCGGAGCCGCCCGCCCGCCCGCCCGCCCGCCGCCGCGGAGCCGCTGGGCGCCCCTGCCCGGCGCCTCGGGCCCCGGCGCTTTCCCGGGCCTGGGGCCTGGGGCCTGCCGCCGCCCCCTCTCCCTTCCCCGGCGGCTGCTGGCGCGCTGCAGGCCGGCAGGCGTCTCCGCGGCACTTTCTCCTTGGCCGTATCCTCCAGCGCGACCGCGCACCCGAACTTGTGCGGCGGGCCCTGGCTCGGGGGCTGCGCGGAGCGGGGCTGCCCGGGCCGGGCCAACTCACTGCGCCACTGCGGGCCGCCCCCCCGGTCTGCGCCCAAAAATAAGTCACCGGGCCGGGCGGCTAGCGAGCGAGAGCAGGCGAGGGGCGGGAGGAAGGGGGATCTCCGCTCCCCGGCGCGTTGGCGGCTCTTTTGGCCCCTTCCTTTCCCTTCCCTTCCCTTCCCTTCCTCCCGGGGGAAGGGCCCGGCTGCCGCCCGCCGAGCGCGGTGCGGGGCGCCGCTGGGCCCGCACCGGCCGCCAGGGCCGGCGCTGCGAAGCACGGCGATGCGTTCGGGAAAAAAAACATGTCAGGACAGGGTGAACGGCACTTGGAAACGATTTAAAGGATGCCGAGTTGACTCACTCCCGTGCTCAGAGACAAAACGCAGTCTACTAGCGCTGCTGCGTCCCTGCCCAAAATCTGCTCTTGGAAACCAGGCTCTGGGGGCGGCGGTACGGTCGGGTTGTTTCCCTCCGTCCTGATGCAAAATCCCGAGGATGCGCTCTGACCTTTCAGGATGCGCAACGCGAACAATTCCCAGCTCTCAAGGTCGGGGAGAAGCAGCTGGGCGCTAGCGAGGGCTCGTTTCTGGGGGGAGCGCGGCGCGGCCGGACCCCGGGGGGGGGGGGGGGGGGACGCGGGCGGCTGGGAGCGCCCGGCGGCGCTGCCCGCCGGCTCCGCGCTGGGCGAGGGCTGCTCCGGCCCGGCCCGGGGCTGCGGGGCCCTGGGGAGAAACCGAGCTACGGCCGCAGGTCAAAGCAGCGCAGACCTGTCCTGGTGACTCCCCCCTCCCCCTGGTTCGGGGCTTTCTGGTGTTTTTTTTTTTTAACTGCCCCCTTCCCTTTTCTAGCTGCAGCACTGAAATGAAATCCTGTCAAGGGAATCTACCCGCAGAATCGCATGCACGGATGGGACCGCTCGGGGCTTGGTCAACTCTTTTAGGTCCAAAGCATATTGACAATTCAGCTTAAAACACCCACACCGCACCAGGAAATCAGGACCATTACCTTTGCTAAGGGTAATGATTAGGTCTTAGCTTCATTATTTTGACTTCTCTGCATACCTGTGCAATTAGCGTCCCTGTTCAGACAGTTGTGACATGTATTAAGGAGAAGCATGACATGGTTAAAAGGAAAGTGGATCTTTAAGACCTTGCGACATGAGGTAGGAAGAATGATAGAGCTGGTCCAGGGCTCCTCAAAGCCACATTAAACTTTCAACAGTGCTAGCATTAATCCCAGGGATTAGTATCTAAAAATCGCTGAAATACGGGCATGCCGTAGCCACTGGGGCATGCTGGCCTGCCTCAACTCACAGTACCTGTCGAGGGCACTGGGGAGTGGAGGAGCAGTCCCAGGCTTCTAGGACCAAAGGAGGTGTTCTGCCATGGTGAGCAGTGCACCTTCCTCAGGCCAGTTTCAACTGGGTTAAATCTGCCAACTGCCTCAAAACCAAACTCAGCATGGGAGGGCAGGAGATCGTGTGTCTGTGTGATAGTTTTGTACCTACTATATATAGTTGAAAGTTTTAAAACTGGGGAAAAAATAGAGTACGTGCTCTTTAGCTACATTTTGCTCCCACAGTAACCCATTCTTTTACGTCCTTTGTGTATCCCTACTACAGTCGACTGCTCTTTCTTGCTGAAAATATCCTTATAAATGTATGTATAAACCCTAAATAACCCCTTATGCATTTCTAACAGAATTAAATCATACAGGCATCTTAATGTATTTTATTAGAAACTGATTTTCATTGAAAGGGTTGGATGCATCTGTCACAGAAACATGCTTAAAAGGAGGGACATAGAAATATAAAGATACACATATTGATCAGCTATCATTTTACTGGCATTTTAAAACATATCATTAACAAATCCTCCTTTTTTTTTTTTTTTTTTTTTTTTGTCAAATAAATGTAATTGCAGGTAAGCAATGATAGCCCTGAGCTAACAGCCTTTTCTTTAGTTGATGAGAGCAGGATTTAGTCAGAAAACAGTCGAGACTAGAAGTTTTATATGGGGTTGGCGGTTTTCCTTTGAAAGGACGTGAGAGAGAGGAATTCTTCTATTTGGAGCAAAAAGTCTGTTGGTTTCTGTAAAACTTTTTTACCCACAAAAAGACTGAAAAGAACTGCAGAGCTAGGCCTTGTGTTAATATTTGCTGAAGTCGAAGTGAATTCACCTACGTGGATTCAACTGCAGGATTGAAGTTTATTTTCCCCCTTTTCATCAAAAACTTCTGGAATCATATTTCTTTCTACATGCAGAAATGGACTGAGTTTTAAACAATTGGTAAAAATGCAGACAGAGACCTTTCAGCATTTGTTTTGAAAACACGTGCTTCCATTAATTCTCATTAAATCTGGATTGTAAGAATACCTGGCAGAGGTGCATATGGTTTGGCAAGTAAAATACTATTATTCAAGCAATTAATTTTCCTTAACATGAATCAGCATCTGTTTCTTTAAAACAGGAAAATTGTACACACATATACCCATGGCATACTTGAATCTGATACTTTAGTTTTTACTCGGCCACAGTTATTGCCAGATTTGAATATTAATGTATAAGAAGGAATTATAATGAATCAAGTTTATTTTCACCATTAAAACTGCCTACTTTTTGCTTTTTGCCATATCCCTATAAAATATGTATCTCATTCCATATGGATGCCACAAGTGAGTTCAGACAAGTAGATTTTCCTTAAAATCTTGCTTTGCTGCAACACTCCATAGTACCTAGCTTGAAAACTCTACAAGAAATGCTGTAATCTTAGCAAAATCATTTGATAATGTTTTATTTGCCTCTTTTACTGATGTTAAATTTTGTAACATTTCATGTTAAGCTGTATATTCTGTGTGGATTGCTCTCACGTTGCTTTGGTGAACCTGCTGGATCATGTCCTTGAAAAACTAAAAGCAAATCCGTAGTAATTTTTTTAAATAATCACAAGAACTGTGTATCAGCTAGCATTTCTAGGTACTATATGTAGGACAATAACAACTGGAAAAGATTTAACTGTCAGCTGTGTACTTGAAGGAGGCACATCTGAGAAAGATGATTTAACTTGCGGCAAAAAATTAGCCAAATTATGATGTCTGCAATATGATCTTGTAGACTCCACTAGAGGTTTTTCTGCCATAGAATTGCAGCTTACATCTGCCTATTCTTAAAAAGGTTAATTTAAAGTGGTTTAATATCTCGATAAATAATATTTTGTATTGCCTTAAGTGTCAGTTCCCCCATGAGAAATGGTTTACACAGACTTTATGCAACCGATTTTTTTATTACTGGAGTTTTATGACTGAACTTTAAATACTAGCAACTGACATTTCCTCCTATCTGTATGTACTCCTGTGAATAACGTAACAATGAACTTATAATTAGATGTAATGTTAGCAAAGACTGACAGAAGAGGTTGTATATACGTGGTGCAGTAGCATCAGCTGAAACTGGTGTAATATAAAGGCACGGTTTAATTGGTAAAATGTAAAGACACGGGGGTTTTTACATGGTACATGGAAAAGTAACAAACCATTACATGATTTTACCATTTCAACATAAAACTGAAAAGGCAAAATTTTGCATGTTTTATTTAGGAAAATCCCCAATTAATTTTGCAGACAAATGTATGTAAATAAAGTGTGAATGATACAACCCATAAGAGGAAATGTCCAATGTATTGTCTTAAAAGTTGGGATATATATCTTGACAATAGCTGGTCTTTTAAACTAAGTAATTGATTTTAGTGTCACTTGGGAAAAAATGAAACCCATCAATAAAATAAGATAATTCTGCAGCTGTTCCTAACAAATAAATGTAATATGAATTTGCATTTTACATAGTTTACTTCAGTAATCAATTTTAATTACTCATAATCTATATCATTATTTAAGAAATGACAAAATCATTGACTTACTCATAACACTTGCTAATTGTTTTTAAAAATAAATTCTACACATGACTAAGGAAACACCCATTTCCATTTGCTTTATGTTAAATCAACATCTAACCACTCATGGTGATTTCATTCAAAGAAAACAGAAGGAACACATTAGCTGTGTGGTTAAAGAGATTGATGGGCTTCAAACATTTTAACCATGGATGTTTTTTTTCCAACTGTAGAAAGTCATGTTTTTAATTTAAATAGCTTCAAGAAAATGAAGATCATTTTATTCAACAAAGCTGTTGTTTCTTGTTTCTTAGACAGAAATTAATTTAATTTTGTTTAATTAAGTACTATTAGAAACAACCTTGTTCAGAGAAAATGCAGCTATGAAACAAAAGCTTGTGTATGCCATATTAACTAGGTGTTCTGCAACAGAATTTTTGTATCACATTAATAAATTATAAGAGATCAATATGATTTTTACCAGTGAATTTAGATGCAGTTTTTTACGTTCATGCTAAGACATTGCAGTTGCCTCTCCACTCTCTGAAAAGTAAATCTGGGGCAGCAACAGAGCTCAGTGCTATTGAAGAAGTACATTCCTTACTTTGGGCTTTGAGTATTTATGGGTGTATGTTGGTGGAGAAAAGTTTACAGTTTAATGCTGCAGGCATTTATAAAGGCCAAAGAGTTTTCAAGATTGAGCTGTTAGGAGTCACGTAGCAGAACACGTTTAAAAAGAGATGTGTGCAATTCCCTGTTTTCATATGAAAAGCTCAGCACAGAAGCTGAAACGATCATACCAGGAAAGGAACTACAGTGCTGAGCTTTTGGGGAAAGAGATATGTCATGAGATCCCAATTCTCCAAATAGTTTTGCACATTTCTAGGCTCTCTTTTCTCCAACTGCTATATCTGCATAGCCATTATTTCTGCATTTGGGCAGCAAATAATGTTTTTTTAAGGAAAGAAGCAAGGCTCAAGAGAATAGTAAGAAATTAAATAGATTTTTCTCTTTAAAATAAATGTAATTTTGCCTGGCAGGTGGGGAGCTCCTTCTCCTCCTCCCCCTTACACAACTGTATCATACATTTCGCTACAACTTTGCTAAATCTCCCTATCTCTTTCACTCAATAATTTGCAGCCAGAGAAGTACCCCATATCTCAGACTGGCACGTGTGGAGGTCACTGCGTATTCCCACCACCTCTGCTCATCTCTTGCTCCCCTACTGCTTGATATAACAGGCTGGGAAGCTTTGAAACTGAATGGGAGAAGGACTGGATGTCTATGTTAAACCCCTCTACCTCTTATGATTTGCTTTATCAAACTCCAATTGCAGATCTAGAACTTACATTCATTACAGAGTGCTTTTAACTATAATATTACCTAGGTTGCTGGCCACACTTCTGTTGCTTGTGTGTCACAAAATGAAAGGCGATGCAAAAAAGATAAACAAAGAATGGAGAATTCAAAGGCAAACCGTTGTATTTACAAGTATGAATCCACGAAGGCTTTTCTCTTCTTTCTCAAGCACCTAATATAATCACCCTAGGCACTGTAAAAATCTGTGTTCTTGATGGCATAGGCCAAGATTTGAAGAGTTATTAATCTTTATCTGCCCAGCTCTACAAACCCATAAAGATTTAGATACCTACGTTGGGGGTAAGGTTAAATTTATTTTCTTGAGATAGGATAAAATACCTCGAATTCTTGGACCACTGACCAGAACTCAGGCCTTCCCATTCCAATTGATTGCCCAAACCATTAAGCGACAGAGTCAGGTTCCCCCTGGTGCCCTCACTTTCTAGCCCAGTGAATCCTGAATCATTTTCCCCCTGGTGCATGACTTTAACAGGAGAAGTGGAGAATATCTCCATCTCCAATCAGGCTGTGGATTAGAGAACTGTTTAGCTGGGGAGAAATATGCATTTGAATTCCTTCAGGCAGGGGGGAGAACTGATCCTGTTTCACACACATTGGACAAGTCTCTAACTGCTGGTTGTAGAATAAAGCTATAGCTTTAAAAGACAGTGATGATTGCTGCTGGGTTTAGTGACAGGCTGGCTGTGTTGGTGGGTGTCAGGTGCTCTTAGACTATGACTGTCACCTTTGACTGTCACCTTTAACTGCTCACCTTTGTTTTACAGCCTTAGCAATGATGTAGGTGCAGAGGTCCTTAGTCTGGTTTATCTTGACTGAAGCAGCATTCGGCATGATGAGCGTTAGAGCTGTAGGAAAATTTCATATAAAAGCGTGGAAGTGCCTGTCGAACAGAGACATCTTCCTCAGGTAGGCAGCATTGAAGCAGAGGGGTTTTTTTAACTTAAGGGCTTAAATTCCTTCCACGCTTCTCTTTAGGAGTCTAGTTGTTGGAATTCTATACAATGCCCACATGAAAATCTGGTCCATAGTCACAATAATCAAGTCTAGAGATATAGTAAGAGGTTATGAACAGGAAAGAACAGGGTGCTCACAATCAATCATGAACAGAAAAGAACCTCCCATTGGGAATTCCTCACCTCATAACTGCAGCTTTCAAATTCCCATATCAAAAGGCAGGGCATAAGAGCGATATTTGCTTCCAAACTTGCATATTTCAGTTCACATACACTATTTTCACAGTGTGCCACTAGGTGTTATTCTGTAAGAACAAGGGGGGGGGGGGGGGGGGGGGGGTGTTGTTTTGTTTTTTAATTTAGGATTTTCAATTGGTAGCTTTAATCAAGATGATGTCTAAGTTGTGCTTTATGTACAGTTCATCTGGTTCTGCTTCCCAGTTTCCCATGCCACTCTGGAAGCGCTCATAACCTCAGTTGATTGGTTATACTTGCTTTGATTTTGTTTTGTGGTTTAAACCAAGGACTTGGTCTATTATGGGTTTTTTTATAAGAATATATTTTTTCCTCTTGGTCCTGATTGCCATTGAAATGCTGACAGTTATGTGATTGGCTCCCTCTGGAGCGGATACCAGAGATGCATCATGGATCACTGGTCAGAGAGCCTACAAACAGCAGCAAATTCAGTCTCTTCCCCGCTCCCCATCTACTTTGTACATCAGCACTGCTTTGCAATCCATCTCAGCTGGCACGGGCAGAGCATGGAGACGGAGACCCAGATTTGTTTCCAGGCTTACATCTTCTAGTTCACATTTTGTCACGCTTGTGTTACATTGCCAGGTGTAACTCTGGCAGCTGTAAGAACAGTCATTTTCCTTCACCGAAACTGCCTATAAAAGCCTCTGTTTCGGTAATGATTTGTTATACATTACAAACACCTGCAGCACATGGGAATTAATATCACTAAAGTATAGGGATCAAAGATATTCCACCTTTTTTTCTTTAATTAAATGATCATTTACTTCTGACAGACCTCGATGTTTTTGACAAATAGTATTTGAATCTGATTGAAGGTATGGTTACGCCTTTCTAAAAACACTGCAGTCAAAGAATGATATTACAACCATGCTCCTGTTGCGAGGAACATTGACTGACTGCTTAGTACTACTGCTAATTATAAATATTAAAATATATTCAATAATTAATTAAGATGCTATTCCCCGCCTCACTATGAGCACTGGCTGCTGTATGTTGAATAATCAGCACCAAAATATGATCTTTTCATATTGTAAATCATAGTACTACATTTAATATATCATTAAGACAACACACTAAGGCTTTTATTGCATGTTTGGAAAGCAAAGTGATAACTCCGTATGTATTTACACAGGAATGGGAGAATTTCCTGCATATGCAACCACTGAATCTTACTGAAGAATAAACCACAAATTTGCATCGTACCATTTAGGTGCCGAGTTTTGCCTTTCTGTTTTCTCTTCCTGTCGCCTCTCTGTATGGCTACATTGGTTTAATTTGCTTTCTTTAGAATTTTTGTTGATAGTAAAATTAATGTGCAAATTCCCTATCAGTTGTATATATTAATATAATTCCCTCTCAAATACAGCTCATTGAAATTAGCACTGGTAAAAGGTGAGATACATATTCATACAATTATTTACATAAATCCCATTCAGCTTTATGCACCCTAAGCTTTAATGCAAAGTATCTACTATCGCAGGTAATTTTAGCACAAGCAAAACAGCACATAAGTGACATCTGACTTCCCAAAGATTGGGTGTCTTTTAATAAATAGGTTATTTGAAGAGAAATAGTTCTGTAAGAAATTAGGTTTTTGACATTGTAATTTTTATGAGTAAAGATTTAATTTAATATTCTGCATATTTTAACTTTGCCACTTAGTGCAACCCAGGTTTGAGTTTCCAAGGAATTTATTGGTCAAAATTTATCACCTTGCAATCCATTATCATAGTAAACCTTACAAATTAGATCTTTTATTACAGTGCTAAAGTTGGCAGACCAACTCTATTCTGCCTTGCAATTGAATTCAGCTACATTTCCAAAGAGATTAGTACATATACAGTAATACATTTGTTTCCTTTCGGGAAACTAGTGTCTTTACAACCGAAAGTTGAAAACAGTGATGTATTTCTCCAATAAATGACACACAATTGGTTCTTTGCAAATTATATAAATTGTGCGTGACACCTGATTTATGATACAGTATAAGACAGTGTATTAATCTGTTAATAAACTAAACTTTTCAGTAAGAACTATAGTATGAAGCAACTTATAAGATAGCGTACACACTAGGCCAGAAAGTAAGTTTTCTAGAAATAAGTATATACTGGGAATTGATCTATGCAGCACAACATTTGTATCAGGTCTAGTGACAAAAATATCTTTAAAATCAGTTGCAATATGCATATTGATCTGTGGATTATATAGAATGCTAACTATAAGAACAGTCATTAGGTCATTATCTATATAGGTTTAGGAAATTAAGGCATCGTCTATTCCTTGTTGTGAAAGACGTTTGCTACTAAAAATATAAATTGACATCTACTATGTGCAGGTGCAGATTCTACTTAGCAATGCAGCTCTGTTTGTGTAAGTTATGTTTTCCCTAGTAAACAGAGAGGAGCTGCAAGGTCATGAAACAGACAATGGCACATATCTCAGAAGATTATGCTTTACTCTATAGACTTGCAATCTTTATATTTCCCTTCGCATAATGCAGCAACACATTGTGACTTATAGCAGTCTCTATTTTTCACAATTTTCCAGTTAATGAAAGTAATGTTTAAATACTCTGAAGTTAGATTATTAACTTCTACAAAATAGAAACAGATGTGTGTCTTAGTATGCCATTAAATTTATGATTTACATAGTATTCTTGAATACAGCTGAGCAGAGGCCAATGATTCTAATTTGCTCTAGATTTACAATAACCTGATCTGGTTTTTGTAAGTACTGAAACACTTTAAACAAAATTAGAAAGCCGTTGTGCTTTGTGTGATTAAAGATGCAATTCCCTTTGGGGTAATGAGAAGAGTTAGAACATGTTTCTTGCTTTATGGATGTTTCTATTATAAACACGAGTACCATATATTATGTATTTTTGTTACTATTTCCTTGTTTTTAATTATAAAATAAACTGATTGAGTTGTACTGGAGTTACACTGAAACAATGCCAAAATCTAGCTAAAGAATGCATACAGAGGTTCATAAAAATCCTTTAAAATTCTTCCAAGGGTCTTAAGATCTTGTTAGAAAAATACTAGTTCTTTATGGTTTGCAGAGACCAAAACATCTCTCTGATTTAAAACTGCACAATTTAAAGATTTATTTAAAAAGCTAACAGATTTCTCAGCTTATTAAACCACGTTAATGCACAAAATTTTACAGGACAAAGGTTCAGGGGATTCGTAGCAATTTACATCTGGAGATACAGATTTGCTGTATCTAATGGCAGAAGTGACGACTGGAATGAGTGTTATAATTTAAAACATGGTGTATCTGTGGGTAGAGATCGAGTTGTGTTGTTGCTTCACTGAATACTGAACTTTTTTAAAAAGAGGCAGAATGAGATTATATATGTCAGATATAAGCAAGTGACATGCGAGAGGAGTACCCTGTGTATGAATATTTAAGGCCTGACTCAAAGATTCTGAAAATCAGACGTTAGGCCTATAGAGATGTATGGACTCAGGGTTAGCTAGAAATGAAGTATTTCCAAACTCTAATCCGTGACTCTAAAAAGGATCTCTTTTGTGGCCAAAATGTACATCATTTAGCGTTGTAATTCACTTTTCACATGGAAAGGTGACGTAGCAAAGAAGTGTAAGCATCTGTTTCATAGGGACTTTTTATAATAACTTTTAAGGCTACCTCAACTGTTCTTTGCATATTGCCCCCCCCCAAATCAAATAGATTTTATGAACGTAGAAGTACCGAACCAGGCCTTTAATTTACATAGTACCCAGAATGTAATATTATTTCATTTATTATGTTATTCATTTGCTATTTTACATAATGCATTGAAGAAAACACATGCTCAATATTATATATTCATATTTAATCATACTACAATATATGTATTTATATTTATCTTTATGTCTGATGAAATGTTTAATATTATTAAACCTTTAATTTTAATTATATATAATTAACTATCATTAAAACAGGAGCATTACCTTTTAATAAAAATTTAATCATACATTTACTCAAGCACAGGATCAAAATGCTACACACGGAGGAGATGTCTTAAAAGTGATTGAATGCATTCAATTTATTTGGTCACTCACTCTTCCAGTGCACTTAGAGATTGCCATTTGTGTTTCACTCAAGAGATCTCCAAGGGTAAGCTCCCACACTCCTACTACGTTCTTTGACTTGGGATTACAGTGTGAAGACAGTCATGTAGACTGAGCCACAAGCATAGCTCTCAGCCTGTATGTTGCTCCAAATTCAGCTTTCAGTTTTACCACTCCACCCCCTGATAGTTATAGCATACGGTCTGTTACAGGTAATTTTTGCATTGGGCCATGGATTGGTGTAATGCAGCCCCGGTAGAATTTTTGACCCAGACAGACCGATGTGCATATATTTAATTTTAAGAACGGATGAGGATCGCTGTGGATTTTTTCTGGGGGATCTGACAACGGCAACTGGAATGAAAAAATGGTAGGAGAAAAATTTTCCATCATACATTGAGGCTGAAGTGCATGTAACTGGACTAGTTTTGTGGTTTCATCTGAACTTTCTGGGAAATATTTCTATTAAACACATAGTTACCCATACAAGAGGCATTAGGCTGACAACAAGAGATTGGCAAACATAGTAACTAATTCAAGTTTAAGTTGTGTCTAGGGAAGAATCAATATTAGAGAATTGTTTGTTTCCTTCTTGAAAAAATGAATATGGATGTGGAATAAGTTATTGGTGGGAATGAATGGCATTCAGGACATCGGAACCTCATACTTACTTTTCACCTGTAACTTAACATAGACTGGGGCCCCACTTCTGCAAACACATAGGTTTAGGTGAGCAAACTTTTGCTGAACCAAGACCATATCCCCAGTCCTACAAATAGTTATGCCTGTTATATCTCATCAACAGCATTAACTGAGGAATCACAGATAGAGGGAAATGTGTTATCTTGGGTCTCGGATTAAAACTGAAGGTGAGTTTTGGAAAAGGAGTTTTTAATTGTTCTGGTAAATTCATACTAACTCACTGAGTCCCAGAGTATGGAATTGTGTTTGCAGCAAACTGTCGTTCAAGGAGCCCTGTGTGATTAACTTGGAGGCTGGAAGTAAAAACTGCAGATGAGAATTCCATATGTCTGAGGCAAAGCACCTGAAAGGAAAGCTCACATTTTAATGACAGAGCATGGGATGGCCATTATAGGAATATATTGTATTGATAAAAAGGGAAAACACCTGGTCAACAAAGGTTTTGTAATTTTTTTTCATATTAGTTATTTTAAAGTCATATTAAGCTGTTGGAAGACTTCGGTTCATTATGAACACTCTGTTTCTTAAAGATGCTCAGTGAGTCTGGATGCACTTAGCATAATTTATTTTCCAATCGACTCTGAGTTGCCCAGACCTACTTCTATTGAAGTCAACATTTTTTTTCCAAAGGGAATTAAATCAAGTTTAATTTTTCTTCAAAAAGAGACTTACTTAGATTTCTTAATTGTCAATTTTCTTCAAATAATTACTGCTTGACAACATTTTTTAATAAATGAAAATCCAGTAAATTTTGTCATTCGTTATATTAAAGCCCACTCTAAAAACATTTGTCTGGTGCAATTACTCAGCAACTCAGAACAAGTGGGAAGTTCAAAACTGTATTTATATTGCTTTTGAACCTTCCTAATGTGATTTAAAATTACCTTATCCCAAAATACATTTAAATCTCAAAGGGGACTGTATTTTAAATGTTTCCGTGGCTGGAAGTCTTCATACATTAGAAAAATATTAACTGATGATACAATGGACCCTGTTCTACTCTTTTCTTTGTATTTCCCGGAGCTATTTCATATTAATATTGACATGGGTGAGACAATTCAACAAACTTCAGAGTGATAACGAGGGCATTTTGCAATGGCTCTCTTGTTGAGCAATGAAGCTGTGTAGAGAAGGGCAGATTTTGGCTATTCAGTTCTTGCCATTCTGATCACTATTGCATAAGACTCAGGTCAGAAAGTATAAGTGTCTAAAATCTATAGACTGCCTGTTTTCAGAAAATACCAAAATAGAGATTCTAGTAAAAATCCATAGGAGAACTTTCCATCTTCTGACAAGACATTTTTTACTTATGCAGAACTGGTCTTTGTTGAAGGGCTTCTGTCTTCATTATTTAATTTCTTTGTGGAGCTTACAGTCAACATGATCCTGTTGAGTTCTTTATTTAATACGTTTCAGAGCACAGGACACCTGCCGACTTCTTTAATAACGAGTTGTCCTCAGTTGGCTTATATGTGAAAACTGTGCAGCAGAGGCGAGTAAAGAATAACATTAGACATTAAGACTGATTCCATTAAAAAATAAAATAAAACTATGTCCAGGCTCCACACCCGAAGTCCCAAAAATAAATTTGCAAGGGCTTTTCACAGCATGGAATCCAGGCGGATTTTTTTTTTAATTGAATTCTGTTCTGTGTAAGTGCAGCTCAGTGGAATTCAATTTCCATGTAGGCTCCCAGGAAAGAAATACATGCTAAGTATTTTTATTGCTAATGGTTTGGATTTAGTTTCTTAAGTATTATTTAGATTTGACTGTGGACAGAGTTGCTAGTGTTTACTGTAACACAGTGCTCTGTGCCTTTCATTGGAGAAGGGACTCTTTAGAAAAGGATTGGCTAAAGCACAGAAATTTAACCATGAACAAATTCTGGGGCTCTGTATTGTATTAATAAGGCTCAAACTCTACTTCTTTGTACAAACCCTATGAATTCAACGGAAAATCTCCCTATTCCCAATTCAACCTTTATTTTTTGTCCCACTTAAATATATTTTCCCTGCTTTGTTGGAAGCCTCTTTCAACCCTTGTTAGGAGAAGTATGGGAAAATACTGTTAGGGATGATTCAGGGAAGTCCTACAGTCTCAGTCCTGCAGTTTGTAAGTAAGGGAAGAAACCCTACTAAGATCAATGAGTCCTTCTGCTCTGAGTGGATGGTAACTAAAACAGAGAAATCAGACTTTGACCAATTAGTTTATCTTAATTGGCTTTATTCTGCACTCATTCACATCATTTCTCACATAATTCTTTCACTTCTGCTGAAACACATTGTTTTTCTACAACCCACAAAACTCAGGTGATGAATAAAAAGTATCTCACAAACGAAAACTACAGTCAGCCACTGTTAGCTCACACTCAAACTGTTTTTCTTAGACAATAAAATCTTAAAAAAATGCTCTTTGCCTTACAACTATAAAGAAAACCATTGACTGATAAGGCAAACTGGTAAAACAGATAGCTGTTTTATTTTAGTTTTTTTAATGTTAATCCTTGTTTTCAGACAAAGAAATACACTGAACCAGATGTTCAGCCTTGCTTGGTGTTACGTGAAGGATGCTCACCTGGTGAAAAAACATGTGCTCCCACCTCGGATTCTGTCACAAAATTTGGACCTAATCCACAGTATGCCCAAATCTGTATTAGAGAACAGACTCTGCACTGCTCGTATTTAAATCTACTTCCATTTTCTCTAAGAGGAAATGCCTCAATTTACTATATTGTCTACTATACATAGTCTATAATATATTATCATTATACCTGTCTCTCTCTATTCTATATTACATATTATCTATTGCCTATTTGTATTATGTTGTCGAAGAAGGTTTAAGTGTTGGGTTAATAGAATTATTTTTTAATTGTGTTTTTTTTTATAGATAAGCTTTTTGGTACATGTGTAAGGTTTATGAATAATTTTGTTAAGTTTGTCAGGAAACTAGGATATGGTGGAGATACATGTCTCTTTAAAATGTGTCTTGTGCCGCCTTGTGCACACAAGCTCTTTTCAAGTTCTGCTTATGAGTAATCATTTTATATGTGCTTAAATCACATTTCGATTTTCTGTAGACACAGTTCTTACTGCATAACATATACGGTTGCTAGTTTTGAAAACATGTTTTCACTATTACTTCGAAGAACTGAGGCAAATCAACAGCTGATCTGCGGGCTGAGAGCGACCAGGGCAGCCTGCGCCTATGATTATCCAAGAGTTCAAATCAGGACGGATGGTGGACGACACACAGAGCAAACGGCAAACCCAACCCAAAGAACTTCTGTAGCGCTACCTCCTTTTGAAGTTGCACAAGGTTTACTTTCCAGTCTCGGTGTTGCTCAGACGTCACGGGAGTGGGGCGGGGGGAGGGAGAAGGGCTGAGGAACCGCCGCTGAACCCAGCAGAAGTCTCCCAAGGTGAAGCCTAGCAAGAAAGCGTCGGTGCGTGGCGCAGGAGCGGGTCGAGGGGGCCATTGCACCCTGTGGCTGCCTGCAACTGCACTCCGCCAAAAGATGCTGGGTGGATTTAGGTCTGGGGAAGAACAGAGGCGAGAATATTTGTGGACACGTACTGGCTAGGGATTCGGTTGGGACTGGGGTCTGATTTCGCACCAGCTAGGAGCAGAAGTTGTGCGGACAGCGCGGAGCTGCTCAGGCCGGGCCGGGCAGGGCAGGCCTTTGGGCCTTGCCCTTCTCTGCGGCTCCCTGCAGCCAGCTTCAGCAGGGTGGCTGGCAGGAGGAAGGCTGCGCTCTCCAAGGATTTTTCCCCATAGTTAGTCTTCTTTTTCTTTAGTTGTAATTCTGTATGGTGCAGCTAAGCTGTTCACAAACAGATAAAAGGATATATATTTTTTCACTTCGGCTCATGTCTCTTCTTCCTGTGCTCCATACAATTATTTCATAGCACGTGAGAAAAAATGTTTATGTTCTGTCTAATTCAGTCTAAATGAAATGTGAAAAGGTGACAATCGCTTTAAACATTACTGATCATTACTTACAAAACTATATTTTAAAATTGTGAAAACAAATGCTTTGACCTTGTGAGCTATGGAAATATTTAAAAACAAATCTGCTATGCTTTTTTGGCTAATAGTTGTGATTTGCATAGTTGAACCTTGAATGCAGTCATAAATAGCTACAGAATCCAGCTTGGCATAATGCCCAGCAATGTTAGGGTGCCAGACAAAAAATCGGGTCAACCACTTACCAAGTAAGTCATTCCGTCTCAACAAGGTGATGTCTAACAAAGAAGCTACGAGGCTGAAGACAGATAACATATTCAGCTGCTGTTCAGAAAGACAAGAACTTTTCATTTATCAGGATAATCTACTACTCGTAATCAGTACACCAAGTGAACTCCCTCTTGTAAGAAAGAGAAAAGCCCATCAATTGTTTTTGCTAATTAAGATGAATATTATTCCTGTGAAATGAACCAAAAAGTTCTATGTAACCAGAATCCCAAAAGAGATCTATAATCTAAAAGAATAATTGCACAGAGTTTTAATTGAGAGGAAAGTGAGAACTATTTTTTGTCTTCAGTTTTTAGCTGCGAAGGTCTTCCATGTATGTTAGTGGGTCTTTTATGTTCTCAGTTTATCTAACGTGATTTTCCATATATTAAAAGTTGTGGAATTGAAAACTCATGACAAAATGGTTATATATTTAATGAAATGCTACCGCTAAATGTTACATATTTAGGAATAATTTGAGGTAACAGATCACTTATTAGCATATATAGAAAAAAAGTCAATTTTAGATTAAAATCTTGATTTTGTGACTGTTCATAGTAACGTGCATTTTTTCTTTATTCATTAAGCACAGCTAGATTTAGAAATGAGAAGGAAAGTGTATTTTCTTAAAGTGATAGTATATGCAACAATTTATTTTCTTCTGAGATATTTATCTTGGTTTGAGGGTTAAAAAAAGCCTTGCAGTGTTGATAGGAAGTAATATGAGGAAGCTCAGTTTCCCATTCCTTAAACAGAAGACTCCCAACTTGAAAATATATTTATATTTGAATTACTATTTACATAAAGGAAATCCATAATCAGCAGAGTAACCCTGTATTCCTGAGCAAGTCAGGGAAAATTCATTGAGGTGTGCATGGTTATACATATAAAAATTAATTCTCCCCAAAATAATCTATGACTGTCTTTGTTGTAGTAACCCTTCGGGTCCAAGCCTTTGTCCTATCTTCTTTGCTTATAGTGTAAATCACACAGTTGGCCTCAAAATAAAAATAATTATAATTTCACTTAACATGCAAATTTAGAGTTATAAATTACCTCAAATCAGGATACTGGCTGAATACATTTGTTTTCATGAAAAATGAAATGTTGTGTCTCTCTTCTGCCCTTCCCCCAAGCCTTCTTCACAAGATCAGCCTTGGGCTAAAATGGTTTTAAGTAGACTAAAGCTGCTGGTAAACACTTACCTTTGACAATATTATTGCCTAATGAACATTGCAGAAAAGGGTGTATGCAGTGCAAGTGTCTGTCTGTGGCTGCAACCTACATACGATCTTTGTGCCAAGTACCTACTGCTAATAGGCAAATATACACAAAAGAGACAGGCCCTTTGATGGTTTAATCCCAAACATACTTAACTGTCACATAGTTAATCTTTTCGATTAAAAATGACTCTTGAGTTCTTCTTGAACATTTTTATGTTTGTGGATGAAGGAGGTTAAACGTAGTTCTCATGCCTGTTTGGACTGTTCTTTTTTTTTTTTCTATTCCCCGCCCCCCTGCCTTAGATCAACATGACTTTTCCCTCTTTTTAATCATAGATATGCCCCTAAAGGATCCTCAACCCTGATACTTCTGAAATACCCCCTGGTAGCAGGCAGGTAAAAATACATTACAGACTTTGCCAAAGCAGACATCATTGTTTTTATCAGAGGACTACATCTCCAGGTCAAAACCATGTGTTTCAAAACAGCTTCACCTGCAGGTTTTACTTTCCTAGAAAAAAGTTTCAAAGAACAACTAACCTTCCGTGTTCATCAGAAATCAAGTCATCATTCTTAAAGTTCGTCATAAAACTTGTGGTTTGCTATTGATTTTCTTGAACACTGGCAACTTTGGATACCGTTTCTATCAAAGATAGTCCCACATATTTTAAATCTATCATTGTTTTAAGCTCTTATGCCTTAAAGTTTGTGAATATTCTCCTTTTTTTAAAGGGTCTTGAGCTCCTTTTGAGATTAGGTGGAATATCTTTCAAGTGTAACACTAAGAAGCAGTCCCATTTCAAGTCAGAATTTGTGCTCTGATGGGATATTTTTCGAGTAATATTTCTTTCCACTTTAACAGTAGTTTCACTTCATGATGGTTTTACGTTGATTTCAGACTACATTTTTATGTAGTGGGAAAGAACTTTTTTTTTTTGTAAAGTGAATGCCCAAGACCTGCTGGAAAACATTTCTCCTTAGCAACGTACTCATAGGATTCAGTACAGTTTGCTCAGAAGTGTTATTTTAGGATGACCTTTACACATACAGTATGATGAATTTTTCTTTTTATTTGATTGTAAAGATGTTATGATCAAGGGGCAAAATAAATATTGCCTTTTTCAGCCATAAAAAAAAAACCAGAATGACAAATGAAACCATCTTTTTCAAACAACATGATAGCATGCAGAAGTGATGTCTACGTTTGGAACTACATATTTTTAAATTCACAGATACAGCAAAGCCCTAGTGAAACATAAATAAAGATCAGTTTTATACAATTCAAATAGTAACGCATGCTATGGAACTCACCCTTTCTTAGCCTAAAGAAAAGAAATATATGTTCCCCACTGATAGAATAATGTATTTATGTTTATGGGAATTTATACATTATAATAAATTGTTAAGAAAAATAAAAAGTTGAGCATTCCAGGGTCAGCAGCATTTCTAACAAGGATGTTAAATCCTACTTTATTTTCTTTTGAATAATTAGCATAGTGTTCTGTAAATCTTTTCTAGGTAGCTTACAGGATTTGAATATTCAAATATTTTCAGTTGTATAAGCCATATAATTATGAAATTGTGCAGTACAGTTATTTCTCAAGCAATTTGGCAATCTTTTCTTAGAGGAATTTACCTTATGTTCTTTGTTATCAGAAACAGAAATAGCTTTCTGCTTACCATTCTGGGAAAGATGGAGTTCATAATTTCACCATAAAGACCCTAGAAAGCAAAGAAAATGTTATTAGTTATTATACTCTTATCTGCAGGGATTCTAGCTGCCAAACAATGCATTATCATCAAAACAAAAAATGAAAATACGTGTTCAAATCATAGATCAATAGTTTAATGCAGTTCTGAATATGTATTACATGTACTTAGCAGGTACCGGATTAGAAAAAAGCACAGGCTATTGTGCATGTCTGTATTTCGAAATGCATGCCAGCTGGAATTTATCTGCATAGGGTTCATAAAATACAGACATAGGATCTTGGCATCCAATTTGTGATTGTGCTTTTGAAAATAAAACCATGGGCTTGCTGTCACTCTGCTGTGGAGTGGGAGAAAACAGGGTAAAGCATGTGGATAAAGGGTTAAGAGGAGAAGAGAAAATTATCAATGAAATTTTAAAGATTTTCTTCTTAACTCATTAATAAATCTGTATTATGATTTTTAAAAAATCTTTTCATGGTTATTAAAATAATTAATCAGCCTTTACATTTTGCTTCAGAAAAAGATTGCTCATAGGTTGTAAGTTTGCAATGGTTAGAATGGGGTACTGAGGAAGTACTAAGTACACCACACACCTCATCAGCATGCTTTACCTGTGATGTGGAAATGAAAGAATGGATACTAGTTAACTCTCTTTTCTTCCTTCTTTTCTATTATCCCTTTCAGTCTGTTTTATACCTGAAATTGTAGCTATTCTGTTTTCTTTAGAAAGAAATGAATCACTGCTACCAGTTCCTTTAACTAAAGGATGAACAGAGTGATCACTTTCACTCCATATCTACACAGAGTATTTTAACTTTTCTATAACATCGTGTGCTATATGTCTCAATTGTGCAGTTCAAGAATAAAAAGTTTTCAGGACAATAGGCTAAGTTCTGCGACCATTTCTTACACAGAATACAACTTTACTCCTGCTGAAGTAGCCAGGGTTAGGTACAGAATCTATCATCTGCCTCATTTTCAGAGGTAAAACAGTTTTATGCCAAAGAAAGGAGAACACTTAAAACCCACTTGTTATTCTTAACTATTTTTGTTCGTTGAGAAAATTATATCCTAAGGTAAAAATGCAAGGGAGAGAATTAAGGAATTAAATTAAAAATTATGTTTAGAAAAAGTTACCATAACCAAGAAATATAGTCACAAACCTCTTAGAAAAAAATGTTGATGTTTAGGTAGGGCTATTATCTTTAAAGAGGAAGACTAAAAACTCAAATAAATAATAGATTGATTCCAGGTTCTCACCATGACCGCATATACCGCTGGATGAAATGTAGGTCTTTACAGGTAAGGGAGTGTCCAGATAGAGAAGAATTCCCTGGTATGGTACAGGAGTTATTTCTGTTCAAGGAGTTTACCTTGGGCAAAAAGGGAGTTTCCAGGGTGTTCAGTGCTGCAGAAATTCAGACTTAATCTAGGTTGCAGCACAGCACAAGATATAGGGAGCCTGGATAAAGCCAATGTAAATTAGAACAGTCCCTGAGGGCTGCTCTAATTTACGCGGCGATTCATTGGCCTGTATCCAGCCTTGAATCTGCGCATCTACAGAGATGGCTTAAAGCCACTTTTGCTCCATTCTTTGTGGGCTACATCTTCTGTATAGTGCTCCATGTGAGATGTAGCACAAAATCTCTCTTGCTTCATTTATGAAATGCAGGGAAATAGGGTCCCCCTCAGCCAAAGAAACAGTATTTCACATAAGCTTAAAATGAACACTTTGAACATCCATCTCAGTTGAGCCAAGTTCCCACAAAGCACTGGCTTCTGCATCCTTCCCAGAGATCTTTGCTCCTCAGCCGTCACAGTTCGCGAACCATGCTGTTTGGGTGAGGTAATCATTAATCCACTGCCACAATCCATTCATTTCAGCAAAGTAGTAGCTGCCTTTCCTCCACACAGCTTTTGAATCCCCCTGCCACAAAGCCATAATAATATTTTTTTCAAAGCTATTTGTAAACCAATAAAATGTCACCATTTCATAAATGAACAAAAGTTCTCACTGACTTCAAAAGGAATTATATTCACAAAAGGGTAGATTTTGCCTCTAGTTCTTAACTGCTTAATTATTAAGATTCTACAGCATGACTTACAATGTTGTAAGATATGAACTGAAAACTGTGGGCCTGTCCCCTACCAATCGGCCATGTGTGCAAGCCTCCAGACTGATACACAGGTTGTTCAATACTTTCACACAAGTATCCCCCTGAAGTCATTGCAGCAATGTTTGTGCTTAAAGTTAAGTGCATGTTTTAATGTTCTGTTAAATCAAGGCTTAAATCCTTACATGGATTCAGATGAGCGGAGCAGCTGAAAGTAAAATAAGTTTAGTGTGACAGCTAATATATGAGTTCTTTTTGGACACAAATAATTTTTAATAATAGGTTATTTGCTGGTATATAGTCTACAGAATTACTATTTTAGAAGTGAGTCAAGGCTTCTCCTAGCTTTTGCGTTTACTGGCTGAAAGAAATAATCTGAGTGGATGTGTGTATGACCACCTAGTTCTCAAATACTGTTTAAGAAATGCTAACAAGTTTTTGATTTCCTTTTTTTAAATTCAGATTTGTCTATTAATTTTGCAGTTACTTTCAGTGTCTCTGGCATTGGCATTACAAATTTCAGCCCCCACACACTTATTCAGTTCTGTAGTTCCTGTTTGTTCACTACCATTTCTGAATCAATAAACAAAATTACCTATTTTTAATCGCTAGCTCCTGAAGAGGGCAGCACGTTCTAGATATTATTGAACTGTAAACTTTGAGATGACAGCCCAGGCTTTACTGTACTGCACACAGAGGAAGGGGGAATAAAAACTTTCTGGATATTTTGTGTAGACAGTTCCCGTGATACAATAAGTCAGCAAAAGTTCTAGGCTGTTACAGACCAAGGTCAAAACTGTATTTGATTATTAAAGAGAACATTCAAATTAGCTACCTGAAGCAATGCATTTAGAAAGAGAGCAACAAAATACCAGCAAGGAGTACTTCCATGAGGAATATGTTTTATCTTTAACACTGTAGATAACTTTTCCTATTGGCAGTGCATTGACTATCAAAACTACTAAAGGGGTTAGATTTAATTATCTCACTTCTTTGCACATTTCATCTCAATTGCTATGGCAACATTCAGTTGCCTCAGCAGTAATGTACACTTTAATCAGATATTTCCTCACTCATTTCTCTGTGCACCACAGCAATGTAGTCAAATTTACAGCCAAACCCTGATGCATCTGATAACACCTCTTAGGAATTAATGGCTAGGTTTCCCCTGCCCCTCACCCATAGCCACAAATATTTCTAGAGAGTTTTTGTACCCTGATGACAAAGTCTTTAGGAGACGCAAAGTGTGTATGCTTTAAATCTTTTCTGCTTCACTGATTTTATGTTGTTTTCTGCCACCACTCCCTTTTTACATGGCTGCTTCTTACTTGGGAACTCTTCCCATCAAGCTATGGGCAGGTCTTCTGGTCCCTGCAGGAGCTCTTTCAGGGCTGAGAACAGGAAACACAATAATTGGGCAGACAATATGGTTCCTCCCATATTCCACCCTGCCCTGAAAAGCTTTTTGTTTGATTACTCAGCCCTGATTAAATGCTTCATCACAGTACATCATAGTTCTTTAAACTTCTTGGCCCAGAAATCAGGAACATAGGCTAAAAGAAAAGTAATTAGGAGTGATGAGCAGATACTGGGGACTCCATATTGAAATGCAGACAGTAAGAAGAGTCAGGAAGCTAAAAGTACACAGGGGTTACTAAATTCAGGTTATGGGAAGTCTTGATATTTCTGACATAGAAATCATCTGGTTTGAAAACATGTCACCACCAAGGTAAAGTGGGAACAGAGATAAGTTCCTAATGGTGCCTAGCTTCTATGGTGAAAAACGCATTAGAAATGCATTAGATAGATTGAATTAGATTGGATTATAGTCAGATGTATAGGAAAGAATGATAGACATAAGGCATTAAAACATAATTCTGCATATTCTGAAGATTGTCTTTAAATAGTCAATTAGTTGATTTTGCTTTTTTGCATTAAAGAAAATAATCTACACTGCTTTTTGCTTCTACATGCATTTTTCATAGCTGTTCATCTGCTCCCATGTAATAAACTATATCACAGTTCATTTTCAAATAAGGTCTTGGATTACTACTGTTTTAAAGATTTTTGGAAACCCTGGGTAAGTACAGAGTTGATTTGGGCCACTGTTGTTGCAGAGAGGTATAATGGAGTCAGAGGCAGAACCACTCTACATCTTGTCAATGATAAAGTCTGATCAGCCCCCCCTGACTGTGCAATATAAAGTCACTCTCTACAGTTTATCTCCATGTGAGCCACAGCAGCTTTTCTAGAGGCTTCGTAAGTCAAGATACTACAAAACTGTAAAAGCATCATCTTAGTAGGAAAATACAGGAAAAGATGTGTCCAGTATGCTTTTCATACATGACAAGGGATCTGATCATATATAACATGGAAGTCCATGTTACATGGGATGTCTGATGAGGGTCTGGGGAGCCTTTTCCAGCTGAGGCGCTGAAGCCTAACATTTGTGGGCCCCTGTCAGATGGCAGCACTGTCTCCTAATCCATCAGTGAAGCTGTTACATTTTTAGGGTTCTGAAGGAGAAGCTACAAGTTACAGAACTTACAATGCTTTTTCACATCAGTACTTCTGAAGGTGTATACATATACCCTTTGAAATCCATCGGTCTAATTGTGTAAATGAAAACTATAGTTGCAGGGCTGGTCCCAGCGGTTTAAAATAGATATTTCCCTGCAGCTTTGTATATGTGATATAAGCTTCATATATAACTATACACTATAAGTTTTAATAATCTCTCCAAACAACGTTTGTGCCATAGAGGATGCAAAGATCATTTAAAGTTCAGAGTTTGCAAATCTGTACTAAATTTAAAATTTAAAAAACCCCCAAACTTTATACCTAAAAAATCCAATATCCATCCATAGCTAAAGATTACAAAATGTTTGTAGTATAACTTGTTCCACTTAAAGAATTCATTTAAAAGTTGATTCATGTAACATGGGAAGAGCTATGCTGATTTCCACCAGCTGAGAATCTGGTGCATAGTCTTCATAATAATAATTTTATAGAGCTGAAATTATCTATGCCATATACAACTGGAAATCTATGCCAAACAATCTAGTCCTTGTTTAAATAGTTTATAAACTGGAGACTTTTGTAAAAGATATTGCAAAAATCCCCACAGAGCAGTGCCTTGTCATTGGAGGGTGCTTTTTGGACCTTGTGGGATTTTACTGCAGTACAAAAAAAGAGGAAATTTGACTTTATGGGCTCAAAGACCATATGAAGAAAGATGCATGGAACAGAAATGATCAGAAAATATGGAAATGGACAGAGTTGTTATATGTTCCTCTGTGCACATTCCTGTCTGATTTCTTAATTTTATGGATTTATGAAATATAACTGAGTTAAAGGCTGATATATTTGGGCTTATTCATGTACATTTCCAGTATAAATATTCCAGTTCTGGAACATATTTTCCTACCCTTTTGATTCTTGTCTACGATTGTATGAAAGACCTACCCAACAAATATGAGGAATAAGTTACCTATCCAAAAAAAGAAGACTTGTTAGAGATAAGGTGTTTTAAACTTTATCGAATGCTTTACCTGTTTGTGTTCATTTGTAATAATCGAAAGTTAAACATTTTCAAAACAGGTCTTTGGTAAGGGTGTGCTTTCCTCAGGGTACACGTACAATACAATGTAATCACTAAACTAAGACATGCCACACAGTTCTACAGGGGGGGACACAGTTCTTACTAGCTTTCTTATCAGCAGTTCACAATTATTTTGCCATGGGTCGCCTTTGATTTTCAGTAATAGTTTGTCTCCCCCCACCTCTTTCATTCCTTCTCCAAGCAGGTTTTTCCTTAGTCTCTGTTTTAATGTAACCCCAACCCCACTCCTTCCCTCATTTTGAGCATAAAAAACTGCATTTTTTATAACCTCCAAAAACTCACTTCAGTGACCTGGCAGGGTCCCCTTTCCTTCTGGTACCAGCAGAGCTCCTGGCATCCTCCCCCTGCCCAGCACCACCCTGCTCTCTGCAGGTGCCTTCTCCAAGAGCTGCTGCACATCCATTGCAGAGTGTCTTCCTGATCCACCAAAACAGGCATTTTCTCGGGACAGCCACCCTTTTCCCCTGACCCCAGCTCTTTGCAGCCTGAATGGCTTGCCTCAAGAAGAGGATGTGGAGCCTGGCACCAATAGCTGCTGCAGTTCCATTTTTCATATGGTTGCCAAAGAAGCGAGAAATCTGTGTGACAGAGAGACAGGGTGGCATGACAGGAAAATTCAAAGGCTGAGTAAAACTCTCTAGAGTTCTTGACTCCCACTTCCAGGTGCGCAACACATTCTGCTTCTCCCTCTCCCCAGGCTGAAGAGTCACTGCTTGGTATATTGCTTGGAGCAATTTCTACTCAGTTCTCTAGTCGCTTAGTTTCCACTCTATTCAAGTTTAAAGAACCTTTCTATAAAGGCTAATCAATGCAGAGTCCATTTTTCTTGTTTATGCAAGCGACCATATTATTTTTTTACAGCTTAACCAAGCTGGGGAGTGGAATGACTTCAGAGGAGGCACTGCTCAGTTTTTATGTATGTTACACGCGCACACACACACACATACATATATGTATATACAGAATTTATGTATGCTCTTACTGTAGCACTAATACTCCCTAAAGGTATTATTATGTTGTTAGACAAATTAAAATTAAACAAGAGGTAAAAGAGCACTTGAACTGAAAACTGTTAAAAAATGCCTACAGGCAAGACAAAAGTGAACAGCAGGAATTTATCCAGCTGTGTGTGTCTAGGAGTTCCTCTGGGCCAACTGACTGTGCTCCCATTTCTGCTGCAGGAAATGCAATTTCAATAAAATTCATATAAGTGTTGTGACTTCCAAGCAAAACAACATGCACATTTTTTTGTCTGCCTTTAAGATAAAAATGGAGGGAATTTCCATTAAACTCATTAAGCTACAGGACTGAATGGAGAGGGATGCTGGGAGTACATAAAAGAAGAGCCCAGAAACAGTAGGAGAGTAAGACAGAGATCTACCCAGGTCAGAAGTATGATGGCAGGTAGTTTTGCTGACAAACACATCTAATAACATCTGGAATCAGTGGAGTACTTGAGAACTTTTCTAAAAAAAAATCTGTCCTGATACAGTATTTCTAAAACTAAATGCAGAAGAGGCCTTTTTTTGTACTGGGGGATTCAATGAAATCCCATAAAGAATACCTGAGATGTGCAGAACTGACATGGCCAAAGGTCTGCATATTGAGATCAAAGACGCAATCATAAAAAGCAGTAGTAGTAGTAGTAGTATGTGTTAAATATATACTAAATTTGGATTTGCAAATCACATTTTATGCAGGTGCGAATGGTTGCACTCATTAGAGGTGAAGGTGAACAAACTGAATAGTTTGTTTATCTTTGCGGGTAAAATTGCTAGGTTTACTACTTCACTCAAACCTCAGAACAATGTATGTCACAGTGAAAGAATTTGCTATGTAAATGATTACGTGTTTTGCACGGAGAAAGAAAAATGAGATGGCTCAATATCCCAGTCACATAATGAAATAAGGAACTCTAACCAGTTAACTCAGTTATTTTCATGACAGTGTTATCCAACAGTTATCACCATTATATGCATCTTTGTTGACTTAGAAATGCTCAAAAATCAAAGAGCACTTGGACCTGGAGACAAGGATATGAAGACAGTGTAGGAAGGAAGAGAAAAATGTAATTCTGTCTCTTTTTTACAATACTGTAATCCCAAGAGTACCACTGGAAGTACTCTCAATTTGCACCAGGACAAAAGAAAGCATCTCTTCCTCTGATTCTATGTACCTGTAAACTGTATCTTACTAACAGCTATGTTTATAGTCCAACTGCTATATAATAAAAGGAGATATGTGAAAGTGAAAACAAAGGAAATACTAATGCATGCATCAGAATAATATAACAAATAGGGATGTGGCTTTCTCCTGGTGAAAACAGAAATTAATCTTCTCTTCCGCTTTGAGCACTTTGGCTCTAAGCTTGAGTCTTATAATCTAATTGGTGCATCATGAATACTAACTGCAAGTAGCTGAGATACATATAATTTTTTGTTATATGAAACTAAACAATTTGTATATGTGAGACTATTTTTCCTTCAGAATAGAGCTCTGTGAAAGAAATCTAACCTTAAATTAAACAATAGCCTCAAAGACATTTGCCTTTATAGGGCACTTCCATGCTTAAAAGCGCCGATGTAAAATGTACTGGTTTTGTTCAACAGATCTGCTCTTTGAACTAAATCCAGATTCCAAGTTTCTGGGAGAGACTTTTACTTCTGGATCAGGCCCCTTGTGTATATTCAAATTCATGTATGATTACTTTAGTGGAAAAAGTGTTTTTATTCCCACTTCTGATGGAGTGAACTGAATTCTCTTTTGGCATTACTTACCGTATCAACAATGAGATTTATGCAGTCTCAGTGCATTTAAATTCTGTGCTATACTAAAACTGAACTATCCCAATGAAGGATAGCAGAAAAACTGCTAAGGTTTAACTGGGAGCATCTTTAGTAATAACACGATGCATGAGATAGAAGGAACCCAGCTTGGCCTTTTGCAGCCCTTTTGAGTTTTCCAAGTTTTGTCATTAAAAGCTGTAGAAGATATTTTTATTAGTGAACTGAGAAAATTAGATAAATCCTCTGAGACTTAAAGCATGTGGAAACCTGCTCTGCCATTCTAACAAAGTCATTTTTCACGATGCAACTGCACTAAAATAGTTTCTTTTGTGAAGCAATTCAATTGTTAAATTATTCTTGTGTATGAGTAGAACACATTTAATAAAACTCACTTGTACCCTTTTCACACATTCACATAATAAACACTCTGCTCGCACTACATCCCTGTTGCTTTCTTTGGCAAAATTTGGCATATACTGTGGGTTGATATTTTGTTTATTACATGCAATATTTTCAAGAACATTTGTGGAAAGTATATAAAAAATAAGGCTCATGTGCATATTACAGCTGAGGCTGCCAAAGGAGCATGGAGAACCTAGACCCCTAGCCCTGATTGAAATTCCACGGAAGGCAGGCAATCCCAGACTATGTATAGAACAGAATTTCTCAGCATTTATTCAGGTATGCACCTTGAAGCAAAACTTCAGTGTGATCAAGTACCGCACACATAGTAATGAGCTTTGCAATTTCCTGAATAGCTTTTACGAGGAGGGCTCGTGCCTCTGTCTTTCTCCTCCCTTTGCTGTTTATGTCCTGCTTTCCGTTTTCCACTCCCTCCTTCTTAAAGCCTCCACAGCAACCTGATGGACTTAGCAGGAACTGGGGTCATCGTGGTGATCAGTGACTTGGGCGGTTGAGCATTCAGCCATTGATCCCACTGAATAGATTCATATATCTTAGGCATGCCATCACAAGCAGCTGCTTCTACTTAGCTTGCCAGCTTTCTGTCACCTCGAGGATTCAATGAAGTTCAGAGGCAGTGTGAGAAGGTTATATAATTCTGTCAAGAGATCATGTCTTTGATTTTTTTCATCTCTTAGACCTACATGTCTACCCTTTGGGGGTCTATCACAGACTGAGAACTTCCAATATATTACATACCATAACCCAGCAGTATAAAGAGTGCTATATAAAATATATAAACGTTCTTCCTTTGAACAGAATAGCAGGAGCCTTCACTCCTTTCTTTTATGAAAGAACATTACCTAATGCTGAAGAGAAACCACAGCTGTATCCATGTGTGCACGCACATGCTTTGCTTGTAATTTGAAACACATTCCCATAAACTGTCAGATATTATCATATCTAGTGCTCCTTCTCTCTCTTATATTTAAATATTCTATGCCCAATTTGTAAGAATAAAAAGTAGCTTCGGTTGCTTGGATCAAATATTCACAGTTTAACTGCTTTACTGGGAAAATAAAATATATTTCACCGAGTCATTAAAAGGACACTGGAACTTGAATGCCACTTTCTGATCTAAAAACTTGTCATGCAGTGTAGCTGGGAAAGATTAAAGACCTTTTTTTGCTCTATTTTTTTCCTGTTTACTTAGTGCAGGTAGTTTGTGCTCTGGCTCACATACACTGAGGTACAAAGCTGCCACAATTTTGGATGTTACCACTTCCCAGCTTTATGCCCTGCCCCTCTGCTGGAAGATCGTAATCCCATCGACAGTCCAGAAGATTAGGGCAAAGGCTCTTTCACTG
Organism: Astur gentilis; assembly: GCF_929443795.1. Lineage (NCBI taxonomy): Eukaryota > Metazoa > Chordata > Aves > Accipitriformes > Accipitridae > Astur > Astur gentilis. Next base: position 15,587,678 of record NC_064887.1, on the reverse strand, counting down.
GCAGTTTAAATTAACAGGCAATGTGAATGTAGGTGGCTCAAGTACAGGCACATGCTTCTCTCTCTTGCCCCTGTAGGTTGACAGTAATTTCCAGCAGAATTGTAAGATGGACAGCTGTGAGCATGAATATCCGAAATCATGGCAGCTACATCTGGCAGAGCTTGTCTGTCAAAGACCCATGACTGAAAGGCTGGCTGGCAGTGCAGTCTCTGCAGGCAGGGGTCTGCTGGAGAGAGGCGCTGGAAAGCTCAGGCCTAAAAAACCTCACCAAACAGGCAGCAGTCAAAGAATGAAAACAACCGCAGTGCACAGGACAAAGCAATGTTGTAGTAAAGTCCCGTTTCAGAGTTTTACAATAACGCTAAAATCATTCACCGGACTCAGGCTGGCCGTATGCACTGGGCTGAGTTCCTGTTAGAGAAAAGGACGTGAGGGGGGGAATATGAAATTGTTCATGATTAATAATGATGGCTATGTTAGAAATAGTCTCTGGTGTTCTAAATGATGCTTCCAAACATTCACAGAGAAAAAAATTTTTAGACATTTTCTGGGAATTAGAAAAAAACCTCCAACATTCAAAAGATTTTTTTTTTTAAATTGGTCATCTTGAAAAAATTCAGATTGACAGTGTCCCTTTTAATGATACACTTCAAAGCTTTATGAAATCTGCCTGTCAAATGAGGCGGCTACTATAACACATATTCAAAGAGATATATGCAGCTTGAAAATGGATTAAACAGCCAAGGAAGAGAGGTCCTGTTCAGTTATACGAATGCAGTTCCAGGGCTTTAATGAATCTGCAGAATTTAACAATAAACATGGTACATAAATTAAGTTGATTTACTATACAATCTGCTACTTAAAAACCAATGAAATAAAAACAAGGCTTCCTATTCCACCACCTTGCCATTTTTATACTTGATCGTAATTAAAAATGAAGAGAAAGTGATATCAGTCAGTATTGCAGGATTCCATATTAGCTTTCCACATAAACCAGGTGCAAGCTATTAAGAATATACTTCCTCTGTTTTTTGAAACCTCTTTGTCTGTGTTGTTTATAGCCATGCAGTTAAAAAGGAAAGGAATGTCGAAAGCTAATCTATACAGTTTGGGATTTTTGGTGTCTGTCTCGGCTATCTGGATGCATCAGCTCTGTTCCTGAGTACTTGGCATCTTGTAAAGTCCATTTGAGTTCACATAAGAAGACAGAAAATTTTAACAGAAAGTTATGGGAGTGGTGTTTTTAACCAGAGTAATTTTAATTGAAATTAAAACAAATGCAAACACATCTCTCCATGTTAGGTTTGGTATAACCCATTTCAAAACAAAATCCATCACTTGGACTAAAACTAAGGTGACATTGTCACTTTAAATCACACTCTGTATTTCAGCAATTGGCATCTCGTGAAGTGGTTGTGCCACTTTCAAAATATTCAAGGACAACATGAAACAACATCTACAACCTTCCTAATGTTATTTAAATGAAAAATCAGTTTTTCCATCTCTCTAATTTCTTTGCCTCTTCAAATACTGTTATTAACATTCTTTCTCACACATCCTTCCTCCTCCTTTTCTTTCAATTTTAATAATTTTTTTCTTTCTAAATTAATCCTTTGTTTGAACTGTTACTTTTGAGAGAGACGAGAAGTTGTACAATGAACAGCTGAATGTTTGCCAGTTTGCTTTGGGTCCTTTCGTGCTCCTTCTCTGAGGCCAGATCCTACAAGGTGCGGAGCATCAGGCAGCTCACTAAAAGTTGATGGTGCTGAGAATATCTAGGAAGAGCCTAGCATATTGCAAGATCATGCCTTGCATAGCAAGTTCTCCAAGTGATGACTATTTATGTTTCACTGAATAGACTTAGCATAAATTTTAACATCTCCGATATGATTGGGTTTTTATATGGGCAAAGAGGAGGTATTTTTCATGGCCGTATCACTCAGCACTTTCAGAATGGAGTGTATAGCAATGCCACCCAAAAAGTCTGGCAAAGAACCAGATGTCATAGTTACAAACGCACACAGAAATTGGAATACATTAGAGGCAATTACAAGGTATGTAAGCTCCTCAGTGCTGAGAAGGGATCCAGAACATCGTAAGTCCTGTCTTAACCCAATAATAATTCAAACCAAACTTGCACACAATCACCAAGAAATCACAGAATCGAAGCATGAATGACCCCCAAAGTACTATACACTTTGTACTGTTCGCCTGGGTTGGGTTTTTTACGTTACAGGTGCAGCATTAAGGAATATCGTAAACACACACACACTAACTAAAACAGCAATGCCAATCTTTTCAAAGAACCTTTTGAATTAAACCCAGTAATGTTAGCCTGAATTTCCTTCTTACAATTTTTTGGTCCGTTAGACAGACAGTATACATGTTTGCTATTTCGCCACTTCTCGCGGGCAAGCCTTTATGATTTCTTTCACGGATGCAGTAAGCAGCCACCGAGCCTGCGGCCGGGCCCGAGCGGTGCCCGAATCACTCCACGCTGAACCGCGGAGGACGCCGCGCCGCGCAGGCCCACCGCCGCCCGTGCTGCTGGCGGCCTCGCACAGGCAGGGCTGCGGCGGCTCTGCCGAGGCTGCTCGCTCACTTGCACCGTGCTGTTCTGACACGGTAAGTCCCTGCAGGGTGAAAACTCGTACGGCTCGCGGTTATCTCGAGTTACCTGTGGCAAAGGCATATTTAAATCTTTGTGGTTAAAAGCTGTATGCATTTTCCCAGGATTTTCCTTGATGTAAGAAAATCAGGTTTATGGCTATGCGTTTGCAGTTGTTTCTATCCCAGTGACAACATAACCCACAGACAGACTGTTACTTTTTTGCTTCGAATGTGGACAGTCAGATTATACCTAATGTACCTACACATGTCAATATAATACAGTGATTTACATTTACGTATGATGCTCTAGCTATACAATAACTTCTTATAATACAGAACCTTTCATTATAAAGAATCCCCAAGCATTTAAAAATGAAAATCTCACCCTCTGTTTGAAACCTGAACCAAACAGCCCTTCCAGATCACAAAAGTATCTATAGGGACAAAGACATATTGCAGAAACAGTGTGCATATGGGCATGATGACAAGCTGAAAAATTTGTATATGAAATGTGGTTTGAGATGTGGTTTGTCTAATACATAAAAGGCTCTGCCAGTTATTTGCTAACTCCATGGGAAAATCTCAAGCAAGCAAAGAACCTTTACGACTCTAACTTAAGCAGTGTCCGTTTGCTGCATCCACCAGGTATGCAGCAAGACCCGCAGACTAGAAACAGTGCTGTAAACCTCACCCTGAATACCAGTAATCAACTGGGGTGTTTCCAGGGAGCTCTTGGTAAACATTGTGCTGATGATAGACTCCCAGTAGTTTGCCGTGCAATAATTTGTTTAGAAAATGCTAGCAGTGCATTTCCATTCAAGACTAAGTATAACCCTTATCTGGTTATGGAATGACTTTCCATCAGTTATATCCTTTTATGAATTTATACTGAACAACATTCATTAACCCTATGTATTGTGAAAATCTCCTATTAAAATGTAGCTGTGTTGACTTCCAAGGCAGAGAAATGGCAAGCATTTGTTCTGAATCTACACACAAGCTGAAGAGTTAATACTAGACCAGGAAGGAAAAAAAAACCCAAACAACAAAAAAACAGGAAAAAAAATATAGTGAAAAGTTCTTGCTCCTAAAAAATTCTTGCTCCTTTTGGACTAGTTTACTCAGCTTATATCAGAAAATATCAACGAAAATACTTAACCCTTCAAAATCTACTCTATTTTAGCAATTAAGAGCAGCTTTTTCCTAATCACACTCTTTCTGTTTCTGTTTTATTGTTTTCTATCTGGCTTTCCAATCATAAACATACATGCATATAATTTCTTTGAGTTTCATATCTTCTTTCATCACAACTCTTACTTCCATTTTTTTTTTTGGACATCGTTTCTACTGGTGGTGCTTTGCATACTTTGAGCTTTCAACAGCTTAGACCTGAGGATTATATTTCCCCTTTATCATTTACACACACACACAAAAAGAAGAAAATTACATTTCTAAACAGAAAACTTCTTGATGTCTTACTGTGTTCACAAACTTCCCTTTCCATACTTACATTGGTCTGCCATAATCAGTCTCTCAGACTTTCCTATCATTAACCACTTTACTGTCCTGTACTCTGCCTTCTTTCTTTCTGCTTCATGTTCATCAACTGCCTCAACAGATTAAAAGAAAAGTGCACTGCTTTGATTAAAAAGGTACAACCCAGGTTAAAGAATGTTCTATTTTGGTTTAGCTTCTTAACTTGTTTTTAATCAATTTAAGCAAAATTGAAAACAGCCACTTGGAGGTCAATGCAAGAACATCAAAAAAGGGATTTGAAAACATTTTTGTACAACAATATAAACTCACATTTTTAATGAAAATATTTAATTTCTGAGTAGACATATCCTTAATAATAAATAATATCTGTCTTTCATAGTGTATTCCACATGTAGATCACAAAGCACAACTAACTGACTATAGAAAGCAATTAACAAAATTTCATAGAAATGGCACCACAGAAAGGTAAAATGGTGCTCAGCCATCAAGTCAGGTACAAAACCTGAAACTGCACCACCCTGCTGCTCTACCCACTTGCCAACACTGCCTCCTTCCCGATTTTGTTTTCTTCAGGTAAATTGCTGAGGATACTGAGTGAGATGAGAGATAAGAGGAGATCTAGACCATATTCTAAAATGAATACCAAAGCTGCATATTGAAAGTCTTCTCAAGTACATAGTCAAACTGGTTGATTATGGGAGCTCAACATGAAAGTCAACTGGATGACTACAGGAGCTGAATGGAACAAATCCCTTAATTATATCTGACTTCTACAGCTTCATGCTTATCTAAACTTCATTTGGACTATTCCATAGAACAAGGCAATCTAGAAACTTTGCAGATAAAGCTAAATTAGGATGCTTGGCTGGGCTCTTAGAACAGAAGTTTACTCAAAATGCTGTTACAAAACGTATCTGCTTAAAGTCATGAAATCACTGGCAAGACAGATCATACTGTGCGAACATCAGATTACAGCAAATTCACTGACAATTTCCATGCTTTAATGATTTTCTGAAGTTTGGTGGAATTTTTAATGTTTGCTGTATTCTTCTGGGTTATTACGTTGTGTATTTCAGTTGTTATCCCTAACATGCACGCTGTGGTTCTATGATTTGCCTTTCTCCCCCTACATCCCCTTTCCTTCCCCAAAACTGACATAACACATGTTCTATCAGCAAGAAAAGCTTCTGGTGTGTTTTTTGATACTTTCTATCTTTTAATAGTCATTGAGCATCAGCATGTATCTCTACCTCAGCAAAAATTTTCTTTTATCTTGGGAATTTCAGACATTAGATGGTCACTTCTCCTGGAAAGACACCAGATTAGTTTGTTCTATAGACGGTTCACAGCGGAGTTCTCTTTTTGAATAACTTCCTAATAAGTAAATGAATGTACTCGTTTCCGCTGATTGAAAGTGCCTCCATCAGGGTACAAAGACAGACTAAGAAGCCTTTTCATATTTCATCTGATCTCAGGTCATTGAATTGATTCTTTATATAATACTGAATAGACTTCAAGATTCTGTAATTAACATTCAGGGTACTGCTAGTACACGATCTTAGCACTCTCTATATTATGGAAGCGATTACTTCTTTTTTTTTCTTGTGGCACTGCTTCTGCCAGCTGTTCCAAAGGTTTACCAAAACCTGGGTGTTTCTGCCCTCTGTGCTCTAAAATTGCTGCATCAATGGAATTATTTTCCTTCAGACATCAGACTATGAAAACATTTACTTTTAAATAGCAAACTAAAGTGCTGGTTTTTAAATTGGCTCACAATTAGCCCAGATGTTATTTTAATTTATTGTCTCATTGCTTTTCTAAGGAACTCCAGGATTCTTAAGAAGTTGCTAGGTTCGCATGGGGATGACTTTTTTAATAATTGTAGTTATCATTATATGTCATTAAAATGAAAATATCTGAAGTGCTTCAAAATAACGTTCACAAGAATTTGAGAGTAAATGACACTAATGATGAGAGCACCTCAAAAGGTACAATTTAACAATACACGAAATAAGGAAAGCACAGCACAAAACTCCCATATAACTCAAGTTCTAAAAACCTGTACTACAGCCAAGATACCTGGTGTCTTATCTAAACCTCCAGGAAATCAATGTCCAAACACTAAAATGTTAAAGATGGAGGCTCTAGCTACGGGAATCCTTCTTTAGGGGCTCGAAACAGAGTTTTAGGGCACTGAGTTAGCATTTTTGATAGGGTTCTCACATTAAATTGACCTTTCCTGGTGAAAAGATGCATTACCTGTAACCAGCTGCTACCCCTGCCTTGACCTGCCCCAAGTCCCAAGGCTATGGAGGTGTGATATACTGTTTTCTTTCTTGTCTGCAGCAGTTTTCCCTGCCAGTGCAATTCAGATGCATATTTTCAGCAGTGAGGGAGCTCACGTGATTAAGTGGGGAGAAGGAAGGAGTAAGAACACCCTGACTTTAATCCTGATGGAGCCACTGGAGGAATGTATGCCTTTGAGGAACTGCTCGGCTTCCTTAAAGCATCGCCTAGTTTACTGGGCTAGATAAGAAGGCCTGCTCTGAAAACCATGGCCATACCATCCAAGTTAAGCATTACGTGTAAATAAATGGAGAGGAAACAAATCTCTTTTTTTGCAAAATGTTTCTAAAGAACATTGTTAATGAGGCAGCCAGGGCTCGAGAAATGCAGCTAATTGTGCTCTGCAGATATAAAAGCGGTGACAGATCCCTTCTTTCCTGAGCATAGGTCTATCATGCAGCTGATGCTCTCGGACTCCTGCAGGAGAAGGTAAAACCTGATGATTGTTTACCGTAGCCAGACAGGAAAGGTTGCCTATCCACCAGTGATTGAGCCCCAGCAGCACTGGCCTTTCGAACAGAAAGAGCCTGAGAAGATATTTATAAACTAAGCAGCCTTCTGTTCCTTGAGGGAAGCACACCCTTAAGCTGAAACATGGGTAGGATGCTGCTAAACACCCTGCCTCAGAAAAGCCTCTTCTCGGGGGTAAAGTGGTGGAGAGTAAACAGAAAGGTATATAAATGTAATACATTTCTATAAAGTGCAATAAAACATATTTTGATACTGATAAAAGTATGATCAAAGGTTCAGATAAACTTACTGCAGCAATTATATAGCACTTGTGTACTGAAGAATACATTTAACTAATGGTTTGTTTCAGAAAATACTTCAAAGACAGCAGAGAACTATATGGTTCTGTTCACTTTTGATCTTCACAAAGTATAGTTATTTTTGTAAAGGCAATTGTTAAAAATATTAATGTTATTGGATGGAGCAGCACAGTTTACAGTAATTGCTACTGGAGTCTGCCTGGCGATTGGCTGTCACTGTTTTCACATGAGACTCCCTGCAAAAACGTGCTCTTTAGCCTGTACTAAACCAAAAAAATACGGAGAATGCGGGTGAGGAGCTGCAAAGTAACATTGTTTCATTTACAGGGAAAACCACTGCAGTTACAGAGCTAGCACACTGGCTATGTGTCCCTATATTCTCTGAAAATAGAGTTCGCTTTGGACTGAAGTCCTCCAGTAATAAAAAAATGCTCTCTTGCCAGCTGTACAAAGAGGGGAAGTGACATCACTCTGAAAATAAATATAGAAATGGGTTTTCTGGAAATATTTATACTTTGTTCATGGATAAAGTGCTGAATGTACAGCCAAGGAGAGCCCACTGCTCAGCTTGCACCACTTGAAAAGGAGGAAAGTTTTTAAACTTGCAAAGATTCTCACTCTAGGGACTTTTTTTTTCCTTTTAAAATAACTGACTCTTGACACAACCTTTTCTATTTTAAAGGCCAAACATTCTCCTTACTCCCAAGTGCTTTGTAAGCCTTAGGGATATATTGTCCCTGGCAAAACCGAGATAGCGATATCCTGGGAACGGGTGATTTCCATCAGGGACAAGGAAATTGCTCCAAACCACATTTCATTCTGGTTACAGCATTTTAATGAGATTTGCAAGACTTTCTGAGACAGTCACAAGAAACATTGAGCACCAAACCCTCAACCAGAGTCCTGAAAGATATTCTAATGTCTCAGCAGAGGATGGATCCTAGGACTCCAGTATTGCTGTGATATTTTTTACATTATAATTAACATTGACTAATTAAGGGGTGACTAAGTATTGGCCTCCCAATTAATTCTGAAAGAAGCCGGATGACTGGAAATATCTACCAACATTTGAGAAGGAGCTTCTCCTTAATTGTTTCCTGGAAAAGAGCTTTCAAAAATCTTTTTCAATAACTTCCAAACCCCTTCATGATATGGATTTCAACTTAATCAAGAGAGCTACTGTTATTCCAATGAACATATAACATCCTTTGAGAATATGAACAAGTATTTATATGGGAAATAATAAAACTGTAGCTAGCAATATAATTCCTAACGTGCAATAAGAGTGTATATATGTGAATGCAAATGAAGGCACCATCATTTATCTCTCTATGATCATACCTCAATCACTAATAGCTTGTTTGCAGACAGTGTTGCATGGATCCAGATATTTCGTTGCCTTGACTTAGAGTGAAAAAACAGCTCATTGAGAACAGGTACTGTGACACTACAAGGATAAAATAATAAAGGGTTTAAAATGACTGTTAAAAGAAATAAATGGTTAAGAAGCAAAGCTTTAGGAGAAAAGGTGATTTTAATTTCACCAGAAATGAACTGTGATTCAGATTGTGCTGGTTTTTTCAGTTTACATATTTTGAATTAATGTAGCATGAATTATGTTGCATAAAACAATGACAATACATGAATTCTACTCATGGAAACTACTCATCCATCAACCAGTGTCAGGCACATTCAGAAGCACATGCATTAAGTTCTGTACTGTAAGTTCAAATCGTTTGTACGTGAATAATGCTAGTTGCGAAAATGAAAAAAAGAAGAGATAAGGAAACTTTGGGATCCTTCTGCACTGACTTTTCTTTGACCCAGGAAAGAACAATGAATGTTTGCTTTCCCTTGGAAGGGGTGCCGACAAGGCTACACAAACAAAGAAGCAGAAGCTCAGCTGGTGCAAATTAGGACAGTTGCATTGACTTAATGGAACTGCATCCTTTCCACTAGCTAAAGATGTGGACACAAATATTGAAGGTTCCCCTGTTATATTTTTTTCAGTGCAAGGATCAGTCATGAATCCTTCCACAAATCTTCAAACAGAGCTTTTCCCAAGTGATGATTTTGCAGATCTGAGACTGATTTTCTGTAGAGCTTTTTTGAATGCCCCAAAATATTTGATTCCTTTCATAACAGTGCTTTTTTGCATTCAGCTTCCACTTTATTTTGTTGATTCTGTAGTACTGCAGCAAAAAAATTGGCAGTCCTTTCAGTTCCTTCTCAGTTCACTAGCACTATGCACTCATCAGTAATGTTCAAGGGGGCCTAGGCATTCACGGCTGTATGGTTCCTTCATTCCTTCTCCCAAAAACTGACTACAACATCAGAAAATGGGCAGACAAAGGCCAAGCCTGTATTTACCTCAATAAAAAGGTTGTACTCTATTTTTAAGAATTCCTTTCAGATGGAGAAACAAATTCCATCCACATAAAAGCATATTAAAAAATTAAGGTGGATCATAAGAACAACATTCACCAAATTTTACTGCTGTCCAAAGATGTATCTTTTATATAGGTCTGAAGTGAAATGGTATCATATTTGCCTGGAAACTGAACTTTTTTTTTTTTTTAAAATGGTAAAAGAAAGCTTGTAAGAGCTTGTCATTCTCATCAGTGCTATTAGTGTTGAGTAAACCCTGCCCTTGTACATCCATTGATGTCAGTGGTTTCTGTGGATCTCTTTCTAAATGAGTGGAGAGTTTGGCATAGTGGCTAAATGGGAAGACCCAGAGTATCCTGGTGTACAGTTCCTGGGCATGGCTATTGTCTTCTCTGTTAGAAAGTCCAGGAGTTCTCTAACGTGATTATTTGGCAAACGCATTTTGGAAGAGAGCCAAAGGACTGCTTTCCTACTGTCTCTTGGGAAGACTGGTACTCGAGTAGAAATCTACAGAGCCCAGTAAAAACGAAGGAAACCAGTTGAAGATTTCTGTTAGTGACTGTAGAACTTCTAAGCTTACGTGTGTTCTGCCATAGTAGCTTGTTTTTACTGTTCAGTGATACCTAAATTGAACACTACTGTTAGAGGGATTATAACAAAGAAAAGCTTTTGAAAAGAAACGTAAAAGAGACTAGAAAAAATTAATATGAAGACTGCAACAAGAAGAAGAAAACAAAGAAGCAGAACTGGGAGAGTAAACTGACCAGGAAAGTGAGGAGGGTCTCATGTCCAGACCTGGGCACTGGGATTGGATCCTTCGGAATAAAAAAGGAGACTGAACTGTTATCAAACTTTATTTTCAGGAGAATAAAAGAGCATAGGTTCCTTAATGTTAATTTGAAAAAAGCATTTTTCCTCAGGCAGGGGCAGCTGGATGCTTTTTGTTAATAAAGCAAGAGCTTATCCAGGTAGAATTCCCTAGCAGTATGTGTATCTTTATCTGTATCCCTTTTGCAAGGGTCACATGAAATGACTATTAAATTATTTCTTGCTGTTCTGATTTTGATGTTTTGCTGAAGTTCAGAAAATGGCTGCCAGCCTAAGCTGTGAACTGCTTTAAATCACTTCTATCCAGGTGATGATGAATGCTCTCTAGATTTTATCTGTAAAGTGGAGAAAATAAACAAGAATACATTACTCAACCCCTAAGATTTTTTAGAAGCTGAAATTCATCTACAGGAACACTTGAGTCCTGTCTACCACCCACTGAAGTGATTAGGAATTTCAGCTAAATAAAGAATGAAGGTGAGACTGAAATGCCCATGTAATCAACCTTCACAAAAAATTTAATACAAAGTTAAAACTCTCTTTAGATAAGTGCAAACATGAGAGCACTGAAATAACACTGAAAGAAATGAAGGAGGCTTTTTAAAATTCCCAACTTGTGCTTCCCTCAAAGTGTAATTCAAAACTGATTAAAAGTATTAAATCCTTTTTATGCAAAGGGTTAATAACAAAATTCAAATAGTGGTGTGGTGTCCCATGGATACTCAATAATGAAAATTCAAATGCTCATTTCTTTAAGCCTTTTGTGTCCCTTTTCTAGATAATTGGTTTTTTTGCCTAATTTTTGAGGCTATTTAATAACACCTCCTGCTAGACATCTCATGTAAACTCAGCAAGAGGAGGCATCCTGAGTAATAGAAAAGACTTCTGCTCATTTTAAAGCTCAAATTCATACTTTTCTTAACAAAGGAGATCCCCACTGTTAGAGTTTGGCAACCGCCGGGCCAACTGCATTGGGGAAGATTGGATTAGGGGGGCAGCTGACTGTGCAGTAAAGTCTCCACTCTCCAGCAGGATTTTTATGTAAATTCCATTACAATTCATGCTTTTTGGAGATAATGAAATGGATACAAAACACTCCAAGGTTTCCAAGTCAGCAAAATAATGAACAGGGGCATTCAGAAAGCTGATTTAATACATTTTTAACATTTGGACCCTTTGTATGAATAGGATTGGCATTTGTGCAATGTATCACATGGAATTTGCTTTTAATACCACTTTCTAAAACTCATAGCTTTTCAGGTTATTAGTGATGTGTGAACATCAGCTATCAAGAGTTTTTCTCAGTTTAAGCTCTAATAAGCTGTATAATTTTCCATGTGTTTGCCTGAAGGCAACTTTTACCAAAGACTCAGCCAAAAATTTTTGGAAAAAAAGAATATTTCAACTCAACAGCTTTAAACAACTGTCCGTGAATATGTCACAGCACTTGTTGTCAATGAGCTTCAAATAAGAAGAGTCCAGGGTCAAGAGGGGACATTACCATGACCTTCTACTCTGTTCTCCTGCATAATGTAGAGAATTTAACTTGTCAGCATTTGCTCTGATCACAGTGTGTTCCAACTGGAACCTGGATGAATGTTTTGATATTTCTTCAAATTTCTATGTTTACTGATTACAAAATTAAAATGTGTATATGTTTGTAAAAAGTGTACGTAGGTAAAGACCTAACGTGCGTAAGCACACACTTAGCATTTTTAGACCAGAAATATTCTCACAATGTCAAGTTCTGTCTTTCTTCCAATTCAGCTGATATGAAAACCTCTGGTGCAAAAGGTGGAGTGAGAATACACTACATTAAAGTACCCATGCCATCAGGTTTATCAATCAGCTTAAATAGTAGAAGGAGAAAAGACGTCATGGGAGGGCCAACACAGAACATAGTACAGAACATGTACTACTTCAGAGCTGTGCAAGGCCTTTGGGTGCGTCTCTTTTGGGGTATGTGTGTTAATTTTAGTATTAACCTATTATTAGTGATAATCAAGTTCACAGTGCTCAACAGGAATATCTATTCAGTAGCAACATTTAAGGCAAAACTGTACTGCTAATATTGATAGTTTTCTGTGTTTTTATACATGACTTCCCTATTGATAGAAATTCATCTCTTGGGGTAAAGGGGAAAATATCCACTTTTAGGAGCTGAAAGAAGGAAATTATTAGCAATTATCTAAACTACACATGTAGAAAGGTTAGCAAAATTCAGAAATTATAGAATACTGGTGCCATTTATGTCTAAAATAGTAAGCTTCCCATGACCTTTTGGTGTAAGTAAGTTTTCTTTCAAACAAGCATCTATTTATTTAAATAAAAAGGAATAATCACAATAAAGTTTCTCTTCAACACATATAATTAAAACAGAAACCAACTAGTGTTCCAAAAATCTTTCAAAAAAGGAATCGACCAAGATCTGAACCACAATAGAGTTTGTATGATGTGAACATCTAGCTATTAACGTTCATTATGATGATCAATGAGGTTAAAAGGTGAATTAAAGTTTACAAGTTCTGTTGTTTAATGAAAAGCATTGAGAAGCTGCAGAAAGTAAAATCTGAGGAACAGCTATTCTTATTGTTTAGACCACAAGATCACACTGGACATATTGTAACATTTAAGAGTATATGTAATAGGCTTTTCTGAAACAAACAAAAGCAGTAACAAGTTATAAACAAATGTGATTTGTGGTTTTTCTGTGGTTCCAAGTTGCTCATTTGGTTATAATCACATACCTTGCTTTTTCCAAGGAAACATTTTGCCAAATAGACTAACTTCAGGAATAAAAAAGAATGTGAGAAGCAACACAGAGAGAAAACATGTTAGGATCCAGCTCTGCCTCCATTATGCTAAAGCAGTAATTACTCTGGAAAGTGCTGTTAAGCTAACTACTCAGTGGACCAGATTTGGCTACCTATATTCATGCAGACTAACATACTAGCCATCAGTTAGCCCTCCTGGGACATGCTCTGAACATGATTACATGGTGAGCAGTTATTAATATGAATAGTCCCACTGATTTCAATATAATTATAGAGAAGAAAGAAACGACTCAGGATAGGTAAAGTCAGTATCAAAATCAATCTCAACAGGAATAATCAAGAATGGCAGAAGCAAGTCTTTGGGCACAGCCAGTTCGCTTAACGCTATAGTCAAACACAGTGAAGAGCATTCATGTCTGATAGACTAAAAACTGGGATGCCAAAAAGCTTCTAATGAAGAATGATAGGAGTGTAAAATCTTACTTCTTGCTAGAGGAAACAAGAATATACCCAAAATACTGCAGATCAAAAGAACAATAAAAAAGCCACTCTTTTTTCTATGTTTAGGAAATGATCAGAGTTGAGTTGCTCTTTGTCTTCAGGTGGTCATTGTTTCCATGTCACCTTTGAACCACAGAAAACCCTCATCAACATGCTCCTCAAATATTCTGTGGTTTTCTTTCAATGAGTGATTTATAACATTTCACAGCAAGGAATGTGCCACTTCCATTAAACATTAATACTGAGTTATACTTTTCTAAATCATAGCTATCCGCTTTGTAGTCTTGTGCTTGACTTGTGTTTCAGAAAAAGAAAAATATATTTTTGTGTACTATCGATTATTTATTCAGCACTGGGCTCTAGTGAAATCTCCTGAAAACAATGGGAAAATGTCTTTTTGTTTGCTTTTAAAAATACCTGAGTTTGCTTGAAATACACAGTGAGGGACAGTACAAATATGATAAACCATTTGATGAGACTTGAACAGAGACCACAGCATATCCTCACAGCTAGGACAGCTCATGAGGGCTGCTGGAAGAATTCCCTCTGAAAGAAAAACCCTACAACGGCCTTACAGGGGAGGATGTGAGAAATCCTGAGAAATTGGGATTTTTCTTTAAACTGGAGAAGAATAGACCTACCAGTTTTGACAAAGAAGAAAGATGTGTCCGCTGGACAGTCGGTCTCCAGCTGGCCCACCACATTCATTGTTACTCTGATGCCTTCTGTGAGCACAATTTACTAAATCACTTGAGCACATATTTAAAATTACATACAAGAAAAATCCCGGTAAAGTGAATGGAACTATTTATGTGTTTAAAATTAGACACATGCTTAAATGCAAGGCAGGATGGAGCACATAATCCTCTCAACATCGTATTTTCAAGTTGTACTTGAAGCTTGGTGAATGAAAACACATACAGTCACAGAGCAATTCACACCACCTTACCAATCTTGTCTCTGTGACACTCATTTCAAGCTATTAGATCCTGGGTCCGTGGGGAAGATGACTTTGCAGCACACTGGAGGTGTAGACCTCCTTGAGCACTTTTTGCTGGCTATGCAGCAGAATCTGCTGTGCTCGGAAAAATGTCTGTCTTAGGGGAAGGATTTGGAACTAATGTTTTCTAGAGCATTCTTAAACTCATGGAATCAAGTAATCAAAGATTATTTTAGAGCATCAGTGTTTTTCCTCACTGTAATCTAAGTAAAACCTTCCAGGTACTATCTAGTTATATTGGACTCCCCTCTTAACCACCCAGCACCCTGAGCATGGTAAAAAGCCCTGGTGCCTAACAGAGCACTCCTGGAATTCATCTGGGGACTCTGGGAAGCCCTAAGCCATAACTGTGGCTAGCATATACTGTTTATAGTAAATTTTGTAATCTATGGTAGTTATTACATTTCAAATATAAAGAAGTCTGCACTAAATAATGTGAAAGAGAAGACAAAGCAACCCCATCTCAACATGTGCAGTAGACAATAAAAGCATTCCTGTACATGCACATGAGGAAATTAACAGCATTCCCCACATATTCATTCAAAGCAGTGAACATGCTGTGCTGGATGCACATATACATTAGAGAAACAAAATTGCTTTAAATAATCAAAATACACAAAGGAACATTTTTCTGTGTGGCTGGAAATAACCCTGACAAATGTTAATGTTTTGCAAATGAAAAACATTCTTTAAGAAACAATAGAAAAAACCAGCAAATTTTCAGATGCATGCAAAGTAAGCTCTGATATTAACCTCTCTTATACTACCTAGATGTGTACAAAAATCATTGTGTGATGAGCAAGTACATTCAAAATTCTTTTTCTGAATTATGAATGTATTTTAACAAGACCCAGAGCAGGTCAACAGTATGATTAAAGATATGAAGAAGCTTCCATATGGTGAGATACTAAAGAAGAGTGGACTATCCAAGTTTAGAAAGGAGAAAGGTAGCAGCAGATGTTGCTGATGTATAAATTAATGAATAGCCGGATTTTTCCCTGTGTATATCAACAGACAAAAGAGTTTAATCCAAATTACAGAATGGTGTTTTTAGTGTTCCTGCTCTTTCGTTATTCAGCATATAATTAATCAGTGAAACTCATTGCTGCAGTAAAATACTGAGATAAATTGACTGCAAACAGGCTTAGTCAGACATGGCTAAGACCAACATACTGATTAAAAACTGGACAGGACTACACATAACTTCCATTTCTCGGGCTACCAGTTTTGATGCCTCAAAACATAATTCTGGCAACTATGAAGTCCAGAAAAAAGCCTTGCACTAGTAATTTTGGCGTAGGGTAGAAAAAGCTACATATGGTCTTTTGTCATTGTCTCCGAAAGGTACAAAACATCATACAAGAGGGCTAATTTTGCTCTGACAATTTCTTCTACATTACATTTGCCTGCAAGCCATTTTTTCTAATTGAGAATAGTGGAAATAGATAATAAGTAAATAAAAAATGAAATTGAAAAGCAAGATTGAGTTGTAGCTAGTGTCTACAATAAATGAAGCTCAAATCCTGCTGTTAGGTTTCTGACAACTTTAATAATAATAGATCATCTTGTTTTAGTTGCGCACTGAGAGTGGGCTACACGTATGTCACCCACAAGAATGACTAATATGTTATGCTTATCACTTAAGAAGCAGAACTATCTGAATTCCGCTTGGTAACTATAGGGCAGTGCAAATTACCCTGACAGCACTGTGTGTTCTTTCTATACCTTGCTTAGAGGCCAGGTTTGCTTAGTCCCATATATTAATGAGTGCAAGTATTTCGACAATCAGCATTTTAGAATTTGCATGCAAACTCTCATGCTGTGTAATTATACACAGTGCTGGCACTCAAATTAATTAAAGCTGATTTCTTTGTGACTGCAAACCGGTCATATCCCCAGACTTGCTCTAGTATGAAGTCATCACCCTATATTCAACATGACACTTTATGTCCCTAGCATTCTTAGCAATGCTAATATGCAACAACTGTAAATTAGGCAATATTTTAGAGAGCAGCTGACAACCGCTGGTTAGTTGTTGAGTTCCCCTCCCCGACACTTTCCACATAAAAGTAAGAAACCAGTTATTTCCATTGTGCTTGCTTTGTAATTATCTCAACTAACAATGTAAACAAATTACATACATTGTTTCAACAGATACTCGCCCGTGTTTGATTAGGGGTTACAGAAAACTTATAAAACACAAAACCCAACAACATCAACAGTGTTTGTTTGATGCTAACATACAATTAGTCTTTGACAATTTCAATGTTAATTTAAAAACTCCTTCTCTTTCTCTTTTTCCCTGAAATGGCTTTTTATTTTTAAAAGGCATGCTCTTGCCAATCAAAAATAGGGAACTGGGGAGGCAGAGCAGAAGAGCTGACAGTTAGATTTCAGGAATCCTCATCAAACAGAATGGAACTGTAGCAGAGACAGTTCTTTGCAGCACAGATCCATAAATGCTGACTTCTGGGGCACTGCTGAGTTCCAGCCTCTTTCACAATAAAGTCTTCTGCTCTGGTTTTATAATTTGGCTGAAAGAAGTCCTTTCTTAATAACAATTTTTCAGCAGAGATCTTCTCTGAGAAATTAAAATCTTATAGCGATCTTTGTCTCACAAATATGTCTGCAATAGGACCATTTTTCTATAACCATCAGAAACAGAAAATAATATAATCAAGTCCATTGGTATTTTGCCTTTACAAAACTTCGCACAGAGTGCTTCTTCAACTACAGAACTAAAGTACTCCTAGAGAGTTTATGACTTTATTTCCTTGGAGCCATAGAAGGCTTTTGGGGTAGAGCCATACCTGAGAGCTTCTCCTATTTGTACCAGTAGATTTACCATAGCAAGAGACACCAGCAGCTTAAAAAAATTATCTAACTCTCTCACTAAACCAGAAAGCACAGTCCCAAGTAGAGTCAGGTCTTTTTTCTCCACATAACCTGGCCCTAGGAAAAGGCAAAGTCAATTCCTTCAAAATATGATAAAAAAGAAATGCGCAAGTTGATATCCTGATAAAGTAGCTGATGTTGTCCAAAAAAGGACAATGAAAAAGGATATTCCCCCCATTAGTGCTACCATGATCACTTAGTTCTTTCCAGCATTGCATTTACTGATTACTTTTGTCCTCGTCAACAATTTAAAGGAAAGCTATGTTCTTTTAAAATTACTTCTAATGTGAAGCGCTGGGAAAAAGTCTATAACAAAACACCATTATTTTTGTAAAGTGCAAGGTCTAACTTCCCCAGAGAGTTCTTGTTTGCCAAATACTGTGGCAGTAATGACAAAAGGCTTGGTTCGATATTATGCCAGTGCATCACTTGTAAAGAGCTACCCTGATTTACACTGGAAAACTTTGGTTCAGAAGGACTTCTGTATGCTAAAAATATTAATCAGCATAGTAAGTTATCTTCCCTCAGTTGACAGAGGAAGTGCTGAAATACCATGAGGAGAACAAACCCCACTTTCTTTAGCTTGAATTGAAACACCACTGGGGCTGTTATGCTCATCCCTTCAGTGCTGAGCATGTTCAGCTTGTGCTGGATTTGAGGTCCATTTCCACCACTTATAAAAAAATATAAATCAGGACAAGGCGTGTCAGCTCCAATTGCTTTGACATAGTAAAAACATGGAAATGCTAGAAAGACTTATTTTGGGTTAACAGAAACTGAAGATGTCAGAAATATAGGGGGATAAATATAGACTTGGCAAATATTTGCAGAATCAATTGAACTTAAGCAGTAAGAATATTTAGAATGCCTTTGATAACGTTTTAAAACTTAGCAATGGCCATATATACTGTGAGTCCCCATTAAATTCAAGAAACACTGAAACTGGGCAAAGGCAGAAACTATTCCCAGGCCATATAATTCTAAATGTTGGTTTCTTTTCAAGTGCTAGAGTATATTCACATACTTCTGTTCCCTCCTTGGACATGCCAGGCCTAAGGACTTGTGTCTTGACAATCTGAATATCATCCTTACCAGCATTGCTGCAGTTCAGATAGTATTAGAAACAAACAGTTTGTGGAGTTTCTTGTTTATTACATAGCATTGCAATAACATTCTTTGAGCCATGTCTATAGTGCTAATCTGTACAAGCTTCAGTATCAACGTTGCTAGTAGTCCAATTGAGACAGTAAACCTTTTTACACATGTAGCTGGAGTTTGCTCCCAGGGAAGGCACAAATCGATACAAAAAATGATAGACTAAAGGGAATTATTGTGCAACCTTTCTTCTTCAATACTGGGGATATCATTCTTGGCGGTTTTGAAAGCTCAGTTTTATGGTACTGGCTATAAATGCTATAATCTCCATTAAATATTTCAGAAGAAGACATTCAGCATCAGTGATAAATTTGCCCTGCAACTGGGGCAGCACAGTTTCAGTGGCAGAGTAAGAACATGATTTTGACCACAAAATCCTTCCTGGGGTATTACCGCTTTCTCAAAAATGCCAGTGAACTCACATCCTTAGTTTGCTCATTCTTGCCTGTTCTTCCTTCACAAACCTCCACAAACAGGATCACTTCAGGGTGGATCCTCAGATTAGCACACACCTCATTCTTAGCCAGGTGCAGTTGCATGAGTTGGAATAGACAGGAATGAGACTAGAGGTCAGTCACTGATGCCCAGACCTCTTTGCTGACCCATCACACAGGCCCTGTACATACGGAAGAAGGAGAAGACAGATGGAACTCAACAAAACATGCCTTCAGTATAAGGAGCTCTTCTATTCTGTCATCTGGAAGACCTCTCATAAGTGCTAAGATAAGGTGAGATATAAGATAAGATGAGCTCTGTTCACCATCTCTGAGCTTCACAGGCATGTCACTACCAATCAATTTCATACTAGAATTACTTGGAGAGAAGTCAACAGTCTGTGCCATTATGCTCCAGAGTGTGCTGCATTTCTCAGGTGGCTGAGCCATTTGAAAAAAATAATAAGCACTATGGGACCATTGGATAAAAAGTACTATGTTGTTATCTCTGTTAGGAGGAAATAAATAGATGATCACTGAATTGATTAAGTAAACTATTGCCCTTCTCAGAAATTACTTCGATATGCTGTGACCGTCTGGAGCAAAAGAAAAGAAAAGAACTCTGAATATAGACCTTTAATGAGCCCATCTAATTGTTACTGCAGATGCTGCTTATGCTTCTTGGGATATTACCAAAAACTTTGGAGACAAAATTTCATCTCTTCTTGTTCATTAGAAGAGATGTTTGGAAGGTAAGGTCTATATAGCCAAGGGTAGTAAGTGTATGAACTCCCCAAAAGGATGCTTGGAAATAACAACACATGAAACAATAGTTCTTTGTTGGATCTAGCTCCTGTCCACTCAGTTAATTTTAAAAGAACAATTAGAAATCAAGAATCAGAGAGCTGCAGATTTTCTAATCCGGTAGCCGTGATTTCCTTACAGGTGATACATAACCTAGAGCACAACAACTGTTTTTTTCTCTGGTAGACCTGAAAAGCCTTACACTGGATTAACTTTACAGTGAGTAAGTTTGAACAAGTGAGATGCATAAAGTTAACCCAAGGTGTAAATATCAAAGTTAATGCCATCTGAAAAGAACAACCAAGAACAACCAGATACAGCATGTGTGCTACCAACAACTCCATGGTCTACCACATAAAAAAAATGCAGAACATAAGCCTGGAAAGGACCCTTGGGTTTTCAAGGCAATAAATTGAAAACCTCAATGTATCTTGTACATTAATCCAAAATGTGGAAGCCTAGAATAGAAATATGTATAGTAAAATAGCCTTTCTAGCCAAATAATATAGTGTTTGCCCCATGGACACTATGAGATTACTCTACCATGCCATGTACAAACTGAGGAGTTTCATAACAACTGATGGAAAAGTCACCAGTTATTGATCATTCAGTTAATAGGGATTTTGGGTGAGCTTAAAGCATAAACTGATCAAAAATAAATGAATGAGATTTATTATACTGAGTTTATTTTACAAGTTTGACTAAAAGCAGCAAGTTGCTGCTTAGCTTTTATCTCCAGGTTAATTTCCATAATTTGCAGCTCAAGAACCACAAAGCTCTACAAAAAGTTAACTTCAGAGTCCTAATAAGAGACTGCTGAAGCTGACAGAGAAATTGTTGAGACTGATTCTGCAGCTCACTCTTTGTGACTGAGCAGATGTATTTCTAAATTTTCCTTCCCATCATTTACTAGCTCCTTCTCCACTATATTTAGGATTGAATGCTCATTTTCTGAACATTTCCATTCTGTTGGGTTTGTTCCGCATTTGAGAATCAGTAGGTCAAATGTGTTGCAGACTATTTTGTTAGACTTGTTAAAATCAAATTGAAACTGTATGATTAATGATATGAATCATCTGTGTTGTTTTTTTTTTTTAACAGGAAAGTAAACAAGTACTTGTCTAAAGCTCCACCTGCTTTGCTGCTGTTATGGTGCTGTGCATATCAGAGAAAACAATTCCCCCTTCTCAAGGCTGAACTAAAATTAGGCTCCACCTGCAAGATGTTAGTGAAATCTTACACAGCTGCATTCCAGAGACAAGTTCCACAGATTGCTTTTGGAAAGCACTGTGCATTTCTGGCAAAATCAAAATCAAACTTGTTAGCTTTTTTGCCTAACTTTTAAAAAATGTATTATTAATGATAAACGTAATTATTATCACACTAATCATGCTGATAAGTAATCTCAAAAATAGATCCATTTAAAATGTAATTTTACACCCACATCCCACTGTATTTAACCACTTCTTTGCAAATGCAGGCAGTAATCATAATAATACTTAGCACTTAGACAGCACTTTATTCATTTATAGACACTTCTGTGGCACTCATCACCAGAGTAACTTTATTTTCTTTATTATGTCTTCAAAGTGCTGCACTGACATTAACAAATTAATCCTCACGGCACTTCAGTGAGAAAGGAATAAGTCTGATCATGCACTATTTACTAAGCAAAACTCTACTCTTATCCACCCTCAATAGCCTTTCACTCACTAACAGAGTAGGAACATTAAAACATAGATCAATCACATGGACTACAGAGCTATTAAAAAAATACTCCATTTCCAACTTTGAAGTGACAGACAACATTGCTATTGGCTTCAATAGTAGAAGGGCTTAAACATATTCTTACCCTTTTCCACAATACTTCTTTCTGATAAGCGAATGCTAAATATTCCAACGTATGGAATTGTTGGCAGTGTCTGCACAACTGTAAACACAACAAACGCAAAACAAATCAGTATTTCATTTAGCAAATGGGATTGAGCTATATAGACTTTATTTTTTCCAGAGGTGATGGGGTTTTAAGACCTTCATTTAAAAACAGAGCTTGTGTGTATTAAAAACTGAAGTGAAATTTGTGTTGGTTTTCATTTGCTGTGTTTACAGAAAGACAATTGCTTATGAGACTTTTAGTAACAATTTAAATGTAAAGTGGATTAGCTAGATATAAGTCAGTTAATAAAGTAAACAAAAGATGAAAACAGATACAGTCTTGTTATGTATTCGATAGCTCCTCTGCAGATAAAATTTAATAAATGAGAAAATATATTCTCAAAATAAGGCTATGGGATGTACGGTGTCATTAACCAGTTGCAACACAATATAATTGACACCTGTAAGTCAGGACAGACCCACAATGGATAATTAATGTCCCGATTTATTTTGCATGCTAAGATATTATAACATAAAAATAATTGAATCAGAATAGGCTACTAACCACAGTGCGTGAGTAAACATTTTGTTTACCGTGCTTCCCGATTGTTACTGTTAAAAAAAGAAATACAAAAGGAGGTTTAACTTCCAGCTCCTAGATAGTGAACTCCCCTCTCTTTCCACACTACAGGCCATTAAAGACTTGACGGCCCCCTGAGACCAAGTAATTCTAGTGCACAATATAACAAAAGAGTCAGTACACTGGTGGTGTGGGAGTGGACTGGGGCACTTAGATAAGTTTCATTCATTGCGGTAGCCCAAGGGAACAGTGCATCAAGCCAGCTGCGCTGGCTCAGTTCATCCTGTAACTTTACACTATTTTCCCTCTAAGTCACTACTAATCCCTCGGGTTTACATGTTTTTTTGGGCGGCATCAGAGAAAAGCAGTGTGAAATTGCTTGAAAGCCTCTTTATAAATAAGACTTATGATATAGACCACTTCTGTTGTTGAAAGACTGAAAGAAATGCCCTTGAGGGTTGCAAGAACCATTTTACAAGTCTCCCACTGTGATTTTTTTTGTGTGTCTCTGTCTAATGACTGATAACTTTAAAAAAAACCCCAACAAACAAACAACCATTCCCAGCTTCCTCTTTTAACTTAAGTCTGTCTAGTTTGCTTGACAATATATCCAATGCAAAATATCCTTTGCTTGGATATCTTGGCTATCTTGTTACTAACAGATTGCCTCTTTTTAAAGATTTGTCTTACTCCCTGGAAAGTTTTAATGCCCTGGGACAAGCTCCTACCTGGCTGTGTGGGTGTGGCTGCACTGAAGGCAGGAGGAGGTGAATTCACTAATACCAGGTCTGGATTTAGCCCAGGCACTTCACATGCATGGATGTGTAAGGCACGGGCTACATTCTGTGCAGCAAACCGAAACACAGTGAGGGCTGCTAATCCAAGAGGAGGTTTCAAACTGACCCTGCGTATTTATGCGTATTTACCTATGTTTAAACTCATCCTCAGCTGTCCCTGCGAGTTTGAAAAGCCACTTCATTTGGGACAAGGTATAGGACTGGCAGAAAGTGGTAGTTCAGGGATAAATGTTGGTTTAATCATGCAAGCGACTACTACAAGGTGCTGGCAAAGCTGGATTCTGCCCAGTTCAGAACTTAGATGACTAGCACACTGGGTCTCATTTGCAAGAAACAGATATAATCTGCGGTAAGAATTTTTTTCTGGAAAATGTTAAAGCCTAGAAATTTTCAGATTCTCACCAAGCCTCAGTGTGTTTCAAATCACACCAAATGCATCATCTGAGCTCACGCCTGACTCTATCTAAAGTCAGCCTCTAAAATTAACAGTCTCAGAGATGCTATCTTACACAGTACCATCGCGTTGACTCTTCTAGCAGCCATGGTGCCTTGTTGCTGATAATGATAGTTCTCAAATGAGCACCATATGAGATACATCCATAATGCCCACCAAACGTGCTGAGTACTAGTTGTCTTAGCTTTGTGGGAGTGTGTTTGGAAATTTTGCTTTCTCAAGCTTCACTTTTTGGGAAAGTTTGTGTAGTGCAGCAGCTGATGATACCACAGCCTTCAGTACTCTAATAGTAACATTTGGAATCAGTCATTAGATGATGTAATGTTCTCTGCTTACAAAATAATTAATAATACAAACCCTATTTCTGAACTCGCAGTTTCTATTTCTTTAGTATTTATTTTATTTTAGGGAAGGGAAAAAGATGTTGCAGAGATAATTATATCTTATGTCAATCTACTTCAAGTACAAAGCTTTTTTCTTCTTGTTAACATTGGTTATGGCATTTGAACCACATTGAAACAATTGTAAATTGGCTTACTGGCTTTCCACTAAGTGAAGTTTAAAACATTCATCTTTGAAGGACAACTTTTTTCTTCAGTTCTAGTTAAAGATCTTGACAAATATATTTGCCTTTTAACTATAGCATATTAATTATTAGTTTCAAGACACTTTCATTTGTTCAGTGAAAAACAATATGTATCTGTAACTATACCTATATCTATACCTATCTATTTGGTACCAGAAACCTCGAGTGGAAATTAAGTGATGCTTAGGACAGATTTACCCTTTAGACAGAAATATGGATGAAACAGGCACAAAACTATGTCTGTGTTGATGGTTCATTGATCAATTTGCTATTGATTCTGTGATTAACAACATCAACTCACTTATATTGAAACCTACGAGGCTCCTTAGCAGACAAGTTGAAAAGCCATTGCTTTTCGATGATAACTTTCTTGTTAAACTAGTGACAAAGCTCCTGTCTAAGGGGTCAGTTCAAGGCCCTGAAAAACAGAAGGAGAAGCAGAACTGATAAGTGAAAAATTAAGAGTTTCATCCTAAATAAATTACCTAAGAGTACTTGCTTTGGGATTACTCTGTATTCTCTCACAAATTTGAATCTATATGACACAGTATGGAATGGAAAAGAACTAATTAGTGTGAGTGGATATAACTGCCAAAATGACACAAATCAGTATGTTCCTAAATTTTCTGCAGCATGGAGCCTCTCATCACAACAACTGGGATGTATATTTATTTAATGGGTGAGCATATCTCTAAAAGCTATATTGTTTTCTGTATATCAGGAAGTGCTCAAAAAGCACTCATCACGTGTAGTAAATGTTTGGACAATTCAGGCAACAGAACATTTTTACATTGTTGTCTGTTTACCAACATCCTTCATCCTTGCTACACAAAAAAATACCTGTTAACTTATGTAGGCTGTTCTTTAGGGAAGGTGTTCTCCTGCTTGGACTCAAATACTTTTGAGTTTGTCTGGACAACTCCACGAAACTGTAAGATAATTTGAAAGATCGGATCTAGTTTTATGGGGCTTAGCAGTTAAAAAATGTGATGGGACATTAGTAAGCCTTACTCCTACTTCTGGTAGAATCAATCATTACAAAGCGTCCATTACTGTTTACTTTCATTACCCCTTTTGTGCATGGGGTTTTCTGAAGGACATGGTATTTCATGCCATATACCTGTCCTGAAAACAGGAGGAAGAGAACAATGGCATGGCCTCGAGTGCTTTGTTTATCACAGCATTTTTCCGAGCAGCCGTATGCAGCAGTATGTTTCTATATGGCAGAAGTTGCTTTTGACATGCAGATCAAGCAAGATGGTCAATACAGAGTCTTCCCTTTCGGGGCATTCCAGTCATTCCACAGTGGGACGCCTCTCCTTTCAGTGCCTCTAGCCCTTGGTTTCCTTTTGTAGCTCAGTGTCTTACCGTTGCCCCTTTGGCACAAATTCCTTAGCAGAGACATTTTCTGAATTTGATCTCTCAAGCAGAGGTTCTTCCTTTCCTTTCCCTTCCAAAAGATTCCATGGCCAAGTCTTTACTCTGACTTTCTCTTCCTGACAAGTAGTTGTTCTCAGATGCTCTACTAATCTGCAATTTGGTGCAAGCTTTTTTTTAGCTGAGAGTGAATGAGGAGAATAGTAAATCTGGATTGTACTGCCTCGACAATATGCCATGGCCTTTTCTCAGGGGAGAAGAATAGGGAGGGAAACTCTGGGCCTATTCATTAGTCTGACTGATATTTTTTTTCTTAGTTGACAGCTAGCACTGAAAGTACTTCAAAGGTATTAGATAAAGAAGAAGGAACAGAGGGCCAGCACATCCATTAAATCCATTTATTTAATAAACCATAAAAAGCTTCAGAGCATGAGTGAGATGTCTACAAGTGCACAGAGCCAGCTTTCTCTCCAACCTTTTACTGCCACTGTTAGGGATCAGCAAGAGCTGGAAAACATAAGCTGCTTGAGAATGGCAACACTTTGACCTGAATAAACAACAGTGCTTATTTATAGCAATCTATATAGCAAGACAAGAAGGCCCAGGTTTAATACAAAACAGCTAGATTTTCTTGAGCCAGCAATGAGCAGACTTCCAGGGAGTCCAACACAAGTTTGACATCAGTATCTAACATGTATGTAACATCTTCCATAGCAACAGTCATAAGCAGGCTTGGCACAGAGCACTCACAATGTAGCTGTGCTAGATCAAAACTAGATTAACTTGGCTTTAGTCTCTTATTTCTTGAGATAGTCACCTCTGGCACTTACATCAGCATTCACATTCCCTTCAGTCCCTTGGTAATTACAAATTCCTTGAGGCTAAATGGATATTGGAAGCATATGTAAACCCACTTGAAGATCTAGGCCAACAAGCCTTTGATGAATTGATGGGAACCAAATTGGTGCCAAATCCAAACTTTCTAACTTTCTAGAGAACCTTCAGGTGCTGAATTTGTGGCCTGAAAAATATTTACTTTAGATAAGTTATCACAAGCTATATATGAGTTTTCATGGTATCTTGTCTAGTGTGCTACTGTGGCAGATGATTAGGTCACTTTAGGGTCAAGAGGAATAGCTCTAGTTTTCCTTTGAAGCTCACCTTGGACATTTACTGCTGAGTACATAGTAAATCCAAGACTTGGTCATACGTGCTTCATGTAATCAGAAAGCCTGACTGTCATTTACCAGCTGTTACCAACTGTTCTGCCACAGGTGTAGGTCAACAGGGTCATTCACTCCACAGAAGTATAACTGTGGCTTCAACACTGCACTGGTGCTGACCAATAACTGGCAAGAAAGGATTGTTTGGTCCTAGTTATCCTCTATTTCGTTATCTTTTATGTATTTTCTTTTGAGATTAGCTGCGTGCTTTCATCTTGGCTGAAGTGTGCCAGTTGGTTGTGTTTCAGACGACAACTTTTTTAGTTTGTTTTAATTTGGCTGCTTTAAAAGTCTTTGCTTGTGTTAGCAATATTCTCCAGGTGTGTCTTGACACTTTTCTGAGAGGTCTTCTGTTGTAATATATCAGCTGGCTTTGAACTTGTCACTCTTAGACAAAGAGGTAAAGAGCATACCTGAAATTATGATGCACAATCTACACCTCACACATGACTCAGGAGTTCTGTTTGGCTTTTTAGAGGAGAACAAATCTGTGGCTTTAATTTTGCAAGGTTCTGTGCACTCTCCAGAGTGCTGGTAGCAGCTGTTAACTGCCAAATGCTATTTCCAGGGTTGTACCTCCATTAATCATTGTGCAGGTGCACGAACAAAAAATGGTTTTCTGGCATGATACGGTATTCATTTCAAGAAGTTAAGGTTAGACAAAACAGCTATATTGATGTTAAGTCTATTCAAGATGAAGGGGCAAAAAAAATCAGTGCTTTCCTCACAAAAAGAACAAAATAATTTGTGACAGAATTATTTCAAGTTTTAGGATTTTCTTAAACAGTTCTAGTTTTTATAAAGGAGACCACAGAAATAAAAGTACTGTATGTTTAAAATAAAACATTCTCAGGTGTTCGTAGTGCTCACTATGGTTGTAGTTTCAGATTTGCATTTTCCAGGTGTTATTTTCCCAGCCAGGTCTAAAGACTGGATATTATTTTTCTCAGACTAACTATGAAAAACTGTATAGTTGTTGTCAACATTGGAAAAAACAGCCAAAAATCCATTTGTATGGATCTTATAGCATGGATGATTTATATAAGGTACCAGCAATCTTCCATAAAGATTTGTATAGATAACCCATCCAGGTTGCTCTGAAGTAAACATCCCATTAATTGTCCACACGGTTGTGTGTCTGTAAAAAAGCACGTAACTTAATACACAGCTTTGGGGCATTAGCTATTGCACATGTATAGGTAGGACCCACATAATCTTGATCAAACTGCTTTTGACATGCTAGCAAGTCTTGCCGTTCATGCATGGATCATGTAAGTTCACCATAGGCTAACAGTTAACATAAAGCTTCCAGAAAGTCTCTACTAGTATTTAATATTTGATATGATAGAGACAAATAAATGTTAATGTCCTGTAAACTGAGTGTGTAACACTGAAATTTGTACTGGATGGGACACACAAAGTTGGAAAAGAGCTGGAAAGAGCTGAGAGATGACTTCAGACAAAACCTTCTCCTGAGTACGCAATGAGCACGAAGACACCTCTTGTGCCTCTTCCCTATTTTTGCATTAGGCAGTGGAGCTGGCCTGGCTGCTCATGTAATATTTTGCAAAGAGGCTTCCCTGATCAAAACCTTCTCTGGAGGAACTGTGCTTGCCTTTGGCATATGCCACCAGTAAATTTCCTGTCAGTGTCAGGCACTTTGAGTCTGACACTACGAGTGTATCTGAAGGACAAGACTCTAGTCCGAAATGAATATTCTCTAATTTATATCTAATGTATTCACTCAATACTGTTTTCTTAGATTTCAATTAGGTTGTCTTCAATTTTCAACACCTAATTTGCTTGCTGTAAAAAAAGATGCTCATTAAATAGTTTTGTTAAGTATCAGTTCCCTGCAGCAGTTCATGCCTAACATTACTAGTTAGATGTGTGGCACCAGCATCATTCAGCCTGTGTAAAGCATATTCAGAGCTGAAAGTGATTTGGAGAGGGAAATTTCAAAGGTGACAGCTGTTCATATCTCATCAAAAACCCCACTGCTCTTCTGTTCCATGAAATTTTACTCCTACCTTGACTCTAATATATACTCTGGAAATCTGCTGTGCCTCACTCAAAATATCACTGAAGAACCTCAGGAGAGTCCTCACAAAAATATTCTGCTACATCATGGATGCTATATTAATATGTAGGAAGAGAAAGACACTGAAGATGGTTATCAGATACTGTAAGTGAGCTGAAGGATTTCTTCTAAGGTGATTTATGATAAGCATGAAATCTACTATTTTTTTCCTTCACTTCAGATTTTTTAAAACATTCATTATTAAGTGGATTTCATTTTTTCAGTCTTACTACCGTGATGTGAAGAAACTTCACAAACAAGGAAATAATCTGGAGCCCACTAATTGCCCACGAGCATGGAAGCTCCTTTCAAATCTACCTGCAAATGCCACGTGTGACTGCTGTGAAGTGGAATGTCTCTTTCTTAATCCAGCCTACAACGTTATTTGCACTGGGTTAGACTAATGGAAACATTTTGTCTATCTTCTATTTTCCTCCTTTTTTTTTTTTTTTTTTTTTTTTTTTTTCCCCTTACTGCTGCTGACAGCATAGAAAATAGTATTTATTTTCTGCAGGGTCACATTCTAACTCTGCTGGCTTATAAAAGTAGCTTTCACTAATGGTGGATCTAGGGTCTCCTATCTCTGAGCCTGAGTTCTATCTCAGAATGAAAATGAAAGTAATGTATTTCCATATAGCTGTGTCACACCGATGTTAGAAAATTATGATTCGAAAATAGGATTGAGAAGGACCTTTACAACTACAAGGTGGGATCTGCTATGCTTTCTATAATTGTCAACAGATGTTTGTCCAATCTCTTTTTAAAGAATTCCTGTAATGGAGATTCCACAGGCAATATAATGCAGCACTTACATAGCTCTCGCTTAGACAATGTTTCCCAATACCTAACTTGACCCTTCCTTTGTGAAATGCATTACACACACTTGAAAAAGGCAAAGACTTTCTTTTTCATGTTTGATGCTCTTTGTCATGTCTTCCCCTCAGTTTTTTTAATCAGAGCATGGCTATCTTATAATAAATATTTAGAACTAATTTTCAAAGGCTGAAAAGCTACTTCTCAAACAAAACGGAACAAAACTAATATAGCTTTGAATGCACTTATCCTATCACACCATTTCTTCTCACAGGCAAAGTGCTTAGCAGATACAGTACTTAACTATAATAATGCATAATTTTTTTAACTCCTGTAATGGACATCTTGGGACAATGTTTGGGCAACAAAGTTACAGCCACATAGTGAAGAGCCTAAACTGGGAGTACCATTATGATAAACCTTAGCAGTTCTACTCTGCTTTTATAATGAAACAATTGAAAAATTCTATGTGGGAAAATCCTGAAGGAAACAAAGAAAGATAAAGAATAATGTTTTTCAAGCAAAACTATGAGCAGACAAGCACAGCACTGAGGGAATTATTGCCCTTCTCTTGATGCATGAGTCAAAGTGAAGATTTTGGCTGAAATTGAGAAGCAGAGGGACTTAAGTTACAAAGGTGACAAACAGTGATTTTCCTGAGTTGAAGGAGACGAGACAGACTTCCATAAAAAAAAACAGCCTAAAGAAGTCCCTGATCACTGGAAACTGGCAAACAAGATTCAGAAACTTATTTTCTATTCTCTTCAAGACTCCAAAGCACATTTAAGGCAGCCTACATTTTCTGAACAAATAAATACACCTGATAAAAGAAAACAAAGAGGGAGTAAGAGCTTTGGAAAACCCAGGCAGGTAAAACACAGTAGCTCTCAAACACTTAACAAGTGTTGATTCTCTGTTGATTTAAATCCTTACAGCTCCTTTAATGTCAATATATATTAGCTGTGGATTGCCCTGAAACTGTTGAAAGCAACGACAGACTCAGATCTGAGGGGAAATATTCTTTACTTTTTCATAATTGAAACATATT
The DNA here is from genome assembly GCF_929443795.1 of Astur gentilis. Classification (NCBI taxonomy): domain Eukaryota; kingdom Metazoa; phylum Chordata; class Aves; order Accipitriformes; family Accipitridae; genus Astur; species Astur gentilis. The sequence goes on along the minus strand of NC_064887.1, from coordinate 15,556,843 downwards.
TCCCATTGATTTCAAAATTTCTGATGAAGATAACCAGCCACATGTTCAGGAAAAGTATTAACAATAACCACAAAAATGGGCCCTGCAAGATACTGGAAAAAACATAAATATGGAATGAACTTTCTAACCATCCACGATCCAAATGAAGATGGAATAAAAAACCCCATAAAGGTGAATCAATCACTTGCATGTTATTTTCATTTATATTTTTATTAATAATAATTACCTCTGCAAGCTTTGGAGTTAGAGCTTTTCTACAGTAATGTGTGCTCCTAAAATAAAAATCTTGAATAAAAGGTTTTACATCTAAAATACTAGTTGGAGAGTTTTAACATCAGAGATATCTCATATAATAAATTAGACTCATCAGGAAGGTGACCAAAACCAAGCCTATTTAGGCATTAATTTTATTTATTTTAAACTAGATATTTCCTTGACGTTTCACTTACTGTGTTACACTGATTATTCAAATAACTTTTCACTTGCACAGCTTGATGGCCTGAATTTACTAAAAGAAACCCCAACCTCCTCATCCATTTAAACCATTTATTCTTACTCAGGTTTTATGCAGACATTACTACTATGAAGGACTAAGTGGCATCTGATAACAACTAAGAAATAAGGAAGCTACAGGGTAAAAAGTGCTCTGCACAGTGTACTGTTTGCTGCTGAAAAGAGAACTGTTGATGGACAAGAGACAGTCTCTGGAAAGTCATTTGGCCAACAGCAGCTGTTAGGCAGTAGTATAAAACAGCCTTTATATAAAATGCGCATTTTATGGTTCCTAGTACAGAAGATCAAAAATTAAATATATGCAGGAACATAATTAAAGGATTAATGGCCAAAGCTTCTACATAAAGGGAGAGATTTCCAGGAAAAAAAGTGTGTTATAAGCATTTTTTAATGACTAGGCTTTAAAAACAAACTTGAAAATAGAAAAACAACAGTTCTCTTGTGCTGCAAAGTTCACATTAAATAATTCCACACTGGCTTTATCCGCCTTAAGAACTAGGAACAGGTTTTGCCTCTTTAACTTGCCAAGATGTGATTCTCAGCCTTGTGGGTAGAACCATGAATCAGAGTTCCTTGGTTTCAACAGGTAGTCAAAGGAAAATGTTCACTTATTTAAAGTAGTTTACAATACAATGCATCTGAGCAACACGTTTTGTGAGTTCAACTGCCATACTTTTGCTTGTATTCTATCTGTAAGCTTAAGTGGCTATTTTAACACTCCAGTATAAGGAAATTAGGATCTTCTCTAAAGAAAAAAAAAAAATTTTTTTTTTTGCTTTTTTGTTTCTCTCTTTCTCTTTCTTTCTTTCTCTCTCTCTCTTTCATTGTTTTTCTCCCAAGAAGCACTATCTTGGCTTGAAGGAAATCCTTTATCTCTCATCATGGACAGATGTGCAATGGAAAACCCCAATCTTTTGCATTAGTTCCTTTTTAATAAGCCATTAGAAAAATAGATGTTGGCAGGGAAAAATAGTCAACTACACCTTTTGTGAGTAGTCTGAGTGGGTTAGCCGAAGTATAAAGTAGACAACCTTTGGGATTCGGAATGGCCAAGCCATCAGGGAACTTCCAAACATTCTCTTTGGTAACAGATAGTAAGCTCTTCAGCTCAAACTGTGTTGTCATATGTTTTATTCATAGGCCATCATAAGGGCCGCCAAACAGATTATCATGTTTACATCAGGCCTCCTCAGAGAGATAAATTCTTTAATAGTTGAACTGGCAGGGTCAGTCAGTACAGAGATGCCTGCCGGGCAACCAAATAATAAATAAGAAAAAAGGAAAGAAAGAAAGAAGAAATGAAATCAAACATTGAACTGCTTAATGATGTCCTTCAGCAGTCACAAATCAATATATTTTATCTCTTGCTGAAAAGGTTATATTAAGGTTTCATCATTTTAGTGGCATCATCCTTTTTCTGTGAAGTGAGTAATTGCAGAGGTACATGGAAAAAGCAGAGTCTAGAAAGGTATAACCTCATTGGAGCTGACAAACCTTTACAAATACTTATTTGCGATGTTGCATCTCTTTAGTGATTTGGGTTTCTTGTGTAATCAAAGTGCCGCATGGAGTTTTCCTATTGTTTGTTGCTGGAAGTAAATTTTTTAGCAGGCACAATGACATAGAGCATTGCTATTTGTGCTGGAGACTCTAATTTTAAAGCTGGATATAAGATAAAACAGGTCCAGGGGCCACTACTTATCTACAGATGCATACATATACAGTCACTCCATTGTTTCTATTTTTGTACTAAGGAGGTAATATGTGTAAAACAGGCAAATGTGGGATAATTCTCACCAGTATTAATGTATGGGGTATTTAAAGGTTCGTAAAGATTAGCTTGATATTTGCCAAGAATGCTCTCACTTTCCTTTTTTATAGGAAATGTTGCTAGCACCACTTAGATTTGAAATTGTACTCAACTGTTCCTTTTTTTCAAACCCTCCACTGGGGGGGGGTGCAGTGAGCTGCGTGGTGCTTAGTTGCTGGATGGGGTTAAACCACAACATTATGAAAATCTGTTTTTTAAAACAGAGTAGATGCAAAATACCAACCCACACTTGCTCATTCCAGCTGAAACATGTCTATAGCCTTCTCTCATTCTGTCTAGGGAAATCTGCTTTTCTCTGTCAACTCTTCCCCATCCCAGCTTTTTTAATCTCTTTCCCCACTTAAGGACAGCTCTTGAAACCAACCTGCTGCCTTGACCTCATCATCTCTGGCGTTTTCCACTTGCTTTCCTATCTTATTTCATCAAATTCAACTATCTACAACATTTTAAATGCACTGGCTTTCTTTTTTTTTTACTCCCCTCTTGTGTTATTTTATCTACTTTTCCAATGGTTGTGCCTACCCTTCCTTTTGTGATCTTATATTTTGATTTGGTTTTAATTTTTCTCCTTCTAAGTCTGATATTGTCAACCTCCCTCAACCAGACAACTGCTCTGTATTTATCCTTCTGATGCTGCAAACATCTAAGAGAATGAACAGATCAGATAGGGGTGCAGTAGAAACCTAGAGTTAAGACAGGAAGAAAAGGTGTTCTGGGAGTTAAGGTGTTTAACTACTATTCAGGAGTATTAGGTTAATCTCTACCCTGTGACACACAGTTTATGCATAATCTTTATTCAGACACTTAGCCTTTCTGTAGCTTTTCCTCCTTTCCTAAAATGTGAAGAGCAGTGCTTCCATCATATACTGTTTTAAGAAAAATCTATTACAAAGTGAACTATAAAGAATCAAGTATAGCTGATTTGTGCACTGCACCTAATTTGTTCCTTTGGAACAGGAATTACCTCTTAATTTTAGTAAAGCAATATCAGAAATTAGAAAAATAAAAAATTAACAAAGAAAGAAAAAATGGAAGTTCGTAGAAATAAAGTGAAATCGAAAGTATGGACTACCAGAATTACTGCCCTTCAGAAAAGAGATGTTTGACACATGCTTTTGGTCAGGGGCAAGGAGGGAGGAAGGCACTGGCTTGAAGATCTGTGAAAATCAGGAATATGAAGCAGTGGCATGCCAATAGCTACAGCAAATGTTTGTAAATTGAAATACTATTTTACTTTGGAGAGATCTGCTTATTAATTCACAAACAGCAGACGTACTTCATTGGGCATACAGCTTCTATTTCCCCATTATGCACAGATTCATGGCTCGGTACCTAACATGCTGGCAGATGAAAACATTTTGAAAAAAATCTTTTTTTATACATTCTGTTGTGTTAAATTCAGTTACATGGCATCCGATTAGGCTGCTGGAAGCTATAGTGATGAATTACAAGAAAACATGATGAGACATTACAAGCTACAACAAAGTTGGCCAGAGTGTAAGAAATGTGCATGAGGCAGTGACTTAAAAAGATACAAAGGGATGAATCCAAATAATCAACAACATCCAAGTGGCACACCACATAGTGTGAGGGGCAACACGAGAAAAATTTTCTGTTTCTTTGGTCCTGAGTTGTTCCATGTTGGGCTTAGAACTTTGAATAAGTAATAGCTCATGAAGGCAACAAGCAATTGAACCAGCAGCTGGCAAATGGTAAGACATACAGAAGCTTTGATTCCTTTGCTACATGTCGGGAGGAAGGATGCTTTATGGGGACCATGAGGCTACCACTGTGACACCAAATTAAACAGGGCTTGTTGCCCTGAATCTTTCTTGTAGTTATATTGAAAAGATTGGTGAAATTGCGCTGCTGTGCATATCACAGAATATATATCTATCCAAAAAAGTCAGCAAAATTTGGATTGTGTTTTCCCTCTCAGTTTGTGTTTTAGGCACTGCAGTATATTTGGAGTATGAACAGTACCTTGGACTTTTTTAGAGTGCAGTATGTTTAGCCTGACAGAGTATATGGAGCAAACACCTGCCTATTTGTAGAGAAAGTGGATTTAGGAATGATGGAGTGGGCTCTCGTGGTGTGCTTTATTTAGTTTATTTATTTCTATTTGCCAATGAGGCAAAAGGCTTACAAACCTTCAGCCTTTTCTGGTCTCCAAAGACAAGCATGGAATATTTTATAGGCAAGAGAAGGCATAAGTGCTATATTTTTCTGTAATTTGAAGAAACTTAATCTTCAGCATTTTGTATATCATTTCAGACACTGAAAAATTTGATATAGCTTTTGGACCTGTTTCTCAAGCCAGCAAGTAAATTCCTGTTACTATTCGGGGAAGCGTTGTAAAAGGAAGTGGAAGAACAGGGGAACCTTATTATATTGTAACATCAGAACTATCTGAAGAAATACAGATGGAGTATTACAAAAATACGAAGTAAAATGTGGGAATGGGAAAAGAACCTTGTATGTTTACATTTTTCTTTTTGCTACAGACATTTGCAACTCTATTTTATAAATTCAGGACATCTGCTTTATTGCGCTAGAGGAAAAAAAAAAGGTAAGATGTAATGATAGGATTTGGGACTCTTCTGATCTTACACTCCACACAGCTAAGTTTTTTTTCTGTAGTTTTAATGAAAGCATGGCACAGCACGCTCTAATTTAAATTATGCACTCTCAGTGTTTTCCCTCTTTGCTACCAAATTATACCTTAAAAATACAAGCCAAAGTGGAAGGGAGGTGGAAGAAGTGAGAAATGAGTACAGATTACAGCCAGAAGAGAGAAAATGTTGCAAGCGAGGATCCTCTCCAACTCTGTACACTTACAGTGACAGAATTAAAATATACCTTGTTTTGCACTGTTCATTCACTGAAAGGCATTGGGCTCCTGTTAGAAGAGTACTGTCTGTGCATATACATGATGTGGTACATTATGGGCAAAACCAATATGAGGCATGACTATTGCAGTAGTAACACAAGAACGCCAGCCTTTGGGATAACATGGTATTTTAGTGAGGCACTGACTGCAGAGGGTGAGACAGGGAAGGGGAAAGGCACCAACCAACTTACAAATCCAAAGGGCTAGTTCAACAACTTCAACAACTACTTCAGATTTCCCTTTTAGTTTCAAGGTTTTGGATGTCCTGGATCAAGTGACCAGAAAAGCATTGGTAAGAAGTACTGAAAGAGAATCTATACCATTTGAAAAAAACCCCACCTCTGGGTATCTCTGACACTATTCTGACATCATTTATGTTTGTGGGCAGCTGCAATGCAACATCACCGGGTGTCAAAACCCTGCATAGATGGTAACTAACACGGGGAAGAAAAAGTCTGTTTTCTTTGGATTCTTTGTACCTCTTTCTTCCATACCTCGGTTAATCCACATCTAATTTGCTGTTGTAAATTAATTGTCAAACACAGCATCACTGAGGTAGTCCCTTGTGTCTAGCATAAAAGACTGACTGACGGAAGTTTTGGTGCAGCTGTGCATAGAATCCCTATAAAAGACACCTTGGGGACTGGTCTTCAGGTGTGTTGAGCAACATCACCATGGCTTTCAGTGGAGTTGTGGGTATTCTACATCTCAGACATAAAGAGAAAAGGAAAATCCTAGCAGGATGATTCCAACATGGCTGTATTTTATGGAAGCACCATCTAATATATAAGAAAAGTATTCTTTATTGAGACCAGAAGTCACTCTAGTCCAGTAGTCAGTAGCAGATGCTTAGAAAAGAATGTAACAACAGGACAGGCATCTAGTGATGCCTCTCTAGTATAATATTCCATCTCTCAGTCATCTGCAGTCAGATATATTCTGAGTCAGTTCTTGGTGGATTTCATAAGCTTGTCTAACTGCTTTTTGAATCCATGCAAATTCTATTATCTACAGCCCCCTCAGAAATACTTAGGTACTATTATGTATTGTTTGATTTTTAACTTGTTATCTGACAATATGAGGACTATTTTTCTTGTATTATGAGAGACAGTGAATAATTGTTCCCTAATCACCTTCTCCATGCCACTCTGATTTATGGAGTTTTATCATATCCCTCATCAGTCATCTGTCCCAGGCTGAAAAGCATCTAGTTATTCCTTGTACAGAAACTGTTCCACACCTCTGATCATCCTACCTGCCTTTCTCTGTAACTTTTCAGGTTCTAACATCAGTTTAACAAAAATAAAAAAGAGGAAGGTCTCTAGAAAGTCTTTGGTTTGGGAGAGCAATGTGGACTCATACATGATGTAATGATTGTTCCTCTTCCTCTCTTAATGACTTTTGCTCACTACTGAGTCCTGAGCTGTGGTTTTGGTTTTGTGTTTTTTTTCGGGGCGGGGGGGGGGGGGGGGGGGGGGGTTGGTGGTTTTTTTTTTCAGTGGGCTAACTTTCATAATTCCAAGATCTCTTTCCTCAGCAGCAATTGCTCAGCCATTCTGCAAGTAAAGTTAGGATTGTTTCTCCTGTGTGCCCTTGAGTTGGGACACAGGAAAAAGACCTTCAATATTCAAGATCTGTATGGATCTTTCATGATTTCTGGGATTTGTGGTTTCCCATTTACTGCTTAGAAAGAATGGAGGAAAGCAAAATAAACATAGCGAAAAAGAAATCTCTGTGAAACTTAAGGAGCTTTTGTGGGTTTCCTATGACTTTAATACTATATTTAATATCAAAGAAATTAAGCAGCTGTCGGTCCCAAGATGGGAAAATCAATTCTTTTCTGACATTTAATTTGTGCTTTTGAGATGCAACATAACAGTAGTAGAGTATAAAGGTTCTGACTTTCCTATTGGTTAATTTCAAAGCTTTGATTAAACCTTTCATTTGAAATAGTTTCAGTTTTTTATTTGACATTTTTACCAAGGTTGCAAAATCTCTGACTGTTTTAAATGAGAAAACAGAGTAAGATGTAATTTCCTATCCATAGATCCCAGGTTTTTGAACACCAGTTCCTTGGAATCTGTATCAACTTTTCACTAGTAAGTTCACACTGTGATGAGTTTGAAGAGACAACAAAGTCATAATACACGTATTAGACTGGCTGTATTCCCCATCTTGTCCAGTATCAAAATCAGACTGCTTGCAAGACAATGAATTTTTTGGACTTCTTTATGAAAAAATCTGAACAGTCTTATGCTGGGGAACAAAGAAACCCAGGGAGGCCACGCGATGTGACTGAAAGCACAATTAAGCCCTTTCCAGTGAAAGTGGATCAGATAGCTAAGTGTTTCAGGCTCCACATCTTTGTCCAACTGCGCACTCTATATTATTTTCTTTGCCTATTACTATTTTTTTCTGTATTTGTCTTTAGAAATGCCACTACATGCTGTAAATATACCCACAGCCACATGTTAGTAGCTGTAACTCGGCAATGAAGTCATGTTCTCTGGTCTGGAGCTGAAACAAGATCTAATCTTATTCCCACTGATAGCAGTAGAAATACTTCCAGTAGAAAATGTACTGTTAAAATGAGTGTCCCTTTAAGCATCAATTGCATTTTTTCATAACTAAACTTATTTAGTCATGAATAAAGCCAGATACTGCAAATATTTATAACTAAATGGTGTGCTGGCAGCAGTCTGTCAAGCTGGAATGAGTAGGACCACTGCCATGAGTAAGTGCTGCATGAGGAAATGAGTGTTGGACCAAGCAGGGCTTCATTACTGTCACAGAGGTCTAGACAGCAGGGAACTGGTCTGGAAGGAAGGCTGCACTTTCTCTGCTTGCCTCTGACGTGCTCTACTCGGGGTTGCTTAGCCACTCATTTTGCTTCTCTTGACTCCTGACATACTAACGCTCTGGTACGGTGCAGGGACAGCACGTTGCTGGCCTGATCTTGTTTAGGGTCTGTGGGTATGAATGGAGTGCAAATGTTGCTTTGCGAGGCCAGCTACATATTCATTTTGATAGGTCATTATAGATGACTGCTGTGACTAACATTTTAAGTGTATTATAGAGTTAGGATTATTAATATATGTCTTAATGAAAATGTGTTTGGTAAATTCTCTCAGACAAATATGCTTTTGTTCTGTCCATACGGCACTGAGCACAACAGGGCCCTACTCCTTCTTTAACTTCTCCAGTGTAATACAAGTAATAAATAACAATATATGCTCATGGGAGGACTTAGTAGTTAGGACATCTTGTTTATTACCTTACAGTATACATAATTCAAGCTTTATTTTTGTTACCTTCTTTTTTTTTTTTAGTAGACTACTTTTCCATCTTCTTCAATCAGAAGTCAATAAACTACACTTTTGTCCTATGTCTAACTTGTCAAGGTCTCTAAGAGAAAATATGTTTTAAAGGAGTAGGAGTTAATGGTCACTCCTGCACCATAAATTGCATTGGCAGACACACTAGTAGCTTGTAGAAGTAAGGATGGCTTTCTCCTTGAAAGCTCTAATGAGACTGGGGAATAATATACAATCTGTGATTCAGGTACACTGCACTGCAAATTCAGGAGCTTTTAAACAAGTTGTAATGCTTAATAATACTGGAAATACATTCCATCTGCTTCTTTTCTGAACTCGGTGAGATAAATACTTGTTATATTTGTGGAACTTAACTGCCTTTGATTTCTATTGCTTTCAAAATACTTAATGATTATTTTATACATGTGAAAGTAAATGCCCTCAAGGATTATCTTGAACTCAACCACAACGGATAAAAAGGAAAGACACCAAATTGTTCTGGAAACTTCTCAACAGTTTTTGAATAACAGACTTTTAACTCAGTTAGTACAAATCTTTTGTAATTCATGTCATTATTATTAAGCATCATAAGTCTCCCAAGACAATTACAGCCAATAGGGGTATATTAGTTTAATTTTATCTGATGTGTTTTCAGACTATGTAGGCAACTGCTGCTAGAAGAAGTAAACTTGCAAGGAAGGAAAGAATGAAATTTTAATACTTGATTGAAGCACTCTGGGAATGTCTTTTTGAAGGAGTGAGACAACTTAAGACTGGACTTTTTCTAAACAATAAAATGAGTCTCACTTCTAAAGACTAAAACTTGACAGATTTGTAGGTTTTTTTCTGCTACCATATTCTTTAAAACCTGCACAAAACTGGTGGCCTGGCAGAATTCATAGCTCTGGAAATAACTCGATATGTATATTAACCCCAGAAGAAACAAGGTTGATTCAGTCTATAACCTGTACTCATCTATAACCTGCAACCTGCTCACAGTCAGTGCAACTAATTACTTCTTTCACTTTATGAGCAAAACTTTGCATACAATGTTTTTGTTCTGAGAATGTGTCAATATGCAAATAAGTAAGCAAAAGAGCCTTCCTAATCTTTAGAGAGGCTCAGACACCACTGGACTCTATATCAACTTCATTAGTTAATGACTGGAAGTACTTAATGACTGTATATGCCCTTAGTGTCAGTCTGATAACCTTACTCCTTTTCCAAGATGCAACTGTACATTCAACTACTCAGAGCCTATTATGTATTAAAGTCTATTGTTTTTTATTTCATCTATGTAATGTAAAGTACTTTCCAGTAATTAACATGTAAGAATTTGAAACAAAACAAAATTCATTCCTGCAGGAAATCTTGAAAATTAAGACTTAAAAGTTGAAACATATAAAATAAATATACGACAGAAATACAGATTAATGAATTTTTTTTAAAGAAATGTTAATTTGGAAATCTCAAAATATAAAGTGCCATTTTCATTTGAAAGTGAAGTTTAACTCAAGAACAACAAATTTGCTTCAGAAATATGAAATTGAAACACTGTGCATTTGTAGTTGATATTCTAAAATAAATTACATAAAAATTATATTGCCAGTCTCAATTTTGAACAAAAGCTTTTTCTTCAAATTAATGTTTCCTTTTATCTTGAAATACAAGTTCAGCGCTTCAAAAATTTGGTGTCTCTTGTCTGCGCAAATGTTCAATGAGCTCTACTTGTGTGGTTTGTCCCTTAAAATTCTACAACCTCATTAAGACAGGAGTTGATTAATAGTTGACTTCTTTTATGAGAGGTGTACGTATAATTTTATACCCTGTAACAGCATTGTTTAGTCCAAGTTGACAGAAAACTAAAGCGTTGTTGCAATATTAGGGCCTCTGTTTTAAATTTTTGGTTTTGACTGAGGCACAGAATTATTACAAAATGGAAGTCTTTCTGCCTTTTATGGTTTTCACCTTGCAATAAAAGATGCTGTCTATTTGGCCTAGTCAGAAATACCATGAGCTATTGCTAACGAATGCCTTCATTGGAACCTGTTTTACCAATTTCTTGGAAAAATGTAATAGTCCATCTTGCCTTGCAATTCCCCCTTTCAGATACTGCTGTTTATTATCCTCTCATTCTGAATATGATTATATAAAACCTGCTTTCTGTTACTTGACACTATTAGAAGACTTCCCAGCTAGATTTCAGGCTCGTAACTGGAGAAGCACTGGATCATACTGATGTTCAACTGCTGAGAGCCACATATTCTGTGGAATAAATCCTGACCATTCAGTGACTTTTAAGACAGAGATGCCTCTGGTGAACTTAAAGAGCTGGATGCAAACTTTGCTTATTATTCTTTGACCATGTTCTGAAGAATCAGGCTTATTAGCTGTCTTGAAACCATGGAACAGAGGGGAGCATTTAGTCCAGTTATCTCAACTGTGTCAGCTTCTGCAGAACATTTACATCTGGAAAAGAGGAGGCTGACCACATTTAATCGAGGGAAAATTGTTACTGACTATCATTCAGAAAAGAAGCAAAACCCAACACTGTACCCTCCATCAAGAACATCTGTTCCTTAGAGTCCAATATACAGTAAGCAGAATTAAAAACTGTCTGGATTCATATGTGTTTGCTTCAGGACACTGAGTGCAAACACGCCCTTTATCAGCTCCACCAAGGTAGGAAATGCATTACCATTTACTCAGTTCAGGCTGTCCTCCTGCCACCTCTTGGGTTAAGGGCTCCATGACAAAACCTATAGCAGATGGAAGAGGGAGCAGAGCTGGCGTGCCTGATTCCCCCCGCCACCCTCTCACGCTTCAGCTCTGATTAACTTTGTGATGTTAAATTCAGTCATTGAATTACTGAATAGGCCTTCACGAGCCATCACATCACCAGTGATATGGTGCAACTTTTTATTTATTTTTTTTTATGATGGAGGTGGGCATGGATAGACTTTTCTGTTGTCGTCCTGAGGGGCTCCTACACAACTTATTCAGTTGACAGTCCTTTCTCAGAGTACTAGTAGAGGATAATTCACAGAGCTCTTAAGTTTATACAACTTTTCTAGAAAGTCTCCAGCTGACATGATAAATTCATTCTCTCCTCTCTAGTGGGATAATCTATCAGCAGAGCTCATTAGCATCTTCTAAAACAAAGCCTCTCCTAAAATCCTGTTGCTATCCCTGAAAGCTATTGCAAGTCATATCATACTATTTTAGAAAACAGTACTGGAGAGGACCTCTGGAGGTTAATCTGATCCAGTATAACTCAACAGCCCATAGACCACTGGTGAGCTGCAGAAGGACTGCTGCTTGTGCCAGCTAGCAGGTATCCTCAGGAGCTGCCTCCCAATTGTTATCAAATGCCTGCCGGCAGGCAGAGCCAAAACCTGGCTCCTGACTGCTGTCGATACCCGCAGGCGGGCGTAATCGGGAGCTGGCTTCCCACTGCAGTCAGTACCTACAGGCAGACACAGTTGGGAACCTATATTTGTAATTATTGTGATGAAATTAAGAGATTTTTTTAAAATCATAGAGGGCAGTTTAATCTATATGTGAAGTATTTTATTTGCTACCCCTCTTCACCAGCCGTTGAATAAGACTGGGAAGCATGGTAGTCCACGGACTTTTTTGAACAGGGTTGGATGATCCTTTGACTATAAAAGATTGAAAAAAACAGAACTAGTTCATGTCCCTGCCAAAGGCAGGATAAATGAAGCCTACATCATTTTTGCTTCTAAATTTGAAGGTGATTTATTCTTTATATTTAAAAAAAAAAAATAATCACAGTCATAATTTTATGTGCAATAAAATAGCTAACCATTCTTATTACATTTTAGGCAATGTTTAATGGCATTTAAAAAAACATTTCTAAAGGTATCTCTGAGGAAAAAAACAACTTCAAAAAGCAGAAGGGGACAAATTTCAAAATACAAATTATGCCAAACTTTATGTGAAAACTTAGTTATAAGAGAAAATAAAGTTACTTTATTGGTAAGGAAGAAATGATATGTTCTAAACACAGTATGTTCTAAACTTTGAATCACAGTCTTTGACTGGGGTTTGAGATGATGATCTGTAGTTTAAAGGTAAAAGGCCTCCTATGCAAAACCTGATGAAATAACCATGTTGTTACAAAATCAAACTAAGAAACTGAGGACTTTCAAAACGACAAAAAAAATCAGGTATACCTGTGCCTGATTGGATTTATCCTATGAGATGTAAATGTCACTGGCCTTTCAAATCCACCATGGAAAACAGCAAGCATCACCACTCCCATACAGTGCTATAAATCATCCCAGAGTATACTCTGGCTCCTTTTTTGTCTGTTGCCCTTCCTTCGTCAGCCCAGAAAGTAACATTTTCTTAAGACTCTATGTAGTGTAATGGAGTTAATTGCTGCCTTTTCTTACCTTGTAGTTGGGCTTTGTTTTGGAAAGATATTGGGGGAAAAGTCTAAAAGAAAATTTTCTTGTGTTAGATCCTGCTGCCTTTCATGGGGAAGGAAATGCAGGTTGCGGCACTGTTGTGTGTTTAGATTGTGTCATCCTCTCCCATTCCTTTAGATATCTTTTGTGTTACAGAATGCTTTCCTAATGTGTACCAGGCCTATGACGGTGGCCATAGTATCAAAATAGCAGCTTTAACGTCGTCTTGGAACTTTTGTTGTTGTTGTTGTTGTTATTAAAAAACATTAAACGCACTAGGGAAAGTTTGTATTTCACACTTTCTGTTTCCCTACAGGTGCTTAGCTTTGGTTAGAGAGCAATGTTTTAAAACCCGTGTGTTAATAAGATAAAAGAAAAAATGTCTACACAGAAGTGTCACTTTTTTAAAAAAAAGACAATAAATTGAAATGTATTATTCCACATCTGGAATTCTACCTTTATCCTTGAAATGTCAGTTAACATTAAAACAACAACTGAAATATTCTTGCAGTACCAAATGCTGTTCCTACCTATTGTCACATAAGAACTGTATATCAGTGAAATTAAAGTTAATGTTTAGTCATTCAGAAGCAAGATGGGATGATCGTGAGTTATTAGCTCAGAAGAAGAAGAAATTGTTTTCATCACGAACTATAACTACATCAAACAATCACAGAATGTTTTATTCGTGCCACGTTTATGTCTGGATACAATCAAATTATTTGCTAGGTGAACAGAGATACAGGATTTGGGGGGAATTAAAGGTACGGAAAGGAGCATTTTGCCTTTGTGTTCAAATCACAGACCGGTATGAAAAAAATCCCAGTGACACACCAAATAAAAGTCTGGCACAAAATTATAGTTACTTTCCTGCCATTAATATTGCAGCAGATTGAGCCTCAAAATAATAAAAAAAAGGAGGGTGGAGGTGGAGGTGTTGAAGACACATGATTTTACATGGGGAAAAAGGCTTTGGCAGTCTTGTTACAATAATTCTTGTTTAGCCAAAGACTTGTCCAAGTCTGAACCAAACTGGGGTGGATTGAGAGCAGTAATAAAGAATGGCTGAGGATTTGGACAGAACTACTGAATACTAATAAGGTGACCACTTTCAGTTGCTAAAAATTTACTGGTGACATTTTTATTTTTCAGTTTTGCCTTTTCAATCCTAAAATACCAATATAAATCTGCAAATAATTAAACACACCCACTCCACAGATATTTCCCATAATCCAGAGAAATAAATCTAGATATATGATACAGCACACATTGCAGCTGAGTTCCCCAACTTACAAAACATTTTAAAAGAAAAGCAGAGTAAAAGTGACATGACAGCTCTTTGAGGTCATGCCCCAGTATGTTGATCCTACTATATTTAAAGGGTAAGGTTGGGTCACTAACTAAATAAGAGCAGTGCTGAAGATTTTTTTTGTTGTTGTTCATTTTGGTCTTGATGACCCCAGAAAAGGTCTCACTTATTAAAGTGTGTTTGTGTATGGAGACAGCTCTAGAGGGAATGTCTTAGATTATGCTCTTAGAATTTTGTCTGAAATTGGAAAAACACTGCCTAAAGAAACATCATGATGGCATTGAAGCTTCATTCTAGCCTGGTGCACAGTTAATACAGTCACTAACTAAAATACACAGCTCTGCCCTGAAAAGAGGTAAAATGCTGGCATTTTCATTTAGTGTAATGGGAACGATACTGTTCTATGAATGTGGAGGTTCAAAAGAGAGAAAATACTCCATAATATTGTAGTATATTCCATCCAACAGAAAACAGATGTTTATTTCAATATATTAAGGTATGTCAGAGGATATATGAAGGAATCATACTAACTTTTAACGTTCATAATACACAGGGAATTAGAGGTACCCAGTGAAATGCTGTGGGCATTGGTGTTAATTCCATTTGTAACCTTTTTCCCCTTTTTCCTTTGTAACCTTTCTGCATTTTCCCCTTTCTTACTATAAATGAATTAAAAAAGAGGGAGGAGGGAAATGCAACTTAATTGCACATTATTTACCTATGAAGTTTTATTTAAATGACAGTAGATGACAGGGAAACCTAGAGCATTTACAAGAGCTGGGGAGCAAATCTGAAAAACAAGACAAAACAACATTCAGTAATGAAAACTAAAAAGTCAAATACTTAAGGGAAATAATCTGAAACACAAATATACTATGGAAGGAAGATATTGTTTGGAAAGCATTGGGAAAAAAAAAAAAAAAGACCTAGGGCTGGTAGTGAACAGCAAATTAAATAAAGGCTTGCAATGTGATACAGCACTGGGAAAACAAACAAATGTGATTTTGGCCAGCATATGCAAAGGGATCACATTCAAAGTGAAGGGGTGGAATTGCATCAGAGGAGACAAAGCATTTGAGAATATTCTGTAGAAAATAATGGATTAGTGTAGGGCTACACAAGGTGATTTACTGGGTTAAAATTCAAAGCTATGTGAACAGGTGCAGCTTCATAAAATTTAATAAAAATTTACCTTCTTTTTCTAGAATTGAATTTCATTAATTTTGTTCAGTAATTCTGTGACTTTTTAATTCCCATAAATTTAGCAGACTCCTTGGAATTCGTCCTAAAGTTTTAAAGAAGACCACATTGGAGAGCAGCAGGTCAATGACTCGTTTTCCAGTTCTTCTGTCCTCAGTTCCTTTCCCAATTTATGAGCTAGGTTTGTTTAAGCACCCATGGGAAACTGAAAATGTTTCAGGCCCAACTGTTAGGCAGCTCAAAGACTGCAGGCGACTCCCAAACTTGCATAGCCTTACTGGTAAGCATGGAGAGCTCATCGGTCTCAGTGAGGCTGCAGCCTGCCACAGGCACACAGAGCAGACAGATCCTGCTGCCCTTCTGGCTGCTGAAAGGTAGATGCGTGCAACTCGACTTCTAGCTAAAACAATTTGCTTGATCTTTAGCTCTTTGTTCTGAAAAGTTAGAGTCATATGACATTATTTATATGGAATTTCTGAAAGCTTCTTAAACCATTTTCACATGACAAGACCCTGCTTAGGCTGGTAGCTGCAAGGATTCAGGAAAGAAGCCCTGGAATGGTTTCAGTATTCTTTCAGGGCAGAAAACAGAGCTGGTCACATCGGGTGACACAACTGCTACAGAAAGACTGAGACACGGGCTGTTCACTTCACTGTCTTTGACCTGTCAGACAGCATGCATAACGTACGTTACCCCTCCTGATCGTTTGCTAACCTGTGCCTTTTCTGACAGGCTACAGCCGTGCATAAACAGTGCAAAGTATCAGCACTAGTGTACTTGGAAATTCTGCATGCGTATCATTGAATTTGTGCTTTGCACTCACTTCATATCAGTGAAATTACTTCACAAGATGTTGGAGAGTAGAGAAACAGGCCAAACGTTTGCAGTCTTGGAGTATTACATCTACACACGGCTGCAGACGTAATGTTTGCTTCAGGACCCTCGTGTCCAGCTAGGCATTCATAGTGTTGACCAAGAGACCAGTGGTCTCACCAGTTTGGAGGGAAAGGAGCGGTTGATTGCTCACAGTGCAAGGATGACAAGAAAAGATGACCACTATCTACTACATATAAAAGTAAAACCTGAAAACCTATCATCTGCTCTGTTAGAAGAGAGGGAGTAAGCATGTGCAAGGCCAATGCTCAGCGCTCCTAAGTAAACAAACAAACAAATGCACACAAACACAGAACAGATGTTTGATTCATAGGAGCTTTAAACCGGTGGGGTCACTTCTTGGATGTCTGCCACTTTCCATGTGGCAGTATATAAATCACACACAGAGTCTGTAATCTATGTAAAAATCTATATAGCCTAGACAGAGGAATGGGCTACAAATTTGTAGCCCAGGGAAATTTGCTGATGGCATGGAGCATAGTAGCACACTGAAGAAAGAACTCATTTCAAGTTCAAATAAAAGTTTTAATTTGCAATACAAGTTGGCTGCTGTCTGTACCATATGTGTCTTTCAAAGTAATAAACAAACATAGTGTATACACGGGTGACTGCAATGGAATTACAGTGGGATTATTTTGAGAGAAATTGTAAAATAGGGGGATCTTTTCATCAAATATCAGTTAAATGTGGAGAAGCAATTAAATTGAAGAAGAAAAACCACCAGGAGAATTCACTATACAGGTGAAAGAGTCGAATGAGTCTTTTTCAGTGCTCTGAGCCAAGGTAGAAATGTCTTTGCTTTTACTTATAAACCCCTTTCCCAACAACCTGTGCTAAAGCACTTGGGAAGGCACAAAGAAGGAACAGAAAGATAGAGAGGATGATGACAAGCTATAAATCTCAATGCTTAAATTAAGTGGTAGGGCTAGAAATACAGTACAGTGCGTCACTTGTTACAGTGTGACAAATGGTGCTCCATTTGCTAAAGTCATTTACAACTGGCCATTAATAAAGGGGCTGGGACAGGGGATGCCACTTGCTGAAGTTCTAAAAGGAAAGTGATTAAAAGTAGCTGCAAGTCTGAGTATGTGCTTCAGAGTATTGGCCAAGAAAGGATTTCATTCTTGTTCTTAAACATAAACATTTTACTGATAATGTGCACTGTTCCCCCTAGGAATATAAAATCAAACCGTAACAGAGAATACTCCGGATGTGTCATAAGGAGAAATTACCGGGAAAACCTTAACACAAAGTAGTTACTAAGAAGCTTCACCCTTGTATTATAAGACAAAGGTTTGTGGAACACCCTCCTAAAAACTTATCAAGACCATTGTAGCAAACCCATTCACTCCCCCCCCCCCCCCGATAATATCTCAGTGGAAATCTTGTTACCCTTCTTGGTGCAAGTGCTTAGATGTGCACGCTGTTTACCCGACTTTTCTCTTGACACTCTTTCCCTCCATCGTGTAGAAATAGGAATTGAAGGAGACTTCTCAACCTGATGCTCAAGTGGGTCACCAATTTATTTCCTCTTCCCCCTTCTCTGTTCCCTTCAATACCATATATCCAGGCTGTTTTGGTGTATGCTGGTAGTGCCTGCTAGTCCAAATTATTTTCCTATGTTCTTTAATAAAAAATATCTGCAATTGTGTAGGCCCCCCAAGATTTGGTGTCCAATTCCCTTTCAGAGGTGCACTACCCTCTGAAAAGGACATAGACAGAGGAAAGGGCATGAGCCTGTTTCCTCACATGACGGAGACTCGTGGCATCATTTGACTCACACTGGTGGAGACCTCGTGGTCTGTGATCCTAGATAATTACACCTGTTGCTCCTCTGTAACACTAGTCCTGAATTTGTTTATTCCACAATTAAAATTCAATAGTCTGATAATACCGAGTATTTGAGTGGCTGTAAATGTTATGGGTGCCAATCTCTACCAGACCGTTAAAAGTGCATTTGAGTGTAAGCTTCAAACTTTTGGAGCCCAAACAGGCATACAAGCTACAAAATACAGGAAAACCCTTTACCACCTTCACTGGAAGCTTTTGTTTGGGGAACTGAAAGGAATACCACTTTTATCTGAATGAGAAGCAATACTTACTAATATAGACAACATATATAAATGATGAGCTACATTATAAATAAATAACTTCAAATTATAACACCAGGGTTATCAGTACAAGATTAGAAACAATACATGTATTTTTAACTATAAAAGAGATGTAGAAAAGGGAACAAGGACTTTCAAGAGCTGTTCTGCTTAATTAATGTCTTTTCTTTTAAATTAATGTGTGTAGTTTACAGACCACTGTGCTACACTTTGCACTATTCCAGGGAAACTGATCTTCTTTCCTGATCACCTAGAGAGGAGGTGTGTTAGTATTCACATTGCTCTGACATGGATCACTTTTGCAGTTGCCCGTCTTCTTTCCGGTAACCTTTCAATTATTATGATAATTGTAAGCAAACAACTTGAAACAAATGGTAAAATCAGCACAGCCAGCCTGTGCCTTATTTTGTTTCTTTTACTTTTATGGACATTTGAATGCCATTTGGTCAGGATGGCATTTGATTTGAATTTATCAGTCTTGGAGGAAAAACAGCAGAAGCTAATGTTTTATCCAAATGCAGACAAAATAGGCATGTAATTACAAGTTGTTTCAATGCATTTACTTTCAACAGGTAATTTGATACTCCTACTTCTCAAGAATTAAGATGTCACAGATAAATAATCACAGCTCTTCAAGTTTGCTTCTGTAAAATACTTAAAATCTTCCCATGCATTTTATTTAGATCTCAAATATATATATAATTATAAACTTGAACTTTTAAAATGTTATATAGATAAACTTTTGTAATGGAAATTAAGCTGGAGATAATAGAGCAGTTAAAGTAAATGGATGTTAAGAGTAATATTTATCAAAGCCTACATAAATGGAAAGGAACCTTATGGATATTCTGGTCTGCTAAACTTGTTGGGTTTTTTTTGTCAAAGTACCAGACAACATATTGTCTGCACTGTGGAGTTAGCTTGCTAGCCCTGTTCAAGTTTTAATGTAGTGAGACCTATATATGTGTGGGGTAACTTTGCCACTATTCAGCAAAAAAATATTATGTCATAACTCTAATTTGAGATCTGTGTGCGTTATGGATAGATAACTGAAGGAGGTTTAAACATGATATGGTCTCTACAGTCTGAATTTAGGAATAAGGCATGTTAAAGTGAAAAATAGAGAAAAGAAAGATGAGACTAGGAAAATTTTGGTTCAGTCGATAAAAAGCAGGAAAGAGAGACTCACCCTAAGTAGAAAAAGGAGCTTGCAAATGTCACATTAAAAGTTGGCTCTTACTGTAATGAAGAAAACTGTCCTGTTAAAGGGACTTCATTATTAGTTTTGCTCAGAAATATTATTGCTAGAACCTGTTCATTTAAATATCAAGAATGACATGTAGATTGTCATTATTGTATTACACAAGCAGATACTATTAATGACATTATGGCATCTGTATAAGTGAAACTATAAGAAGCCTTACATAATGGAAGAAGGAAGACTTGAAGGAATTTCAAACACAGTTTCCAAGTTGTTTTTATTTTTTTCTGGAATAAAGCTATTTCTAGAAAATAGTATTTTTTAACAGTTCTCCTTTCAAAATGGCAACATTCTCTGGGCTATCTTGTTTTAGCTAACAATGAGCTGCTGAGCTGACCTACCATAGAAAGTATGGCAAATAAAACTCGGTCTTATTTTTCTATCAAAGCACAGAGAAATTGTAACGTTATTGAGAGATGGACACGTTTCACAGACGAGAAAACAGATGCCAATTCAGTTAATACTTTAGCTGTGGGATGAAATAATATTAGAATTTGACATGCTGTACACAGAAAAATAATGATTTTTTGGTAAATATCACATCTGTAAGTTTTGACAAATCCAGTTGATGGCAGACTGAAGTGTGATTAAAGGCAAGGTGAATTGTACAAAGTTTCTCAATTAGATCTGCTCAGCTTAATTTATTGGAATTTGATAGCAAACTTAAAAGATTTTTTTTATTGAAAGACCATGAGAGTACAATCCTATTCAGAACTCCTTCTCCAATGCATTCTTTGTCTAAGAGTGCCCAACGATTTACAATCTACCTTCATTTCAGGGACTATTGTTGATGAAGAGGCTTACTTTTGTGGGCTGATAAAAGATCATGATACTTTTGAAGCATGAAACTAAGAACCTAAAAAGACAATGAATGAAAGAGTATGTTGGGCTAGAACACAGGTACATTCATCACTTAAACCACATAGCTAGAAAGGTGTTGTGAAGAAATACTGTCTTGGATCAGTAATATTTATGCATGCAATAATAAACAAGTGGCAAGGAAAGAAAAGTACAAAGTTTTAGATGTATAAACAATAATCTATTAGATAACATGGACAAATCAAAAGAAGACTCTTTCTTCAGAAGAGTTATTCCTTGAGAAAAATTAAGTGCTGGTGGCAATTTTAGATCTAATAAGTTAGATATCTAGGGAAACCCTGAAAATTTAGAAAGAAAGTAAAATAAATGGGTTAAAGACTTAAAAGAAAATTAACAGAACATGTAAACTCCCTGAATACTGGAGAGCTAGATAGCTATTTTTATAGGAACTTTTTCTGCTCCCTACTTGCAGACGTCTTACCCACTCTTTGTTTTCTGTAGTATGGTAGTTTTAATTTTAATGCTATAAATCTTGGGTTATGACTTTAGACTGTAGCTATTAATATTTATTGATAAACTGAATGACCGTCTAAAAAGAGGCTATATTTGAATGGTCTATATCCCTTCCTTTGGTTTTCAATTAGAATCACTGAGGGCATATTAATTATTTGAAAAGATCATTTTACTTTTATCTACTGGTATCTTCCCATGTACTGATATCTATCTTGGCCTAGCTTTCCTTGTTTAATCTTTCCAGATTAAGATAGCTTGTTGCATGCACACATATGTGATATGGAATATATAAAAATGTTTTGTAGAGAAGACAACAGGAAGCATTATTCCTTAAAACTTTAAGTCAGACTTAGAACAAATATAAATTGGTGCAGCTCCATTGGCTTTAGCAGTGTTATCTGATTTTTGGTAGCTAAGAAGCTGCCACAATATTTCCTTTTCATTCTTGATATTTTACTTGTTTCTTTTTATTGGATGTTGCAGCAGAAGATTGCTTTGGCTGTAAACACAAACAGCAATGCCTGTGAAATAGCATTCATATAATCTGGCAGTGTATAGATTAGATAGGTTTAGTAGGTGCAAACCCATGTCTGTATTTTTAAGGAGGAAGAAAGGAAGAAAGAAAGAGTACATGAAATACTGAACAGCAGGACTGCAGTGATTCATAACTTGCTCTCTGCACTGCTGTGACTTGTCACTGGTTGTTCACAACTTCAGCACAGTCTCTGGAGATTCACAAGAGTTTATGCATTAGCACAGCATTATTTCTGATCCTGCTGAAAAGCACACAGAAACGTACATGATTGAAGTCTCTGGTTCTTTCCACACAGTAAAAAATGCATCCATAACTAGTTGAACTGCATACAAAGTCCTTCAATCAAATGAGGATAGAGTATAGGTGCAATCCCTACTCTACTTCAGACAGGGATAGCCAGCCTGTGGGAGTGAGCATGGAGTGCAGACCCACGGTAGAAACCATTCACTATCTGGATTACCAAAGAGAAAATATGGGGAGCTATTTTTCAAATACACAGGCACTCTGCATGCTTGAATGTGGTAGCTGGTAACTAGCTGGTAACTAAGGTCTTAAGGATAAGTTACAAGAATCTTTCTTCTGGGAAGATGACGCAGAGTGATGCTCTTCATGCCTAAGCGTTAAGACTGTTTCACTGGACCAGTACGCAGAAGCGAACAGCTGGTAAGGTGAAGAAGAAATGTGTGTGCATGGGCTGGGAATGAAAGAGCAGGTCAAATAATACAAGTATTTGGAAAAAGAGCTTTATATCAGCTCGTCCTACTAGTTCTGACAAGTAGTGGCTAACATCCCGGATTGCCATGTTAGCTGGCAGGGTAGGGTGGACCCACTTTTGAGGTCCTGTTGATTAGGGGTAGTTTAAAGACTTGCCTTTACTGAGGGAAGGATGCATTAAAAGAAGGAAGAAAAGAAAAAGGCTTTCCTCTTATCATCATTCCGTCATCACCCACAGAAAGGAATTTGACCTTTTGATTGAGTTGTTTTCTTGCTTTGTTTAGTAGTGAATTGTCATTTGCAACGGGCCTCTGCCATCCATGAAGTCCTAAGCTCTCTTTTATAGAGATTTTTGCTATGGAAGGAATGCACCTCAGTAATAAAGATCAACAGGATTATAGTTACTTAATTGGTCTCTGGCTAATAAAATTAACCAATACATTTAAGAGAGTTGTTTTGTTTTCTTTTGTTTAGTATTACCAACAATATTTTCCTTCTGCCTAGATGCCAGGAAAAAGAATTCCTAGTTTCCTAAGCTTTTAGTAAAGTTTGCTTCTTTTTACACTGTGCCTCTAAATTTAGGAAATGTAAACTCTTAATGACTGTTCAAGTATAAATTAAGCAGACAAAGTGGTAGCTACGTCTTAAAAACGAAAGTAATTTAGGATTGTTGTATGCTATCACAGCTTGATTAGAGTAACAAAACTCCCAAAATGCTTCCTGTTTGTTTTTAAAGTTTTGCCCCTTAAGGTTTTAGAAGAGGAAATCCATATAAGACGTAATTCCTTGCCTTCTGTAACGTTTACTTTTGCCCAATCCATTTCACATTTGTATATCACATTAATACACTTGCAGTTATTTGAACAGAATTTATACTATGTATTTTGACTTCTGAGCGATAATTGGAAGTAACAACAGAATCTTAAGTAGTAACCCAGCTGTCTCCTAAGTATTATTAAGCCTAAAGAGTTATTGGGAATGCACAGAACTACAAAGGAATTGTAAAGAAATGATTTCATCTGTATATGATTTTAATCAAGCTTGGCTTGCTGTTAAAAGGCTTGTTTAATGAAGATTGCATTTCCCTTATGAGAGTCCTGACCATGTAGTTCTGTATCAGCCAGCCAAGGCTTATTGCCGTAACAATAGCTAGAGGGTTTACCACAAAGAAAAAAAAAAGAAAAAGAAAAAAAAAGGCCAGCACCAAAAAACCCCTGCAAAACAAAAAAACCCTTTCATTTCACTCTGTTTCTGATCACTTTTTTAGAAAATGACAAATAACAGACAAAAATCAAAGTAACT
Organism: Astur gentilis; assembly: GCF_929443795.1. NCBI lineage: Eukaryota > Metazoa > Chordata > Aves > Accipitriformes > Accipitridae > Astur > Astur gentilis. The sequence goes on along the minus strand of NC_064887.1, from coordinate 15,533,204 downwards.
GATATTTAGCAAAAAGTCTGCTTGAACAAATATAAAGTTATAGAAGTTAAATAATATTTTATTCATATAATTTTCAATCCAGTTATTTAATTAAAAGAATCAGTTCAGCTGGGACTTTCTTCTCATGCTACATCATTATTTCTGCTACTGTAATGCTACTGATTTTAAAAAGTGAACTCAAACTCTTTGCAGCTAAACTCTTACAATGTAATATGTGGATGTTGGATTTAATATTTCTAATGCAAATACAGAGAACTGCTTTGCAGAACTATGAGAACATAAAAAGATGATTTTGTCTAATGCTAACTCAAAACTGAAACAGATGTCTTTATCTTCTAATTTTAGGACATGCTTCTGCAATCGTTAATATTATTTGTAGAAAAACACATAAAGGAATACTTTGCTAACGATCCCAACTCCTGATTTTAATGGCATTAATAAAATGAAGTAAACTTCTACATCTGTCTCAGTGTTTGCAGTCAGGATTGGTGCATTAGTGCCAGACTTTGAAAACTCCAATTCACACAGATTGTTCCTTTGAAGTTAATGAGATATTTGTATGAGTAGAGGCTACTCACTTGAGTCAGTGTTTTCTGGCTGGAGCCTTAGTCCTTTCTATTGCCAAGTGTACTTAAGTTTATAAGACCATCCATTTCAACACATTTTGTTTAGTTAAACTGAAGTACTTCATTTTTAAGGAAAAAGTTATATTGCCAAAAAGTATAAACAGGACTAACTTTGACTAATATAAATATTTGAAAACCCAAACTTTTTGTTACATCTTATAGAAACAATCCTAATGCAGATGACAGAGGGAAAAGGGCTTTTATGGAATAGATGGTTCAACTGAAGGATAGCACAGAGGAAATTTTAAAAATAAATATGAGGAAATTTGTCTTCTAACAGCCAGCATATTTGAACCAGGTTCAGAATATTTTTGCCTAACAATTAAATGGAAATTCTTTACATTTCCAGTTCTGCAGCACATTATTTAAACCTTAAGCCTCTCTAATTAAGAGGAATCATTAAATTTATTCCTATTGCCTGCTTTAAAGTTTATTTGCTAATAAGCAACTGGACAAGGGATGTGTGAAATGAATAGTTGAAGAAAAACTCTGACAGCAAAAGAGAGGTCTGGAGGGTGAAGTTAGTTTATTAGGCACCGTTTGTCATGAATGGGTCTACTGCACGTACAAAAGCAAATCCCACTACCTTAGAAGATTAATTCTGAAGGAGGCACTCGTGGGTCAAAGTATACATAAGCGTGTGCCTAATCTCAGAGAAATCAGGCTATTTTCTCACAGCAATTAAGCAGAGGTCTAGGGTTTCACCCACAGTGTATTTAAACACAGGATACAATTAAACCCCAAAGTATTAATATCTGTGCTGTGCAAAATTGCCCAGGAAATAGATTTTGCCCTCTTTCAAATGGAAAGCAAGGCAAATTAAGGACGATGACTTTATTTGAGTAAAAGTTATCCCGAAACAAATGTAAGTAAGTAATTAATTTTTAACTGTTCATTCCTTATGTACACTTCCCCCCCACACACCCCCCCCCCTTTTTCCTGCTCACATAATTTACTCTGGAATGTACAATGTTCTGTGGATATAAGTGATCAATAACTCTTTAAAAAATAGTTTTATTTTCATGGCTAGTATAATTTCTATAGGATAACGGTTCAACAAAAGCATTTTAAACAAATTATGAACAAAATGCTGCTCTGTACTGGTTATCTTTAAGATCAAGGAGAAGAGTCACCGTAACATCTTATTGAGCAAAGAGCAGTTACAAAAGGTCTTTTTCCTCCTTGATGTCTACAGATTATTGAGCAGTGGGAGTGGAAAGCACACTGTGACTTAAAGAAATTTAATGCCAATTTGAAATGTTTCTAAAGAAAAGGGAAAAACTCCGCTAAACACACAACATAATTTTCATTGCATATGAATGTCTCCACATAAATATAGTAAGCATTAAATAATTATTTTAAACAAAATCTTCTTTTTCAGCTCCCTAAAAATCCTCTCTGATTTTATAGTCTTTCACATTATCATTAAAATATAATTCTCTTTTGTCTATCTATCATCGTACCTACCTATTTCATTCCCACATCACTTTATAAGAAGAAAAAAATCAATCTTTCCCCCCCACTTTAGATGATTGGCATTTCCTATCAGAACAACTGTTTAGACATTAAGTAACATACTCTGCACTGTGATAAATCTTGTCTCCTGTATTTTTACACTTAGAATTGTTAGAGCTTTGCTACCATAACAATGTACATAATAATATAAACAAACTAATTCTAGATCTCAAAGCTTCTATGTATCAAGTTTTAGGAATTCTGTGGAAAACCTTAGTATCTCGAGCTTTCAAATCAATGATGTGTTGCACAGGATGTTAATAAATGGTCTAAATAGTGAAGTAACATGCAGAAATTTTTTAAAAGAAACAAAGAAATTACTTCTCACTGATCATGTTGGTCAGCAAGACACTATTTTAACCTTTAAAAATGCAGCATATCCCAAAACAAGTTACTTCTTACATAAATGCTCTTCTTGAGCGCAAGTGACCTTTTAAATGATTATATCTCAGCACTTGCAACAAAAAGAATTTCACCTATCACCTTTACACTGTTGATGCGCTGCATTGGGTGAATCCATAACCTTTTCACAATATGTAACATGGTGCAGAACAAAAAATTACTTGCTAACTTTAATTAAATCCCTTCAGAAAAGTCCTGCTGACCTCTTTGGAAAGAAATCTTACTAAATGAAAAAGTAAAACCAAACAAATTCCAAATCCCTCTGCATTTGATAGCTCTAAATGAATCTCCAACCATTTCAGAAAATTATCTTTCAGAGCACTGAATAAGTTTGCTGCTCTAAATTTGTCATAATAAGCTTTTTAGAGAAATTTCAGTAAACATTAAAAAAAAATTTCTTGTTTAAAACACATAATCTTTTCCCAGCAGTGTCTAAGGGCCTGATGGAAGCTCGCTAAAGTCTTTGGAACAGACCTTAAAATATCAGTCTAGTTAAATCCTCCAGATTGTAAACTTCCCAGAAAAGATTTTGGGACAAAACTTAGAGACAAAATACTTTATTCACTTTACCTTCTAAAGCACCAGGCTTGGTTGTTTTTTGTTTGTTTTTTTTTCTGAGAAAGCACAATCTAGACCAAAACAATAGATATAAAAGTACTCTGACCACTGAAACAAACAGCAAAACTGCCCCTTTGCCAAATTCGCTATTGTATTATAAATGATTGTAGCTGGCATAAAGTTGTGACCTCTTTGCTCAGTACAAAATGACAACAATGATTTTAAACTTTAAATTATGTTAGGAGCAAAATCAAACATAATATATACTACCTTCACAGTCCATGATTAATTTAAAGGGAGACAAGAGTTTGCAAATTCTATTTCGTTCAGTTCAAGTTAAGGATCAGACCTCTAAAGTCAGTTGATGTTTCCTGATTACAAAAAGAAATTTAGTAAGCATCTGTCTACACACATGCATGCAGTAATAATGGTAAGCATGTGCGTGCACACATTAACATGAGCACACACTTCAAACCAGCAAGAGATTGATTTTATACATATGTTGTTTCAGTTCCCACACAGGCTGAATCTATAAAGACTATGAAACTTTGTAGTCATCTTCTGTAAGGCACAGGTGCTACAGTTCACTTTTGATGCTGAGATGATCATAATTATTTACTATGTTCTCTGCAACATGAATTAAAGAGGAAAAAAAAAAATCTTGATGTGTTTTTATATTTAGATAAAGAAAATAAAACCTTTATGAAGATAGTGTGTTCTAAAGGACCAGTGTGACAAATTTTAAATAACTTTTATTCTTGTCTTTACCTAATTTTTTTTAATTCTGTTTGAGACACAGCCAGAAAGAAGCTTATTTCTTTGAAATGAAATAGATTGTTGTCAGGGAAGCATGCATTAAAATTAAAAAAAGGCCTTAATAATGAAAAGAAATCACAAGGATCTTTTTTTTTTTTTTAAATGTTCTGAGTTAAGCCGGTGATCTCGCAATAGGTACAACCTCCTGATGTAAAATCAAAATTAGTGTCCAAGGATACACTGAAGTACTGGAAGAAGCAAAGAAATGGAGAGGCATAAGAAATATGGAACTTGCTGCGGCTTTCTCTAGACAAAGGAGATGAGTTATCTGATTGGTGTGTAATCACAAAGTTAAACAAACAGCAACAGGCTAAACTAATTCACTGTCAAGTCTACATGTCATCCTGGCTGGTTCATTATGTGCATTTGTGACAAACAATACGGAAGAGACAACTGTACTGCATCAAATAACTTGCAACAGTTTACACTCCTATAAAACTATTTACATTTTGTCAAATGAATATTTATAACAAGTGGCTTTCCCTTCACAAACACTATAGCTCAAGCAGCTCCCATTCATTATCGTATTTAGGAAGTACAAACACTAATTCTGTGAGTCAGCGACACAGTCTGTTGTAACTTGCCAGAAAACAAGGCCTGCAATACTAATCTAAAATCTAGGAGAAACGTGATGTTGCTTCCAGTTTTTCAAATGTCCTAGCACTTTTATGTCTCCAAGTCACAGGAATTCAGTTTCAATATTATATCTGCCCTTCAGCATAGCATGCCCCAATGAAACAGCCAGTGAAGTTTATTTTGCACTTTATCAATACAGTGTAAACCAGCATGTGCTTACCTCCATGGGGTTACTGAACCCAACTTGTCTGTGTGCACAGACAGCACTTTGGCCACAGATGTGACTGGTTAACTGTACAAGCAAGGAGGATAAATCCACACAACAATACTTCATTCACCAAGGAAATCTGCTGTGGATTACAGCTTCTCTATGGTTACGTCTGTTCTTAATTTACTGCTTTTATTCAGTTTTCAACCATAAATGAGCCCCTTATGAGGCATTCACTATGCAGAATTGACAACTCTTTTTATCTACTCGAAAAATATTTTTGGATAATAATTTATGGTTACGAAATATTTTAAGCAGTTTGAATAGTTACATTATATTCTTTCAGTACTTAATGATGCAGTATCCCCTGTAAAAATGGAGACCTGGGCAATCTATTGATTTTACATATTTATAACAAAACACAGCAGCCTTGGCCATAGAGAAATACAAATTTTAAAACTGCATGTATCATGGGAATGGCATTGTGTTTTTTTAAAAGCTCTTAAACAGCATCTCATGAGGAAATCCTGGGCCAGAACTGTGACTAAGGGCCCTGTGGATGGGAACATAAAGAAAGTCTTTTGGCAGGCATGATATTTTGTTTATAGCCTTTTTTTTTTTCTTCATTTTTTTTTAAAGTTTGCAATAGATGTAGATTTTAAACACTATTCAACAGAGAAAATGTGAAGCTGTAATGCTGGGGAGGGTTATTGCATTATTTATGTTTTATGTATGAAACTGAAATGTGAGCATGGGTATTTTAATCTTGTTTCACCATCAAAGGTAGTCTCTCAATTTGTATGCCGAATTAATGCGCTACCTACTTTGTAAAAGCCATCGAAAGAGACTGATTAGCATGGGGCACTAGGTGATGCTTGGGAAAGAAGGTTGTGAGTAAGCAGAGCTGCCTAGGAAACTAGCAACGTGCTGCAAAGGTACTGGTGTGAAGGTATATTTTGTTGCATGCCAATATCATCCTTTCCATCAGTTCTGACATACGTCCTCAGGGGGACATCATCCATCGAAACTATAATTGGCAATAGAGGAAGGCAGCCATGTGAATGATATGGAATATTCTTATTAATTGAGACAATAGTGATGAGGCTTTAAAAAGCCTTCCAAGATGACAAAGTCCCCTTTGCATTATTTTAGATTAATTTAAAGTGTTGGCACACAAAGCTTTACAACTTTATTCTTGGCAGAATATGAGTACTTCCAGACTCATTGATACTCAGGGATTCTTCACTATTACAGAGTAAACTCCCTGTAGATAAACAAAAGAAAACATTTGAATGAGGTACTTGCAGTGTTTTCCTCATTAGCAGCTACAGTGTCTTGAGCAGGGAACGAGTGTTTTGGGAAAAGCATTCTTGGCATTAACAAGAAAGGACATTGCTTTTACAGGCAAGAACACTTTATGGCTTTCTGAAACATCCTATCACAATACCATATGTAATCCAAATAAAAAAATACAACTGAAAGCAAAATTAAGTGTTAGGGTACTTTAAAACTAAGTGCACTTGTATATAAATACAGCAGAGAAATACTGAACTGATTTTAGTTTGGTTGCTTTAAATATTGCCCCTGATGTTTTATGGATTCCAGTTCTTCCTTTGCTTGCTATTTAATTGCAACTGGTTTTGATTTCTTTATAAAAATAAAAAATGCTTTGTTTAAGACTGAATATCCTCATTTTCATTTAGTGGATGCAGTCAGAATGCTAGGTGAAGGCAGACATTTTCCGCATACATTTAAGATTCCCCTGGAGTGGCTGGATAAAACACCATGGCAGATACTCAGCTCCACAATCACAAGGACTGTGCCAGTGAGTCTTTAGAGCCTTCTGAGTATAAAACTTCCCTGAGTTAGAGGGTACCTTTTAATTGTGTGCGCATGCGTGCACACACATTCATTTGTGTGCCAGGACTGTAGCTATGCTATAACAGTCTGTATGCTCTCTTAATCTGTATTTATGAATGAAAGTTTTAAATTTAGCTAAAGTCAGTGGATGGATAGCCGCAGGGCTACTATCAGTTATGTTTGGTACCATCGTCCAAACTTAGCACTTACATCTCACTTATTATGTAGAGATTTAATGGATGGCAAAATCTCTAAAAGCTTCATGAGCCTGAGAACTCAGCAACTTCTCTTGCATGACAGATGCACACGTCCAAAAAAAAAAAAAAAAAGGAATGCCAAAGCAGTAAAAGTTGCTGTTCTGAAGTGCCAAATTGGCTTGAGAAAAAACACCTGGATTTGGATTCTTGAACAGCAGTTTTCCTTTGTGCTGCCCCTAGAATCTGCATTACTTCTACTACATACAAAGACAGGGCAGGATTTCCCCCTAAAAATCAAACCCTCAGATATTTGCATGTATGCTCAACTCCATGAGGAGACTAGTTCAGCCACGATATGGAGAAGTAGGAGCTGGAACTGCTGGTAGGACAGAAGATGCTTCTGTAGCATTTGGACATTTTATGGGTTTATGCCCACATAACTAAAATTGACGACAGGAGCAACACAGACACCCCAAAGCAGCTGACAGTTAACTGGTGATTTCATTCAAGAATTTGGATGAGGCAACAACTTCATCAGTGGTTTGCCTTCCCTTTTTTTTACTCCTAAACTCGGTTGTCTCAAGGTCTGGGTAGCAAAGGGCTACTGAACTTCACATTGCTCCAAGCCACCCGGCTGGGTTTTTTCCTAGCAGTTGAGTTTCATGAACAGCAAGCTAAATCACCTATCTGTGTTTTCCAGCAGAAATACAACAAGTCACAGTAATATAATGCTACAGATCTGAATTAAACTAACAATGACAAGGACACTGCAACGTAAGATCCCCACCCCACTGTGAATTCAACGTCTGCTCATATGTATTGCAGCTAAGAATGGATCTGTACCAGGATACCTGACCCAGGTGGCTAATGAAGTGTAGTCTATCTGACCCATCTGGCACCTGAGCCAGCCTCTGCTCTTACATAATTTATATTTCAGGGCAATATACTAATTTGAATCCTACCCCACATCATAGTGCATGTATAAGCAAGTGCTAGTCAGAGGATCATTTAACACTGAATTCTCCCAACATATCACAATTACAGAACCACCTGTGCTAAACAGCTTCTCCTTCCTAAGCCACTGCAAAAATCTTCAGCACCTCAGAAGACAACAAAATATATCAATTCTTCTTTGATGTGAAGAAAAGCAATGTTAGCATACAGTGGCTGAATGATAAATAAAGCACAGAGAAACAGGTAGGCTGAAACACCACCAAATTATTGCCCTTGGAATTTTTTTTCTCTTTACTTCTTTTCTCATATTTATATTTGCACTTAGGCAAAGTGGAACAGATCCTACAGATTTTGTACATGTGATCTGCCCTACAAGTCAACAACATGTAAAGATTAACAGTTTGCTTAATTAGAGTTTGCAAGTCTAACCTTTGAAAATCAAAAATCATAGAAACATTCAAGTTGGAAAGGACCTGGCAAGGTCACTAAGTCTAAATTACTGCTTAAAGCTGTCTCAACACTGAATTAAGACCAAGCAACTAAGAATTCAGCCTTAAGCAGGAATTTAGACTTCTCTTGGAGAATCCCACAACCTCTCTGGGCAACCTCTTCCAAAGGCTAATTATTTTCATGGCACAAGAAAAAAAAAATCTTGCATCTAGTCAAAACCTTCCCTATACCTGTTTATGACTATTAACTCTCATGATCCTGTTGTACATCCCCATAAAGAGCTTGGCTACATCTTTTCTGTAACCTCACTGTAGATATTGGTGAGCTGCTGTGAGGTCCCCTTGGAGACATCCCTTCTCCAGGGTGAACAATCCCCAAGCCCTCAGCCTCTCCTCACAGGCCAAGTGCTCCAGCCTCTGATCATCTGGTAGGCCCTCCACTGAATTTGATCCAGTTTTTCAATGTCTGTCTTGTACTGGGGGGCCCAAAACCGGTCTAGCAAATGCTAATTAAAGGGGAATAATCACTTCCCTTGATCTACTGGCTATGCTCCTGGTTATAAAACCCCTTTATGCTGTTAGTCCTCATTACTGCCAGGACACACCGATGACTCTGGTGTAGCCTGGTGCAGCCTATTGTACAACAAAATCCCCAGCTCCCTTCCAGAGCTGCTGTCCACAACCTACACTGATGCAGGAGCTTAATTTCTTCCCAGGTTCAGGGCTTTACATTTGGTCTTGCCCAAATTAATTAGGTCCCATTGTCCCAGTTCCTGGTCCCTCCAGGTTCCTAGGCCCGCAAAAGTGATGAGTATCTCCTCCTCCACGTCACTGGTAAAGATATGAACCAGTGCCAGTATAGATCACAGAGGAACTACAATTTCCAAGCAGAGTAGTGACCATAGGCCATTACCTTTTGAGCTGATGATCCAACCAATTTTTCACCCTAGTATCTCACTCATTCAAACTGTGATGTGCCAGCTTGGATACAAGGGAAGTTGTTTTGAAACCCTTGCTACGATCATTGTAGATGACACTCACTATGCACCCTGCCACCTACAGATCTACTTATTTCATCACAGAGGGTAATCAGGTTGGTTAAGCATGATTTACCTTTGTAAATTCCTGTTGGTTATTTCCAATCACCTTCTCCTTCACGTGCCCAAAAATTGCTTCCAAGACCACTCAACTATTTTCCCAGGGACTGAAGTAAGGATGACCAGCCTACAGTTCCTTGGGTTGTCTTTCTTGATATGCTTGAAGATGGATATGACTTTTGTCTCCCTTCAGTCACTGGTGACCTTCCTTGATCTCCACTGCTTCTCAAAGATGATGGAGAAAGGCAGTTCACTGGCCACAATCAGGTCAGTTCATCAACAAGTTGCCTCAGTACCTCTGAGTGCCTCCCATCTGGTCCTGTGGACTGGTATGGGTCAAGGTTTCTCAACAGAACTCTGACTTGATCCTCTCCCACTGCTGGTAATTTCTATCCTCTTTCAATCCTATGTGTCTAGTCAGAGGCGTGAGAGATGTTGTCAGTGAAGAATGGGGCAATGAATTACAGCCTTATCTGCATCTGCTGTTACTATTTAGCAGCACCCATTTAGCAGCAAGTCCATGTTATCCCTGTTTACTGCTAATAAAGCTGTAGAAGCTCTTCTTGTTGACTTTGCCAGGTCCAACTCTAGCTTCACTGGCCAGTTTCAATTCTAGCTGGTGTTTGGTTTTCCTGACACTTTCTCTGCTTGCCTAGGCAAGGCTCCTACATTCCTCCTTAGTATCCTCTCCTTCCTTTTGTATACGTGCACCTTCTGTATATGTCCTTTTTTGCACCGGAGTTCAGTCATGAGTTTCAGTCATCCTTGTTTAACCAAGATTTTCTCCTGATAGTTAGCATTTTCCTGAGTATAGGGACGAGTGCTGTTATGCTTTGAGGAGGCTGTCCTTAGAGGTCTGCCAGCTTTCTTGAGCTCCTTTGTCTTTCAACACTGGCTCTCATGGGACCCCACCTACCAGTTCCCTCAAAAAGTCTTTCTTCAACCAGCTTGCCACTTCTTCCTTAGAAAAGCTCCTAGAAGAGTGATTTGAACTGCTCCTTCATGTAAATGACACTTCCCTAATCACCTTCTTCCATGCCTGCCTTTCCTAAAAAGCCTGTACCATCCACTCTAGCTGCACTCCAGTCCTACAAGCCATTCCACTGCATCCAAAGATGTCGTGGTTCTGCTCCGTGCTCCTCCTGTTTATTTCCCAGGCTGTGTGCTTTTGTGCACAGGTACTTGAGGTTGGCCCTCAGGGTGGGATTTAGCCTTTCTGGTGGTTCCTTTCCTCCTCTCAACCTACCCTATATACTAACCACCCCAACCTCTGTTCCCTCACTTAACTACAAGGTTGTTTCGCCTTATCCTAGTCCACATAGTTTAAAGCCTTCCTCATCAGATTGGCAAGCTTGTTGTAATTGTTTTTGCTCACAATGTTTATATGCAACAAGATGCAGTTGCCTTCTACTTCTTTCTTGAAGTATATATAGCAGCATAACAAAGATCAGTTATGAATGCTGGGCATTGTGATAACAAATGCAGAGGTTTTTTCTACATTGATGCAAAGCTCTTCTAAAACAACCTTTGACAGCAAAACCCCTTTACTTTGCTATGAACCTTACAACTAGCAAACATGACAGGGCTAGAGGGAAAGATGACTTTGCACCTATGCAGGCTTCAGGCTGATGCAATGACTCCTTGGTGCCACAGAGCAGCCTAAGAACAGGTCTGACGTGCTTCATAATTAGAATACTTCAGGATCAAAAAGTATAAAGATGACTTAAAAACGCCAAGCTGTGCCAACTCCTTCTGCAATTGAAGATCTGGTCCTCTAAGCTAAGTATCCAGATGTCAGTGCCAAGAGCTCACAACTACAGACTTGAAATGTAAGCAGCTAAAACTTCACTGAAATGAAACATTCACATACTGAAATTAAGTATGTTTATTGACAATGGATTCAGTACAGGTGAGAAGGCAATGGGGGCAAGCTAAATGAATGCCAGTTTGCCCCTATCGGGGCGTCAGAAAAATGGACTGATGGAGCTGGTGAGCAGCTGAAGCTTCAGTTTCAGAAAATGGCTTTGGTTATAGAGCAGAAGTCCTGCTGTTTTGGCTGGCTTCTTTATTTTATAGAAACAACAGCTTAATCCTAATTGGCACACATCTCTTTTCCCCACTGATAAATAAAAGGAGCACTGGAATGCTGTATGCAATTCATTTTAGCTTGTGTCTGGGATATATTGCTGGCATGCAGTGTGCGGGGCTGTGCCAGATGGCAGGGTTGGCATCTGCAAAGTTGCTCGGTGGGCATCTCACTACTACTTTTCAGGAAGCAATGCTCCATTTCTTTCTAAGATTGAACACTAGGAGAGAAATGGCAGCTAAAGCCTATTCAGCTGTGTTTTTACTGGTACGATCTGTAACATGCCACTCTTTGGCAACAACCTGTTATAATTTCAGGACCTAAATATATTAAGAACAGCCAATCCCTTAGGAGCGCCTAGGATATTTTTGAAAATGGGAATTCAGATGACTAAGGGCATTTACCAATAGGCGGCAGCAAATGTAATTGCAGAAAATTGCCAGATAGATACCTTCTCCCACTATCTGCTTTGCCCCTCTGCTGAGTACAGGGTATGGAATGCGTGTGTGCTTCTCAGCTGCTTAAATGCAAAGTCTCAGAGCTTAGATTACAGGCACCTTGGTCAGCAGTTTAAAGTAAAGCCCTCAGACTCCTTCCTGGCATGACTGAGATGTGGGTGTGTGTCCCAACCTGCCTGCTCTCCAGTGGGAGTAGCAATCTCCAGCAGTGGGGAAACAGTGGAAGATGATAACATCTCACATGGCAGTTGTACTGCAAAGGAAATACGTGCCAAGAATTCAATGCCAAAGGCTTAGGTTCTTAAAGATACACACAATATGAGGATTGACAGAACTACCTATTTGAATTAAGGCATTTGTCTTTCACTGAAATCAACATATATTTATGAAAAATCTCAACAATTGCGTCTCTAAATCTTTAGTTACTTAAGTACCTTTAAAAAACTCGTCACATGTCAAGTATGAAAATTACTAAGGCGCAGACAAACTGACTTAGACCCTTTGAAAATGTTTTCCCCAATGGCAATGCGGGGAAATATTCCTGTTTATGGATGGAACTCTATGAGAGGATGAGAAGTAGAAAATAAGGGAGAAAATTTTATTTAAAGAATTATTTTTGACCTTTCAAAGCAAAAGAAATACAATGTTTGGGTCTTAGTCAAAATGAGATTGAATGTATGGATTAGGGGCAAGAAGCAGAGAATTTTGTGTAAATCTATTTCAAATTAAATTGCTAGTTGTTTCTTTCCTTAAAAGTCCAAAAGCACTATGAGGTGCAGTGACTATAATTAACAGAAAGTAATTTGTAGATATCTAATCACACTTCTTTTTTAAAAAAACATGCAAAACTAATCTCACAAAACTAAATGCAAAATAACAATTGAAAAATGTGTCCTTTAGCCTTTAGATGAATTTAAATAAAAATGTGTATTGGATCTGCACGTTAATAAAGCCTGTTAAGCTCAGTAGAATACTTTATATTCATCTGTGCTTCATCAAGCAGGTTCACGACCTCTACAGAACTGCAGCAGCTCCCTCTGTTCTGAAAACCGCATGGGGGAAGATGGTAAATATTATTTTGTGATTAGAAAATGTTACTGGAATTGTCATAGAGAAATATTTAATGTGGAGAGTGTGGTTCAGGAATTAAAACATACACAGCAGGAGAAAAAGCAGCATGGGGCAAATTTTACTCCTAGTGACAGGCAAGTAAAATTTAAGGAACGTCTATGACATTGGAAATATTGTGCCCTAGTTACATAGTTATCACTGAGCTCATGAAGATATTTAAGCACCTGCCTAACTTAAACCATGTGAGGATTATCATTGTTCTAGATGAGACAACGTGGATATTTTAAATTAAGCAGATGATTAAATATCTTGCTGAATTGGTATCAGAGAAAAATGCACTTGAGTAATTTTTTTTTACTGTCAAATAATCATACATCTAAATAACCAAATGTGTTAAATATATGCATCAATGAAATTTGAAAAGAAGCGCAGGAATGACTATGTGCAGAACATTATTCTAAGGTAATGCATAATATATGTGATGCAAACTTATTAAAAGCTCGATTCATCAACTGTTTACAGTTCCTTTTCCTGATTTCCCTGCAGTGTGTGTGAATATGGGTACGTATCCATGTGTGCTTTGCTAGTAATCAATCTGCCTTGCTCTTTTCACAGATTACATACCAACCTATCTTTTTAGATGTGAGAGCCATGTGGGTTGGTTAAAATATAAAAACAGAAGCATGGTATTGTGTATCTCATTAAAAAAACCAAAGATGATGAAGGAGAAGAAAAAGGTCAAAACAGCTCCTTAACAAAATCAATTTCCATAGGGCTGATTCTAAATCTTTCCTCCTCCCATTCAAAATACACCCATGTAGAAGACTCAGAAGACTCCTACCTCTACTGCAGTCATTGCAAACATTGCTTCTGACTTTCTCTCTCACCAATTTCAGCAAAGGAAAGTCTTAACCATTATTTTTCAAAGTTTTCAGTTTGAGTGTTTCAGTCCAGCTTGGTTATTGCGGTAATCTGTTGATATAATAATTAGTTCTTCAGTATAATTTTTTCCCATTTGTGAAATATTCTTGATTAGCGTATTGTTGCCATATATTTGTATTACATGTTCCATCATTATCAAATGGAGACAAAGGTAGTAATGATGCCTGTGTCAGTGCACACCCACAATTGCTTATGTTCAAATCCTTCTCATCTAGAAAATTCAAATCACCACAAAGGTTCCCTGCAGCTAAATATTGCTTTCACATAATTGTCAGGAAAGGACTTCCTAAATTATAGGACAGAATAAATTATAGGAGAATCATGTTGCCTGAAATCCAAGGGGGGAATTAACACAGTCTTTACAGACTCCCCAAAATTACCAATCTGAATTTAAATTCCACATTTAAATAGAGTTAAGCTAACTTCAATGAAAAGGTTCTCTGCTCTTGAGTATGTTGGTTCTGGAGAGGATTAATATGAGCTTTCTAGACTTTTAATAGGTATTTAAAGCAAGTATTCTATTTATTAATAACTAAAAAATGCAATGACCACTATAGTTTTCATTCAGAGAAAAACTTAAACAGGAAAACAATATGAAGCTCAACAGACTGTTTGAGTTATCTGTCCCTCCTTTAATCTGAGAGATTGCTCAACAAGACCAATGTTCATTCAACAACATTCATAAAATCTGTTGTGGATTACCAATATCATCAGTTAAACCTGTTTCAAATTTATTGCTTTCATTCAGGTTAAATAATAAAAAGTCCATTTGTACCACCACATGTATATACATGAATTCAGCTTTCATCCTTCTCTACAGGTTTAATCCAGTGATTTATGTTTTTTAACACAGTTTTGCGCAAATCTGTTGAAGAAATTTAGGCAGACTGATAGAAGAGTTAGACTGGATTACTGTGATGTGTGCCATGTTTAAAACCAGCCTGTTCTGTTTGGAGAAAGGGAAAAGTCAAGCATTTTAACACTGTAACCCTGCTTGAAGTTCTAATCATTTTAATGGCTTTAGCAAAGGAGAGCAGAGTAAGGTTGGGAGAGTTCAAAGACAATGATCTTTATTATTAGAAATATGTTAGAACAGCAAAGAAGCAAAGCTGCTTTTTTCTGCTTTTTCTTTAGTCACAGCAGGAAATAACACTGCTTAGATTAGAGTTTTCTGACGTTTAAACAGTGATGGCAGCGGCTACATGTTAATTTTTTTAAGTCATCTCCCTTTTGAAACTCTCTCCATCTACCAATGTTTTAAAAAAACACACACGCAGAAAATTAAATGTAAAATGCTTCTCTTATGTTTCATATCATAGCTAAATTTTTTCATTTAAATCGAACTGAATTGAATTGAATGGGTGCACAGCATAGCTGAGGGTTTTGCTAATGAGATACAAAGCTTTTTGCCTTTAGGTCACTGGTTCAAATCCAGGCAAGGCTAGAAACAGCTGAAAGCTTTTAACCACCTGATGGCTATGTGATATTTTAACATGAAATGGAGTTTGTCAATCAAAATCCAGCTTCAGGAAATAAGTGTTCCTACCATAAAAACAACCATCACACAATTAGAATTATTTGCAGTCTTCTGAAAGGTCAAAAATTAATTACTCTGCACCTTTAGCAGTGATTTTTTCAGATGAAATGACTGATGTTGCAGAATGAAAAGAGTGCAATATGGAGAAGTTTACAATGCTGATGCATTTATGAACATAGCTTTCATAGGTAAAAGAAGCTTAAATGACTTTCCTTCCTTAAACCTCCTTCCTCCTCCCTCATTAGCATCAGCTGGTGTAGCATGTGCTCCTACAGTAATTGAGACAGATATGGAGGTACAACCCACCTCAGTCGTGGGGAGGGGGGAGAGAAAAAAGTTGTACATCTGCCAGATGAAGACAGAAAAGACTTTAATTTCCATATTAATCAGCTCTTAAAAAAATAAAGCTTCTGAAAGTTTTGAAGGAGTGTCAGTAACCTGCTACATCCTCCTACAATTCATGTGGTAGTCTTTTTTGCATGTAAACAATTCCTCACTTCCAGGAACAACTGATCATGCTTGAACAAAAAAGTTTTCAGTGAATGATAGATACAGATCTCCAACTTCTCCTACAATCAAAAGACAGAACTACATATCAAACCAAATAAAACTGATAATTTAAAAATTTTACCTAACTGGAATTTCTATTATCTCATTGACTCCTTATATTTTAATACTATGAAGCTCCAAGAAGCTCAAACAGCAAAAGAAGAGTATGCTGTAGGAGCCAAGTCCAAACTCAAGGACCAGATTTAAATCTAGTCCACATCCTAGCAGTGAAACAAAACCAGACTACCTTTTATGGTGCTAATTTTAAGTTAAAGGAGATTGAAGAATTTTGATACTTAGGCAGTCAAATCACCTCTTTTTTTTGTTTGTTTGTTTTTTATGCTTAAGTATGGGTTTGGGTATTTACCTTAAAAACCTAAATTTAAACGTTTTGAATAAAATTTAAATAATGTCGCTGGCTGTCAATGTGAGTTGGACTTGGGTAGTTTTGGACACTGAAGGAGGATTTGAAAATCGATCATTTAACCTTCCTGTCTCTTCCTTTTTCTTCACTCTGTGTGAAGTCAGACAAGACATCTTCTTTTCAGTGGCAGCATTTACCTTGTACAAAGCAGTGCTTTTACAAATCCTAACAATGAAATATTTATGTTTAAAAGTTCAGAGACACATTTAGTGATGCCTTTTCTCGGAAAGAGAGAGAAGCAATACCTAACTTTAGTTCTTATCAGACTGGAGAAAATTAGAGTAATTAACATTTTTAATAATCCTATTATCTTTAGAACTGTGCTGGTACTTACTAAGAATCAAAAAACCTATTTCTGCTTCAATATTCTCTACTTCTTATACACTAAGTAAAATTAATTTCATGGGGACAGTCACAGTTCACATTAATGCACATGTAAGAAATGGTGTAAGTGGCCCTTAAAAAGGTGCAGAAACAGGTTTTAAAACAATCCTGAATTGTATGATGTGGTGATTTAGTTCTGAAGTATCAAATCCTGCAAAATTATGTATATGAAGACTGACAGTGAATTTCCAGAAGATGCCTGAGTACGAAACATCTTCCCCCTGCAGAAGAATGAAAGCATGGACCCTCAAACTTCAAAAATCTGTTTGCTTTATTTTTCTAGCAAGTATGGTCAAAGAGCCAGTGATGTCATTAATTTTAATTTTTATCTTGAGTTTAGATTTTAGTCACTTTTATGTCTTTTATGACACATAGCTATCACTCTGACTTTTCTTTTTTGTAAAACAGATTAGTTTTTTTAGCTTTCAATAAGCATGTGGCTGTAACAAAATCTTATGGTTTTACTGGAATTCAGTGGAAATTGAAGCCTGCAGAAAAAGACTGGGATGTGCCTTAGCACTTGTACTTTAATTCCCAGGATGTTTATACTGCGCAGCTAGCTCAAATGATTGGCATCTACATCTGAACTCACAGGTTAGCTCAGCCTAAGTTTAAGGATTCCCACAGCAAGGTCTTTCTGTGTTATACATCCTTGCTATTTTTGCATATCTCAAGGGCATACCAAACTATTGTTTATGATGAAATGTTCTAAAATTCTTTCCCATTAAGAAAGTTAATTTCTACTGTGGGTGTCTTATCCAGAAGATCTGCTGAACAGAGGCAGGCTATCAGCACTCAAAAGATTGTAACTTGTTAAGTACTATCCTCAGTAAAATACAGCTTGGTCTTTAACTCAGACCCTCCAGTTTTGTGATCAGTGATGCAAATTGCCATGAATAGGGGCCTAACTACTTTGCACAATAGGAAAGGGGATGAACACAGTCGTGCTGGGGCTAAAACTATAAAGATGACTGTAGAGATGACATAATTAGGGAGAAATTGTGGACAGTCTAAACAACAAGGATGGGTTCTGAAAATCACTCGGTTGTACCAATAAACTGGCAGAACAAATCAGTTCAAATAAGCTGCAGCGGCAAAGCACAGCTGGAACGACCAATTGATTCATTGGGTCATGATGCACTCATTAGATCAACCTCGTCCCAGCTTTCCATGGCTCTGCTTACTGAAGCTTGGAGACCTCCCCAGAACCGTGCCCCAATTCACTAAGGCCTTTTCTAGTCATTCCTTTTTCCCTTCTGCTCAGTGGAGGAAAAGCATTTGCCTTATTAAAGGCTCTCTGTACCACTAAGGGGGATAAATGTGTCTCCTAGACCCTAAAAGCAAGATTGAACTTTTCAGTGTAGTCATGAATAAGGCATATGTAATAGCAGTGTATTTTCCAAGACCGGAATTTTAAAAATAAAGGATCACAGGTTTCTGAAAGATTTGTTGCAGTTAAGGAGGGATCAGTTCAGGAACAGTCTATAGTCTGTGTTACGTAGGATATTACAGTGGTCTCTTCCAGTTCGATAATTGACATAGCAATGAAACTTTTCCATTGCTAAGAAATAAATCATTCTTCACTTTCCCTCCCTCTGTTCCACAAAAGTTACACTCTTGCAGTTGTGAAAGTCAGTTTTTTCCCCTCATCTGGCTTGCTAGCTGTCCTAACCAGCTGTAGAAGAACAGGGCCTGTCTGGGGGAGGGAGAAGAATGATGGTACAAAAGCCAGGCTTGCCCTTCCTTCCTTCTACCCAGTTACACATAAAGAAGAAATGGATGCGAGGAAGAACCTGGCTCAGCGTACAGCCTTTAGTTCGGGCAGCTGGAAGAAGGAAGCGAGTAAGCAGCATTAGCTTCTGTTCCCTTACTTGGCTGAATATGCAGGAGTACAAGACATACTGAATAGGTGTAAAGGGATGTGACAAGAATTTGGACATAATTACCATTTTCCTAAGAACTGCAAAGATGGGAGTGAATGAAATTTGGAAATATGTTGATGCATTGTGCTCTCTTGCCTCCAACACTTTGTAAGCTTTACTGACAAGTTGCAAAGTCTTCACTGGAATCCAGCAAACTGTGATGAGGAGACCTTGTTTTCCAAATGTTAACGCTGAAACTCCATGCTTGAAAGAAAGACTGACAACAGACAGACAGAAAAAAAAAATAATAGACTGCTTCTTGTCAGTCCTTCGGGATCCTTGAATAGCAATTTGGCATCCTTTGCCATTTTAGTAAACTGAGAAGAAATGTAGGTTTGAAAATTGAGAAAGGGTTTGAAGCAAACTTATCTGTAAATCTTTGACAAATCTTTCATTATAAAAGTTTGGGAATGTGGCTACTAACATCAGCTAAAGATGTCTTACTGACAAGCAGAAGCATTTATTATCCCTACTCTGTGTGCAGAACTCACTGAATAAGGTGTGTGCTGGTGGTAAGAGTGTTTGACAGCGTTAGGAACAGCTGTGAGCATCAATCTGCCTCGCTGCTCCAGGAAGGACAGAGGGGTTTCTATTTCTACTAGTCGACTCCACAATTAGTAGCACCTGTCTTAGGCTTCTCACTTATACTGACCCTTCAGTGGCCCACTTAATGAAAAGGAAAGGCATTCAACAGGACTCTTTCAGGAGTTAATGAAACTACCTACACTGATGCAACCACAATTTGGGTGGCATGCAGTAGTATAAAAAGGATAATTATATATTATCTTCAGTCTGGATGACAGGATGTTTACTAGACTTTCTGAATTTCAGTCAGTGAGTGTACATGCTTTTAACATATACGCGCTTGCTCATGCACAGTTGCTTGTTGTGGTGAGTATACGGACCGCAAAGCTGCCAGGTGATGCAGCTCTGCTTAAACCAGTGAGAGGGTTGGGCCTTTGGGGAGAACCTTCACCTTTACGGAGAGCAAAAGCTCTTTGCATTGCAGCTCCTCAAGGCCCAGCAGTTCCAACAGGGGAGGGCGGTTAAGGTTATGGACCGCTGTATGAAAGACACACCAGCTACGAGGGGAAGGAATTAGCCCATACGCTAACTGCACAGCTCTGGTCCATTGCTGGGTTTGGCTGGAGTTTGCCAGCAGATGTGAGGTTTTAAATATTTGACAGCACAGCCAGGGACACCTGTCTTTGACGTCTCACCCTTCGTTCACCCATTTAATGCAAAATTTGACCTTGTGTCCTGAATATGCCAGGAGAGACGGGCATAACCCTTTGCTTAATACAACCCTCCTCTGTAACCAGATGTTTTAATACAACCAACGCTATTTAAAACAACACAAACATATCTCATTATTGTCTGAGGAGAAAAATGGGCCTCTGTATAGCACACATTTATATTCTGCAATAAAATTGGCACCTGGTATAGGAAAAAGGATATCAATGTGCACGTTACGTGGCTTTACAGACTTCATGTGAATAATGCAAAAAGTATTAAATGAAAGAAGCACTGAAATTACCACTGCCGATAATTTTTCAAGAGTGCAGAATAATTTCTCGAGAAAACAAGAGGCACTATTCATTACACTCTATCACATGAGCTCCGCTCTCATTTTTTTCCCCTGGAATTAGTTTTGAAAAATTCAAGGATCCCAGCTGTTTAATAATGACGTTGCTGTATTCATGCAAATCCCTCAGACCTTATGTCAACATTTAATTTTACGATAAATATAAAAATAAGACTAGTCACACCTGTAGTCCCCTGGGTTGCAACTGGCAAATCGTCCAAAACATCCCTCTCCCTCTTCCCTCCTGAACATCCTTGCTGCTTTAGAGGTAATAATAGTCAAAAGGAAAATGTTAACATTCTTGTGGTGTATTGAGAGAAGTTTATAGATATTGACAGTAGTGCTTACGAAATAGATTATATCAAACCACCAAATATATTACCTTTACCCCAGTGGTAAGCTTTTGTAAATTGTAGTCAAATATGTAATCGTTGAACTCTGCAAGGATGATAAAGGCAGTATAGAAAGGACTTCAAGCACTATGGATTTAGAGAAGGAACTGTTCCCACTAACCATTTACTCTTAATGAATTTTAGAGAAAAAAACCCCTTATTTACTAAATGACACCTCAAAAGGGATTTATAAATTCTGAGCTGTTTGCATAAAGAATGTGGTATCTATAACTCCCTCTAAAAGTTTTGCCAGTACATTGAACGCAAAATAAGAAGCAAAGAGAATTTGGTTTGTCATAAAAACAGGTGCCTAAATGCTGAAAGACAAGTATCTTGCAGAAGAAAACAAGGCTGTAGGGACAGTAAATACAACTGAGAAGAAATTGTTCCAAAACCCTATAAAATGAAATATAGAGTTATATCAAAAAGATGGAGTTTTAAAAACACAGTAGAGCATTTAATAGAGAAAATTCTATACAAACATTATTGTTCGTGCAGTCCAACAGGAATTTCCCATAAGAATACATTTCCGCAAAATACTCTAGAAGTTCCTCAGATGTCAACACAACAGACTGGTTAGGCAGACAGTTAAAAAATCATTCCTAATTCTGAACTTTGAAAAGCTAAAGCAACATTAGTAGGACTGCCTACTTCAATAGATGCAGGAAGCTAAAACTAGACATGCTGGAGTCAATGAGAAGTATATCAGCATCCCCTACACGGTAGCATTAAAGAAAAAGCACTTTAAAACACTGGGATTGCTGGTAGCCACTGACAGCCTATATGAAACTCCAGTTTCACCACATGTACGGGAAGCTTATTATTAATGTTCAAATGGGTCAGGATTACTCTTAAGGCATAAAAAGATGACCTTCACGGTAGGTTTGAAAGGTCACATCTCTTAGGCAGCTAGGGACCAAATGGGTGAGTAGGCTATGGGAGGGACAGCAGGGATGTTTCTTTTGGCTTGGCCCAATGTAGATTCAGCATGTGTCACAAAGCGTCTTAGACTCAAAAGGCTGATGCAGACACATCTGCTGTTTCAACCTAACGCCTGTAGCAAGAGTTGTACACCATTTATACAGGTGCTTTGGAGGAAGAATCTGTCCCACAAACTTCCACATATCTCAAGCTGACAGAGCCTTTTCTTGCACTCTCAGCTCAAAACTTCAGCGCTTACCTTACAAAACATCTTTCTCTTTCTTTAAAACAACCAGAGATTTTTGCTGTTCGCATTCAGGGATCCCTGTAATGACTCTAATCCATATACATCTCCTTCCTTTCTGGCTTCCTATTGCTTCTGCAGACACTCCACGTTCACTCTGCAGACTCTGCCCTGTGCTGTGCTCCTTTTGTCTCTTTGCGATTTCATACTCTCTTCCAGGCTGCTGCCTCTGCCTCAAGCAGTCAACCCCTTTCCACATTTCCCCAGTGCATCCAATGACCTCATTCCCCCTCCTTCAACTCCTCATTTTCTTCCTTCAGTTTTCTTCATCCTCCCTTTCCACCTCGTATCATTGCTTAAGAACAGCCCAATGCCAGTCTTTTCTCCTTAACAGGCCAGTTTTACTAAAGCAATTAGGCTAACAAAAATCAAACAAAAAAAACATTTCCTAGAGAACCCTTCTTTTGTTTTCACACTTCTTTTTTTTTTTTTTTTTTTTTTTTTTCAGGGAGATATACATATGTTTATAGTGTCTTTGCTTCAGATGCGATTTGCCCTGATTAGATGAGATTGTAAGATGCCAAGAACAGAGGCCTTGGATTGCCTTTTATCTGTGAAATGCCAGGCATGTAAGTATGTGTTATAAATGAAATACTACTAAGACAATAATGAAGACAGCAGTTGCATCTTTGTTGTATGCTCCAACTTGGAAATGCCGTGAAAGGTTTTGAATGGAATTGTGTGCAAAAGGGTAAGTTTATCTTTCCAGTTCCATGTAGCTGGTGTCCCTGAGGAAGTGCTCAACACTAATGAAAAGCTGAATAGTTTCTCTAAAACCTTAGGGATCTTCTATCAGCCATGCCATGTGCACCCCTGTTTTGTAAGTCATCCTCTTTTTATGTCATTTTCTACTCTGTTTTACTTTCAACTTCCACTGAATTAATTGCATTTAGTTCAAGTATTCTCCTCTGAGATGAGAAACCTGTGTAACAGATATTTTGTGTATATAAATATATATATCTAAAGACAGTGCGTGCACAAGAGATCAGAGATATGTCTGGTTTTCAGCTGTGAGAACACTTCAAATGAAGTGTAAACACTGTAGGTTTTGGGGGGGCATTAATGATTTCCAAACAGCATCTTTAGCATTGTGCTATTGGAACATTGATTCCAGCACAGTTACTTTGGCACCTGACTAAATAAATCCTCATACAAACTTGGGTCTAGAATGATAAACCTGATCTTGTGGATACCTTTAAGATACTATCAAAACACGAGCAAACAATCCAGTAACCCGATCTACTCTGGAAAAAGTATGTAAGAAGAACCCAATACCTGTTAAAAAAACCCAACAACTGAAATGAACATGTTTGAGGGGTGCCTTGTAATCTTGAGCACAATATTCCAGCCTACTCATGTGTATTTTTGTTCTTTTCAGTATTTAACACTTAGAAGAAGAGAAGTGGGCAAGGTAATCAAAGCAGGAGCACATTTTTTTTTAAAACGCAAGCTTTATAGCTGATCTAAGACATGCAGAATTTATTCTAGCTTTAAATGAGAGCTCATTTTGCAGCTCATTTACAGCTGTGCAAGAGATCAGAGTACCGTAATTTGCCCTGGATTGTGAATGCACCGGATCACAACAGAAAGAGGCAGCGAGACCAGCATTTTCTCCTGCATACCCACAACATTCGGTGCCCATAGCCAGCAATCCCCGCAAAGCCTGGCAAGGCTTGGAGGTTAGTACACCTGTCCCAATTCCCAGCAATGCTCCCCGGAGCAGGTGCACGAAGTCTATGGTTTAGAAAGTCTCTTCACACCTGCACCTCTTAACTAATGACCCTTTTTGTTTTCTCCTTTTTTGATCTCCTGAGTGTGAAAGATGATGCTGAGACAGCAGATAGGCAGGTGTGGCAACCCCAAGGAGAGGATAGAGAGGGCATGTGCCTGTGTGTGTGCCTGCCAACAAACCATCGATTTTGTCCTTTATCTTTTTGCAGGTGACTTCTCTTGGGACTAACAAAAATACTTGCATTTTTAGAAGCTTGTGATTTCACTGGAGCCTTGCCATGTTTGAGGCAGGAAGAAACAAGAGCCCCTTAAACTAATTCAGTTAATCCTGATCCTTGCACTTAAGAAAATACTTAGTTAACCCTGATTCTAAGCATTTTCTCAAGTACTTGCGCACAATGGGTACAGTGTGATGTCCACGGGTGTCAGCATGAGTACTCTCAGCTGAGCAGACTGTTATTTGGTCCATGGTCAGGAGTACTGCAGAAGAGCAGAGGAAGGCTACCCAGAAGGGTCTGATAGCTCTCCGATCCAGGAATTGGTCAATCAACCAAGCGTGAGGCAGACAGTATATATACAGCCTGTTTCATTTATTGCGTACAAATAATCATCTTTTCAATTTAGCTTGTGTTCTGCTTATAACCCTTCTATAAGCTAATCCTGATTCGTGGGTATTTTTTCAGTATTCAAGATTAATTTGAGTAGTAGAAATAAACAGTTCTCGTCCTGAGTGTCATCCATAAACTCGTGAATTTCACTGTTTATTCATTATTCCATCTGGGAGCCATGTAAAAATCCTCGCTCTTCTGTTAGGGAGCTAAAATATTTCACACAAAAATACTGATGCATACCACATGATCAATAGTGTGTAACAAGCACTTTTGTTTGCACAAATACCTATACTTTTACTAAGAAAACCCATATTACAAATAGGCACAGTGACAAAAACCTGCTTATATCTAATGGTAATAAAAACTCCTGCTAATGTGGTTTGGCTGGATACGGGTTCTGAATTCAAGTAGATGTTTGTGCTCACAAATTCATTGTTGCGTGATTAATTTATAAGATCCTATGGGCAGAATAAGTCATATTTGAAATAATCTGAATGGATTCAGTTTAAAGTCATTTGCCAATAACTTGTAATCAGCATATAATCTTTAATGATGATATTGCTGAACTTTGCCCATAAACCAATAAGCAGTTTAAGAGCTACTTATATTTCATAAATTAAACATTATCTGGATAAATACATGTCCGTACAGAATCATTTGTGTCTCATATCTTTTCCTTGGTTTAAATGGGTTCATCCAATATCAGCTAGGTAGTGAACTTTGAAGCAGAGTCCACTGTAATAATAGTAAAGTTTAATGATGCATAGCTTTGTGAGACTGACAAATTCCCAGCCAAAGTATTGATTCCTGGAGAATTTATGAAGCACAGGCTCTATTCTATGTCATTATGGTCCATTTTTGGCTGAAAGAATCATGTAAAATAGATTTTTAAATGAGTGGTAATAGCCAGACATAAAGAAAGTATTGATGTGTGTCATGAAGGGTGAAATAGCATGCCAGGTAAAGGCATATAACAAATTGCAAACAACAGTGCTGAAACTCCTACAAATGTAAATTTGTTTTTAGTTTTAATCAAACCTTTGTTTCAGTAAGTACAAATTTTGCCAGAGAACTGAAAAAACCCCACCCTTTTAGAAAATGTAATTATTTACAGTTCGATTTCATGCTTCACTTTGGAATGTGTCTATAAAATGCATATCTCACTTACAGACATGTTAATCAATATGAATTGTGTACTACATTACAACAAAACTACATCTGAGATTATTAGGGAAAAAATCAAATGCACATAGTTCTGCTTACTTGAGCAATATGTGAAAATTAATAGCTTGAACCTCTGCAGAACTGGCTGTTAAAAGACAGGACAGTTTCTTTCTTTCTTTCCTTCTTTCTTTCTTTCTTTCTTTCCTTCTTTCTTTCTTTCTTTCTTCTTTCCTTTTCTTTCTTTCTTTCTTTCTTTCTTTCTTTTTTTTTTTTTTTTTTTTTTTTTAAGGAAAGTTTTAATACTACTATCTGAGGCATTTTCTGATAAGGCAAAACCAAATTATGGCACAGACAAAACTTGAAATAGGAGTAAAATCTGACAGTGCAGAGAAACTGACAAGAAGATGGGGAAAGAGAACTGTTGATTGAGTTACCGGGGCTTTACAAGAAAGTAACACTGCATTTTAATTGCATTCCAGCAACCTTTTTTTGATCTAGAAAGAGGTCACCTAGGTCTAACAATGCAAGGGACCTTCATAGTCCAGACGTAAATATATCTCCCACACACCCAGAAGCGCCCTGAGAATTAGCTAAATCCTCCTCAGAGCAGCTGCTTTTCAACAATTCAGGAGTTTATCAGCCTAATAAAAAAAGTAGCTGGCAGGAAAAAAAGGCTGACAGTCTCAATAGGCTCTTCTGTGGCCTAGTGGGGCTGAAGAACTCTTCAAGGTCTTAGTCAACACTGAACAGAGGGCTCTGAACTGGCACACTCATCTACACCCGGAGAGAGGTCATTCCTTACATAAATGGCTTTCCCAGGCAGAATGCAAGTGGATTCAAAGAAAGTAGGTTGAATCCAGGTGCAAGGTTAGAACAAAAGTACTTTCAGGCTCAGAGAAACAGGAGGGAAAACGTTCCCACCTGTAATACAATCTAATAGTAGGACTATTCACTTCCAGTTCAAATCCTTCTCTATTTTCATATTCCGTATGTTCATTATGATTTATAAAAGCAGTCCTCATCTCTCAAATGCAGCATTTTTGTCTGAGGTCTAAATTTCCAGCTTATATTTTTACAATAATTTCAAGAATTAATCTGGGCACACTGTGAACATGTACGATAGAGATTTCACTGTCTCATTTCTTTGTTATATTCGTTATTCATTTCAAAATTAAGTTTCCACAGGCCATTTCACCTTAACTCATATCTCCCTGCCTATTACCAGTGTAAGATAGACTTTTAAAGTTGCTGTAGTATAACTTTCATGTGTTAATGCGCAAACATATAGTAAGCATAAGAGTACATAATTATTGTACCTGACTGCAACAAATCAACTTTACTAAAACAGAACTGTCCTTTTATCAAGAACATTAACTGCTGAAAAGGGAAAATAAGTTTATTTAATGGCATATTAGATTCAGTAAATAAGCTATTCTACAATTACTAACTCACTTGATGACAGGCGTCCAAAGAACCACCTTTGATCACTGACAAGGCCCCACAAAATCATATGAACTATGATAAATACCTATAATTAACAGCATGAAGTTATTTCTGACCTACAGCAAAGGGATGACATCATATACAGCAGAATTTTCAGGCTGTTTGCTTACTGATCCATGTGGTTCGCTTGTGCTTTAAGTTTTCTGGACTGATTTTCTAAACTTCATGCATGCATCTACATGTACAAAAAGAAATTTGTAGCATAGTCTTAATTTTCATGTATAATTACTGCAATTTGCACATGCAGTTCAGCTACCTTTGCAATGTTACTGTCCAGTTTTACATCTAACTGGTCCCACGAAAAACTACTGAACATGCAAATTAAATGCATAGTACTGAACTATTTGTGTATTCCCAGATCTTTGTTGTCAGGATAGTTCTACAATGCATTTGGTGTTATAAACTGAGAAATACTCTAGCTAGCAAAACAAAAACCTAGTAAATGTTCCCCATATGCCTCAAATTTCACTAAGGAAATACTCTGGGACCTCATCTTTCCCAGGCTAAGCTAACCTGAGTTTAAAAATTTAAGTGCAGACAAGTAGGCAGTTAATACACATCAATAGTCTGTAGATGTAAAACTCCAAATCACTTTTTTGTGTGTGTGAACTCTCAGTTATTTTCATGCAAACCCGACTTCACTGGAGGTATCATAGATTCACATTTCTGTAAATAATATAATTTTAAATCCCATTTTAATTTAATGGGATTACTTTCCTGGATAGGAAAGAAACACCAATGATAGACTGAAAAGTACTTATGGCCAGAATAAGTAAATTTCAAATTTGGAGAAAAAACACAGCCTCTCTGAAAATCAACTGAAGGCCCAGCACAAAAAAAGTGTTGGAAAATTCCCCTGACTGCATATGTCAGAAGTACAGCAGTAACTTCAGCAACATAAAGAGTCAGAACAAGGATCTAGTTTTAGGGTATCGGTCAAAAGAAACAGCTATTTAAAGATGCCAGTGTTGAAACCAAAAATGTTTAAATATTCGTTGTCTTTGTAGGGCTGTCCCTTTAAACATGGACTTAATCATTAATGTAAGAAACATATTCTTTCCCCCCAACTTTCCATTGCTCTGTATTTTATGGATGGACTCACATGAACATAACAGAGCACTGAGTCATTGTACCAGAAAGTCAATCTTTCACTTTCACTTTGTGCTTAGCCAGGCTTTTTTGGCTGGACTGATGTAATGCGACGTCAGACGCCTCTATCGTTCACCATGGTCTTGTCACTCGGTAGCACTAAGCGAGCAGAATGGTGTCCGTACACACTTGGTCACTGTTGTAACAGCTGGTGTTGCAAATGCAAGGCCTGAATAAAGGTTGCTTAGCTGGAAACTCCTTACTATAAAACAAATTTTGTTGAGTATGTTGGGTCACTGATTTCATACATGTTGTATTAGGTTTAGGAGAGAACAAAAATGACCTTCACTGAACAGAGCTGCTTTTAGCTGCAGCTACAAATCAAGGCCACCAAGCAAAGGTATAATTCCTGCAACTGCCAAACAGAGGAATACTGTGCATCTCACAGGCAAATACAGCCCTTTTTGAAGAAAGGTTTCTTTCCACCCACCTTCAGAATTGCACAATATGCGTTTCAGTAGAACAATACCACATAGTATTCTGTTTGATATATGTTTATTTCACATTACTTGAACCTACTTTTGTGGAAATAATGTGAAATAATGTTTCCCACAGGATATACTGTTACTGTCATGAATGGATATAAGCAAACTGCTTTCCAGAGGAAGAGCAGGTCACAGCTTACCTGGCATGATTCATCATAGAGGTTAAAGGGAATGATTGCTTTCTGCATGACCAGCTTTGCCCTGTTATTTGTCATATATACTGCTCTCACCAAACTGGAATGCAAGATTTAGATGCTGCTATAATGGGATCTTCTTTGATTATATCACTCAATAAAATCTATAGCTTAAGAAATAGACAGGAAGTACAACACAACACAGCTGATCTGCTATCACATTTTAACAATGTTTAAGTTATGTACAACTATATCAAAGGAACCGCGGTCTCTGTTAGGTGCTTTGAAAATGGAGACCTGCATAGAATTTTCAGAATAAAGGATGGAAAAGTCCAATATGAGACATCTAGCCCATTTTTTTGCTAGTGAATCATAAAGATAAGGACTATAATCTCTGTCAAAAAAAAGGAAAGAATAAAAGTCATCAAGTAACTGTAAAAGCAAAAGAGTAAATACAACAAATAATGTCTTATAATACCATAATCCTTGTGCAAACTTAGTCTCCTTACCAATTTATGTAAAACAAATTAACAAAATTAATTTTTGCATATTTTCTAAAGTGTGTTGAATTGAGGCTCAGTAATGAGACTGATATATCATTCGTAACTTACAAATATTCAAAGACAGATTACTTTTTGTATTTTGTTGTAAATGATATAACTAGTGTATAGAATTGTAATAATAATAAACTACTCAGATAAGATACTCCAGTATGTATATATTATGTTCCAGAAAGGTACACACTCAAAGCACACATATGTACATATATATAGATAGGTAACATACATACACAATAGATAATCTAGAACACTCACAAACTTCTAAGAAACTTCACAGTAAAAAATAAACTCTGGTCACCACCATGGCTTTAAAGTTATTTATGTGAAATAGAGCATTCTGTTTTCTCTGACAAGTGGAACACTTTCATATGCAAGGTTCTCAATTCTGTTTCTTCATCTTCGATTTATTACAATAGCTAATTTCTATTTTACTTATGAAGATATATTCCACATATATCATACTGTATAAAGCATATCAACTACATTCCTTCACCGATATCTGTATCTATATGTCAATACAATGGCTTCGTAATGAATGTGTTCTAGGATGTGTGTGTGTTATGGGGGGCAATTATCTTGTCAAGCGTAAGACATACTGAAGAGAAAAAGAGTGCAAATTGCACTCGATAGCCTTAAAAGCAGTACTCTGCTCATAACATGTTACACATACCCCTGGAAATGGTCCAAAACGAACTCTTCACTGAGGTCTGCATTTTGTGCATGATAAGGAATAATCAGTCTCATGTTATATAAATGCAGGTGACAGCCTATGTGCTACAATAATGCAGATATAAACCAAAGTGATGATACAAAACCCTCTATTAGATGTAGATTAATGTCACTAAACATTATTTTCCAAAGGTCATGGTCTCCAGCATACTTCTGTGTTTGGCAAAGCTATATTATTGATAAAAAAGCTCCCACTCAAATATTATAGAAGACGTACTACACTGCTTGACTTGTAAATTTTTTTCTCAAAGATAATGTTATGTCAGTCTGTCTGCAAATCTAAAGCATTCGTTTCTGTTAAAAACCACTCAAATATCTTTAGACCTTCACCAAAATATAAATAAATCTTAACAGTGCACACACTGATAAAGTTTATTAATGACTAGAACAAGCTTTTCATATATAACACTAAGTGTATCCACTTTTAGGAAAGAATGAGTTACATAAATCACCCG
This sequence comes from Astur gentilis, assembly GCF_929443795.1. Lineage (NCBI taxonomy): Eukaryota > Metazoa > Chordata > Aves > Accipitriformes > Accipitridae > Astur > Astur gentilis. The sequence continues at coordinate 15,502,850 of NC_064887.1, read as the reverse complement.
CCATGGCAAACACAAGATTTTGTATGTAGGGCTCCACCCACCATCATCCCCTCTGTCAGATTCTTTGGCCCCAGACAAGACTGACCATCCTTCCCCATAACAGTGATCTTCTGGACAAAAGACAAAAAGTGCATGTGTGCAATCATACCGGTTAGCAGAACTGGCATGAAAATCCCAGTGACCTCACCATTGTCGTGTATTTTTGTAATATCACAGCAAAAGATGTTAACAACAAGAGAGTTAAAAGGAGGCTAGTGAAATACGTTTGTGGATGTTAATCGGATGTCTTCTGAAGCATAAGCAGCAGTATGGTGACAGGGGTGAAAATTTCCATTTGCAGAAATAACCAGTAGGAAATAAGAAGCTAGCATGATGACTACTTGAAGGCAGGAGTCCGTATCTCCACACAGCAGTAATAAATGTCTAAATCAAATAATTCAGTCTATTAGGACCATGTCCTGTCACTGTGCAATGCATAGAACTGTTGAAGGTTCAGGGAATATTTTGTGAAGAACATCAGTGTCAGAACATCGCTTCTCAGCCGAGGTTTTAGCTGGCAAAAGTGTTTAACAAACTCATTAGAGATATTTATTTTTAAGTCTCCCGCTAATTTAGGAGGTAAAATATTAAACTGTTTTTCTCGCATTACAGCAGAATATTTCCTTACTGTTCAAGGTAAACTAAGAATTTCAGTAATGATAATTCATATTTTTTCTAAAAATGTCATAGACGCATGGATGCTGGTACCCTCTTGAAAAAGCATACGCATTTAATGGACAGGAAAAGCCAATTAAACAACTTCCAGTGTGCTGTTTTCGCAAATAGAAAGCCCTAAGCCTCTAATGCTTGATTCTCCCTGGATTTATCTTCTGCACAAATTCCCACTCCCTTTACATACAGTAATAAATGAACAGCATAACCCTAGCTTGTGATGAATAGGTCTGCTCACCATCAAGATATTTTATTACCTCATCTTTTGGGCTATTTCTGATCTTGGCCATTTTGGATGGCAGGATATTGGCAACTTGTCTTCTACTGAAATGCTTAACAATCACAACGGTGTCTTCCCAATGGAATTTTTTCCTTCAGCCTTGTCAGATGCCATAACACTTCATGGTGCAAGATAGACTGAAGTCATGTCAATCTTTCAGTTACTCACTTCTAATCAAGCAGCTGTATCTCAGTTCCCAGACTATGGCTGCCTGAGAAGCCAGCGCAGTGCTTCTGCTGTTCCTGTTCCTTCATGAGCGAAGCAAAACCGGTCCCTTATCTCCACCTAGGACACTGAATATAACGAGGATTGGCACATGTTAGAGAGGAGGGCTTTAATTCTTATGTGCTCGCAAACTACTGCAGTAATTGACCAGTTTAAACGCCTTATTTTTGATACCTACTTGTTCCTCATTCCTTGGAACTGTAAACTCTTCTGAGGTGGCTAAGAGGCTACTTTTTAATTCTGTGCTTTGTACATGACTACAGTTGAGAATTATGATCTTACATTGACTAGATAAGAGTGCTGCTGCCTCAGTTCAAGCCCAGGGTAGGTAGTCTGATAATCCACAAACTGGAAGTAACAGGGAACTCTCAGAATTTAACTCCAGAGGTCAGTGCATCCAGGCAAAATGGGCTTAGGAATCTCATCAAGGAAATATTCGCAGTTACTGTTTGTTATCAGTGCTATTGCAAGTTTGATTGTTGTCAAGGCATTCAGAGTTTCAAGGCACTGCTGTTGCATCAGAATGAATAAACAGTTCTTGGGCAAAGAACTATGATCCCATACAGACAGATATTGCTGAATACTGCTTGAAGCACTCTGCATTGCACACCTGTATCTATGGAAGAGTTATAATTGTTTTGTATTAAACACTATCAATAACCCCTTTTTTGAAACCACAGGCAATAAATAGAATTTGAAATGACTGAAGTTTCATTGTTCCTCCACCAATACATCTACAAGTCTGATATACAGTCTTCATCAAATAACTCTGATGGGAGCAGCTGATCAAGTTCATTATTTTAATAAATTAATTTGAGCTTCAATTTGGTGTTTTGCATGTGTGACTTGTTCTTACATTGACATTAAAGAAAAAAAGAGGTTCTGGGAGCCTGGCCATCTGCTGACTCTGGTTTACATTTTAACATTTATTTTAAAATTGTTTAAGGTTTTCTCTTAACCATGTGAACCACAATAATATGAACTAGAAATCAAAAGAATGCCAAATGCATTATACTTATAGTTTACAATTTTTGTCAATATCATGGTGGAATGTGAAAGACTGATTTAGCAACATTTTGTAAAAAGCAGAAGTGAAAGCAAAGAGTTAGGAAATACTGCTGAGAAACAGCAAAATGAATTCCTATGAAGCTGTCTTACCTTTTTTTTTTTTTTTTTTTTTTTTCTAGTTGCCCTGGCCAGCTTCCTGATGAGAGAAGTCACTTTGAAGTAAATGCGAAATTGAGACTTCCTAAGGAGTATTTTCACAACCAAACTCTCCAATTGTGATGCTCTCTCAAAACCTCTCTGCATGTGGATATAAAGCTGGCAAAACCCACATTTAGTCTCAAATGTAAATGAATCTATTAAAGGAAATTTTAAAGTAAAACCTGAACTTGACAATTTAGAATTTTAGAACCTGATTTTAGCCTTCTGGAAAGGTTTTAATTCAAGGATGGATGTGAAGATCCAGAAAAGAAGTTTTAAATAATTGATGGGTGTGGGATAGGGTGATATTATCCAAGAGGAAGGCTTCACAGTCTAGTTTAGGAATGAGTCAGTCCAACTAAAGCCAAACAGACTACACAAACTCCACCTTAGTGAGTAAGACTTCTTTGTAAATTCTGCTAGTGTTAAGTTTTCCATTGTAATTACATCTCCTCTTCAAATAAACAATATGATGCTCATCTAAAATAAATTAACCTGTTATTTCATCTAATGCATTTGAAACTGGAGTACTCGCTCTCCTTGAGGAAATAATTGTTGTTGCTTTACGTGAGCAGACTGTATTTCTTCAGTGATGGCAGAGAGGAAAAGTTCTGCCTGCGACATCCTGGCATAGTCTCTACTGGTAAAGTAGAAGAAACGCAAACCTCAAAGACAACTCCCTTTTTTTTTGCACCTATAAACAATAAAATGTACTGCTGGCTGCAATGCTATTACTCCATTCCTCACAGAGCAGCACTACTTAATACCTCCTGACAATTACAAAAACAAGTAAGTCAGGATCATCCTGAACTGGATTGTGCTAACGTACAGCTGAGGATAAATTTGGCCTCGATGAGTCTCTCTTTACTCAACAGTTCACATTGTTTTTATTTAGCTTGTCCCATTTCTTGCTTAATCTCACCTGGGATTATTCTGACACCTGTGGGTTGAGCTGGAGAGAGCCACCAAAGTAAAAATTGTTGGGGTTTTTTTGCTGTACTGAACGCTACTTGTGTGTTGTATATTGGTACTCATTCACATACCCCCTTTCAGGAAGACTATTGCCCTGAAGAGTCCTCCAAGATTTCCTTTATTTTCAGCACCCCTACTGTCAACATCCGTTTCCAGGGCCATTAAATCAGTCATTAAAATGTGCTTTTAGCTACTGCGCAAATGCACAATAAGAACAGAAAAAGACCTTTCCTTAAAAGGGCACAGGACATCAGAAGACTACAATTTTGCACATTATTTCTTTAACATTGCAGCTTTGGCCAGGAATTGAAAGTCATTGGGCCATAGTTTGAAGCCACTGGTCAGACAACACTTGCAAAGCCCTTGAGTTCTGTACAAATTGGGTCCAACTCTCATTTCCTATTACTGTGATTGATACACCCTGTGCAAGGAAAACACAGCTGAAACTTGAATTCTTTCATGGGAAGCGGTAACTCAACTTCGTGTAACTTTCCTGCTGTGCATTTTTCTGGTTTTTGGTGGCTGGGGGCGGGGGGCAGGGATGTGTGTGTGCATGCACCTAATCTCTGTAACATTTCAGAAATTCTCTCCAATCCTCCTGGTCTGCTTTCGTGAGCATCTGGTTAAACCATTGTAGGGCTCACCTGTATTATACTAACCTTGATGTGCTACACAGTCTTAGGAAGTGGAAGGCAAAACATGAATCGTCAAAACCATCAAAGCAATAGCTATTTCTATTTTATATAATTTGGAAAACATCAGAGGTAATTAAAAAGCCAACCCTACAAAATGGCTTGAAACAGGCAGGAACTTTTCCTCCTCTCACAAGCCCAGAAAAGAAAAAATCACCTTTGAAAGTCCTCTTCAGCAGCCTTTCATGGTTACCAGAAATTATAAATCATGGACTGCCTAACAAACGTACACACACTGCTTTTCCTAATGTCTGATTCAACACTGTCATCTGGCAAATCTCCCACTGACTTCAATGCACTTTCGCCTAAGCAAGGACTGAGTAAAGACTGCAGAACACAGTCCATAAGCTTTAAAAATACAGTGTGTACCTTTGAGGAGGATAATCTTTCTCTCCTTGTACACCCAGTGCCAAGTCAGACCTGGCACTGACAGGATTTTTGCTATTAGCAGACAATAGGGACTAGGTTAAAAATAGTGTAGCCATGAGAAAGCAATGATTCTGATTAAGTAAATTCCATTGAACTCTTTCTAGTAAGCATTATTCAGGTCATGAATGCTAATTTGTCCTGCAGGGGGCTGTGGGTAATTACCCAGAAAAACTATCAGCTTTATTGAGTTGCTACGAAATAGTATTACTGAATGGAATGCACTGTAAAGGGAGACAACCTTGATATGTGCCTGTACAACTAAGCAGTCTTTTTCTGAAGATACCATAAGCCAGACCAAAATCATAGTAACTTTACTTTGGATTAGGGTACATTCTAGGCTACTTTTATGTTTCTATTAAATGAAATTAACATGCAAAATTATGCAGCACAGAAGTGCCACTATGACACCTAGAGCAAATTTAGCGTTCTGCATATTTAAAGTTGTGTAGAATCAGAACCATCTTAAAAAATGAAGCAAATGTGGCACATTGGCTGCATTCCAGCAGTCACACAGAACTGCTGACATTACTAAAATCTAGATAATTTAGTCCCATATGGGAATCCATACCACAATTATATTGTCCCTGTTCCGACACAGTCCTGATTTTGCACTTCTTTAAGCCTAGCTTTTTATAATTTTAATTCCCTCCACCAATAAAGCAATTTGCATTCACACAGCCTTCTTTGCTAAGTGAGAGTGAAGAAGAAATCTGTTACATGACCTTGGTCTTTTTTGCAGTTGATTACAAAGAAACAAACTCTTCAGCTAAACTGTTCTCTCATCTGTTTTTAATTGATGTAGAACTTTGTATTACAAACCATAGGAGAGAACTAAACAAGTAGCACACCATGGCAGGTGACAATTCACTTTCATTTAAAGAATGCATACATGAGGCAAATTCTCCCACACGGAAAGAGGTGCAGTACACACACACTGGAAGTTTTCCCAGGTATACACAATATATTCGCTGCCCACCTTGCTTATTAAAAGCTACGGAACTACAAAGTGTCCCCATTGAATCTTGCAGCATTGTAAGTGTTAGTCTGACTTGTTGGACTCGGTTGTACACACAACATAGAATCGATGTGTGCGTGTTCTCCAGCCACCTGTCCGGGATTTTGGGACATCTGGTCAGAACTAATGGTATGATCCTGCAGATGTCCAAAGATCCATTAGATTACTGGTAAAGTGACATGGTCCTGCCAGAAGCATTAGAATGAGCAGGTATATCTAAAGGAATGGCAAGAATCAAAAGAGAAGGAGCATAAAAGAAGATATTTCCTACAGCTATAAATGCTGACTCTGTACTGAAGTAAATTAAAATAATCTTCCTTTTGATTCAACTCTTAAAATAAATTGCCAGTCAACAAGGACTACACCTGAGTGCTATCGTGCTAGTCACTGCACAGACAGCTGGGGTCCGCAGCCAAAGGATGTGCAGGCAGAGGCTGACATTTCTACTCGGGTTCTCTTCTGACAATTGAGATCAACTTCACTATTATTTGATAAATCTATGGTAATTAATACGAATTGATGATATGGCCCTTATCCTAAACATTTACTACCAAAAATTAATTCTAGATAAATAGTTCTTTAAAAGCACTGCAGATAGCGGTGACATGAATCAGGTTTTATTTGTCATTTATTTTGACATTCTTAGGTACTGCGACAGAACAAACACAGCATTTGAAGAGTATCATGAAATTAAAAATTAATTTAATTTTGAAGGACCAAAAAATTGTCCTCATGATTTTTCTTAATTTCTGGCAGTGCTGGACAAGGAAATTCTTAACATGTAAGACTGTGGCAGATATAAGGAATATTTTTTTAAGTTTCAGTAAATTAAGAAACAAGAAGCAAAACTTGCTTATTATTTTCACAAATGAACTGACACTCCATTTTTTTATTTCACTTTCCCTTGTTTTCTCTCACTTTTCACTCTCCAACTACTTTTTTTTTTTCTTCTTTCACACAGGCTCCAAATAAATACATTTCCCTTTACTGCACAGAAGATTAACATTCCCACAGAACCAGCACTGTTGAGATTGGCTACTGTAATTTGTTTGAAGGATTGATTTAATGTTCAAAACATTGGAAAAACATTGTTTGCCAGTAAAATAAAATATTGAACATAACTTTGAGTTGGACATGATATTAATTAATAATGTTTTTCAGTGCCTCACTTTCCAAAAAATGTATGTGGTTTGGATCAAAGATCAAAATGTAGTTCTATACATTTTGCTGGAAAAGGCCCATTTTTGTTCTAAGTACTTGAATGCAGCTGGTTAAGTTTGCCATTCTATATTTTTACATTTGATTTTAAAATAAACTTTCTTGTTACTTATTTTGAAAATATTATATTTTCCTGCTTTGTTTAGGCAAAAAATAAACAAATTCTTTCATTCTCATAATGAACTGTTTTAAAAGTGTCCTGAATAAACTCACCAGCTATGAACAAAGACAACCAAGCAATTGTGAAGCTGAAGTGTTCTAATGTACTAAAAAGGACATAAATGAAAGGATTTTTTCATTCTTTTTGGACCTCAGCAATAACAGAATTGAACAACAAAACTCCACCCTAAGCTGTTGTGATTACTGTTAATTCTCACTTTTCAGCATCACTAACACACATAAACAATCGTGATGTTTCAGCTGCAAGTTTTTCTGCTGTCATTGTATTTTGTTTTAAATCAATGAGATAAAAAATGAATCTCCACCTCAGATTTATATTCTTCAAGATATCATATTGTCTTTTCTCATGGTTCTTGTTTATGAGAAAATGAATACTATATGTATTAATGAGAGATCCCAGCTATGAAGAGAGTGAACAAATGTGCTTTTAACATTAGATAGCCCCTCTGTTTCTAGAAAGTTTTCCAATAAACTTTTTGCTTATTTGGAATACATGTGAAGAATATTTTCCTCTCTTTTCAGCTGACAGATAGGTGCTCCTAAATACAATTATCACTGTGTATTTTGTCTTCACGTTCATATTAATTTCCCAAACAAAGATAATACTGCCAGAGTACATAAAATTAATGTTACTATTAGGTCATTAGTCACTACCTTGTGCTCAGTCTAAAAAAGGCAGGAAGCATTAATCTGAGTGTATTACATGGGATTGTTGTTCATCTTAAGGAAAAGGTTAAAAGACGCCTTTTATTTCAATAGGGGCCTTAACATAAAAAAATATAAACACAGTTACAGCAACCCCAACAAACTCTAAAATTCTGTTTCTTTCTTTAGGCTGTGAAAGACTGAGAGCCATTTCTCATCATTCCTGAATGTGCTCTGTTGTAGAAAGAGCCTAACAAGGATTAAAAAGGCCGTCCTATGCATGGACTTTGCTAAATCCCTGCATGCCATTCTAGGGTGACTGTACTGTCTGAACAAGTTCTCCCTGTTTGCATGTAAGAAATAGCTGGCTCAAACAATTCATCTGATCAGTGAGGCTCAGCCAGAGAGTGTGCCAGTCCAACTATATGCAGCCTAATACTCTTTCCATGAATGATGGTTAAAAAGGGCTTTCTTGCTTGAATGGTCCTCCATGGGATGTGGAAATAGGCTCAGCTGGGGGAGGGAGGCAGGGAAAGAAGGAAACCAGCACCAAACATCACTGCTTAGATCCTGCTGGCTACCTGGCGCTTACTACTGTGCAAGCAGACGGGAGATTTACAGTAAATTCACACAAAACTGTCTGTCAAAAAGCTATTCATTCTGTACCTGTTACAAAGCAGTTATCTGAATGGGGCCGGAGGTCAATGTAATTGCACGATGGCAACGGGACAGGGGAAGAAATGCACCGGGGGGGATCCTTGCTTCCTCTTATGAACTCTTCTCCCCCTTCCCACCCCAGTCACGTGCCTATTTCATTTTAGCACTTTTCCGTGAAATGGAGACGATGTACGCAGAGCAGAGCAAAGGGCTGCATGATGCTTGAGGATGGAGCAATGGCACTAAGCAGAAGGAAAGGTGCCATTATGCTGTGTCTTAAAATTATTCACTGCAGTGTGTTCACCAGTCCTGGTTTTGAGAATTCATGTACAGTCACCTACTTCTCATGTGTTTAATTGTTTTGAAAGATTAAGATGTGGAAATGTCAGAACTGGTCTGCTAAGTATCATAAGTAAAATACAGCTTAGATAGTTATTCCACTAAGAGAGGAGAAAGAGAGGCATTTAACCAGTACTATTACCTAAACTGTAGATGGATAGGAACTTCACACTACAGATACAATAAGCACACTGTACATATATATACTGGTCCAACTGGACTGAATACATAACAAATCCAGATTAATTCCACTGAGCTCAATCATTATGTATTAGTATATTCAAGAGATTATAGTTATTCACATCAAGTTCTGAAACTAATTGCAAACTAATTTGTTTTTATATTTCACATGTTTGTTTCACCTTCTAAAGGTTATGTCAGTAACAGACATAGTAGTAGGAAATAAATGAGGCAACCCCGTTTACTCTATGCCAGGTGAAATGAAGACTATCTCGGTACAAGTTTCCCTGTATTGCTCTGCCAATGAACTTATTGCTTGGCTGGAGAGACACTCATCTGTAAAAGTTTAACAAGTCTTCAACTAACTGGCCTTTAACCCATCTTCTTTTGAAAAGATAGTCTAAGCTTGAGGATTGTGAAGCTTATACACAGAAAGCAGCTTTCAAATTATTTACATGCCAGGTACAAAGAAGGCAGCCGTAATGTGAATTCCTAGTTACTGTCCCACTGAATACAATTCTGCTTTCCCAGTGGAACCTCTTCTTGGTGACGAATGACTCACTCTTCATGCTTATTCAATTCTGACCTCACGTGAACACATCAATTGCACCAAATACTGCAAAGCTTTCCTAGTTTTGTGATGTGGTCAAATTTCAGATACCTCAACTGTCTTCACTTGGAAGAAGAGGTGATGATGTTCCAGAGACCTGAAAGGCAGTGACAGATTTTTTATCCGGCAAGACATCCTGCCCTTGGACTAAGCGTATTGTGATTTGCCCATTCTATGAGTTATGCTACATTCTCTGTGCCTGTTTTTATAATTTGACAATTGTGCAAGGTGATCCAGATATTATTTCATGACGTTTTTGTGCGGGTTTTTTCTTCAGTTTATAGAAGTGGGGTTTTTTTTCGGTCTGCCTAGTGCTGAAATTTCTATTCCGCGTTTCATATAGATGTAAAAGACACACATGTGCATATTATTACTTATTCTTACCCTGTCAGCATCAATGAGGCGTACTGTACCTGGCCTTTCCACAAACAGAGAATAGTAATTCACTAGAAAAAGTTTGCTAAACACATTTCCATAGTTTTTTATTTCTCTTCCTTTTTATAGTCAGGCTCCCATCTCTGGACACGCATGAGACTTACATTTGGGAAAGCTTAGGGCTTGAAAGAGCCACGGAGAAATTCAAAGCAATCTCTGGATGTGTTACCTGACAAGGAGGTCCATGTTGTCACGAGAGATCATCTTAGGACTCCCACAGTCCTCAGGTTGTGGGAGACAGGCTTCCTGTAGACTGTTTGTTGGTCAGTGTGTTAGAGACCCCATTAAAATGAAGGCATTCCTAGTTTTTTAGTGATTTATAGTGATTAAAGAGTAGAAATCTTAATTTCTCCATGTGTGTGATCTGCCAACAATCACACAAGCCCACACTATCTGCTCTGGTCACTGTAGGAACCTCAGGAGGTTGCTGGGTCCAGATGGCTCAGTTTATCACAGTACACTACTGCATCTCTTAAAGGAACTGCGTGCCATCTGGGCAGATTTAAAGCCAAAAGAAAATATGCTGGATCCTATAGCAGCAGGTCTCTTGCATGCTGCCCTAGTAGTCTTTGTCTATCATCTACCTGTTCCCTTGACTGAGGTATGGGTAAGAAACTTCATGGGGAGGTAAAATTACCAGATTTGAGTGAAATAAAGATCCTAATAATACATGACCCCGCCCCAGTATTACTCCTCTTCTGATTTCACTGTTTCTCTTCTATTAATTACTTTTAATAACTGATTAAGGGCAAACACAGCAAAAGGACAGAAATGAGACTGGTCTCTTTCCCTGCTGGGGAGTTCAGAACATTTGCAGCTTTGTGGAAGCACAATACGTGTAAGTAGTTGATGGGATTTTTTTGTGTGTGCATATACATCTATTTACAAATTAAAATCATGGTGAGAATACTAAATTAACATCATCACCTACTATTTCATTTTTGCAATGTTTGCCACCATGTCAAAAATGCTATATCTTGGACAGCTGCATTTTTCTCCAGCATAGCCAGGAAGCCCATTGAGTCAATCTCACCTGCGCTAGAATCACGAGCAGCTGACTTTAAATACACATGCAGTGGCTTCAAAATTTTGTGAATCACTTTATATATTTTTAAACTCTACCTTCTCATAATTTAAGTAGCTAAGAAGTATGTGATCAATCACTCTAACAAATAATTTTATTCGACCTTGTATAAAATGCACAGCACAGGCTCATGTGATCACGCATGTGAATCACAGCATTTACACTGCCTAAGGCACATGAACACCGAGGAGCAGCCCAGACCCAGCTGATTAAGCTGTAGTGCAAAACACCACCTCAATAGTCAGAGGTATGACAGCCAACAGTGGTTTATTGGACCAAGGAGTATAACATTGTAATTTACTTCTCTAATACGTGTCATGTTCTCTCCTATTGTTTCCCCTTATGGAGTGAAATATGTAGGTAAGAGATTGCTGCACAGTTTCACGTGTTATGTCCCTCCAAAATTAGAGAGTAACAAACTGTCTTTATTAGCCAGCACATTTGGTATAGTGCCATAAATCACTGAAAGTGCAGGTGAGCATCTAGTGGTTTAAAAAGTCAAGAAAAACTAAAAGACTTCATGTATCTGCCTAAAGCGATTTTAGAGCTACAGTACAGCTAGGAAAAATACTATGCTTCCTAGCCCTGCCTATTTTATTGTACATTTCTAGCCATTATTTTTGCTTATTGACAGGAAACCCACAATTTATAGAGTCTGGCTCAGGGCAGATATTTAAAAGATCTTATTTTTTTTTCTTTCCAAAACATAGCAATATGGGCCAAAACTCTTTTTTTGTGCCTGCTTTTCTTTCAAAACTGGAATTTGTAGCCTTCATGCAGAAAAACAAAGTATTGGTCACAGAAAATTTATAAAAAATAGCTTGCTTGTTGATGAAGCAAACACATGTAAAACTGATGAAATTATTAATGTCACAGTGTTAACTTTCTTCTCATAAATATAGTTTAACAATGCTGACATTGCAATTACAGGCAAATGTGCCGGCTCTTTGCTTATTTGCTCAATCTGTCAGTCCACCATGGGGGAAGACAAATTGTGGCGAGCATTTGACAATGCACAAAAGAGATATAAGACTATTCTGATTAAATCTTGGTGAAAGGTTAAATGACTCTGAATACTTGCCAGATTTTTCAGACACGACATTTTTAACCAATGCTACCAAAATATTCTGCTCACTACAGGTTTAAAGACATATAGGGTAAAAATAGTGTATGTAGCTCACAGACTGGTTGTTATGTTTCAGAACCAACAGATTAATAGCTGAATTCATACTATTTGTCTCAGTGATGTGAATTCAGTATTTTACTGCATCAAAACCTATAGTATAGCTTATCCACACTCAGACGACAAACCCCAAAAGAATGAGTCCCCTGACAAAACTTTCTCATTGACGTCAGAGCAAGAAATCACAGATTTGACTCTACGTTACCAAGGAAAAAAAGTATTAAACTACTTTCATATTCAATCATACATGTAAGAGGACTATAGCCCAGGCAAACTTTGAATAGGCTAACTCCATAGATTTCAGAGTCAGGCAATTATCAAAACACAGAGCTGTGTTTTCCATGACTTTAAAATGCATAATAAGATTTCTACTGACTTCAGCTGTGTAAGACTGAGTCCTTACCACAGATTTTAGCACATAATCATAGAAACAGGTAATGTGGAACATGTGAGCTAAAACTACTTGTTTACATTCCTATGGGTGATTAAAGGTCTTGACTGTCCTCCATACAAAAGCATACAAGAAATGGAAGGCCCAAACTGCTTATTATGGTTTTTACTTTTTTTTTTTTTTTTTAGTTTGACATTAAAGTTGCTAGACCCTAAAATTGATTTTGTTCTAGTATACAGACTGTGTTCATATAGTGGTTGATAAAAAATATTGGTCTACTTGTAGTCACAGTATCAGAAAAAAAGCCATGTAAAATTTAATGTTTCTTAATCAAGGAACTGGAAGTGATGACACCAAATGTAGGGGCAATAAGGCAATAAACTCCCCATTTCTAGAATTATATTCTGCATTTATAATGCAAAACACATACTGAAATCTGTTCATCTACACTGTTTTTATATCAGCTGAGTATTTGGTCTTAAAATTTCTATTCTAATAAGACTTTTTTTTTTTTTCTGAAGTGATATTTTTGTGAAAGAATAAGACCCAAATAGACAGTTTGGACCTTTCATTTACAATTGATGAGACATGTATTGAAACTGAAACACATAAATGGCATTTCAGAAGTCTCTAGTAGACATATGTTTACCTTCTGAGCGAATGAGAGTATTGTATTTGCTTTCAATTTCATTAGAACTGAAGGCTGAAAAAGAGTCTCATATGCTCACAATGAAAACATATTTTGATTTATGATTTGCCAGATTTCAGTGAAGACTTCTTTCAAAAGAGAGAGAAATCCTTTTTACGGGTTTCAAAATATTTAGATAGTATAGAAGAAAAACAGAGAACTAAAAAAATGTAATTCTCAGTTAACAGAAAGAAATAAATTACACTGAAAAAATTCTGCTTTTACATGCACCACAGGCATCCATTAAAACTGATAGGAAATGGTGAGTTGGGAAAAACCTAGAAACTAAGACCTTTTTGTTGACAATATCCTGGTTAGATAAATTGAAATAACTGTCTGCCCCAACAAACTGTTACTACTTACATCTCCCTGTGCATTCTTTTCAAATTTGCAATATGTAGAAATTTTTTGGTTTTTTTAATATACAAACCCCTACCTGATTATATACTTTCCAGATGTGAGAAATGACTGATTAGTAGTGATTTTTAAGTTCACCTTCCAGCAAATACTTAAAATACATACAAGTTCAGTAGAGCTAGCAATCTCAAAGTCAATGTATCTGGCAGAGCAGTGTGTAAAATGCTAACCTTACAAAAATTCCTGTAAATTTACTGCCCAATCCTGACCTTAATAATTTCAGTGGTAAAACTCCAGCTGATAGCTGTAAGAGCAGAATCAGGCCCCTACAGCTTAGGTTCCTAAGGTTTTCTCCCCTTTCTTTCCCCCTTCTTCTACAACAGCTTGAATTCCTGTATTCTGATTAAGATAGATGGAGTATTTGCATCCTATCCATATTCATAATCCTCCTTTTCAGTGTCAACCCCAAATACCGCATTTGTTGCCCAGGCAGGCACATGCAATGTCTTCAGAAGGTTTTGCATAGATGGATAAGGACACATCCCTTTTCAAATTTTGCAGAATAGGTGGCCACTAGGTGAATTCATGCTGTTAAAGTGCTAAGAGACCAGAACAAAACCCATGTCTTTTGTGCGTGACAGAAACTGTAATTAATGATTTCTCCCCTTTTTGCTAAAGAGAAAAGGGAGATGTGCTGTTGACAGGCATTTTATTAATGGTTTCTACCATCTTAGTATACATAAAAGGCATTATTGGTTGCAGTGCTAGTTTAAAAGATATTTTTTTTTTCTTCGGAAATGTTGAAGATGTTTCGTGGATGAAAAATGAAGGCAATCTGTCCACTGCCACTGAAAGTTTGGGTTTCAATAATAAAATTGAAACTATTGTGACAGTTTCTATTGTATCCTTTAACCATCTGCCTCCTGCTGGCACAATCAATGATGGCATCTGCAGGGACATGGTCACCCTTACCTAGTTTCTCTCTTATTTCAGCAACAAAACCTGTCAATACCATGTCTCATGCCTGCTTTTCTAAGGAGATTTATCAACCATCTAGGTGATGGTACTTATTTTAGTGACTGTTGGTCTGTTGTTGTATTGGGAACCAATCGGAGATAAATATTCAGCCTGGCACAAAAGAACTTAGACATGCATTTTCCAGTTGCAACAATTGCAGCTGACTGCCTAATCCAGAGGCCAGAGCAGTGACAATTTACTCTTAGACCTTGCCTATACTATGGAATTAAAATGAATGGGAATAACACAACATTGCATTACTTTCTGAACTATATTAAGTAGGAGTAAGTGACAATCCTGCATGCAATTCTTGAATTGGTGCTCATTTTCCTTGGAAAAAAAAGTAAAATAGTTTTGAAATATCCCAAGCAAAAAGCTGAATATAAGAGGCCAAATCCTAATTCCATATAAATGAAAGGCAGCCGCTTGACTGTTCAGATAGCGCTATGCTCATTTACACTGGCTAATGGGCTTCCCATTGCTTATGGACAGACAAGAAAACAGCCATTTGTCTAGGTTAGTACTTCTTCCACAACACTTTGAGAAAATGTTTTGCTTTGCCACTGATTTGTGAACAACTTAATAACTTCTGCGAACCAACAAGGAAGCAGACATTTACCACATGCGTTCACAATAATGCAATCAGAAAACATGTCAGGGAAGGGATTTACAGCAGTTTGCTCACTCCTCTCCAGACAGAAATGACCAAGTAGCAAAAGGTTCTCCCTGTATTTTATTGAAGGTTTGCTGATATCTTAATTTTAAGCACAGAACTTTTTTTGTGACTATCCAGCTCAGCATTACAACTGACGACTGTTAAATATAGCCGTATTAGTTAGTTAATAAAATATCTGTCCCTTCTCTAAGAAAACGTGTGACTCTTCTAATTTAGTTTTTAAAACTTCATTTCTAAAAGTCCTGGAAAATCTATGTTTTGGGAGCTGGAAATGCACTGTTTGCACACTGATGTATACTAGCAGCCATTCATTTTCTCTGGGAATTTTTATGTAAGCTCCCTTATTGGGAATATGCTAATGACATTCGCCATGATTACTGATTTTCTTTGAATCGTTATTCCTCTGTGGGCAAAGCAATCAGAAAGGGAGAACAGGAGATTTACTTCTTGCTTGTGTGCCTTCTTCAACCATCTGCTCTATCCTGATTCATTTGAATAAGATCTGCAGTTTTAGATTCTTTACTCTGGCATTCTGAAGCATTTTAAAGCTTAAAAGGAGTTAATAGTTATCTATCAGTGTCACAAACGTGGTACTGTGATGCATTCTAAGAGCAAGTTTGCCTTCCAATGGTTTACAGGGCCAGATTAATTTTATTAAAGTAAAAAATTACAATGTTCTTTAACAGCTTCATTATTTCAGACAAGTCTTTTGTGAGCACATTTATTATCTGGAGCATGGAGTATAAAAGCTGAAAGAAAGGGAAGCAATTTATAAAGCAAGAACATTTTAAAAATGGAAATTGTTAATCTATTCCCCCCCCCCCCCCCGCCCCATACACAGAAAAAAAGAGGGCAAATCTGTGATCAATTTAATGAAAATACAACCTTGTAAAACACACTGCAGTTACTGAATTCTTGTACCTGTTCTTTTACCTGAGTGAATTTCTGAAGTACATTTACACAAGGTCATTCTGATTCTAACAAAGGTGATATTTAGCTGTATCAAAATTCAATTAAATTGTTCTCTCAAACAAAGTACTGGCCTCATAGAACAAGTTTCCCATGCACAGTAATAATCATGTGCATGCTTTACTTTTTTTTAATAGGATGCCAGTTTTCTGCTGTGTTATATGTACATGCTAGGTTTAAAACAGCACTGCTAATTGCTAAAAGACCGTTTTGTACAACAGTAATGGAAAATAAGCAAGAAAAAGACATGGTAGAAAGACAGAACTAAGCACAGATGAATGCAGAATAAAAAGCATTCAGAGAACTGTATTGAATACTTAAGTGTAGTTTTTTCACAAACAAGGAACCTTTGAAATGTTAAGAAAAATTAGTGTTTGGGAATAAAACCTTCTTTACTATATTCTTATTTCAGAAATACTGTTAATGAACACAAAAAATAGAGCCTCTCTAATCGGTCCTGTAAATTAGTTCGCAATGCCTATAAAAATAGAGACCCTTCTAAATAGGTAGAGACAATCTTTAGATTAGCAAGCAGTATATAATGATTTCCAAAGCACAAGATGATCCATTTTGCTACCTTTGAAACCAGAAACTTAAAAGAATGTAAAATTATTATTAAAACAGTTTGTCAGTTCCTTTGGTGTGGCCACAGACGTTAAAACCTTTGCTTACCCTTTCTACTAATTTTTTTGAAAACAGTCTTTTCTGGCAGCCCCTGTTGATTAGAGTTCTGATTTCTCCTTGTCTTTTTAAAAATAGAAGGACAATACAAAAGATTGAAATGGCAGTGACCTCCCTGCTAGAATTGGAGATCGGGAGCCACTTTCTATCAACTAAATTCAGCTCCTTTCAGAGCTTTCAGAAAGAGAGCTGCAACTTGAGTGAAGAAAGAGTAGTTATTTGAGAAAGGGTTTGCCTGTTCTCATTCAAACGAAGGGAACTTACAAACACACTTTGTGTTTGCTTTTAATTAGAGGTGCAACTAAACTAAACCATAAATTACAGGGCTCACTGCATTTGTGACTTGGTTATCCTGGAGATTAGAAACAGCGACTACAGTTCCTTTTGGTTTAAAGATGTATCAATCTTTGAAATTCCCTATTCCGTGTTCCACTAGAGGACTGGAAATCCAGATTTAATTTTTATGGTGGTTTTTATAATCAACATCAATGTGGTTCCATGAATTTCAAGGATTGGTCTCAAACTTATTTTTACTTTGATGTATTGTACAAAGTAAGTGGTTGTGAGAAACATGAATAAAAATAGAAAAGCAGAGTTCTATCTTAATAATTCTTAAGACAAAATTCTTAACATCAAATGAAAGATAGGCAGGTAGCCAATGAAATACAGAGGAGAAGAAATCATAGAAAGTGCAGTGCTATTTTTCATAACAACATAGACACTATTTTGCTGGTCAAGTGTATTATATATAAACCACATATAGTGCAATATTAAGTCCTTTTAATTGAGAAAACTTTTCTCTTGTCTTGCATTTGCATTTCTGCTTCTTCCTAATGAAAGTGTGCCTTATTGCTAAAACTTTGTGCAATACAGCTTGCTTATTTCATGGTTAAAGCCACTTACCACATGAAGCTCTTGCTCTTTAAGTACACAGCCTCACAGTGCAGTAGGAATATTTTAATCTCCTCTTCAATGTGTCTCTGTAATCTTAACTATTTTTAGGTTCTTTATTTCTACTAAACCTCCCCAATAACCTGATTATCTTCCCAAGCAAGAAGTTTTGGAAAAACAGAGCACCAAATGCTAGTCCCTCTTGAAAAGCTAAGGGGAAAGTAGGGAAGGTAGTATGTTTATTCTTGACAGAGAATTTCAGAATATCTCCAACTGAAAGGTACAGTAATAACAACAGTTAATAGGTCCAACCCACTCTGATATTAACAGCCAGCAAATCCAGGAAGGTCTACCAATTACATTTAACCCCATTAAACCCACCACATTTTCACTTCTGCGATGACGAGTGTATAGAGTTCAGCTTTGGGGTACCTGGGGGGAAATGCAAAATACCCTTGCGTTAGCTCTCCATAGGCTGCCTTACAACAAAGTCAGTGTATGGCAAAGTTTCGGCCCTTGTTAAAATACCCAGCTCATGAATACACTATTTGTTGTAGGCACTTTACATAGTCCTAATTACATTAATGTTTGAGAGCATCAAGATCTTTACAATTATTAATTCAAGCAGATGAAATGCCAGTGATGAAGATAAGACTTCAAAATTTTTATCCAATTTTGCTGCGTATTTATTATATAATTTACCTAAACAACAACAGCAAACAACAAGAAAAGAAAAATGCTGAGACTGTAGACCTAAACAGCTAGTGAATCCTGTTGAACCTGAGAAATTCTATTAAGCAATAGACAAGTACTAGCAAATTCTTTTTACTACAATTTTTCTCTCCTGAATTCAAGGTAGGTACATGAAGAGGGTTTTCCATTAATGAAGGATGCAAAATGACAAGGGGGGAAAAAAAAAAAAAAAAAAAAAAAAGCATAAGAAAACAGTTGGATAAACTATCTTGGAATCCCCAAAAGAGATCTAGATAGACTTGCTCTTTGCGTCTCTCCATGCATATATTTGGATAATGTAGAGCAATGTCCCTGTGCCCAGCCTAAAATGGTACGTACTAGTTTATGTTTTCCTATGTATTCTTTAACATACAGATTTTAGACTGAGAACTATTCTTTGAAGTGTCCAAAAAAGATAACACCACCATGTATAAACATTGTAATAATTCGATTTCATTTAAATTTTCTTATATCGGTGAGAGTGGATACATACAGACTAGCAAGCCACTGGCACAGCTGCATGTATATTTCTTTTCAGAATACACTGCATTTCTCATCTGCATTATAAAATGGAAAAAGGATTTCCTTTCATTTGCATATGATGTTATTTGGAACTGTTAATCTATCATGTAGACACAGTCAAATGCACCTTGTAATTAACACAAACCAAATTCATTGCACTTAGGTAGGATGCTAGGTGATGTACACACAAGACAATTGTTCATACCGCCTGCTCTGGAAGTTGAAAGCCTTTCATTTAATGCATACAACAAACCTAATGTGATTTGTAAAGAGGCAGGTTTTTTAAATAACCTGAAGAATGGAAGTGTGTGTCGGGGGGAAGACAGGAATAAAATTCTTGGTTTACAATGCTTCAAAACAAATGTTTCCCAGACAACATAAACATATACGCTTTTTATATTAAATAAAGTGATGAACCAGTGATAAAAAATAAGACAATTCAGAATCTTTTGAATGGTCTCATAATTTGGGTCCAGTTCCAGAGAAGATTACAGTTTTCTCAGATTATATTTTTGGGAACTGCAGAAATCACAGTCTGATCATTTCTCTGACAAAGGACAAAATTTCTGCATGGTATATGTTCTTTGCTTTTAAATTCCTGACATCTCTCAGCACTGAGATTTTCTGGTTTATGCAGCCATAGGGATCTTTCCATAGAATTAATTTATGTAATATGCAGTTAAGTGCAAAGATTTTCTCCTCATCACATTCCAAGAAACAGTTTCAGTAATTCAGTTAAGTTGAATTGATGGAAGTTACACCTTTGCGTACGTTATGGGCAGCCATTGACTGAGAAAGGAAACTCTGACTTTGGGAGTAGTAGACAGATGTCAGGATAGCTGACAGCTTGAAGACACAGCGAACACCCAATTCAATGTGTAGATTTGTGGCAAACACTTCAGTCCAGCAAAACGAGGCCACATAGCACAAACTTGACTAGACTTGGGTGAAAAAGCACAATCCAGGACAGAGTGAAGGTAATAAAAATTGTCTCACTTTGCCATCAAAATTTAGCAAACATCTAACAACCTCTACAATATATTCTTGCAAATCTCTATGCTGACTATACAAAAAAATCTCACATGTCATAAATACTGTGGTTAGCTACAGCAAAACCTATTTAAATAACTTAGGCAATTGCTGCATTTTAAATCCCAGCTGTACTATCTGCACTCAAAATAACTTTAAATCTAAACAGTAAGGGGAAAGGAGAAGAAACTAAAATGCTGCAGGAACACATGATTGAATTAATCATTAGCTATCACTCTTATAGATTAATACATCGATCAATAAGCTTTCGTTAACTACTAAAGAAATGGTTTGTATTTTCTCAAGTCATACAGTAGTGTAAAAACAAGGACAAGGAGAAGCTTCAACCAAGCTTTGTATGTGAGTTAATTAAGCTTTTGGACTAATTGTCCTCTCATAAACCTCAATAGATTTCTCTCAGTTCCTTTCTCAGATACTGAATTCCCCAAGGATTTTAATTTCCTTCTCCAGTTCCTAATTACTGTACTCCACTCAGGTTCCGGTTATCTTGTTTTCCCTCTCTGAGTGCTGTTTTACTCCTTTCAGCTCCTTACTCCTCCTCCTTAGGATCTAGTTTCCCCATTCAAGCTGTTTTACCACATTATTCTGGGGAGTCACTTAGTATCTTTTTTTTTTTTTTTTTTTTTTTTTTTTTTTAAGGTACTAATGGAAATCCTTCACTATTACTAGCAGACCAGATTTGGGGGTAAAAATAGAACACTGTTCTCAGCATTCTGCATTAGCCAGTCTTTTCTTTTTTTTTCTGTCTTTCCTTTTTTTTTCCCCAACATCAATTCAGCAGTATTTCTGTGCAAGCTAGCTTATGCTTTGGGGTTATTGAGAAATAAGCCCATCTGCTTACAAAATTTTAACAACAACATTACTTTAGGTGGAAACGCACAGACCTAAGATCTGCAGACTGCATGAGCATACAAAACTACAGTCTAATTTATCTTTCTCCAGAATTATTCGAATGCTTCCCCCCAAACAAAGACCAAAATCAACAACAAACAAAAGCAACAAAAAGAAGGCAAAAACCAAACTCTCCAGTCACCCTGCAATTTCTTTAAAAAAATGGTACACTTTATAACATCTTGTCTCAAAACACGCGTGGTAAGAAAGTTTAATTTTGTATGTAGTCTTGCTCAAAAACATCCTAGCAAACACTGTTTATGGAATAAAAGAACACTATACCTTTTATGGTACAAAAATCAAAGGTGGTTCTTCCTGCTACCGGTTTTACTCAGTAGTAAAGAGAAAACCTTGCAAGTGTTGTTTACACAGTACTAAATCCTTGTAAAGTCATACTGAAACAAGTCTGCTATCTGACCTAGCCCTTAGGGCTACTTAAACACCTGTGGATTTATAGAGTTCAGATGTCTACAAGGTCTGTGCTGAAGTTCATTTCCAAACCTGTGCCCCATGTGAAGTGCTTTGTGGGCACAGTTAAGCCATTACTACTTGTTTCTGGTTTGTAAGGCAATCACATTATGAAACAGACAGAGTTCAGAATTAAGAATACTTAATACATTCTTATCTTTATACACAGACCGTAAATGCGCATAACGGCTAAATACTCAACGTATAAGTTTTTATTTGCAGAAGCTTAGCTTCACTAAGAGCAAAACAATGCAGGGAAAGAGAGGAGTTTTCCTCATCTGTGTATGTATAACTATTTCCCCAGCAGGACATACACATGTAAAACACATATCAGACCATCAAGTTTAACTACAGCACACTTTGCACTAAGATAGTAAGCATTATTAGAGAAAACACACACAACTCATCCTCCTCTCAGAAAATAAATTCTCCTGCACCCCAGACCACAGTAAAAATAGCATAATATAATCCATAAGCAGAAGAATAGGATGGAACATGTCCTAAACTTTTCAAAAATTTAATTAGTTGGAAGGCTTACTGGTTAAATCCTGGTTCCACAGAAATCCTTATGCCTGACTTGAACAGGACCAAGATTACATTGTCCAGTGGGTTTAAATAAAATATACCCTAAGTACTATGAATCTCCAAAAGTCAAAACTGTTTGCTTTCAATTTAGTTCTTTCAAAATCATCACGCACTAAAGTTTACAATTAAGGCATTATCAATATTATTATTCTGTGGCTCAATTATACCCGTTTGCTTTAGATTCTTTACTGCTGGGTGTATGCTCAGCAAGTTATAAGAGAAAAACAATGGCAATTGTATGCTTTTGGTGTCTTTCTTATAACTCTGTCCACCACAACTGGTAAAATTCAGGTTTTCTATGAGGTCTCCAAAAGTTGCAGAAATACACAGCCTCACTTAGATGAGGCAGAATGGCAGCGGCTGTCTAGAAGCCTGCACTGCCCCAGAAGCCATAGGAGCTTTTGGCCCAGCTTAGCTGCAGCGTGCATTGACGACTCATGGTTTTATTGAGATTTCACAATACTCACTATTTGTCAGAGCCCCAGTTTCTTAAAATATCAGCTCAGGAAAAGCTGGAAAATATGATCCTGCTACATCCTAAAAGTTCATAAAAATGAAAGCAAATAATAATAATAATAAAAGGAATACAGGTCTTTTTTTCCCTCTGGTACTTTAATTTCATGATTTTCAAGCCAATCTCATAATGCATAAATGTGCCACCTTAATTTGCTAATGCTGGGACTGGTAAGATTGCTTCCT
This sequence comes from Astur gentilis, assembly GCF_929443795.1. Taxonomy (NCBI): domain Eukaryota; kingdom Metazoa; phylum Chordata; class Aves; order Accipitriformes; family Accipitridae; genus Astur; species Astur gentilis. The sequence goes on along the minus strand of NC_064887.1, from coordinate 15,480,172 downwards.
GGAGCTCTGAGCAAATGCACGCTGAGAAAGAGCTTCAGGAAAGCATGCAGTCAGTGATCTTTTTTTCTTTTTTAACTACTAAGCTAGCTTCACTACAGGAAAGAGAGCAAAAGCAGCAATTGTCTTGCTGTCGCCCCACATCTCTGCAATGGCTTTAGGGAGGTTTGTGCTGCCAATACAGAGCAGCAAATGGTGCCTGCACACAGCTATACCAAAGCTGGTTCTCAAACAGGGGGACAAGGGACATATCGCCATGCCTATTCCATGTTTAGTGCTGTACTAACCTAGAGCACAACAGCATACCTTCACGTATTTCATCTGAGCCACTACCACAGCTGTTTAGAGTTCATGTTTGTACATTGCTGAATTAAGACTTACATAAATGCTAAATGCTCCTAAAATCAGACTCACAAAAAACTCAGAACTGTTGTGGAATGCAAATTCCAAATTAGATCCCTCTTAAAGAGCAGAATAATAAAAACAGCCATCACAAATTTACCACTTCTTTCTCTTTTACATTCTGCTCAGTATGGCTTTCCGTAGGTAGGTGTGTATAATAAACCACTGCCATGCTTGGCCTCTTGTGGATCTATCCTGTTTATGCATTGCTAAATCTTTTTTATTGCTTCTGACAATACGTTGTTTCACACCTTTATATCTGTATTTATATTGGTTTTATTGTTGGGTTATCATTGTGGTGCTGAATTACACTGAAAAAACCATCTGTTTATCTGATAAGGTTTGGCTCACACAAACATTTTCAGGATCATAGGGGGTTTTTAACCATTTATTTAATATACATTTATACACAGATACATGGTTACTCTGTACCAAACATAGTGGAATGTAATAATTGCCATCAGTGCTATTACTAGGCAAGGAAAACCTGACACTTTCTGGCAAAAGCAAGAGATGACACAGCCAACACCAATTATTTATCTGGGTCGTCCTCCATGCTAAGCCCTTGAGGTCTAAGGATGAATCAAGTGCCTAGCAACTAACAGACGGTCCATGCTACCACTCCTTTCTTGTCTGTCTTTATGTGGAGAGTTGGGCCCTCACCAGGAAATATCTCTTATCCCCACCTAATAAGAAGATCCTCATTTATCACCCATTGTCAATCCATGCAGACCTCTCCATCCAATCCTGTGTATTAGCCATTCTCAGAAAGACTGACTGCTGTTCACTACATAGGGAGAGTCAAAATATGTGAAGACTGCAAGCAACTCTTATTCTCATAACTATTTATACAGCCAAAGGTTATAAAATACCTTTGTTCTGACAGCTGCTGGGAGATGTAAAAGTAGCACCAGTTCAGGGAACAAGATGAATCCAACTAATCTTCTGTTAGGAAGCGTGGGAGAAGCTCAGAATTGCCATCTACAGCTTTTTACCAATGGCAGAAAACCAAGACAATCCAGAGGCAAGGAGACGCAGATCAGTCAAGTCCCACATACTGAACGTGAGATTCATGCACTTGACTGCCTGAAACTCCCTGTAGGCAGACCTTCATCAAATGCATTTGCTAATCAGCGCAGAGGCTTCCCCTGTGCTCTGTGCCTGCATGTACCAAATCAGCCACGCCTGGCACGTAGGGTCATGCAGCAGAACGCAGGAGCCAGGGGCTCAAAGTCAAAACCCCCCTCATCCTGTGTCACAGGTGTTTCTCTAGGATATACCTCGGCCCATACCCAAACTCAAATGCTGGAGGAGGAGGGTTAATTTGAGAGCACTGGGGGTAGCTCAGTGCTCAGGTCAGGTGTAGTCAGGGCAGTCAGTAACACGACAGAAGAAATTGCCGAAGTGAGATTTGGGGTACTAGGATGCGAAGTGAAAGGGTAATAGTGAAAGCTCCAGGAAGAACTTTTAAAGTGTGTGGAATTTAGATAGCCCATTTACTTCATATCTGCTTGGTAGGTAGCACAAGGAAGCTCCCTGTGGCACTACAGCAAAATGGTTTTACATTGCTGGGTATGATAGCAGTGTGAGGCCATAGCAGTAGCTACTGAACAGTGGTGAGGAAAAATGAAGGGTAATGAGTCTGAATTAAGATGAATAGAGCAGTGGACAATTAGCTAGTTTGTCAAAGGAACAAACAGTCATTAAAGGAAGCCTTTCACAATGTAAAACCATTTGTATAAGGGATGCAGTAAAGGGGACATCAATTTTGCAAGACTGTAATTGAGCTTGATCTTACTCCTAACCAGGCTGATTCTCAAAAACTCAGTGAAATAATCAGTTATTTCCCACCTTCAGTGGGAACGCAGCACCAGATCTTTGATTAAACTTCATTCCTAATATTTGGTTTGCTGGGAAAAAAATGGTCTTCTGAATCATTAGAGTACTTTGATGGGACAATTTATTTCTTCTGTTTGAAATATTTCCTACTGCAATAAACTGCTGAATGTAAATGCTAAAATACAGATTTTCAGAGAGCTAGAGAGATATTTTTAGGTTTTCAAATATTAAGACAAAATGGCATCATTTTGTATCTAAGTCTGAATTTTAATGAGCAGCTCTATTGATAATCACTGAACATCTATATTTATAGAAAAATGGAATATCATAAATACAGGATTGTGCCATTATCTACATATGTTGCATTTCTCCATACATACAGAAATCAGAGAGTTTAATTTCTATAGCAATGGAAAGACGGCAATTTACACCAGAACTATTAGTCAGAATGTAAAATTAGATCTAAGCCAGTGTGTTGGCTCAGTTTTTAAAAGTTGGATCTAGCTAAATTTTTCTCATATATGCTTTCATTTCTGCCTCACTGGAGAAAAAGAGGCACAATTCTGTGTTGCCTCCATAATGTCATTATAGAAGGTTCTTAGAGGTTTAATGCCATTTATTGTGGTGCAGTAGTACTTGTGACCTAGGTCTTAAACAGCATTAAAATGCAAAGCAGCAAATCAAGAAAGCCCAGTAAAAATTTGTTAGAGATTTTGTTAATATGAGTTTTATTTCTAAAGGTAATGTTGGTGTCTGATAAGGATTAGTAAAAACACTGAAAGAAAGGATAAAAGACTAGCAACCATGACTCTTGATTCCTACTCTACAGGAAAAAGAAACATTTTTAATTGTGAGTTTGAAAGGTATCTAAGTTTACCTAAGTAAATATACAATAGCTGCTCTCTTGAGTTGGAATGTCTCTAATTTGGTTGATTCTACAACTAAATTGCAAATACAGGGTACACATTCAGAAGAAGAAAGCTTTAAATAGTAGTGTCGGAATTTTGAAAACAAAAGTTGATGTGCAATTTCTTAATCTGTTTTCTTAACACTGTACTCATTTTGGCACACACTTTAAAAAGCAGAAAATGTAGCAATTAAGCAGTATACGTTCAGATCTTAACAGCGCAAATGGACAGAAATAAGCATATAAGAATAGAGTATAATAGACAGCTAAAAATATTGGAAGCTGGCTTTCTAGACATGTTTCTATAAGCATAAATACTTTGAGATTCTTATACAAAATATAAATACATACCTTTGTTCATTAGCATTGTTTCCTAAGTTATATAACAATTTAATAGGCAGGAAAAAATGTGTAATAAAATACAGGTATACATTATCTATACCATAAGCAACAGAGAGGAATGTAAAATCAAGAAAAAATGAAATGTCTTTTTCTCCAAAACATGTAAGGGTTAAGAAAAAAATTAAAAAAAAAACCAAAACATGCAAAAACCCGACAACTCCTCCAAACTTATACACAGACAAAGATCATATTTTTGCTATTTATCTAAATTGAAGCTTAAAGTGGTTTTGTTTTTCTTTTAAAGTCTAAACTTTAGCGACTGTGGGAAAAAATTTATACACTGCACGGGGTATTCTTTTAGGTGCATATTTTCTAGCATTGTTATTAATAATAATATTAATACAAAAATGTAGCAGATCAAACCAGAAGGAGCCTTGAATATATTTGCTGGGAATTGCCTCAGGCTAAACACCAGGGACATGAAACAAACTGTTCTTATCACCTTTTTCCAAACACAGCGATTTAAATTTACAATGAAAGTGCCAGCACCAGCTGCACTTTAAGAAAGCACCACATGTCTTGATGAGCTCCAAGAAAATGGAAAAAAGCCCAGTTCAAGTTGGAGGTGTCATCTTCCTCTAGCCAGCTGGGTGACACAAAGCTGAAAGCGATGAAGTGCTAATTAGAGGTTGATGAACAGAATCTCCGAGTGGAAACTTGTCGAAATAGCCTCTACTGAATCATAGCCTTATAAGTCAGCCCTTATCTCCCCATACAGAGCCCTGTCAGAGCCAGAAAAAGGCAGTGTGAATCCAAATATCTATATGGTTAGGTTACATGTTTTATCTTATACCATATGTCCACTTTATCTTGGAGTTATTTAAAAATTACCTTTTTTTTTTCTTAATGGAGATATATGTTTTCCCTAGTTAGTACTCTTAGAATGTCTAGACCCTATTGCAGAAGGAGCAATCAGACTTTTTTTTTTTTCTTTAAAGATGCCTTTTATAACTAATTCCCATAAGGGGAAAAAAAAAAAAAAAGTCTTCCAATGCTTAGTGAGAATAAGCAAATAGCTATTTCTTAATGAGAGATATGAGTAGGACCACACGAAAGAGAAATGAGGAAATAAACTGCAACTAAAAAAAAAAATCATGCTTAGAATAGGTCTGAGTTTAGAATTGTTCTTCACTAAAAAGAAAGGCAGTGGGGGGAGGCTGTAACTGGCACGGGAGTTTGGTGCCTTTTTGTTTTTTTAAAATAATGGTGATGTTGAAGTGCCGGCTTTTTTTTGGCGAATATCTTGTTCTAATTGGACCGAAGGCAGAAATGTTTAGCAGTGCTGACAGGCAAGTACAGACAGGGCGGTTTCACTTCTAGAAACAGCAGGAGCCACTGCTTACACAGCAAGAGCAGGTGCTCCACGCCGGGCTGGCAGGACACCAGAAGGGAACTACACCATTCTCGCAAATGTGTCTCTCTTGCTCTTCCCTCCACTCCACATTTTCCCTTTTCTTCCACTTTACCTATTAGTCCTAACTATTGCTCTCCTTACTGAGCAAATGTTAGCATCACTACATCCCTCCAGGTCCTGAATCAGCAAAGCCCTTACACACATGTTACCGGCTTCAGCGGGAGGCAGATACGTGCTGAATATTAAGAGCAAATTCAAAGGTTCTGTTTATTCTGGGTGACAAAATCCAATTAATAAGAATGAAAATCTGAAGGTAGAGAGGAGAGTTGAAACCATCCCCACGCTAATGCGGATGTGCGACACTGCAGCAACAACTACTCTGTGTATGTGTGTACTGTGCTAGAGCCACATATATCTGGGTCATCAGTTTGGCTTCGGAATATCTTACCTGGCACTTTTTAGAAGCTTTTTCAAATTACACTGCCTTAACACCCAGGAACTAACTGACTTTATAACAAATGCCTGCTTCTTATTAATATCAGGCATTTTGTAAACTTTAGTAGTAAAATGATCGTCTTGTGAGCATCATGTAGTTTGTGGGATAAAATATCACCAGGACTAAATTTCATCAATAACTGAGTAACTCTGGAACATCTTTCAACGCATATGCCAACAAGTCCAGCAAAAACAAACTACATAGAGCTGAAGCATTCACCAAAGCCCTTCCCCTTGTGCTCTAAATTTTATTCTTGGGAAGGCGTTACACATTTCTCTGCAATTTATGCTAGCTAATATAATGTAATTCTTAACATAATCTGAGTGTATTAAGATCTAAAATATGAAAGTTACAGACCTTTGTTGATGTCAACAGAAAAGGAAAAAACAATGAAAACCGCAGAAGTTAGTCACAACATAAAAAAAAATACAGACCTTTCCCTAAAGAGCACACAATTTAGGAATAAAAATCCAGAGCCATGATGATTTTATGTAAACAGTGTGGGCTATACAAAAATCATACTTTAAATATTTAATACCTTATAAGATATGAAGTACACTTTCACATCTGTAATTTCAGTCAGTGTCAGTCAGTGTTTTGTTCTGTTAGCCTATTGCTTCAAAAACCTAGTTCAGATTAATTGTTGTCTCAAAAAAAAAAAAAAAAAAAAAGAGAAAGAATCCATGCTCTTTTGAAAATGTCAACTCCCATTAAACCAGCTCTCCAAAATAATGATGTTCATCTGATTTTTCCCTCTTTGATTAGGCTTGTATAATTCTGTATTATCTTGGTAGCTTTGATGCCAAACAAGATTAAATTGTCATGTACAGTATATTAAATTTATAATCTGAATTAAAAAAAAAAATCACTTATAAGGCACTCAGAATCAGTATCTAGGGACGCAGCTACTACATTTACATAATTTACACCACTGACATGCCATTATTTCCTAATTATTTATGGCCAATTATCAATTGCTGGTCAATGCTTGGAATCAGTCACTATAATTGTTTCCCTACGGCCTCTTGTTTAGATGCAACAGAGGCAGTTTTATCAAGCCTTACCACAGCACCAACATATGCATTTCCTCTGCAAAGTGATACTATTTTTTGCTGTCTTACATGTGATTTTTCTTCAGTATGAGGAAAAAATATTTCAACTACAAACTCTAAAAGTTTTAAAGCAGCATTTTCTCACTTCTGACATGTATTCAAAACTCCTGTACAAAACACTCAAAGAGGATTCCCCAGAAAAAAAGAAAAAAAAAACAACACCAAAACCCCACCAAAACTGATGTAGTAGGAGAATCCTGTTCAACAATGTGATCTTATTGTCTAGCCTCTTCTCTTTCCATTTTTTTCAGCATTTTTTCATTTTTTTCCTTTTGTATTTTATAAAAATGAATAATAGCTGATTTCTGCCCTCATATCTAGATTTCACTTCCACTCAAATCAGTCCTAAAGCATGCAAACAAAAATCTGCATTTGAATTCCTAATGATTCCTCCTATTGTCTCATTGCTGCTACAACCTGTCAATCACTGCTGAAAAGTGCTAATCACTCCCAGAAATCCCAGTCTCACAGACAAAAGTACCAGTCACCAAAAAAATAATACCAATTGGTCATGGATGGAAGGCAAATCTCACTAGGGATCTAACTGCACAATGGAGTTTATTAAGTCCATTTTGCTATAGTCTGGCTCTGCTAGCAGCATCCAACGGTTTCAGACTTTAATTTCAAAGTCAGCTAAAATCCACCAAAGTAACTTATATTCATTAGCTAGGCTTTAACTGAACTACTATGAAATCTCTTGGCTACAAGGGCCTTTAGTAGAAGTGGCAGCTTTCATTTTCAATTTAAGGAATATAGATCTAGTCAGATGTTAGGTACTTCTTTCTTAGTTTGCTTTTTGCAGGCACTTAGTTCTTTACCAAGTTGTTTCTTTAACTAATTTTATACATCTTTGACTAATAATACAAGTGGAAGAATATCTTGCTGTTAATAGTCTGTACCTGACCAGTTCCCCTCTGTTACAACATTCAGCTTTAGTAGAAAGGAGTAGTAATGACGACTACATACCATGCACCATAAAGCATTGTTGCCTGAGGTCAGAGAGACTGTATTTTATATTACAAAGGGGAAGGTGGCTAATTCAGTAGTCTTGACGTCTAAACTGCTGTATCCTAAACCCCACTTTTTTTTTAAGCCTCGGTGCAGATTGCACTGTTTGCATTTAAGACTATAAACACAGACTGTGTTTTCCTGTTACATCAAGTAAATACTTAAGTATGTTTGATCTTATAAATAATAATTAAACAATATACAATAATTACCTTTTAGAAATCCCTATAGTGATTATTACCTTTGGAGTTGACTAGAGGAGGCTAAGAATGTGCAATAATTGATTTCTATTGGTTATATGCATTCTACTTCCTATTTCTTAGAGAAGCAAAATATTTTAAACGGGTGAAACTTCTCCTTGGATAAGTAAGGTTCGTCTGGCTTCAGGTAGACACTATTGCAGTCAGGAACTTCTACCAAAGTTGCTGTTGAAGCTACGTTTACCAATTATTGCAGTGGAAAGACCACTCCTGAAAAAAGAGTTAATATTTACATTAAAAACAGTTTGCAGAGAGGCATAATTTGTATATGGCTTTGTGCAATGTGTGTCTGCCTGCTTGGAGTGGTTGGATTTCAGTAGGCTTACAGCCTGTGAGTCTGAACGCTTCTTGCTTCAACAGGAGCCCACAGCTCCCTGCCTGAGAGCGCTCCCATAGCACACTTGGTGCCCATAGTGCTGGGCAAGTACTTGTTTGTTTCTTTATTTTTTTATGCAATGCCCAACACCTGAAAAGCTTTTTTTTTTTTTTTTTTTCTTTTTCCTTTTTAAACAGTTTTTGCAGTTTAGGTGACTTTCTTTTTCTTACAGTTAAAATAAATAGCAAGCTTCAGCACAGTGACTGTAAAGCAGTATATAGCTCCAAAATACAGGCTCATCAATATACTTCTCGCATGACTACAGTGCCCATTCTTTTGGATTTCTGATTTTAATACAAATAATAATGCAACTCAAATGACTGCACACATGGTGAATCAGGAGGGAAAGCAAGCTTGCACTTCAGATATGCTCACTTTGTGATACAAGCCACTCTAGGCACATTAATTCAGAAGTACATTAATCCACAGTGCCACCTAGCCACCTGTGTATATTTAGTTTAAATGTGACAAAAAGAAAAGCCTTCTACACTGTAAAAACTGTTAACCCTCTCTCCCTTCCCCTCCCCTCCAGTTGCTGGATGTAGATGGAGTAGAATAATAATAAAAAAATAGCCCATGTTTACAGCAACTGTTACTGACCTAAAGGAAACCTGCAAATCTTTGCTACAGCTCTGTGTTACACTGTTATTACTCCAAAAAACATAAACTGGGATATTAGCTGTGCTGAATTAAAATGAAGCATTCTATAAAACACCTGTTTTGTTGTACAAAACTTGTTTCCCTGAAACATGGAACCTCTTTCCCTCCCTTCTCTTTTTCCTTCTTTTCAGCTCTAGCCTTAGAACTAAATTAGATTTTATGTTGTGTTTATGTTGCAAGAATGTTTTAAAGCTTCAGCAAGTATCTAATTTGTTTTAGGTCTTATTATTGTAAAAATAATAAATTCAGGCTAGCAGATATTAAAAGACATCCTCCAAATATACATCTAATAGATATTCTCAACCAGTAATATTCCCACAGCAATTTTAACACATACCCTGAGCACACCAAACCTCTTTGACAGAATGCTCAAAGCACCATGTAGTTCCCAGCTCAAGGTGTGACAGAAAGGAGTTGCTTTTAAAACTTTTCTCCTTTGACATAGACTGTGCAATATTCCCTGACTACCTTTTACAATTTGCACAGGAAAGAAAAGAAAGTATGAGAACTGAAATGTCCCCAACAGCTATCTGAAGCAAAGCCTAAGGTCTGTGCCTGTCCCAGCCAGCGAGAAGCAGAAAGCGCCAAACATTTTCCTTCCTGGCACTTGTGCCTCTTCCAGGCAGGACAGAGTTTTGTTGAACATTAGCTGATACATCTCACAATTTAGTCTGTGACACAGTGGGTTGAGGGTACACTTGGAAGCCCTCCCAACCACAGAGGGTTTTGCAGACAGGCATTCCCCTTCGCAGGTTCCAGGTGAGCTCTGTGGGGTTTGGAGGCTGAACAAGGCAAGTTGACCTAAGAACTGACCTAAGAGGTGCCCCCAAAGCCTGGGGAGACCTTCCTGTCCCCTTCATGTAGCAGCCTACCCCCAGCCTCTTTGTATGTTAGCACCGATAAGATGTATGAACATGATTTCAGGGCAAAGGCTTTATTTAAAAAGCATTCCAGTTAACAACAGTTTCTTTAGAATCCTGCCAATACCTAACATGTAACAGTTGCAAAAATTCTGCACTTTCAAGAGTATCTTTAAGGAAGCTGAATAAGGGAAATCACTCAGGTCCCCATTCCTGTTAAATTTGCCATCAGTCTCTAACCAATGCAAAAAAAAAATAATCCTGCTGTAGGACCTCTGCCTGTCCGGCTTCCCATGCCTTCTGTCCCTGCTTAATGGCACTTTCCCATATACCTCAGCTCTGCTTCCCTATTATCCTTACCCACAGATTCACCTTTTCTCAGGTTTCTGCTGCTGTTGTCCCAGCATTACCATTTGAAGGAAATGCTGCCTCTCCATACTCACCACCTACTTCTTGTCCTCTTGCCTTAATTCTTTCCAGCTCCCAGGCCTCCACATTTTGCCTCAGGTCTCCCACACCCACAACAACGTTGAGATCTCTGACTTGGCCCACCAGGCTAAAGAAGGGCCAATAGGCCAGTCTACTCTAAAAATTCCTCAGAAGGTAATTCTAAACATTACCCTGTATGCATTTAGTTAGACCTCTGCACAAAGATGGCACAGAGAGAAAGCCTAAGGTGGAGGAAAAAAGAAAAACCAGAAAAGAAACCTTTAAGATATAAGTTTTCCCACTTCTATACAGAGAATTTTTCACCCTTCTTCAATTTGCTGTGAGTAGAACCAGTGATCCTTCCTTGCTTTTTGCCCTTTTTAAAGAAAGCAAGCTAATTTAAAAAAATGGGCACAAAAAGCACACACAGTGGGCAAGCTTAATATACCAAAAAAAGAAAAAAGCCCCAAAGAGCAAAAGACAAACAAAGAGATGGGTTGTTTCTGAGACAGGATAAAACAAACATTTCTTACTTCACAGTTTTCTTGTGTGTAAAATGTCCAGTTTCCAGTCCCCACCTTGATACCAGACCTAGGGTGGTGGCAGGGGGCTGCAGACACTGTTTCTTCCACATCTGGGTTTTAAAAATTTTTTTAATATTATTATTATTTTTAATTCTCTTATTATCCTATTTTGAAGATTCTTTTGTTAACATCTTGTTTTTGTAGCACAAGGTACATAAGGAAATATATGCTCCTGCTCCTCTCCTTCATTACTTCCTGAATCTTCACTGGCGTCTTTTTTCCTGTTAAGCATTTGATCCTGACAACAATATAAATCTGAAATAATAGGTCAAAATATACTGAAAATATTGACTAAAAAAACCCCCCCAAAAACTTAACTGGTAAAAATTAAAGGACACACAGTAAGAGGATTTGTTTTAAAAAAAATTAATGTTTTGAAAATTAAATTTTGGAGGCAACCCTTCAACCCGATCAACTTCACAATAAATTCCACTGTCTACCACTAGCTTGATCAATACAGGGTATGGACTATTTCAAAGAATCCTGCCTGGTTTTGGTGGAAGTAAAAAAGTTAAAATTCAGGGTTTCCTGTGGATACTAGTCTCCCCCTTCCCAACAGAGCGCCTGTCCTTTCTACGTAACTTCAGTGCTGGTTATTTCATATCAAAGTAAATGTAGTGGGCAGGGTGATGACTGACACCTGATCCAAGACAATAGGGTAAGGACCCAGTGCCTGGTCCCCTTGCGCTTTGACAAGCTTTTTCTCCTGGTGACTGTTAGCCATTGTTTGATAACTACAGACTTCCCTTCCCACAGACCTTTCTGAACTCTGCTGTCTTTGAACAACACACAAAATGTGAAGGAAAGTATTTACCAGCCAGTAATTACAAGCCACCCCTCATGTAAAGGTAAACGGTAATGAGGAATGTGCAAAGAATAGCTAGCACTGTCAAAAGAAAAAAAAAAAAAAAAAAAAAAAGAAGGCTTGTAAAACGTAAAGCCATACAAAATGCCTTATAGACTTATCCTGCAGTAACTGTATCAATTAACCATGCTAAAAGCCCTAACTCAGATGGGCACTGCACACAGCATGTCTGCCAGTGTTTTATTATCAAGTCCATTATGATGAGTTCTTGTCCTAGACAAAAGGAGAACAGAAAAAGAATTCAGGCTGACAAATTAGACTTGAAATCAGTTTCATTTACATAACGACTGGAAGTTCATTAATAACAGAGTTTTAATTATTCATGCTCTTGTTTCACTAGATACAGCAGTTTTCCCCCTGCTGTGCTGGATGTCTGGATTAGCTAAAATGAACCATAGCAAACTGATAGACTGCCCAGATTTCTTAAGTTCTTTGCTGCTTTCAAACTACCAAGGAGAGCACTTGGGGGGGCTGGGGGCAGGGAAGAAACTCTTTCCTTCAGCTAATGTTATAACATGCTAATGAAGGAGATATTTGAATTCTGCTTTGTGTGTGAACTTTGATTTGATGAGAACTCAGCCTCAAAATCCAAGCCATAACAAAAAGTTTCAGAAATAGGTTCCAAATTCTGTATCGATTTGCCAGCTTCTAGTTCTGTATTGAGATCACTTTGGATCAGTAGCATCAACACTCGATATTTGTGTTGGGATACCTGGTGTGAGAAGAGAGTGTTTCTAGAGAATAACCACATTTCAGTCTCTCACAAAGAGTTGTTTAGCATCTATGCTAAAATCATGGTGATTTCATAAATTCAGTTTTCTCCCATTTCTTCCATGGGCTTTTGCTTTGTATGTGTTTTCTTTGGGGTTATCTTAATTATAAAGTGGAATAGAGAAGGTCAGAATCTAGTCTATTTTCTACAGAAAAAATGAGATTACTAGGATCTTTGTAAAAAAATCATCAAAATGCAACAATGAATGGACAGCTTTATCTTATAAGTTTTTCCCATCACAGCATCTAACAAGTAACTCACACTGACTTCAACATATCCTGCAGTGAAAGAATAGGACCCGTGGATTTTACATGACTATCTGCTATTCAGTGAAATGTGAGGGCCCTACTCTCCCGCTGCAGGATGCGTGTAATACCCATTGAAATCAATGGGAATTACCCTTACGTCCTGCAGCACAACCAGGCCTCACAGCCACATGTCATGAACTACGAACACTGGCAGGTGGACAAAGTGAAGGAAATATTTGAAGAATGGTGCTTACTAAGGGCTGTAAGTTACACTTCAAAATTGTTCCTTTTTCTCATAGCATGTAACTAAGGCATGAGACCACGAGTCTCTTCTTCCAAAACCTGAAGTTTTCGGAAAGCAAAACAATGAATAGAATAAAAGCATTTTGTGTAGAAATGAAAGCAAACAAGTGATGTCTTAAACTTTCACTATTCAGTATTTGCTTTTTGCTGGAAACACCAGTAGCTTTTTTCCTGACTTTCCCTCCATTCTTGAAAAATTAATAACATAGCTAGAAAAAATTAATAACGGAAAAAGTCTTAAGAGGACAGAAAGGCAGAGATTCAATAGACATCAGTATCATATTTGCTCTGGTACTTTTTTAGAAGCCTTTTGTATTTTGTTACTGGGGCAGGGGAGCAAAGAAAAGAGTTTTCCCCTGTGTTTATACCCAAATTCAGGTACAAGTATTCAGCCATCTAATTTTTGTCAATATTTTGCATCTTCCAGTTCTGTTTATTGGTAGATATTGTGCACGTCTTGTATATCATGTCCATAATAAATGTTACTGAATGTGCACTTTTATGTGGTTTTGTTTGTTTGTTTGTTTGTTTTTGTTGTTTCATTGGTTTTTTTGTTTTTGTTTTTGTTTTTTTTTTAATGGAAGTCAATTCTAAACTAAGAGAAAGGAAAAATACAAGGCTGGAAGTCAGTAGATTCAGACCACATTCCAGCTGTATCCCTGTCCCTCATCAAATAGCCTACCTGTTGACCCTGGGCCAAACCATAAATCCCTCAGCCAGGCTGATGGCTAAGGAATATATTTGTATATAATTATTCATAGGAATTGTTTTGCAGGGCTGGACAAAAATTCAGGGAGTCACTGTTCACCACTGTGAATAAGCAGTGCATAGACTGACCTTGTATTTTCTGTCCCTCTCCCTGGAAATAAGGCGACAGCATTTCCCTGACTGATTGGTTTACTCTGTGAATGCATTCTTCAGTCAGCTTATAGTGATGAACGCAGTAAGAATCTGAAATGAAAAGAGCCGCTAGATTCCTGTTTGAGAAGATTTGGTTGGTGTGGACAATTTTCTATCAGTCTGAGAGTGACAACAGAAACATCATAAAAGCATGAGGGGCGTATGGATGCATTAACCATGTAATGTGTTTTCAGTTGGACTTTGAGAGAATAATGTGAAGTTCTTACAGCTAGCTCCAAATTTAGGTTGTTCATAAAGAAACTAGTGCTAAGATGACAGATTTGATAGGGTCTAGCACAAAGAGAAGTCTGCTTACCAGAAAGGCTTTCTATGGACCGAGACCTCCCCGGAAATTTTTCAAAAACTGACCAAGTTTATTCCAACCTAGTCTATGAATACATTTCATTCTTATTCTCACCAAGTTCCCAGACATATGATGTCTCTCACATTCCTATGGGAGATCCCATGTTTCTAACCATTCTTCTAATCTTTTAGGAAGCATACCAGGCAGTTCCCATTGCACAGATGGCATACAGTGCCTGACTGAACTAGCAGACTTGGTGCTGTCTCAATGCTTTTTACTGGCAAGAACTGATTGAGTAGCCCTGATTGATACTCTTAGTACTAGCTGGACAATCTGCCTTGCTATGTTTAATCCACAGACCATGTGGCTGTTGGGAGATGCTTTTTTTAACAGCTTTTTAACAATTTACAAGGGCAGCTTTTTTGAGAAATTATCTTTCCTGGTTTTAACATGTTGCTGTCTCTACACGTTCTTCGTCTATCACTGGATTTTCTAAAAAAACACATCCCTTGTATCTCAGTGTGGTTTATTTTCAGTTCTTTTTAAGTTTTAGAATATAACTCAGCAGTGCAAAATCCTGGAAAATAACTTAGTGAAAAAGTGTCACAAAAGCACTCATGAAAAAACATGGACACACATATCACCTCCTTGTCATTGACAGATCATGTTGCTGAAAAACCTAACAAGAGATAGAGGCTTTAAACAACACATTACAGCAAATTAAGCAGACTGAAGGACTCCCAGATTGCTGTTCTGGCCCTCATTTTCAAATATTCTAAATCCAAACCTAGCCAAGACTTAACTGTCTGAGGCCTTTAGCTTACAAATAGAGTTACTCACTACTGCCTTTTATCACTTCTTTTTGAAAAAGAGAGACCTACAGCACATGTTTTTGAACTTGTCAGACCTAATAGTTTTCTTTAAATCAAGCCAGAAACTCAGTCCCATTTGGCCCACTGCACAGCGTGTGATGCAGTGAACATGCAATTTTCTGCACAGCTAATAGGAGAATTATGTACTCCCTCTTTTTTAAGGAGGATACTTAGATGGAGGGGAAGAGACAAAAGGAAGTTGTTTTTCAGATCTAATCTTTGTTATCTCAATTTTCCACATTTACAGTCCTCATAGTCTTACCTACTCTCACCAGGTAATTTCCAGTTATTCACTAGTTTCCCTTCAGCCTCAGTAAGGAAATCTTCAAGTAAGGTTAGTGCAGAAGATTAAGACTGCATTAAGATTAAGTCTGAAATGTTCTGCTACCAATTAGCCCTCTAGTATTTCTGTAAGCCTTGAATTTTTGATGCGATCAATGACACCAAGTGGAGCCATCTTCTGTGGAGTGGTTATTAAAGATATAAAAATCAATACAAAGATGATACTTGGAAATCTATATCACAAGATAATGAATCACCATGAGAGCCAGCTAAGAAGGAATGTCAGCAAACCAAACAGAAGGTTTGTGCATAACAAAGTATTTGATGCCAGTAGAGTTTAAGCTAAATTTTGCATGAGACAGAAGTCTTCAGGCAACACTTATGATACATTTGCATGGCAAGGTTTTAATGAGATGAAGACACAAGACCAACCATGCACGGGGCTTTTTGTGCTTGAAGAGAGACAGAAGGAGTGAGAGATGATTGAGACATATGGGATTAAGACAATAATGCTATAATTTGACTTTAATGACAAAACAGCATCAAAAACTTTCTCTGTCAGTAATCCTCATTCAATTTCTTTTAAATGAAACATTATTTGCCTGCACCTTAAGTGCTGATTGTTATTGGAGTTGTGTATTGGAGCTTCACGGGATACTCCAAATTTAATTTGAACTAGGAATTGATTTAGTTGGCTTCAAAGCCAGGTTTTCCTTTCCAAAATTGAACTAGTGCATGACTTTGCAAGTTCATTTGGGTTTACTGCTTGACACAATTGTATGAGACTTTACAGCATTTATGGTATGTTTTGCCCTGCTGATCTCTTGTTCACTCACGTGTACAGATGCATATACAGACATGACTATTAAAACAAACACTCTTGCTGCCCGCCTCCCCCCCCCCCCCCCCCCCCTTTTTCCTGGGAAATACATTCCTTGCTAAAAGTTACTGATTCAAAAGACTCACACAGTTCAAATCCATATTATATGAAAAACATAATCACTTTGAGCTACTAATACATCAGTTATAAGGCTATTAGAGCATTTTACTATCCTTGGTTATGTTATAACTTTTCTGAAAGATGAGAACAGCACATTCCTATTTTGTAGATCAGTCACTTTTCTGAGGGATATAAAAAAACAAACTAACATTAAGATATGACAAGGTCTTAGGCAATTTGAATTGTCTTCTGCTGTGGGACATTCACCTGCTAATTGCCTATCTTGTCTATTTAAACTGTGAGATCTTTGGGATACAGCTAGATTACTATGATTGAGTCTCAACCCGGGCCTCTGAACACTAATGGAATTCAAATGAATGATGTTAATAAAAATCAGATAATAGTATCCCATAGGAAGTCTAGAAGATCCAGAATGAGAACAAGTCCTATAATGCATTTTATTCTGCTGTAGCTATAAAGTCAATCTTATCCTAACATTCATATAGCTTTACTCCAACTTTTTTCTCTCTCTCTTTTTTTTTTTTTTTCTTTTTGTACAAACTGAATATATTCCTTTTTAGTTTCCATATTCCCCTTCAAGGGCTATTTGCTCTTACTCAATAGGATTAGGGCACTTTGAACACACTTATTGTGGTACAACAACAAATGATTCT
The DNA here is from genome assembly GCF_929443795.1 of Astur gentilis. NCBI lineage: Eukaryota > Metazoa > Chordata > Aves > Accipitriformes > Accipitridae > Astur > Astur gentilis. Next base: position 15,463,326 of record NC_064887.1, on the reverse strand, counting down.
GTTTCCTTGTTTTTCTTAGGCACACGTAGCTTTCACATTTGCAGCAGGTAAGTAGCAACACTCAGATAATCATGCTCACAATCACAGTTTATTGTACTTTTAACAGGACACTAAATGCAAACCTGTTATTCTTTGTTAATCAGTAACTGTCTGTTGGTTGACAGCCACTAGATATTTTTTTAAATTTTTTTAGTGTGCAATTTCTCACATATGCCAACCCCCCTGTCCTAATCAAGAGATGACAGGCAACAGCAGTTCAGATCCTCAACATGGTAGATGAATACCTACAAAAGTTACATCAGTTGAGGACTGGCCCTTATTCCTGTAAGCAAGAATAACACTGTAACATTACAGCAACTCTACTGCTATCTGCTAGAGGTTGGCTGGCAAGTTAATGAATCAACCATCTAGTTGCATAGCAAAGCTACTTCAAAACTAAATAGAGAAATAAAGAAGAGCCGTGACATACTTTGTGCTCACCAGTCATTGCCGTTTTGACTTAATTTGTTTCCCTCCCTCTTTGCATCTTGAGTCTTTGAAGGCAAATGAACCATTCGGTGTCATAAAACAAGGAGAACTAGAACAGCCTTCAGTAAAAACAAAAACTAACGGAAAAAGCAGATCTTTCGCAGGCAACATTTCACATGGCTCAAAACGTCTTTGCCGCAGTTTAAATTCTGCAGCCTTGCGATTGTTCTGACACCTCTTTATTGTTCCTTTTAAGTGCAAATGCCTAGGTAGCATCACTATAAATGAAACAGTAGTGTTCACAGATTGCATTCAACGGCTGTTAGAGCTTCCTCTCCTTCATCTGCACAATTTGCATCTATTATAGGCTCAGAAATATAGCTTTTGCCGCTTCTCGGTGGCCTCAGAAGGGCACGAGATCCCCCGCTAAAGAACTGCAGCGAGGCTGATCTTTAAAGACCTTCCTAGAGGCAGCTCCACTATGCTGCTTACTGAAGGATGGGAGGAGGGGAAGAAGCTGGTACTGTGAACACTTTGAAGGACACCACTATGATGTGCAACGCATGTTCTCTGAATGATCCCATTTTGTGATATCCACCACAAAATTTAGGGTGTTTAATTTGAATTGCTAATAAAGATGCAGAGCCCTAGTCTGAGACTGCAGCACAGGCATTCACGGCTTCCTGAGCATGGCTCTGAGGGGTTTTGCACAGTGATTTGTGCAGTACTCTGCCTCTGGGGTGCAAGAAAGAGGTGGGTGAATATATTTCGTACCTGAGAAACTCACATTTCTTTCACAGCACCTCAGGGAAAAAGGGTGTATGGAGAACAGACTGTATCATCTCTCTTAATTCCTTATTATCAGTTATGTGCTGAGAATATTTTAACAAGGGTTCCTTCAAAAATTAACCACTATGGCCTGAGCTAAACCCTTGGCTGGTAGTAGGGAAGTGTTTTCATGCAGAGCAAGATAAGAAGCAGGAGATGCTCTGTGCTTGCTTTCTGATTGCTCAAGCCAAGAGAGGAGACAACCACTTCTAGCAAATCAAATATATTAAGTGCAGAAGCTGTCTATTATTTATTTCTGAGAAAATAATATTTTGATGATTTGACTGCTCTCCTTTGATAAAGAAAATTTTGTAGATGAGATCCAGAACATTTGCCCCTTTTGTGGAGATGTTTGCAATAATTGAGAGGTATAGTCCAGAATGACACATTCCAAGAACGAAAATATTAAAAGTGGAAGTTGTTTAGGGAAGAAACTTATGGTACTTATGTTTAGTACTTCAAGTAGGCCTGATTTAGGAAGGGAGATCTTTAGGTATAGTACCAATTATAAGTAGGCTAGAGGTGATTTCATATTGAACGTGTTTTTATTATCCTGTACAGTTATTATCACACAAGTCCAGCATTTCAATACAGAGTCACACTACAGTGTGTGATGCCATTGATGTTCAGGTAGTACACACAGTCATTATCCTTTCCGTCATGAGACTCCACTATTACAATATTCACATAAGGTGAAAGGAAAAGGACTACTGGTATTGTTGTTATTTGTCTTTGTTGTGTCTCTCAGGAATCAGAAGATAAGCCAAAGCCAGGAGACAGGAATTCAGTGTACTAGGCCACCCTGCTGACCAACTAAAACAAGAAGATATCATATGCTTTATCTTTGTGACAATGCAATGGGATTATTTTATCTTGTTTTACTAGCAAGACATGATTGTATACAGACTCTCCATGGAGCACACAAAGTACTGAGACTGGGAGTTTTAAAAAAGGAGCTAGGTATATGGAAAGACTTTTTCTTCCACTATGATCAATAGATTGAAAATCTGAAGAATCACTGACACAACATCTTTCATACTCTCATTCTTTTTCTAAACAGAGAACATACTTCACTTACAGAAGTGAACTATAATAAATGCAGTTGGAGCCTGCATTATCTGTCCTTTGGATCTCAGTCATTTGCTTAAAATCTTTCTCTTTGTCATACTTTTTCTTTTAAAAGAAAAGAAGTAGGTAAAATCTCTTTAATGACCATGAGAATTTATAAGCAAATACTCCATTTGCATATCCAGCTTTCACACAATACAAGGTAAACCTCTCTTTAAACACATAATAGACACCTTTTCCTGAAGACAGATACTTGTTTCAAATAATGTTTTACTCCATAGCTAAAAAAATTTGTCACTTGACCTACAACAAAGTCTTGGAAAGGATTAACCTCACTGATTACTTACCTTTCTATTTTAAACTGACACTTGTCTATTACTGCCTTAAACACCTTGCAGCATGACTTCAGAGTCCCACTGCAGATATGCCATCAAATGGGTTGCTGTTATTCTCCAAGTTTGAACCACAGAGACATACAAGTGCAAATCACAATGCCTTAACCTTCTAAACTAGGCAGTGGCTATACAGATTATAAATTTTTTTCAACTATTCTAAACATTCTAGCAATTCATTTTCAGCTACACCTTTTACCTACCTAGCACAAAATTAATTTATATAACATACTTTGATTCTCCAACTAAACTTATATAAAGACAGGTTTCTTCTGTTAGGAGAACACAAAAGTCTTTAAGATGAATTTACAACATGATGTTATTAGTGTTCAAAGAAAAGCGAGTACTACTGTAGCTTACATGAAGTTATTAAACTTCAGAAAGCCTGCAAGGCCCACACTTGCCACCAAACTCACTTGCTGCCCAGTTGTCCCCGCCCAATGACTTACAGATTGTCCATTATTACTAGAAAAGAGGAGTGGGGTACAGATATTACAGAAGATGTAAAACAAGCACAGTACATGTTTATGTATTTGGATGAATTTCATGTTCATATTCCTCTGCATTTCCGACTAAAACTGTATTTGAAACAAGGTAATTAAATTAGACCACTGGTAGAACTCCAGGAGAGATTAGCTCAATCAGACAGAAAAATCCCAATAGCTTCATTGATATTGATTTGCACCCTTCCAGACAGAGAGGTGAATACAGCATAAACAGATGCAAGCAGGAAGATAACCACTTGGCAAAACCTGGACACAAGAGCACAGTAGCCAGCTAAGTACAATCATCCAAGTAGGACAGGGAGCACAGAAAATTGTTCATTAGGAACCCCTGCAAAGCTTTTCAGCCTCACGTGGCACCCTTTTCAGCCCCTTGACACCAAATGCCAAATGCTACTGGCCTCTCTCTCAAAAGCGGCATTTTTTTTTAATTGTCACCGTGGCTGCAAAAGCAGTGCCAGGAGTCACCCCTCGCACTTGCTTCATGCTTCCCACCACCTGGTGTTGGCAAAGATCCCTTTGGCTGGCAAGGCAGTGGGACTTTATTTTTCCTTGTGGTTCTTTTGTAAAGGGTACAATGAGGATCGTTGTCTCCTTACGTATAATTAAGCGCTTAAGTGGCAGCATGTCGTGCTGCAATGTTGGGATCTTAGCCCGGGTCCTGAGCTAGCTTGCAGGCTCAGAGGGTTGACAGGCAGCATTGCGTTGAATAACAGTGGTGAAAACTGCCAAAGATAGGGTAAATTCAGCTAGGGGGTAAATGCACATGCAAAACGTAGAGGGGCCTAACTTCATCTCAACTTGATCAGAAATGCTTTAAGGAAAGGTTAAAAGGAAACAGCAATGAAGAAGAAGCCAAATTAAGTCTGCCACAGTAGGATCTCCTTATGGGTCTCTTACCCAAGATAAGGTCCCATGGTGCCCAGCTTCAAGTGAAGTGATGTCCCTGGAGTGCTGTCACCTGCAGGAAGCACAAACCCCAAACCAAATAAGCACAAAATATTAGTGGATTTAAAATATAAACATTACGAGCATTAAAAAAGGAAAGCATGATAGACTCAATCACATCCGTGGCCAGAAATGCATCTATATTGATATAGCAAAGGGAAGGATGTGAGGGACTTTTCTTCCTTGGTTAGTGAACCCTGAGGAGTGCCAGAATGGTGTTGCAAACAGGGAGGGATGAAGGGAGGGATGAAGAGAGGGAGGAAGGAAGGAAGGAAGGAAGGAAGGAAAGAAAAGGTGACTGAACGAACCCAAGAGCTCGGTTTGGTAGCTGAGAGCAGGTGAAAAACTACCGAATCCCATGTAGCAGTGGAAGTGGATTAATTAAAAAAAAAAACCAAAAAAAAACCCCAAACCCAAACCCAAACCAATCAATTCTTAATCTTCAACAATTAGTTATTTGAAGAGAACATTGTTGCCACCTGCCTGTATTGATCATGAATATTAAGGTCCTTCGGTGGAAGGCTGCCACCACCATTAAAACTGAATTTCTTCCTCATCCAGAGAGAAAGCAGTTGCCTTTGGAGACTGAATAAAGACAGGTCTGAATTCTTCCCCTACAGTCCATTCTTCCCCAAGCATGGATCCAGTGAGAAAGACAAAGGGGTTATTTTGATTTGCACACCATTGCTTCCTTTCATGCTTTTTTCTTGGAGTGGCATGTGCTCCTTTAAAAGGAGCAGGCTCTCAGCTTGCCTTGGGACCCCATTGTTTTCTACCTGTGGTTGAAATAAGCCTCCTGAAATATATTTGGTTTCTCTTAAATTTTAAAGTGGTGGCCAATAGTCAGCTGCATATGGGTTCAAAGTGATCCTAGCCTGCGCAGATTTAAAACTGCCTCATGACTTGCTGTGAAACAAGACAGTGAAACCCCTCGCATCATCATCATCTGTGAAATTCTGGTCAAGCCTCACTTTCAGCCCTCCTCATTCAAATCCAGAGATGTTCCTTTGAAATCAACGGAGAGAATGTTATGTTCCTAGCTAATGCAAGCAAGCCAGCAAATTTTCACTGGATTCAGTGAAGTTACTTCAGGATTTGGCTTTGTGGATAAGCTCATTGTTCCACAGGCTTAACTGAGAGCACAGTATCCCCAACCCTACATAATCTTTCCAACCACCTCCCTCTCTTACTTTCTCCTCTACCTGCTTCTGGTATTTGCTAACAGCCCCAGACTTACTCTGCCAAATGAAGTGTTTCATTACTCATATTATTTTTTTTTTAAACATATTTATCTTATCTGTGGTTCTGTCTTAAATAATATGAATTAATAAATAATAAAGTGATTTGCATGTGTCTGGGAGCCAAGAAATGTTTTCCATTCTTTCATACATTTCTGATCTGATCAAAAATATTTTATTAGAAGAAATGATTACGTAAGGGTTATGGAGGAGGGGGAGTGTGAAACTGGAGTTATTAATAACTGAGTACTCAAGGAATTCTCCAGCCTAAATTGGCTACAAGAATTTGACTCTAAGCTGAGACAGATCTTTAATATTATTGAAGGAGAGGAAAAGAGGATAACAGCTTTGCAGCAAAAACCAAACATATGAATAAAAGCTTATTTTAGAATTGATACCCAGAGTAGTAAATGAGAAACTAAATCAAGCTCACAGCTAAGACACAGGAGCTCTATTCTTCTATCAGTTTTGATCACTGTGCAGCCTCAAGTAAGAAACTTCTTTAATATCTAATGGATCAAATTGAGATATTGATACTATCTTCTTTAAAGAGCTTTGACGTTCTCAGTGCTAAGTATTATTATTATGACATGCCTGAGTCTGGGGCATGGTTTTTGAAAGCAAAAGCTGCTAGTTTCAAGCAGAGAAGTAGCATATGTTCAGTTTAAAATTCAAATGTATTTATAACTGAGCGCTAATGGCAATGTCATTTATTCACTTAACCATTCTGCAATAGGCTGTAAGAGGCAATCCATTTTTTAATACATTTATTGGTATTGTGCAGAGAAAGAGGAGTTAAAAAGTAGCTGAAATTCATCAGGAGTTGCAGTGTACTATAAGGTGGCGAATGCTGCCCTCTGGCTCAGGTTGGCAATGGTCACTTATTTAGAAATGGTCTGTTTTCAGTGTGGGGGAGACAGGAAAGGTTGGGGCTCAACAGCTTTCCTTAATATTTTGTTCTGTAATGGTTCAATTAAAAGTCTAAATGCTTAAAATGTTATCATGTTAGAAAGACATTTCCGCAAGGATTGAAGGTTGTAGTTATTTTAAAATTATGTTTTTCAAATATCTGCAACACAGAAAAGGAGCTATTTTCTTTTACATATCTTTATCTTGAAGGGCTGTATAAAAGAGTCATGTCAGCATTAAACTTACAGGCCCATAGAGGACAGTTTCTTTTACATGGATTTTTTTTTTTTTTTTTTTTTTAATGATTCAAGCATACATATAACTTATTTCAATGTATTATTTTAAAGTTTTAGGCAAGATTTAATAACAAGGGAAGGCACAGTCTTCTTTACCCATTCATACAGTGGAGGAAAGCTTAGTCCATTTCACTGAAAGATAGTGTGATTGAGATATATACATCTGCAGTTTAAACATAACTGCTTTAGAATTTGCTAAAGATTGTGTTTATGTTATTCTGCTGTAGATACACTATTGCTTTTTTTTTTAAATGATATGTGAACAGGTCTTTAAGAAATAGAATGCAATGATTTTATTGTGCTCATTCTCCTAGAAACTGGTGACCATCTTTCCACTTAAAAGCTGCACCTTCCCTTGTACTGCCTGCACGCTTTGCACTAGTTGGAAATAAGGGGAAATTTCCCTTACTTTGAAAAGCTAAGGAGAAACAATTTCTATTAGAGAAGGTAAATGTTAGGCACTGCTCCATTGCCACCCCATACCAAGTCTGCCCCACAGGAAGCCCAGAGCCTACCTGCCTTGCTGATCACCTCCCTGGCACGTTGATCCCCAGCAAAGAAGCATTAGACCTGGTGTCCTTCTGAGTGCATACTCAATTTTATTTTTCTACCTCCTCCTGCCTGAAAGTCAGTGCTGCTGGGAGGGGTTGGTGGAGGAATTACGGAATAGAAGAGATGGTTATGGGCCACATGTTCAAGCCAGATATATAGCAAGTAGGATTTCCACCCCCCAGCCTTTTATAACCTCACCTATATTCAGACCAATATGGTACAACCATTCTGATTTGGTAGCATTTTATACCCATCTTGCACCCACGTGAATGACTGTAGGGTTTAGGACAATAGGAAATCCAGCCCTGTGACTAAGTCCTAAAGCTCATCTTTTTAGAATGGAAGCTGGAAGAGAAACTGGATGCCTGTCTCTCAAGATGATAAAATGCAGTGTTCTAAATACAAGGCAGTATTTCTCCTGAGAATGTTTCATTTTGGGTAAGAGAGCAGTACTCTCTTCCATAGCTGAAGAGAAAATTTTGTTTGTCTTAAGGGAGAAAGTTCAGAGCAGCTTTGGGAAAAATCATCTCAGAATCAAATTGCAAATAGAAAGGAGAAATTGATAGGGCTTTTTGTTCACTGATCGTACACACTGACATAACAGTAATTAAAAAAACAACAACTTTAGTATATTAAAAGAAAAAGGAAACCCAAAGCAAACGTTCAAAGGAAGGATTTTTGGAAGCTATGAATGCAATACGTGGATTCAAAAGACCCAGTGGAATCAGGTAAGGAGAGCAAAATACCCTGGGAAACCTCTAATGTGCTCTCAGCTGCACTTAACAGTGAAATTTACACTCACAGAATGAGTCCTAAGAATTCTTTCCTATAAAAATGAGAAAAATCAAGGCAATTTGAAAATCTGCTAGCTTAAGTTTTTCTTTCTGAGAAAGGCAAATGTTACACTAGTTCCATATGCCTATAAATAAGAAGATACAGAAAAGCTTTTAGAATGCAAGATATCTCCTTTCCTTATTTATTCAGCAGGGGATATTTAGAATCAAGTGGAAATTACTGCAAGTGAATCTGAATTTTTCAGCAATAGAAGTGGCTGTTTGGGAAACTTAGTTTCCATGTCTTTAGCCACTAACGTGGCTTCTGAAAAGGAAAGCACCTGTTTTCAGAGAAGCCATGTAATTGGAACTGATGGGAAGATAGAAAATCCTTTTTGCAGCAACGCTGTGGTTTTGAAACTTGTTGTCACCCTGCTTTGAGCTCATAAAAAGCCTTTCAAAGATTTGCAAAACCAAAATGGTATTAAAGTGGTGATTTTGAGACTCACTGTAGTCTGCTGGATATGCTCGATTCTGACCAGAGTTTTCACACTGAATTTGGCAGAATGTAGAGCTGAACCTAGGTCATAAGTTTCCCAGGCCATGGCCATAGCCCACAGAACATAGAAGTCTCTATAGTTTGATAGAGCTGTTTTGGATTTTATGAGATGACATGTTTTGGCCTACTTTGCGTGTGACAGAGAAGTCCTCAGTTCAAGTTTTTCCTTAGTGATGTAGCCAAAAACTCAAGTGGGCGGTGTTGGCCTGGCAGAACCACTGAGATTTCTGATGTGCTGTGATCTTGGAAAGCTCACTATGTGCACATGGTATGTTTGGCCCAAAGTGGCTAAAGGTGTCCTAGGCAAATGCAAGGGGCTTTGGGAGCTATATATGGAGAGATCTCTCCCCTGTCTTCATCTTAACAGTAGAAGATGTCTTTCTGAAACCCCTCAAAACATGCAGTTCTTTCCTCTACTTCTCTCCCCTTCATAGAAGTTTTCCTTCTGAAAAGCAGAGGCCTCCTCCTCTCCCCAGCCCCACCTTCTTTTTCCTCCTCTGCAACATCATCTATTTACTTATTTACATCCCCCCAGTTTCTGAGAAAAGATATCAACAGGAAAGAGGGGAGAGAGAAAGGCTAGGGACTTGACAGAGAGCTTGAGACACACAGGGTCAACAAAGTTAAAAGTCCTAATCGCAGTCTGGAGCTAAATGGTGAAAGTGCTGCTGGGCCTATTGTGCTTACATCTGAAGCCAGCCCTACACAATTTTCATCTCTGATGGTACAGACAAAATTCAGTCCTTGAGGGACTTCCACTTGTGCATAAAGACATCCCTGTACTTCCTCCTTTAAGGAAAGAATTGCTGAGAGTGACAATGGAAGAGAAAAAAGTTACATAAGACACTCTGCAAAGCATGTGTTTCTTATCCTGTCCCTTCCAGCCTTGGTGTTTCCCTGGATTTTTTTCTTTGTGGAGGTCCCCACTGGAGGAGTAAGCCATGGCGGTATTATATTGATACAGCAATTTCAAGAAGCAGAAATATAAAGACAATGAAGGAAACATTTTTACAATTCCCCTACCTTCATACTCCAGCTAGAGATTCTCTGATCTCCTCAGTCCCCCAACATAATTTTTAAACAGTATGTTGCTAGAAAATCCTTTTCTGTAGTAGATTTACTTCATAAAGTATGACAAAGGAATAACTAACTCTCAAGGAAGAGTGATGGAAAGTGTTGTTGTCATGAGAGTCAGTACCTTTTCTCACTCCTCATGTTGCATATTTCACTGCTGACTTGACAATTTCAGAGCCATGAGTGCACAAAAATCATGTAGCTGCAATTTTCCAAAGGATCTGAGTGGCATGGACCTCAGCTTCTTCCAACCAATTAACCAGAAAACATTCCAATATATTTTTCAATTTACTTGAATAAGAAGCTAGATTGCACAGCATACAATCTAAACCTCTAGCTTCCCTGATGAAAGTGGGAGGACTTGTGCCGGTCACAGTTGACATAGAAGGTACAAAGTGAAAAAGATATGGTAAATAAAAAACTTGGTGATTTTGGAAACTGCAGTTACCTCTCATCACCTGTGAATCTTTTCATGAAGGCACTAGCAGCTCCTTTGCTCAGAGTGACAATACCTACCTGACTTAGCTTACAATAGCTCACATTTAATTTATATCATAGCAGAACAAGAAACCACTAGAAAACTACCTAGCAAATGTAAGGTATTTCATTGAGAGAAAGCAGAACTTGAAACGTATTTCAGTAAAGATGCTCATGAGCTGTACAGGGGTAATTGTTTCGCCCCCAATTTTGAAAATTAACTGTTCTTCCATTTGTTCTGTTCTAAGTAACCTCCTATTTTTTCTGAGTGATTTTGCAATAAGAATTTGAACACATTAAAAAACTGAAATGGTAAATCAGACTGAAAAGTAAAGAATAATACCTCTGCTAATAAGTATCACTAAAAGGTACAATTACTATGAATTTTCATAGGCAAGCTGCTTCCAACCTCATGAAATCCGAAAAACTGACATAAAAGCAGAGCTCTGAAACAGCTGGGTAGCTTGAATCTGATATGAACTTTATCTTTCAGAAAGATATGCTGCACATCTTATAGCTGAAGACAGAGCTTTAATTTTCAAACCATGGAGAAGAGAGGACACATAGGGAGAATTCCTCATTACTGTGTGAAGGGGAACTGAGAACATTTGCTTAGACTCCCTGATAGGGGTAAGAAGACATGTTGAAAGTACAGAAAGTTGGAAGCTAATAATACATGTTGTAGTTCTTTTATGAGTTTTTATTTTCAAAACATGCATACCCAAAGTAAAAGAGTTCAAGCCTTTAAGTAAGGTTCAAGGGTATACTTTGAAATGGGAATAATATGCGAGTAGACAACATTTACACCATCTAAATTAGAAGAAAGAAATTAAAATGATTTTATATCTGAAGAAAAAAATTAACCTAATCATGTAAATCTGAAGTTATTTATGCATCAGTGTCTGGGCAAAAGAATGCATTGAAAGGCAGCTTGCTCACAAAGACTGAACAACTGGGCTTGAAACGAAACGCCAAGGTCTGTAGGAGAAAGAGGAAAGAATGGAGAGACATTCCCCTGTTTGCTGTGACATTATATCTGCAGTGGCCCAGGAACACTTGGCTGAAAATCAAGAACAAGCTCCTTTCAACGAGATGCTAAAGGCTGACTGACAGCTAACTGGGTTGAGAAAAAAACAGAAAAGAAAAAGGAGAATCATAGTAAGTATAATAAGATACATTAAGTGTAGTTTTCACACTTGAAATATTCATCTTAACCATTATCTTTGGATCAGTATCTAATTAATAATTCTCAATTAGGCCTTGTATGCTGGTAATAATACTTTTCATATAATTTTCATTTGAATTCTTCTCAATGTTTTCTTTGTTTGGGTTCTCTGCCTTAATCCAAATTAACTTTGCTTTTATGTAATGCCCCTGGCAGAGTTTTTGACACTCGTGGCACAGCGTCACATTACACTAATCCATGGCAAATGTGGAAAACTCCTGAAAGGACAGTGGCTCCTTTTGGGGTGGGGGGCAGGGAGGGAAGGACATCTTGGATTGGGTTAGTTTTCTGTCAAGTCGTCCCGCCAGGATCATATGATCTCTAAACCTGACATCAGAAGAACAGAGATGAGATTTTTGGTGTCAGCCAGCAGTTACACTGAATTAGGTATAATGTGAAACTGCACCGTGAGAAAGGAAAGTCACTTCTGGGCATCTTAGAGAGCCGTGAAATGCCCTCCCAGCTTAAGAGAGAGGAATGAGGCTACAGGCCTGTCAGAAGAAAAGAATTTAAAGTGAGGTTGTGTCTGAGGGGAGGGCAAACTCAGTCAGTGTAGACGCAGAGTTTGATCCACAGCTCTCTGAAGTCAAATGTTTTAGTTTACGTCAATGGCCTTTGATTAGGCCCAGAGAGAGCTGTAAGATCCAAGGGCTGCCAGGCTTGGTTACAGTCATCAATACTATGAATCCCTGAGAGAGTTTCCTTACTAAACTCTAGGCCTTTTTGCTGCAGGACGCTAACTAAGGGCATGATCCTGAGCAAACTTAGTCCCATCGGCTCCAAAGGCCATAAATTCTTTTGGCCATCTTCAGCGCACACAGATAACCTGCTTTGCTGTAGCTGCTTAATACGAGCACTAGAAAGGGTGAGAGCGACAGTTCCTGCCAAAATGAAGCTATTCCCGTAGCCAGAACTGGGGCTTCCTCTGGGAGCGGGGTGAGTTGGGAAGGCCCGAGCCTGCTGCAGACTGGTTGCACGGGGCCTACCAGTAGGTGCGGCTGGGGGCAGCCGGGGTTTGCCCAGGTTCCCTTCCCCGTGCAAAGGGGAAGCAGGACCCTGAGGCTGCTGGAGGGAAGCCTTCAGGTAGGCAGATGAGTCATTTTGCACCACTGAGCCCAGCAAGTGGCCCGCTGAGGTTAAAGTCTTGCTTCAGGTTGTTTCATTTTTGTGGCGTCTTGTGAGAAACAGTCCCATTCCTTTAGTTACGAAGCCTTTCTGAACAGGGACAAGCTCAGATGGAAATCCATTCTCTTTGAAAACAGAAGCTATAACCCTCCCTACTGTAAGGGCTGATCATAATGTTGTGGTATACTTGGGAAATCCTTATCTGCAGATTAACCTCAAAGCTCCCCCTCTTGTTCTCTCAAAGCCCAATTTATATTACTTTGTTGTTTGGGTTTTTTCAGTTTTTTGTTTCTGTTTTTTTTTAAATACATTTCATAACAAAAAAATTTGCAGGATGAACAGAAAATAAATCAACACTACCAGAAAACCAGCAACTTGATTGTTTCTCCCTGCCTCTGCAAAAAACCCATAAAAGCTCAATTGTCCTCTCAGGACTCCTTGGAAGTCTTAACAAAAGTCTCTAAAAAGAAACTAAATGAAAGACCAGGGAGTTAACAGCAGGGCAGATCTATCACAGACAAATCAGACAAAACCCTCTTTCCTTCTGACCATATCTGGGCTTAATTCTGATCTCCTTACTCACGCTGAGTAATAATTCACACCATAACTAGCCCCACTGGAGTTGCTAAAATCACTCAGAGTAAGCCATAAGCCCATTTGACAAATATCAGTCTGATACACTAAGGCTAAAAATCCTAAGAGCTAATTCAAATATTATTTTTGTAATTCTGTGACCTCAAAAAAAGGTTCTGTACTTTGTTGTTGAGGTGGTTTGTTATCGTCCAAACAAAGACAGGAAGTTTGTGATTTTTTTTGTTTGTTTGTTTTGGTTTTCATCTTAATATAGAATCCAGCTAGAAAATTAATGTTTTGTCTACCCTAAAATATGCAATGAATATACAAACATATATGAAGAACTGGCACCTTTTTGACAGTTATTAAAACAGTAAAACCTGAGGCCAAGTCTACAGCACAAACTTCTGTCTGAAAAGTATGTTAGTCAGCAATGTAATAGGACACGATCTCAGCCATTAACCCAGGCTGAGCACCTTATTTGGCCTAGCCAGTGATTAGCCTGACACAAAGCCCTCACTTATTCACTGCATCTTTGCGTTGCTTCATTCACCCTTATGTACGTGACAGTAACACTGTTAAGAGGGAGACCTGCTGCGCTGCTGCAGAAGTGCATACTGTAGATTGTTTTGTACCTTTGTAAGCTGATCTCTTCTATGTGTCTTTCTCAGCAAGTCGTAGGAGGGTTTATCCGTGTTTCTAATCATGAAAGGGAACCACTGGAAAGTATCAAAAGACTATCAACAATCAAGCAAATACTCCTGTACTTCAGTCTAGCGAGGCTGGACACCAGCACAGGCAGAAACACTCCAAGAGCTAATCACGCTCCTTAGGAAGGCTATTCTGCGCTTGCTTAAAATACCAAATTCCTGTGAGTGAGTTCAGCATGGAGACGCGCAGCCTGAGGAAGTCCCCGAGGTGCCAGCAGCGAAGCTGTTCAACGAATGCCATTGCACAACACGCCCCAGTGGTCCTGCCAAACTCCTCCTCCGGCAGGAAGCCTGGCAACAAGGCACTCAACCAGTTGAACAAAAACTACAAGCTTTGCACCATGGGAGCGATTTGCCAACAACCAGTAGCCTGCGGGCTGGATACTGTTACCTAGTTATTAATGAATGCTGCTGATTAACCTTTTGAAAGTACTTTGTCCACCACACCTACTGGTGGGAACCTGCAGTGGTAATGCTGAGGGGAGGTTGCTGACATAGGAGTGACATTGGGGATAGTGAATAGGCACTCCAAGAAGTGACAATGACTAAGAGTTGGATAGAAACCTGGATAATTTTTCCAGAGACCTTTGGGAAGAGGAGGGGGGGAGGGTAAGCTTTTTTTAAGCTTTTAAAAAGTTATTAACGTACAGACTCCACTGTAACTTACACTGTATCTCAGGCTGCTGTGCTTGATTGAAAACAAATTAAAATTTTGTTCAGAAGGCTTCCTATTATGCCCTGCAGTAAATTTGGCAGAGACTGTGATGCCCCCCTCAACTATTCTCATCCACGTTTGAAGCCCAAAACTCCTCAAAGTGATGCACTGCTGAACCCTAGAAGATGGCATCTAAAGCACTCAAAAGTGATGTGCCAGGCTGCTAAGCACCATGAGGCTAGTTTAAAACTCTGGCATAAAAAACTTTTGTATTTATAGTTATCTTTTTGTCTTTCTTGGTCATACCTCCTAAGCATTTTTGAGCTTACTTTTCTTTAGAAAATATCCAATAAACAAGAAGTTAAAACTCAGGGAAAGGGTCATGAAATAACCTGAATCTAGGGCCAAGAACATCAAGAAACATTAAGTTCTGGAATAGTACAAAATTTGCACTAAGATATTGAGAGCTGATGACTACAGTGAAAGCACAGGGAATAAGCAAATATGAAGGAACTGCCTGAATCTTAGTCATGGATAGAAATGAAGGAAGAAAAACAAACAAAATCCAAAAGAAGAGTACAGAAAGGACAAATATGGAAGAGAAAAAACTGCACAAAAAGCATATTATAGAGATGGGAAAAAACAAAATACAATTAAAAAAACCCCACAAAACCATCCTCACTTTATTTATTTCCACAAAAAAGACTGCTTATGCGTACCTTCACTAGGGGATCTGCAAAACACTATTTTTAAAATTGTTCTGCTTTCTCAATTTAACAAAACTGTTACTTTTTAAGCTAAAAACACAGGAAAAAAAAATAATAATAGAGATTTATTGCCTAAATACTCCTTTACGTTGATATTTCACACAACAGTTGAGCCAGTTTGACAGCTTGCTGCCGTTGATTGGGGAAGCAGCCTCACTCCCCTGCTTTGTTCCCAGCCATGTGGTCTTACTTCTTCCCTTGTGCTGAAACTGGCACTTATCTGACACCCCAGTAAAAAATATACCACTCTCTAAACGAAAAAGAGAATAATTTTTTTTCCTCTGCAGATATTTTTGTTTGTTTTTAAAAAACATCAAGAAGTAGATGAGATTGCTGAATAGTCCTATGAAACCTCACACTTAAAACATTCCTGGAACTGTGGAGAAGACAGACATTTCTGGTTTGTGCCTGTTCTGCTCATTCTACTATTACCCATTTCATTTTATTAAATGCAGTGCTATTCTCTTGTTATAGCCTCTATGCAAACTGCAAACAAAAGCAGGATATGAGAACTAAAGCTGAGTTTCCCCCTGACTTCCACACTACGCACTGACACTGTACTGAGCAAAGATCAAGGCAAGCTATCAGGCATCAGCTAGACTGAAGACCAAAACCAGAAAGAATTACAAAAAATTTGCCATATTCTTCCTTCATTTACACTCTTGTGATCTGGTTGACATTCACTGCTTCAGCTTCCCCTCACAGTAGAATTTGGGTTTGTCTGCAGAGATTAGTTAGACTTTCCTTGTTTTCATGGCATTACTACCATTATTTCAATAAAGGATCTGTTTTTGTTCTCTTCTGTTTCTGGGAGGGACAGATTTCTTTTTGAACGTTTTTATAACGGGATGGAAAAATCTGTGCTTATGCTATAATCCACAGACCACAAAAGGATGTCCATTATTTTGCATTAGCCAAAGATTTTTCTTTGGGCAATATTATTGCCAGACACACACACACACACACACACACACACAAAGAAAAAAACATATTGCTGAAAACAAAACTTATTTTCCAATATTCAACCCTTATTCTTACTCATCAGTGTAGTCTCATTACTATCCGTGGTACAACCAGGACACGGCAGGATTCAGGCTATTAAAACCAGAGATTATTCAAAAGTTAACATGTGTTTTTTATTTACAGAAACAGAACAAACGGGACTGTAATTGAAACAGATCATTTAAATAAAAACAGCATACTACTTATGCAGATAGTATACTTACGTAGATACACACGTGCGCACACACTCACACCCAGCCAGAGCTTCCAGTGTTTTCTGGCTCCCAGTTTTATGCATAGGAACCTAGTAGGCCCAAAACTCCTGGTATGCATGCCAGAATTTACTGGGTATCCAGGGTTCCCAGTACAAATCTAAGAGTCACCAGGCATGAGAGGAGCCTCTGCTAAAATGGAGCAAGATCTTCAGCTGCCTTTCAGGGAATTTGCCTGTGTTTCATCAAATCCAGCAGATTCCTGTAAAATATCTCAGGATATTTGATGAAGTGACATTTCCCTGATCATTTCCCTTATTGTTCCTTTTTAAGAGACAGCTGAAATTATTTAGATTGCTTGTTAAAAGAAACAAACACAGGAAATGAAACCGGGTGAAAATAATTTCTTAATTTTGAGGGTGCACTAAGGTGGAGCAATCCCTACCAAAGATAAATGAAAAAGTAAACACACTGATTTCAATCAAGAGCACTTTTCATAAGAATATTTCACTCACTAGTTGCTGCTGATGGCTCCCTGTTCCTTTTAGAGGTGTGTTACCCCTTCTGGAATATACACAAGAGTTCAAGTGTTGCATAATTACACAAAACAGGGCCTATACAAGAATATCCTGTTTTGCTTCCTGTACACTCACTAGGGTGGCTCAGCTGAATCCTTGGCAACATCTAGCTCCACGAAGAAAACATCAAGACTCCTTGCTGATAGCAGTTTTTTACCTAGAGCTTCTCAGCAGTTGGGCTGTTTAGCCCCAAAGTGTAAGCAGACAATCACCCTATTGTTTACTTTCTAGTCAGAAGGAGCATTACTGCTTTTCTTCACTGTCCACGGCCTCTGTAATCCTAGCAGTCATGTTCACTCAGCAGTAAGTCTAAATATGTGCTTCCCAAAGGAGTTTCAAATCCATGACATAGATTAGCATCACTGTGGTTTGACACTATCTGTGACAGATTCCACAGTAGTTAACATTTTAAATCATGGTCAATACTGAAATTATTTGATGAGGACTCTATCCCCCAAATCGTGAGAAATTAACAAATTTAAGGGGTATTATTATTATTATTATTCTAATAGAGTGAATAGGCTGTGGAGGACAATGTATCTTTCAAAAACGCTGTCAGCATTGCTTCATCTCATTACATATCAGTATACCTTAAAAAGAGGAGCGATTCAATTGTGCGATGGTGAATCATGAAACTTCACAAACATTCAAGGAACACACATGCCACTACAAATTAACCATTAGCACTGCATGGTATTCATCCCTTCTGTCACACACTGTGGGAAGCATGCCTTATTAGCATGGAAGCACGGAGCAATAGTATCTCAGTGTACTTAACATTCGCTTACCTTGGAAAAAAGAGCACACAATTGCAGTCTTAAACAAAAACCCCAACCTCCAAAATGCTGCAGCTCTATTCCTTTCCACATTTAATCCTAGGATTTAAAAATTACAAAATTGAATCCTAAAGCCTTTTCTTTCCCTTCTTCCAGTTCACTGTTTTTTACAATGAAATGTAGTTTTTGCATTTTTAATCAGCCTTAATCATAAACAAGGCAGGCATCACAACTGCGGCTATTTCAGGGTTCCCCCTCACACACTTCTTTTTTGGTTTTGAATTTCAATAGTACCCTCGACTGGGGGTCTTCCTGGATCCCAGATGTCGAATTATATGGTCTGTCCTATTCTTCTTATAGTGGCAATCCAGTTCCCTGTTAAGTTTCACAGGAATCTGAATAGCTAGTCTGAAATCACCCATTTCTTCCTGAATTGTATTAGAACTGAACTTAATTTTGTCATCTTGATTATTAAGAAATAGCTCTCCTTAACAGTTTCTTAGAAATATCTGCTTTCTTCTTTCTCATTTATCTCTTAGTAATATGAAGCATCCTGTGCAAATCCTTAAAAAAAAAAATAAATAAAAAATTATGTTTAGCATCAGTGTTCCTGTCTGAGGTCCTGTGCGGTCTATAAAACCTCAAGAAAGGGGCCCACTTCCCTTACCTATCCTACTTACATGCTGTTTTATTTAAGAATCAAGAGTACATTTTACAACCACTTTGCCATGTTAAAAAAGGAGAAGCATAAAAGTGACTTTCAGGGGGAGGGTAGACTTATGTTTTGTTTCACTAGCTTTTTTCAGAGTAAACTTGTAAAATAAAAACATATAAATGCCAAACAATTTTGTAAAAGCTAATGTAGCAGTAAACCAGAGCCTCCCACTGACCTAGAAGCAGAACTGGTACTTTAAACCTGTATGGCTTTAACATACATTTTATACGTGTAAGTATTTGAAATTTCGTTTCTTCCTAAGTGTAACCCAACACTATGGAATCACACACATCTCAGAAATTACTCCTACCCACTCCTAGTTCAAATAGTAACAGACGCTTGCTGGCAGATATGGTTAACGTTGTGTAAGGCATTTGAACTAGCAGAGCAGTTCAGATGTGTAACACAATGCATGATGAAGGCAAGCCATGGCCTTTGGCACCCCTGCTCATACTACTATTAATTATGCATTTCCTTTGTCTTATTAATGTTTGAATGGATATAAAAACCAAACAATGCTGCCCTAAAGGATATTACAGCCATGCTACAGCCTGACTTCTTTCTCGGATTGATAACAGAGGAACCAGTCCTACAAGTGACCTTTGGCTTGTACGTCCTCAAGACAATTTTTGTTTTGGATAGATTACATGGACAACTGTTATCAGGCTTTGGGAGGGATCATTTGTTCAGAGATATTGAGGACCCTGTTGAGCTTCATGGCAGCAGTCGTAACCTCCCTTGCTCTTACAAAAGAAAAAAAATAATCTGTTGAGACTCAACCATATCAGCAAACCATTGAGTTATTGAATAATCTCATACTGGCTGCACACTTGGGCATATCTCTTTGTGTTCATTATGTTATGATTGTCATTTCATAATTTGTTTTTAAATCGTAAAGAACTAAACCTCCCATACTTACAACAGCTGAATTACTATCATCTTAGATAAGTTAGGAGCTGAAGTTTATCTAAAGTTATCTAAATTTGCCAGTAAAGTTATAGACTTGTAAAGTTACCTGAACTTGTACAAGTCTCAGCTCCTAACTTTAGACAGGTTCATAAGTGACATGTCTTTAAGCAATTCTATTTCCCAAGCAGTATGCTTTATTACCATTATCAAAAGGACAAACTAAACTCCCATTGTTCATGCTGTACCAGTTTACAGCAACATCTGCTGGATAACCTAAAGCTGTAATAACAGAGACCCTGACATACTGAAGTGACAGAACAATATGAGACATGGCTATGGGAAGGCAAGGGTTAGATAAGAGGATAAGAGAAGGCTTTCACATCAAAGACTTTGCTTCGCAATGACACCTTCCCTTCGCTACTGCCTGTGCCATTGATTTCATGACTTGTCTGGATTGCCAGTTCATCTAGAAGGCTCCCCAGCTTATGAGAGGTTGTATCAGAAACAATAAAGTCAGATGGCAGTTTTGTATGCCTTGGGGGAGAAAGTAGATCCATACACTAGTGAAAATGATAGAAAAACTAGAATGATTTTACTCTATTCCACAGTCATTTAATGTTTTAGCTGGCATTAAGTGCACCTTATAGTGTTAGTACCTCAATTTTGATGGCCAAAAAGTTCCCCCCTCTTTAAGAGAAAGAACATTTAAAACTCCCACATTCACATTAGTAAGTCAGTAACAAGAATATTTGCTTTGATAGTCTTGTTGACACACAACAGTTGAGGCAGTTTTATTATTTTTTTTATTATGGCAGGAGTATCTTTAGGGCAAAGTCTCTGGGAGAAACACTATTAAATACTTAGCCTGGACAAAACCTTCTTGCAGAGAAATTTTCAATTGCTTTTCAGCTGCACTGTGGTTTATCGTTTGCTTTAAATCAGGCCAGAGTCTAAGCCACATACCATGGTGTCTTAAAAAATCATTATGGTGCAATTAAAAACAATGTTAAAGGTGGAATTCCCCCCTCCCCTCTCTCTGTGTAACTGTTGTACGCTTCCTCTGTGCGTTTCATGATTATCTGCACCAGCTCTGGTCAGGAGATACAGCTGTCATGAAACACTCAACAGATGGCAGTGGCTGGGTGATGCTTCATCCATTTTTGGATGCTCTACTGACATTTGAGCTCATGCCTTCTATAAATGCTGTCATGCCCCTGACTCCTTTTAGCCAACACAAGCCTACAATGTGCAGTGACAATATTCATCTTTCCAAAGGAATAGAGATAAATTGAACTGCCCTTATGAAAAGCAATATAAAATACTTAAATTTAGTGTCCTTTAAAACTTTTAACCATTATAGATAGATATGGCTAGAAAATAGATAGACTGATAAATTGGTAGATGGATCTCCTTTCTTATTGCTGTTTCATCCTTAAGCTATTTTATTCTTATAAGGCTCTTCAGAGATTGATTTAGCTTACAAAGAACAGCAATTTCTCTCCAGTTTTAGGAAACTGCTAGGAACTAGAGTGCTTTGAAAAGAAATTGATTAGCACAACTTCTTTAAAAAGAAAAGAAAACAGCTAAAAGATACACAGTATCTTTGAGCTTTTCAGGTAGTAAAGGATGCTTAGCGTTTTATCTTAAATTAAGTTTTAAAAGCTTACTCGTATTGCATTTTTGATATAGTTAGAGTCAAATTGGAAGAAGCAGCAGCTTGTGGAAGACATGACTGCCTTTGTCTTTTTTGGAGTTTTTGTTTGTTTTAAAACAGCTTTATAATAGTACCATCTAATGTAATTGTTCTGTATGGAGAGACTGTGACAATCCCTGAATGTATCCCACACAGGGGATTACATTTCATGCTTCCCAAGGTTCAATCCCAGTCACTGTAGTTCCTGATATAAAAACAAATGAGAGGTAAGAGGTGGAGAGAGAAGAGGTGGATAAATTCATGTACTTAATCATAGGGATTAAGAAAGACTTCTTGGGAATGGCGGGTACTGGTATTTTGTCCTGTCCAAGGAGTGGTGGCTACATTTTTCTCATACTGTTTCCAGCACAACTCATTCTAAATACAGGATGTTCAGAGACTATCACTGCAAACACAGCTGATGCCTTTAATTGCACAAACACTTGATGATGCCCTTCACTATGAGGCCTATTTTTTTTTAATGTTAAGAACGACGTGATTTACAAGTTAATTTATACCCTAATAGTGATGAAGGAAAAGGTAAGGGCTACACCACTTCGTCAACAGCCCTTGCTGAACAGCCAGGAGATATTTAACCAAGTACTTAAGTAAGCAAGACACACCTTCTAGTGGGATGAAAGGGAAACCAAAGTTAGGAAGTATGATCTAATTATTCAAGCCTAAACTTAGATTTAGCACTGGAAGTAATAGCAGAATGATGCCATGACAGTGTGAGGGTACAGTCAGAATCAGGACTTACTTTTTACAGCTCAGCAGTCGATTATGTCCTGTGTGAAGTTATGCAAGTTATTAAGATCTCTTAAATAATCTTAACAGAAATTAACTTCCACAAACAAAACTTCTTATATACTAACACTAGCTATGTTTGGCTACTACAGAATACAGCTGACTGATGTAATTGCTTAATTTCAAATTAGTCAAAGGACCTCCAGATTGCTGTCTTTTCACTCTGTCAGGTTTAAGGGCAATAACTGGAGATAGTCCAGTTTCAATCAATTTTCATACTGTATTCCTTTCTGTTATCCTTTAACTGTTAAGGGAGAGGAATACTCAGGCTATACTTGAGCCTATAATTAATCAATAGGCTCAATAGGATCACAGCCATGTATTTTCAACAAAAAAAACCCCTACATGGTTTGCCAGTACAAAAGCTTAATTTATTGAACATTTTATTTCCAAATTGTACCTCTAAGAGACAGCAAGCTACCAAGAGAATCTAATGCCAACATCTCAACTTAGCAGTGCCTATTGTTTCACTTATTCTTGGGCTGCACAGTCAGACAACATCCTTGATAGATCAGGACAGTCAGATGTGGCCAACTAATCTGCACTAATCAGTTAATAAGCCTTTGGACCTGAGAGAGCAATGGGAACATACATGGTTCAGGCTGGGCACAACCACATATATAACTGTATGTCTGGGCATTAGAAATGAAAGAGATGTTAATGCTGTATAGCAGAGGGTTAATCTTCTTTCTCACTGCTTAGAAGTCCTCTGGATCCTATTTTCACTGCACCCATGCCAAGAGTGCAGACAGTGATTCCCATGAATTTCTGCCTTTAAGACAGCACTCTTCTCTGATGCCTCAGCAAGTATCAAAGAACATGTAATATATGCATTTATCATATGCATATCATCACATCCCCTTAAATAGTCTCACTTATTTAAATAGCATTTACCTCATGTTCCAGAAAAGTATGTTCTCTAGCCTTAGCCGTATCATTTGTTATTTTTGCTGGTTTGTGCCATTGCATTCATTATCTAATGTATGAAGAGAGTGAAGTAAAAAAGTATAGCTTTTTGCAGCACTGGCTTTTGCATTTAAAGGCGCTTTTGTACTAGCTTCAGAACCTTGTATCTTACTTCAAGAAAGGGAAGGATATGGAAGAAACTATAGAAGGATTTTGAACTCCTCTTCTATAACTTGTAAACTTAAGCTATGGAGAAGTGTGCAGTGCATCTGTGTATCTGTAAGTCTGGATAGCATTACTATTTCATGCAGCATTTTCCATCCCATATGTTTATCCCACACAGTTCCATGGAGCTGTATTAATGAGTGGAACATTACTAGTGGTTATAGTTGCATTCTGAGTTAAAAACCCAAGAACCACCTGTTACACACTTCATACAAATAACAGCATAACATTGAAAGTTTTCATACAAATTCTAGCTGTAAGTCACCTTGTAAGACAATAATTTTCCTTGTAAAAAACGGTAAGCATAATCCCTTTTTTTCATATGTACATGACTTTGCAGTATTTCAGCATCATTAACTTAGGGAGTGGGCATTTCATGTTTTTCTTGGCTTTTGGTATAGATGAGGTTATAGAAGTTTGAGCCGAGAGCTGTATGGTAATGGTTACTTCTTTTGTTATATCATTCTTGAGCATATGACAATGCAAAATGATAAAGGACTGACAGCATAAAAACTGGGAAAAGCAGTAACAAACACCCTGCAAACACACAAAACAGCAAAGCTGAGCAAAAAATTCATGCTGCAAAGATTCACAAGCCACAGCTGATCTGTTTGAGCGCTGTGAGACTACACACAATAGGGAGCTTTCCAGTACTAATCTGTTCTGACATTTTATAGAAACTAATTCTTGCAGACAAATAAAGGTCTAGTTTGGAACAATTTTATTCAGGCCATCAGCATCCTTCCTGATTTGATCTGATTTTCAAATAGTGTATGTTTTTCTGTTTGTGGTCTTCACATCCTGCATAAAAGCAAGATAAAACTGGCAAATGCAGCATTCAAAAGAAAGCTAAGATATCAGGCAGGTACAATTTAAACGGATTTTAAGGCAGGACAGTCACATAACAGGGAGAAAGTTGAACAAGAACAGAATTACTAATTTATATAGATATTTGAAATATACGTATGTCTGTTCACACATATGCACATACATTGGGAATTTCAACAAAACATTGTTTTATCAGTTCTTCAGCTGGGTATATGCTGATCATCAGTCACTGACTGAAACCCTAAAAAACCCCAGTATTTGAGGTTGGGTTTTTTTTGTGTGGCTTGAGTACCGGCCCTTCTGTCAGTGTTTCACTGCATTATTTTAAAGACCAATTCTTTGCATGTCAGGAGACAGATGCTGGTGATTTAGGAAGGCCAACACACCACAGTACTTTTACTCAGCTGATGTTTAATGATTTACCATTTAATGCAATTCATCTTTCATAACCCCAGGTTCATACAGAAGCAGCTGCTATTAGGGATGCAATGGTATTGAACTTCCAACCAAAGGCATAGGAGAGCTTCTTTTATAGCTCTAGCTACTGGACCCATCTGGCTCTTCACTTAAGTACTGCAAATGAAGGAGAGAAACACTTTGCTTCCCAACAGTAATGTCCTGAACAGAATGCATAATTATTCAGAATAAAGGCTTTCCAGTCAAAACTAAGTGCATTAACAACACGGTCCCAAACTTTGGTGGATGAAAACAATTTAATCCATCTTATTAGCTAAAGAACACTGATGAAATCAGAAGTGTATAAAAAGTGGAATCATACTTACTTGAAATAATTTTTAATACCAACATCCCAAAGTCTGATCATGAGGAAACTGGGTCAGTTTCTTCTGAAAATGAAAGATTAATTTTTTATTTACCTCCACTTTGAAACAAGAAGGGGGAGAGAGGAAAGGGAGAGTCTGTAGGCTTGTGGGACGTAGCAGATGTATGTTCTCTTTCTAGTAGGAGACTTGCATTATTGAGGCAGGAGGCTTGCTGTTCCCCAATACCCCAGCTCCAAGTGCTTTAACTATAGTTAAGTTAAATGAAGCAACTTAAATGAAATGCAAGCTTTTAGAGGTGCTTTTGATTTTTCTTTCCATCACTTTGAAGCAGAAAGCTTGCAAGTGCTAGAAATGTTATCAAACAAGTTGCTTTAAAAAACCCTTTTAAATAAAAAATCCTTTCCTAATGCAATAATCTTCTATTTTCATTTTTGTTCTTGCGGAGATCTGATAGAAAGTAGATTACGGCAGAACTACATTTACCTCCAATTCCTACCAACATCTGTAAATTAGGATTTGCAAGAAAAGAAGTAGGTTATGGACTTTCATTACAATTACAGGGCTACAGAACAACAACTGTTGCCTAGTTATGATTATAGCTAATCCTTTCATTGCCCACAGTGGACCAAAGAAATTTTCATATCTTAACTGTAAAAGCAGGTGTCTTTTGTTATCAGTAGCTTTTAAAGCAGAGGTATCCAAGCACAATACAATTTAAAAATACAGGAACCTATGTCAGGACTTAACATGTAACTTCACTTTTTTTTTTGGTTTTTCTCCACATCTAGGAATATGAACTCACTTTATAATTACTACAGGATTCAGTCTCAATATGGACTGTAATTTTGGTGATGTTATTTTTACTATTGAAAGCTCTTCAGAGCATACGACAGCAAGCATTGCTAGAATTTATGTCTAAATGCCAAAATCAAAATCAGTTCTGGATGGGTTCTCCATTGCTTGCTCTACCCAGTATTATTATTGTTCTAGCACATTGGGAGAAGTGGAACCAATTCATGTCCCTTTTTTATTATTTGCCACTTTTCAGTCCTTCCTTTTCCCCCAAGAATATTAATTCTAAATTGCAGCATTTGACTCAGAGATATAACAATTTATAAGAGACTTGGAAAGAGTTTGGCTAAATCTAAAGTTTATACAGAATTAGCAGAAAATCTTTTTGTAGTTGAGACATTCTCAAAGACACTGCTTTACTTCCAAGTGTTGATTTCCCTTAAAAGCTAAACAAGATAACCAAATACTACTTCTTGCCAAGCTTTATCAATTTAATATTTCCAGAATCAGGTTATGTTAAACTTGGCCACTTTCCTTGTATTTTGTAAGCCTCTCCTCTTCCTGTTTTTCCCTTAAACTTCATCCTTCAAACACACATACAAATGAACAACTGGGAGCCAGAAGTTTATGTTATGTTTGTAGGAATCCCTGGGAAGCTTGGCTGATTGTTTTCTTTCAAAGAGATAATACCTAATAAATATTCCACTTAACACCACTTAGGAAGTGGCATTAAGCAGGAAAAGGCCAGGAACTAGATTTATAAAGAGATTCTATCCAGCATTCTCCATGTTTTTTCCCCTGGTAGCTTCCAAAACTCAGTACTCTAATTAAGAAATGATGCTTCTTTGAATGCTTTTTTTTGGTGTGAATAGCAGCTTCAACTGGCTAGTTGTGGTGCAAGAGGCACTTGTATTTGCCAGTGTTTGTAAACGAAGACTGCAGAAGAAAGCACACCCTTCTGTTTCTTGGCATCCTGAGGGTCTTACACCACCAATTCTTCCATGCAAGATGGGCTAAAGGACAATTTAAGTTCTATTTTAGATATCCTTGCCCAAAACTTCAAAACTTGCTCATGTGATCCCTAGCTTTTGGAGCACCTCAAGTCTGGAGGCATTTGCAGGTTACACAGCAGAAGTCCACAGATACCAGAAGTTGGTTTTTTTTCTTACGCATGGCAGCCAGTGCTGAGAGTCCATTGGGATCTTTCAGATTTCTAGTCAAGGCAACCCATGAAATTCCTTCCAAAGGAATTGAAGCACCCTGATAACCTAAGGATTTCTAGATTTTCCTTATGGAGAAGGACTCCAACTTCTGAATCCCCAAATCCTTCTGATGCAAAATGCCTTCTCAGTATGCACCCAATGCTTTTGCCCAGGGTTCTGTGAACTTTGGTTGCTTTGGTGGCTGCTTAGCTTACAGGAATTTTCATATCTTTCAGGTTTTGCTGGCCATGATTAAGTATATTTAAGTGGTATTTTCAAAGGATTTTCAAAGTAAGTACTTCCCAGATTCATAGCTAGACAGGTCTAGTAGATTTGTCTGTAAGAAGGGAGTTGAAAGGGGAATAACAACACTTGCCCTGATTATAACAGCCGTCAAAAACATGTCAGGGCTGAGGTCCATTTATGACCTCCTCAGCAGAAAGATACAAGTTTCTACCTCTGACAGCAACTCGAAGAAAAGAACTTAATATCTCATATGTAGGGAGTGAAAAAGCTGAAAGTATTAGATAAGAGCAGGAAAAAAAATGCTACAGGGATAGAAATAGTTTTGCTTTTAAGGGCCTAGCCACTTAATTCCAGAAGATGAATCAAGGTTGCAAATGCTATCTGGAAAAGAGTACCTAGGCCCTGGATTACCTGTTGCAAACTAAGACATAAGTATGCCCCTACCATGTGATGAGTATGTGTCACCTGTGAGAGAGCACCTAAGCACCTGATTTGACACACATACCAACTGCTATCCTGTGACCAGGACTGCGTATGCCATTTATCAGGATCTCCTCCTATGCACATTTTATTCACATAAGCGTGCATTCATTTTTGTGATAGCGTCAGATCCTACAGAAGCTGGGGGAAAGGAGAGGGAACATGCCACAGGCACATAGGTTATCAGCCTGGCGGATTAACTAATCCAGCCCACAATTTTCCCCTTTTCTTTCCTGTGAACCTTCAGACAAGGAAGCAGGCCAGGAGGATCTGGCAGGTAAGGAAGTCTACAATGCATAAGCCTGACCTATCTGTGACAGAGAAACTTAGCATGCTCAAATTCTTCAGACACCTTCTCATTTGCTAAAGTATTTGCTGTGTTGATTAAATAGTTTCATAGCTATAACAGAGACACTGTCACACTCCACAACCCTGCTACACCAACACCTGTGTGTGGGCAGGCAAAAATGAGTCATTCCTTACTGCATACTCAAGTATAGTTCACTTTTCACTAACATCAGAGCGTTTCTTGAACCTTTCAATACTCTTGAGCTGTGTTATATTTTTGCCAGATGTATCAGCTTTAACATTGTCCAAGTCTAGTTTTTCTACCTCTTTTTGAAGTTCTTAGGTCCTGTTCCTAAGACCTATTCCTCCATCCTTAGTAACATTCACATTTCCCCACCAAAAATATATTAATACATTCACAGACTATGCTATTATTCTTTCCTTAAGAAAGTAAAATGAAATTACTAGCCCACCATACATCCTTGTAAAGCCTTTATAGAGACTTCACCATGCCAAACCCTTAACCCTTCAGCCAGATTTCAAAACCCATCAGTTTTCATTAATGCATATGTGATTTAGTATGACTATTAAGTGATATAGTTTTGATTTTTGTAAAACACTTAGCCCCAGAAAATTCCCCAACACATTAATGCAAGCAGATGACTAAATATATAGATAGCATGGTTTTATAAAGAATTATGTCTTGTTAGTTTTTTTTTCTTAAACATCTAATCACATTACAGTCATGATTGTCCACTGCTTCACTACCTGTTCCCTTGTTTTCCTACAGTTAGGTATTAAATGCAAGTTGTCATACCTACTAGAATTACTTGACAAGTAGCATAGTTTTCCATTTTCCAAGAGAAAAAAGAAGTCTTAAAGAAGTCAGCTCAAAGTCTTCATATAATCACTGCCCAAAGAGTATATTTTCTTAAAATTTATGTGTGCTAAGGTTCCTTCCAAACTGAATTCTCTTATGTGCTAAGTTTCTGCAAAGATTTTAATCAAAAGAGAATTTTATTGATATTATAGCTCTACTCAAGAAAAGTAAAGACAGATAAAATGGTGTTTAACATCTTAACATTTGGGTTTACCCTCTTCCCTCCCAATAAATTTACTCTCCCAAGTATTAACTACTGTAAGTTTCTGGTACCTCACAAGGAAGAAATGACTCTACAGTAAGATTTCTTGGACATAAAAGGGGAAGTAGTAGTATTAAGTTTTTTTGGCGATGCCATCTCTTAAGATTGGTTATTTGGCTCTTCACTCTAATATAAAATGTGGCCTATTATAAAAATAATCTGACATCTCAGTTTCCATAAAGGATCTCCGTTCTGTTGTTATCCCCTCCAAATATTAGAATCAACCTGTGACCTCAGTAAGAAATCTACAGACATTAGAAGAGAAGGCTATCATAATTAAAATTGACTGTGGGAAAAGAAAAAAGTTTGTCCTTAATTACACTTATGCAAAGTGTTTACAGGCTGAACAGAAGTTATACTTGTCTGTTTCTTATCAGATTGTTTCTAAGGAAGAAGCTAGAAATATTTGTTTGGCAACCATGTATTTTGTAATGAGGTCAGCATGTTCATTTCATTTGTTTTTCTCCAGGTAATTCTTAGTCCCACACCTTCAACTAAAGGACAAAGACTGTTATTGCATGGTATTAGCAAGAAGCTTATGAAAATACAGAACAGAGGTTGCTTAACAACATAATACAATGGACAAAGGCATTTGACAACATTGAAAGCTAAAAGGCTTTTAGATAATGTTAAGTATTTGATTACACAAAGGAAATATTCTGTAAATATATGTAAATTACTTGGCATAGCTGTACTCGGAATAATTTCTATTTAATCTGCCATTTCTCATACACTACCTACAGTAGATAATAACTAGTATTGTTTCACTACACTTAAGACCATAGTACTTTTCCAAAACTTTGGTTTGTGAGTCTTCCTTTGTTTCGTATATACAAATAGCCGTTACCAAGAACTCAGGGTGGTGTCCTTCCTCAGTGTTGGATGGACAGTAACTTGCTTACCATATGTATTCTGACTGAGGAATGTCATTTGTGCAGAGGAAATTGAATCCAACAATTTTCATCTCTTGCTGGCAAAGTGTTACCTTGGAGATACTGCAATGTGATAAATGCATTATTGGTCAGTAGTGACTGCATAAAAGCAATATTGTCAGGCAGGCTTTCAGATGTAATATGAATGGGAGAATGGGGAGACCAAAACCAACTCAAAAGACTTTTTCCTTCCCTTGAACATCAGGTGTCAACCTCAATATGATGATAATAGGAACTACTTTCTATTTGTGATCGAATAACAGTGATAGCTCTTCCTTTATTTAGGGTCCTTTCATCTTTTTAGATCAAGTGCTTTATAGGCTTTAGATGAAGATTACTCCCTCACATCCACCTACCGCTGACATGCAGTCAGCCTCTGGGATGCCAGTGCAGCTTGCCAGCAGTGCCACGTATCAGGTTCCAGAAGGGGAAGTAAAAAAGAATTAATCCAGCTGAAACTACAGAGGAACAGCAGAAAGGACAACATAATGACCCAAAATGGAACTTGGCCAAGATACCAGGCTTAACAATCATGCAAGGAGCTGAGCAACTGTTACAGTTTAGTTTCGTGTCTCATCAGCCATGGTAAACCCAGCCAAAACACCACTGCTGAGCCCTGTGCTGATGAACTGATTTAGTACTCCTCTTGCTTCTGTAAGTGGCAAGAGGTGTCATCTATTAATTTGCCAACAGCCTGACTGCAACACCCAAGTCTCTATAGTTCTTCTTTCCAAGCCACGCACAACCCAGTTTACTTAATAGAGTATGACAAAGTCACAAGGCAGTATGGCTAAAGAGACAGGCATCCGAGAGGATAATGATCTGTCAGCAGGGCTGTGGCAAAAGGAATTTACATGAAGATTAATCAATGTTTACAGCTCTTCTCATTTGTGAGAACAAAGTGCTGTTCCTACCTGCCACCAATTCTATGATTTTCAAGAAAGAAGAAAAGAAAAATACAGAGAAGGAGCATCGCTTTTTAGCTGAAGGATGGGAGTATTGTTCTGTATACTCCACAAGCCCCAGTTTTAATAGGTATAAATCCATAGTTATTCTTTAGTGAGGGATCAATGTTTAGTAGACACTGGATACATCATTTATACCCTGCTTGACGGTACTTGCATATTATAGTAAAGTTACCTAAGTAAAAAAAAAACCCAAACACCAGAAGAATACACACTACCAATTTGCCTCCATGAGCTTCCACAGCTGTCGTGATTCATGGTGATTCAAGAATTAAATAATCTTTTCTTTCAGAGTTTCTCTAATTCAAGAAAGGAAGCAAGTGTGTCTTTTTAAGATGCAGCACACAATTAGAGGAGATATGACAGAACACACAGTAAGATCTGTACAAAGTAGGATTTGAGGAACTTCTTAATAACCTGAAAACTGGAACATGAGTTAAAAAAAAATATCAACTTATTGATTTCTACATCATATTTACAAGAGCTAGTGTTGCAAAATATGAATTATAGCTTCCTATGCCAGTATAAGCCCCAATGGGATTCATCCTAAGGAGAACAAGTGGGTCAACACTGCTACCTTCATTCAGTCATTTCCCAATAAGGATGATAGGTTTATACTCTGTGTCTGCCTAATGAGAGTAGCTCTCACTTACACCTGCCTCAGTCTTTCCTGGCCACAGCAGCCAGGTAGGTGGCAGTGCAGACATTAAAGCTCTTTTCTTGCTGCCATCATCCTTCCCTCCTCCTACCACCAGGGAGTCTCTGCCTCGGGGGCCCTGCACCACATACCAACCTTAGGGTGGAGCAAATTCAGAATAACTCAATTACAGGTGATAAAGTTACTCTAGATCTGCCCAACTTTCATTAAGACAGGAATCTCTCTTAGGACAAGCCAGCATGAAATGGGACCAATTTGGCATGAGCTTAAGAGGCAGATTTGAGAATTGGCAATTTCTGTTTTCTTCTACGCCTCGCGGGGCTTGCAGTGCTGGGTTAGGAAGGCAGTTTCCCTGTGCCTCTGGGGAACGCCGCTCGCCTGCAAGCCTCACCCGGCTGCTTCTCAAAGGAGCAGCCCCTTTACCCGCCCTTCCCTAGGATAAACTCCTCCGCGAACGTGGAGTCAGGGCAAAACAATGGCAAGTGACAGTGACTGAACTGTATAAACATGTTGACAACTGATTAAGCAAAAATAAAACAAGACTCAAATAGCTCTTCTGCATAATTCCCGATTTGCATAACCAAAAGGGTGGCAAGGCTCCAGCCACCGTTTGTTTCCTGCAGCAGCCAGAATAATTCAGGTTGGAGCGCTCCTTTGCCAAGAGGAATTTCAAAACTCTGTGGGGCATGAGAGAGCCTCGACAAGCGCTCAGGCTCACAGCCGGCCACCGAGGCTGCGAAGCCTCCCGCCATGGTCACAGAAGGGCAGCAGGGTTTTGTTGAAGCTGCTCCCCAGCAGACTCGCAGGAGCACCAGCAGGCTAAAGGCCACAACAACAGCCAGCAGAGACACCGCATATTATAGACCCGAACAGGAGACAAACTGCAGTGCACCAACTGCGGTCAGCACTTCATCTATGAAATTACCTCAGCTAAAGGAAGAAGGCATCCCAAGGTGTAATAAAGCAAAAGCGGATGTCTCTTGCTAGACAAAACTCAGTGAACCGCTAACCTTGAGCAGAGAGGTTATGGGGATTATCTAATACTACACTGTGGTCTCTAAAGCAGCTCTAAATTTGGGGCAATAATTGCCAGCTCTGTTCCGACAAAAGCAAACAAACCTGGCGAGTATTTAATCATTTTGCCTCCACTAAGTACTGGTCTGGGCTGTGCTTCTCTGCAGTCTTTAGCATCTCGCACACTCTTCTGTGAAATCTTACCCACAAGTGCATAGCTGTCCGCAGGGAGCTTTGCTTTAGTGAGGGTTTGGCTCTTACAAAACTGACAATGTTTTGGGGGTTTTTTTTTGTTTGGTTTTTGGGTGTGGGGTTTTTTTTGTTGGTGGTGATGGTGTTTGGTGTTTGGTTTTTCTCTTACATTACAATTTCCAAATGATCTGATATGGAAATTAATGTTCCTTTAACAATAACAAACCAATGCCAGCAAGGAAAATATTGTGTCATTACCACGGCTGGAAGAAACTCTTGCTGTGAAGCCAGGAGTGTTACAGGCTGCTTACAAAGCCATCAGGTTGCATCTATGCAGAGGTTAGCCTGAAGCTTATTTGAAAGCAGAGTTTTAACTCTGTTTACAGATAGGTCCAAATAAGCTCGGGAGAAATATGACTGTATTTCAGAGGGTGCAGATGCATGCACTGTTTGGCCAAACCTTCTTTAAAGCTGCTTGAAAATGCTTAGGAAACTCAGTTTAATAGAAAACTATCATTAGATTGGTGATCCCATTTCCTACAAGGTAGTTGGAAAACATTCCTGCTAACACAGTAGAACATTTCAGCTCCACAGAATAAGTCTAGAACAGGCCAGTTTCTGCTATTTCTACTATGGCCACTACAGTAGAAGAGTTTTACGAAGTCACAACAACATAACGGTCTTGACTGTATCCTGTTCTCATGAATCCAGTTCTCCTGGACAATAAATGAAGGATTTAAAAATATTTTTTGTGTTCAGAGAGGACCTTGCTTTTGTGCAGATTTTCAAGGCCTCTTATGTGAAGAGAAGGGAGCTAGGCTGAGTTTTCTTCTTCAGCCAGAGGCAATCTGTAGTAGTATTCCTCTCCTTTTAGTTTTCTGAGAGCTGAGATGACACAGTCTTGAAAAAAGATGATTACCCCCCGCCCCCACCATGCCTACTGCACTGAAGCCAGATACTGTAATGAAATTAAAAATAGTATTGGACTATCTGCTCCCAATCTGTACAGGCTACTTTGCTTTCAGGTTTCTGCTGTTTTAGGATTTCTACTAAAATTTAGGATCAGGTCAATTATATTGAAAGTGTTCAGGTTTGTTGACCCTTCTTTTCTGTAGTGGCTTATGTTCCCCTTCCCCTGTATACACACTTCTCTAACTCTTGCACCCCAGTCTCCAGTGCTTAACTGTTGTCACAAAGGGTCGTCTATCCCCTCTCCTGAGTGAGCTCCACAAAACCAACCCTGGATATGTATAGCTGGATATTTCCCCCTCCTCCTTTCCCCCAAAGGTCTTAGCACAGTTTACACTGCATCTTCCCTGACGAGCTGTTCCCTACACTGTCAGCATTTTCCCCTCAAAGCACCCATGCCCCTGGTACTTTCCATATTTCTCTTGGCTACCAATTTCTGAGGAAGGATATCCTGGCAGAATATCACTTGTTTTGTTACTTACCCCACCTCAGCTGTCCTATGTGAAGGGCCTGGTCTTCCTTGGGAACTGGAAACACAGACAAGCCTATGGTTTTTGTGCATCTGCATGGGCACCACACCTTCTTCCAGGCCAGCATATGCAAGGAGGGTGACTAAAAGCATAGGAAATAGAATTTGTCTGCCTGTGGGCCCATTGTGTGTCTCCCCCTGAGCCACCCCATTCATTGGGTTGGTGTCCCATCCCTTTGCTGCTACCAAAATTTGTCAAAATAAATGTCCTCTGAGATTGCAAACTACTCCACCCTTGCCCTCTCCAAATCCAAGCCAACAACTCTCAAAAGGGAAGGGAGTGGGAAGCAAAGAAGAGATGGAAGGAGAGAGGGAATGGCTGATAGAGTTCCTTGGGACTTTCTGTATCCTCATCTTCAAAGCTTCCAGGTCCCCAGAGGATGCTTCTGCCCTACTTCTATGATTTAGTGTCAATTCTTAGTCCAGCTGAGAAGATGAATGTCAGAGTAATTCAAATAAACCTATGAGATAATGATAGTGGTGACTCACGATTGGGGTAATGAAGATGCTTCCATGAAAACCATGAAATATATCCAAGATTTCCTGTTTACAGTTAGCATGGATGACCAGTATTTCCAACGGGAAAGACAATCTGATGATCCAAAAGAATTGAGGAAAATTATTTAAAGTCAAGTCTCAAGATAGAGCTCCACAAAGTGTTTTTATCAGTGGTCTATCAGTTTCTGAAGGACAGCCACTAACAATGGAAGGGGGGCCTGAGATAAAGGATAAGGCAAAACCCAGTTATATTAACATTGGATGTGTGTGTGTCATATGCACATCAATGTGTGTAAGTACATGCATGCACATTCACATACAAAACCCAATGCAATAAAATCCTGCATTTAACACACCTATCCAGTGATTTTTTTTCCAGATTTTTTAGGTGAATATACATTATCAGTACCTATGCTGACAACTTTGGGGTTTTTTACATTTAATTAGCATAAAATCTTTGGAGCCCTGCTTTCTTATCTCTATTATCCAAATATGGGAAAGGAGCTGACAGTAGATCTCTAACAGCCAAATAAGTATGATCAATATAAATGGTTAGAAGATTTCCATGTTCTTTAAAAAGCAGAATTATTAGAGGAAGATTATTTAGATTACTTTTAAGGAAAAAAACACATCTAAATCTATGAAAATATCTGTTCATTGTTGAGCAAAGTGAATCTCTAATTTGAACTGGAAATAGAAAATCTACTATTTCTTTATTTCTGAAAAATTTATCAGAGGTGAGAAAGTGAAATAGTTGGAAATTCTTGATTTGATAAGAAATACCCCCTTCTATCATATAGACACCAACTTATTTTCTCTGTTTACAAATCCACAAACACTTATTCCATTTTTGGATCTTAATTTGGCTGAAGAAGATATATGATCCATAATATAATTTGTTATGGCTTGACATATCACATAGATGAATACTTTGATCTGCATTAGCTAACGCTGGAACAAATTATTGGAAGTTACTGCTGACTTTGATATTCTGCCTTTATATCTTCACCAAAGCTAGCACTGGCTTGAAGCTATTCATAGAATGCCCTTGGATAATGTGATAGATCGTACATGAATTCAGCCTATAATCATTTTGGAGGCAGTAATGACAAAAGAAGACTGTCCAGATCCTGGACTAGTAATGGCACTTTTTTTATTATTATTATTAAAGAAAACTGGTATCCAGTGTTCATTTTCTTGTGCTAAAATAGCCATGGAATAAATCACGCAAAGCTGAAGTCTGGTTGCACCTGTAGCAGTATGCATTTACTGACTAGAGAAAAAAACCCTGTATCTAAATACACTTTAGTCCCATTAGTTAAACTCTCAATAGAGTAGTAAAATGCAACTACAATTTTGTTGATAAGTTAAGCAATACTATACCATTATTAATAAAATGGCTTAGTATTTAGTCTGACTAGAAGCTGAAGATACAGATCCCAATATGTTATTCCTTACAGCTGTTAAGACCAGTACAAAGGCTTCGGGCCATCTTTGAGCTGCATCTTTAGGAGAGGCTTCCGAGTGAGAAAGAAGGGAAGGAGACTTTAAGAGACATGTCTTACAAAAAGCTGTTCAGATTTTCCTACTGCAGAGCTAAGTTAGCCCACTTAAATTTACAGCGACTCTTGAGGACCTTAAAACGAATCTTCCCTCTGTGGCCAACACATCAGTACAAACACCCATCATACCATTAGTCCCAGACTAAGATAAGGGACAGTACATCTTTTGTCCCACTCCAACACTGCTTTACTCTGGGAATACCAGACAGGGTTTTGTCCACAGAAGAGCACTTTTATAAAGACAGAAAGAAATAAAATAGCCAGATCACCAAAGAGACTATCTCCTTGTGAGGAAGAGTCCACACATAAGGCACAATTTGAACTGTTTGAGTGCAGGAATCAGAATATTAATAATATGCAAAATTAAATTTAGTCAAATAACATCATAAAAAACAAAACTGTGAACCTTTCATCTGTAGGACAAACAAGATAAATCTGAAAAATGCCATTTAGTGAGACCATACCCTCCCAATCCATCCAGAACAAATACATTCACAGCAGACAGTGCAAGGGATAGAAAATACATGGCCTTTTTCTTCCAGATGTCTCAGAGAAGAAAATAATGAGGCACAGAAAGACAGATTTATGTTGTTTCATGAAAACAGTGTTCTCTTTCTGCCTCTCTTAAATTTGCTTTACTTCTAAGAACAAGAAAAAAAAGTCACCGAAGAGTTGACAAAAGACTGCTCACCAGATACACAGCATTAATCAATGAACTGGGCATAGGACTGGATTCCAAGGAACCTAGTATTACTCGGGCCATTTGAGGTAGTTATTTCACCTTGCTGCCTCAGTTTCCTTGACTATAAAGTAGGATTAAGTCTTAGAAAGCCAGGGGATGTAAAGTGCTATTATATTAATGTTTTAAGTGGAGAAAAGTCAGCAAGTTTTGACCTTTTAATACAAGTCTTTAGAAATAAGAAAAAAGGACAATTGTCTGTTTATTTGAAAATGGCTACCTTGTACCTATAACATTCACAACAAAAATACAGAAGCGGAGCCTGGTTTTGATACATGTATGGTATTACAATCCCTTGTTGCTGACAGTACTTTTTAATGTTAAGGGCCTGTTGGCTAACTTATGTTTCCTCTGGGTGCGTTCCCATATTCTTCTCCTCTTTGGGAGACAGGCTCTTGTTGCTGCTCAGATATGTATCCCACATCTTGTAATCATTAATGTACTCAGGGGAAAAGGAGGGGGCAAGAGGACGTTGTTTCAAAGTATGTTTCTGCCCAATTCATTTTGGCTTAATTTGCAGACCAAAGCAGAGCTCTATCGAAGCACGTCCTTCCTCAGTCATTTATCATGCTCCCTCTTCCCCACTACTGAGCTGAGATACTAAGCAGTAATAATGCAGCTTTAGATAGATTAGCAAGTAATTTATCTGC
Source organism: Astur gentilis (assembly GCF_929443795.1). Taxonomy (NCBI): domain Eukaryota; kingdom Metazoa; phylum Chordata; class Aves; order Accipitriformes; family Accipitridae; genus Astur; species Astur gentilis. The sequence goes on along the minus strand of NC_064887.1, from coordinate 15,425,895 downwards.
TCATTCTTATCCTAATTTTATTTAGATTTGGAAACTTTCATAATTCTTACAAGTGTCAGTGGATCGACAACATGAAGGTAACAGTAGAATTAAGTTGCTGCTTCGCATGGCAGCTAAGTGTACAGAAAGAGAGAATATGTCAGTATTCTCTCTAAAGAGCAGGCAAGAATCTAACTCAAAGCTTCCCAGTATGGGGGAAGAGTAATAAAAGAAAAAAATAATTGCCATCCCTAGGATGATGAGATAGAATCAGTGCCAGCCAGTCCAGCTGGCAAGGGTGATGGAAAAAGTAGCTGTTTTCCCACACACCCCAGACCACTTTTTCAGTGACAAGTCTGGTTTTCAAGAGCTCTGGGACAGACAAAACAGCAGCAAGGCCTCGGCTAATTTTGTTGCCTCTGGCAATCTTCTGCCCTAAGCAACCACCTACTTTGACTGCATGGCTCTGGCCCTAGGAGTAACTACATTGGGAAGGGCTGGGAATGTGGCTAGTTAAGATTTTCAAGGCTGGTGCTCGAATATATGACAGGAAAGCTTCAGAGAAGTACAGGGCTACCAGAACTAGGGCACTAAACCAGACTGACCTTTTGGTGTCTCATACTGCAGAGTTATGAGGGCAGCTCCCGTGCCAACTGTGTTAATCTGCCCCCCCCCGCCCTCCATCTTGCTCTGTTTGCTCTTGGTGACACGTATATCCTTGCAAATAGCTGCATCCCTTTCATTAGGCAAAAAGATTGTTTAGCAACGAGCTTGAAAATATCAAAGTGATACTTTCAAGAAGACCAACTCCTCCCTCCCTCCAAAACCAATGCACTGCAAAGGTCTACTGTAAAAGTTCTTGTTGAAGTGGGCCTCTGTGCTCTTGTTTGCCAATAAATAGGCTTGTTTTTCTTTCCCTTGTATGATGTGTTTACCCCAGTAACATGAAATATAATCAATAAATAAACCAGAGGGAAAAATTACAGTCCTTTAAATTAAACCAGAAAGATTTTACTGATTGCTTATACACTGTGCACTATGTCATAGAAAATGGGCGACTACCTTCAGAACATGTCTATTCTGAATATGTAGTCATTAAAACTGATTTTATTTGCCTGTGCATTTTACTACCTGAGTGAATTTTAAAGTGACTGACAATCAATTCTTATATCTTACCCCAGCAGGCCTTTAGAAGCTATAACTGCATGCTTCCCATAAAATGTCTTGAATATTTCCCCTTAAGGAAGACCTAATGTTTCTGATAAAAATCATAGCAATTATAAAGACAACAGGTTTACATTTCTCCAAATATGATCTGAACTCCTGATAATTTGAGGAATCTCCCTCTCTATTTTTGTGTTCGCAGCTTGTGCCAGATCCTCACTGTGCACAGAAACTTGCCAGCATTGGACTGCGCTTATTCGCAACTCGGAGTGAAACAAAGCAATAGCTTTGTGGAATTGCACTACTACCCATTTTAGCTACTACCTATACAAAATACTAGCTGGCACTGTCTGGTACTACGAACACAGCAGACAGCTGCCCAACCCCCTTTTCCTTTTTATTCCTGCTGTTATGCTACACCTATCTGTATATCATCAAGTCTTTTTGGACTTGTAATAAGATTTGTGCCAGACTGTGTTTCTTGGCTTTAACAATTAGCTTCCTTTCCAGAATACACATGCTGCTTTACACATACTTTTATTACTGACATCATGAGAATACATCTCTACTATGTTTAAATTTGGGTGTTAACCTGATTTTGCTTCTTCCATATGTGGGTGATGTGAGACTCTAAGAAAGCAAATTAAGAAGCTGTTACCTGCTTGAACCATTTCCCTCTGCCCTTTCACAGAGGAAGTAATAATCATCTGAAACAGCAGGCAGCCTCTAGTCAGGGTAGTTTTCCAGATATCTGAGTTTCCATGTATTTGAATCATATGGCTAATGCAATCGTATTGACTTTGCGTTTTATTACATGATTAAAATACTACCAGGCACAAAAATAGTGCCCCTCCAACTTTGCTTGAGTCTCAATTGGACATGCTAATAAGCAAGTTTTTAGAAGTAACCATTAACGGTTGTGGATTCTTGCTGAGATCTGTCTCATCAGGACTAAATAACAGATATTTCCAAGTGTCAAACAAGCAAGACATAAGGTGGTCCCTATTAATCAGAGCACATTTAAAACTATTACTGTTGCTCCCTATGAACTTCTCATGCTATGAGAATTTCTAAAAAATGGTAGGAAATAAGCAGTATCTTGTATAAACTCACATTCTACTGAGCGAATCCAGATGAGGACTCAGACATTCTAACACAAGATCCTGGTGTTCTCAATGAGCCATATGGGTAGGTTTATTTAGTTTATTTCCATTCAACACTCTCCACACAGACTATTTCTAAGGATCCCACTACATTTGCCTAGACTGGTAAGATGGAATTGAATTTAGTTCCCAGAATGGGCCTTTTATATATCACATACTGCTCCTGGAGGAGTCCAACCTGTATATTCCCCACACCACGTGATTTATGGGATCAACCCTCGATCAGCCAGTGGAAGACCAAACTCCCTCTTTCTTACAAGGAAAGACTATCATTCCATACAATCAGAATTTATTAAAAAGAGGAGATATTTTTCTTACTGTCCTTTGGAGAGCTACTCCATGAATCACAGGCAATCAGCTGTTCATAGGTAAACAAAGCTATTTCTAAGGCCATGATTTGACAACATGAAATGCTCGGCAGCAAAAATGGTTTAAATTTTCTGTCATCCTTTTATTAACCTTTCCCTTCCCCAGCTCTCTGTTGTAAGAAAAATCTGTCAGAAAAATCTAGATCAGTTCCCAGGTTCTGTTCCCTCATGCTGATAACCAGTACAGCGAGAGAGGAAACTACAAGGGCATAAAGAGACAGCAATGTATAGCTAAAAACTACACTGGTATTGACTCTAAAGATTTCAAATTAAAGTACAGCCTAAATTTAACTTCTTATCCTGGCTTTAATCTGAACCAGCCACCCTTCTTGTGTCTGCAAAATTACTCAGGAAATGTCTAAGATTAAATTTACTCCCACATAATTCTCAAACTGTCTAGTTCTCTCTGGGACAGAAGACCTGTAAGAGTAGCCCTTTTGACAATGCCTTTACATTTCTTTCTCCAGTAAATTGTGGCAGTGAGAGGTAGCAGGAGCATATGAAAACAAGAAAGACTGTTTAAAAGGGAAATAAATTCTTCCCATGCACCTGAAATTTACATGTGAGTACTGGGTTAAGACTCTGAATAATTCTGATCTGCCCTGCATTAATACTCAGGATTTTCCTTTTACAAGGTACCACCTTTCCTGGTGAATTCCTCAAACTCAGCCAAAAATTTCAGTAATTCATCAAGTTGTTTCCATGAATCTGTGGGGAGGAAGAGAATTTCATAGCAAGGTATAATATGAATTATTAATACCAAATATTAGTATTGTCACGAAAATAGCTTGTTGTTTGAAGATTGATATTATGTTCCATTATACATAATCTAGGCTTTTTATGGTGGGATAGCTATGGACTGTGGAGTAATACAGATGAATAGGGGATTAGAAGCTAGCAGGATCCCAAATACAAAGTGGATTATGGTAGGACTGAATATTTGTTGTTCACAGGCTATTGGCTGTAGTATAATTCAAGAATAAACTGAGCCAGTACTAGCTGTGCTATGGCACAGCTTTTCTTTACCAAGAAAAGACTAGTTGGAACCCAGTTTGGATTTAAACAAATTGAAATATGTACCTATTTGAGATCTTGTCACAGAGCCAGAAAACATGTCAGAGAGCAGCATGTAATCTTGGAGGTGTTACAGTCAGTTAATATTGATCACAAGAGACAAGATAGCTCATCATACATTTTAATGGAAAACATGGGAGTCACAGTTCAAAGAACCATGTTTGAAAGGATAATATTAGATAATTCTTCCTAGCTGTAATTAGTGTACTAAATCTCAGTTAAATCAGCTTCCTCACCAGGTAGGCAACTCTCCTCTTTCTCCTTGTCTCCCTGCCACTCCCCCCGCCCCCCCCCCAAATAAAACAAAAACTACACAGAAGAATTCCTCTATATCTACATTCCCAAATCCTGCAGCTTTAGAAGACCTTCATCGTTTCATCCTTCTTTGTATTACAAACTCAAAGGCAGAACTAATAAAAAGAAATCAAACAAGATGATGCTATCTGTTCCCCACTGGACTCCGAAGTACTTCAACTCAACCACAGACCCACATCACATTACTGGGCGAGGCAGCTCAAATAACGGACTCCTTCAGGGAGGACAGAATAAGTCCTCTGTTGCAAATTTACCTCCTGCTTATTTAATGCAGATTGCTAAACCCAAATATGCCACTTTTTGGAATGTGGGATTAGTTCTGAAATACCACTCTAATATAGATAATTCTTTCTTGCCTCCTTGAGGGTTTATCTGCCAGGCTAGACACTTTGTTAGCATTAAGTTGGTCTTATAGCATTTGTGAGTGGAAGTTGGTGAAAATAGATGAGACTGGGTTGCAGAAGAACCCTAGGGGAGCAAAGTATTATTGGATGGCATGTGAAAACTCAATTAAATTTATGCCAAATCATTTTCAGCATATGAAAAGAAAATCCAGACCCAAATGTATGAACTCCAGTTCTCTAGAACTATCAAAGTTCTGTCTCAGCTATGTTTCCTTTCCGTGTACTATGAATCCTCAATTCCCCTACCCCCAAGAGAAACCAGACAGCACAAAGTCAGAGATAATGACTGAAGTCAGCATGCAAATAATGTGCTGATAAATTGGTTCAGGGCAACTGTCATAGCTTAGATTTTATCACCATTAATTAAGCAACTAGGTAGAAACATATAGTTCTAAAATACAATAGCAAACATATTGATGTCTGGCAAATAAGGACCGCTTACTTTATCCAGATAGCAAGAGATATTGCCCTTATTTGGGTACTGAAATATTCATAATGTGTTGGTTTACTTTTGGGTTGACTTTGTGGTAGACCTGAGATTTTTTCCATGAAAACAAAATAGTTTTGCTATAATAATTTGACTACATGATACTGTCCTGACACTTAAATGCCATTTAGAAATGAAACAGTATTAAAATATTGCATGTATTTTACCTCTATCTATGCACAGATCCTTAAAGCCAGCAGTTATTTACAAAAGCAAAATAAAAGCACATTAATTAGCTCTGGAAGCTATCAATTTTCATACTAATAACTGTAGTCAATATCATATTACGTTGTATTAGGAAATTTGTGATAGAAATATACTTTCTGCAGAGTTAGAAATAAGCTATTAAGTGATTTTATTTGTAAAAAGTCTAGTTGCTAGGAAGAAAGTGAAATATTCTGCTACTTGGGTGTCATGAATGCCTTTTAAAAAGCCTGGAAAAATAATCCATGACTGAATTTTTTAAAAAACTTTTTTTGAAATATATCTTGATTTGTACATTCAGTTCAACTGTGTAAATATTATTATCCAATAATTAAAGGCACTACGGAAAGTTATTTCTGAAAGTTGTAGGTGTTTATATTACGAGCACAGATCCAAGTTTCTAAATCACATCTGAATTCAAATCTTGCTTTGACTGCTCTTCTAGAAGAGAAATTAACTACTCTGTTTAATTCCAACATTTATGCATCTGAACCAACCAAGAGAAGAGCTACTCGACATTAAGTCTGTCTATCTGACAAAGTACACCTAAGCCCTTCCAAGAGAATAGCAAGAGCTAACCAAGCCCTTGTCTCTCAGTCTCTTTTAGCTCAGATTTTTGGGCACGTTGCACACATGGAACTCCGAAGAAGTCAGACTATGTGCATCTATGGCACCTCTGAACATTAACAAAGCCTTTGAGAAAGTTGACATTAATCTTTTATGGGCTCTCTTTATGAAGTCAATAAATGGCAAAACTTGCACTTCTACTGCAAGCACTGAAGCACCTATAAATCACGATTAGAAGCATCATTTTACTATAATCATATAAAAACTGACAAGAAAGCTTCATTAATATTTTGATGTCATTGCCATTTCTGATTCTTGGTGAAACAGGCGGCAAAGTACTGTTCTGAAATAAGCGAAATTCTTCTAAAGCTTAAGGTACTGGATGCGTAACTCAACACTTGTTACCAATGCAGAGCTCTTTCTGCAGTCGATGCTCCCCAAGCCTTGCACTGATCCCGGCTTAACGCCACCCCACAGAAGGAGTTGGGGTGACACCAGCCGGTGGGTGCTCCTCGCAGCTGTGTCAAAGTGCAAGGGCAGCTCAACATGGCTTGGAGCCTGAAGAGCTGAGAACTGACACATTGTTTCAGTCATTGGGATGTATGATTAAAAACCAATTAAAAAAAATGAAAACTGAAACACTTCACTGAAGCCCAGGACTGTTTCCCCCCTCAGTAAGAGTTTTAAGGAAAATTTCTGGGTTTAGTTTAATAAAAAGCTGGTTTTAGCTATTTATACTGAACAGTCTGTGAAGGCCTTAATCTCAACTATAACAATTTAAGACTCTTTAGACTCTGAAAAGCCTTTGTATATCATAAGCAGCCATACTGATTCATTCTGTAAATGACATAGACAGTACCAGATAAATACTTCATTATAAAATAAGCTCTTCTTAAACACCTAAAACATCTTCTAAGATGTTTTCATGTAATAGTGTCTTTAGTAGGTGGAGCCATATGAGAAATTGGAGAAGGATAACTTTCAATTCCAGTCCCTATTAGCACCTCCTTTTCAGCTTTAAGTGTGGATTGCGTTGTGTTCCCCCCCCCCCCCCCCCCGCATTTCTATTTTATCATTTCCCTCCTTACCACCAGAATTAGTTCTGTAGACTGAATAATAGAAATGGCAATTGTTGATGTGGTTTGACAGGAGAGCGACTTCACTTTTAAAAACATACAAAGAAAACATAGTTTTAAGACAGAGCACAGGGAGTAAAATCGTAGTTAATAAAAACAATACTATTTTAAGACATTCAAAGGCTTCTGTATAAAGGCTAGTGTCATTTTAAAAAATCTTTTGAATGACTTTTATGGCACAACGTTGCTGAAGTGATCAATTTTAAACAGCTTTACTTGTAAACTACAGATCAACTTTCTCCAAGTGTTCTTTTTTAAAAGAAAACAAAACCCTAAGTTATCTAACAAGACTTGAACAAAGAGGTCACTAACAAAAGTTTTTGTAGGAAATTGATAGCAGTAACTTCAGTTTACTTAGCATGCAACAGCATTTTAATGAACAGTTACACTGTGAAGGTCTGTGTCACAGATAATATGGACAAAAAGCATTACTCAGAGAAGATTTGAGGTATTTTTCTCAAAGATGATTTTTTTAAAAAAAACAGAATGGCAGTGGAAAAGACTGATCTAATAGCTTAAGCTTTAACAAATCAGCATTTCCTCCCCCCTCGCAACTTCTGGTAATGTGCCAAAAGACAACTTCTATCACACAGTTTGCAGTCCAAAAAAAAAATAGACATCAATTAATGTCATATATTCTACAGATCAGCTAAATATATGGAAATATTAAGGTAAAGACTTTTTTGCTGTTTCTGGCAGGTATTTTACAAGTGGTGTCTAAACCACTTTGTTTCACCACAGAATAAAGGCAGCTATGCATTTCTTTTCTTGGCAGGTGAAGGTACAGCTAATATTGAGAGTAACTCTTGGTAACATCTGGGGTGCAGAAGATGTTGTGTAACCAATGACACCCCTGTTTTTGGGAAACCACTCAGCATGCCACTAGCTCTGCAAGTCTGAAGAAGCTTCTTCCAGTCACCAGTATTATGACAGCAAAGGTCACAGTAATAGCAGGGGTGGGAAAAGTTTAAAATATGTAATTTCAATATGAAGCCTCGTCCAGTCCTTCCTGCATGATTATATATTCTGGACATGAATTATACATATTTTAGTGATGCTTTATTTAACGTATTTTTCTTCCATGCACTTTCTTTGACAGTTTCTTCGTTCCTCCAGTCTCCACCCTTTATTGGAAATAAAAATCAATTTAGTCTGCCTATGCCTTTCTCTTGGAGAAGGGCAAACATTCACATGTGCACCCCTCCTTTCCTAACCTTCTTCCCCCCTGCTTCATACCCAAACACAAAAAAAATCCCAGGCAAATGGCTTTTTGGATGAACCAGCACTTTAAAATAAGCTTATCCATGGAGGAAAACTGCTTTCAGGGCTAGAACAATAGTCCCAGTACAGTGATGGATATATTCTGCCAGACAGAAGACACATTTGAATGCTTTGTAGAAAAAAATTGTTTAAACCCAAATGGATACAAGATTCAGGTAACAGAACAATTTGCTAGTCTCAAGAATTGCTGCGTTTGACACAAGAGGTGGCACATTTTGCCTTCCCTCCATCTGTGACCTTTATATAAAGGTGTGACATAAGTGCTATAAAAAGATTTAGTTGAATGCATTAATGCCTCCTTTTGATGTCTGCCATAATATTTTTATTTACTTTTAAAAATAATAATAAAAAAATCCAATGACAATCAATCTATCAGTAAGTAAATTACGATCTGGAAGTAGATAGTGAAATAAATACTATTGTTACTTTGAAACATCTGGCATCTTAACTGAGATACATTTTGCTTTTGTGAATCCTCAGTTTAGCATCTCATTCTACATGAATGAATGCTAGCTGCAAACTTTTAAATAATTATTCCACATTGTGTCTTCTACATTCCCAGTAGTAGGTAGTGCAATTATTCTCAGTCTCAAAATACACAGCTATGGCAAAAGGCTAAATTAAATTTACTCTTGGTTTCTCCTTGTGATCTTTCTGTATGTGCAACATTTATATTTTAAAGTGACTCTGTGTTAATTCTCCTGGAGAAGAAAAAAAAAAGTGCAAGAGGCTCATATGCTAGCTCCTATTGTAGGTGAGGACCAAAGCTCTACCACTATGGCTCTCCCTGTGTACCGGTGTTGACAGTACCAGCTGTTATTCCAATAACTACTGCTGCAGTAAAGCCATTTCTTCAAATTAAAGGATGCTTACACTGCAGAATGATCCTTTTTTTTTTTGTACACTGCATCAGGAAACCTCCACAGTAACTACAGATCTGACCTGGCAATGGTATTGCAGAGAGTTGAAACGACTCCTTCAAAGCTCTAGGTTTACAGCCCACTGTCCAAGTCCAGCAGATCATTACTTGTGCAAAGAAGTATCAAAATATATTAAAGAAATGTATATTATTAAATACTGGTTTTATTAAGTTTTAATTCCTGTTCAAAATAGTAGTAAGTGACATGAGAGGATCATATTGCAAGTATAACAAAAATTCCTGTACCTTCCCTCCTCAGTCATCTTGGAGCAAATCACAATATAGACAATTACACCTTAAAGAGATGGCACAGTTTAGCAGAGAATTTATAAGGAAATCTACTCTAGCCAGAGTAGAAAAGTAATTCCAGTTCCACAGGATGCTGCAAAATGTGTGTAACAAAGTATATGATTTCTACCTAGTTGCAAGTGTTAAAATCAGTAAGACTTTTGAACACACACGTTTAACTAACTTCAGAGCTTCGGGGTCCACATTTAATGCTTCAAGTACATTCATCTGACTCTTGGATCAATCTTTTTTCACTGTCCTTATGTATTTGGCTCCAAGAGAAGAAGGCAGACTGCTGCACGGCACAGCATTGCCAAGTCTCTCCCCAGCACCCACAGGTGAGACACATACCTTGAGCAACCAGAGGTTCCCCAAATGATTGCTGTTAAGACAGCTCAAAGATAGGTAGGTACCTGTATTCTGCAATCTTCACCCTTTGCCTGTTAAAAACCAGCAGTGAGACTTGTTACAGACTCTCCTTCAGGTTTCTCCAATACTGAAGTCCTTCATCTCATCGCAAACTGAAGTATTTCTGACTGGAAGACACCATGAGGTTGAGCAGCTGAGAGTTTCAACACAAGGGTGTTTGTTGTGGGAGCAAATAACAGCACACACTACTTCTGCTTTTACACGGTTAGAGTCCAAACTAACTGCAGTATTTCTGCAGGCTGGGCCAAATCTGGGCCCAAATTTGGCACGGTAATTGTTAGCTGATCATTGTTACCTTCTGCTGTAATCATCATGCTTGCAATACATTGGGAATTTCTGGGTACTTTTATAAACATGTCCTGTGTGTTTTTACAAGATATATTACTGGGCTTACAGACTGAGTGGCTTTTTATTGACATTTTTGTGTTGTTTATTCATTTTTCCTTGATGACGCAAGGCATATTTCTATCATTTTGTATTTTATGGACAATATATACAGTGCATTTTTTCTTTACGCAGAACTATTAACCCAAACATAATAGTGGCAGGAAAATCTTAGTGCTAAACACTAGTGAATTTAGTGTTCTTGAAGTCTGACTCATTGCCAAAGAAATGTGTACTTCAAGCTTAAATGCCAAAAAAGGACAGCTTTGAGGCCAAAGACCCATTATGACAATAATGTCCTGACACCACATCAGCTCAAGCATCACTGAATGTTAAACAGAATTATTTGAGTACACATGTAAATATAATGATATTATAATATCTAAAGCAGAAAAAAAAAATATAAAACAAGAAACATTTTAAAAATACAATTTGAAACAACAGCAAAATGTACTGCCACAGAGTTGGAAGGAAAAACGCAATGCTTTGTCACACTAAACAGGAACAAACACAGCTATACAGACTAGGAGAGATCACAGACACCAGGGATGGATTTTCCTTTGGTGCGAGGACATGGAGGGGGAGAAGCTGTCTTTAACCACAGCTCAGGATTGCAACTAGTCATTTTATTAGCATGCTAATACCAGCAAAGACACAAAGCTTTCAGGAGGTAAAGTCATCTACCTTTAATCCCACCAAATATACATTAAAGTAACCAGCAAATTATGTGATATTTGTGCTGAAGAGATAATTACATTCATATCCAGTGAGATTATGCAACAAGAGGGCAAATTTACTACCACTTACTGCACCCAAGCAGAGATCCTTTGGGGTCTTTAAATGTATGTTCATCTAACAAATGTTTAACTATGGGAAATCAGAAAGTGTAGCCTATCATTCCATTTCACTCTGAGATTTACAACTGAGGTTTCCTAAGGGGATTTTGTGTCAAAGTCATGTTCTGGCCACGTACCATACCTGTAGATAAGCAGGGAGCTGGTGAGTTGGAGAGAGAAGAACATTTTATCACTGGTCCCTATATATAAAGCATTACTCGCATTTAGTCCCCCATAGCTTGCAAACTTCACATCCTCAGCAGCGGAAATAACTATTTTGGCATTACAGCTGTCAGACTCTCTGGAGGAAGCCAGCATTTTTTCTAGCACTCCCAAGGCAATACAGATTTGATCATCCCTCCTTGAGTCACTCTTGAAGCATCTGTACATTGTTTTGTAAAACAAAGGCCTGTCCTGAATAAAAATACCCTAGAAGTGTTGAATATGATCTATCCTACATGCATTATAAATATCAATATACTCAGCCATATAAACTCCCTGAAAGAATTTTTGTCCCCACTGAAATCAGCATGAAACAGGTGCTCAGGCAGAATCCAGGTGCACTGTAAAGTTTTGGCCAAGTACTCTGGCCAAAGTCACATATCATGGCTACGTGAGAGTCAGGAATAGAACTCAGTGCAGTTCCCTTTTTTGGTCAAAGCAGAAAAAAAATTGCTGAAACAGACTTCAAGGACACTATCAGTCTACCCAAGACTACCATCCTATCTTGGCTTATTTCCCTGGGAACAGCACTTGCTGCCTTTTTGGTTTTTTTTAATACTATGGTTCAGACTTGGTTGGCCTCAGTTCTCTATGTGCTTTGTGTTTGAAATTTTGTGGATGCTCTGAAAGGCATACAGCCCACCAGCCAGAAACCCTAAGCACACAAACATAGAAGATAACCGTGTCACATACTGGGCCATAACACACGTCAAACACTTGGATTATATCTGCATAGTTTAGCTTCCCTTCTTTCCTCCAGTGTAAAATTCACCCTTTAAGCAGGTCCAAGCAGTTAAACAGTTATTGTGGATTATTTTTTCCATCTTTATTCTGTTTCTCCAGAGAAACACAAGCTGCGCTTATTCACTTTCAGAATATCTAGGACCACAGGAGAGTCAGTCAGGTTGGTTTTGGTTTGGTTTGTTTTTTTTTTTGTTTTTTGTTTGTTTTTTTTTTTTTTTTTCCACCACTACAGGGCTGTATATTGCAACCTATTTCAACAGCTGAAAATTCTTTCATTTATTTCACATTGGTTGCATTTGTAGGCAACTTCTCCATGTAAAGTTTATGAAGCTGGTGATGTGCCCTTTTTTTTTTTTTTTTTTTTTAATAGGTCACTATATAGTAAAATTAGTCCACAAAAAACCTTCAGTATTTCTAAAGCTACTCAAAAGCAAGCTCAATCAAACAAATGCTCTGGTAAACACTTTATTCTTACTATTTCTGTAGAGTGTTAATACATATCATAAAGAGAAAACTACTTTCAGCTGGAATTAGTGATGCAAGAATTCCATTTATTTCAGAGAGGTTTGCACAATCAAATGACATATTGCAGTACCACATGAAAAGTTAGTGCATAATAGCAGTGTCTTTAATGATGCTGTTGGACTTTCTTCCTTCCTTTAGTAAAAAAAAAAGACTTAAGCGCCTCTAAGGGCAATTTTAACTCATCGTCATTTTGATCTTGGGCAAACATGCATCTGAAATTCCAGGTAATTCCCTTTCTTTGTCACTTCAGAAATCAAAACAAAATCTATGGTTTAAAACAATATTTTTAGGAAAAATATTTCAAGTTGTGCTGCTGAAAAAGCATGCTAGTTTTCAGCTTTGTGTAATTTGCTATATGTGAGAGCTAAAAGGTATGAAAACTGGATTTTACTAATAAGAAAGTATATGGCCTACTCTACTACTGCAGGGAAACAAACAACCTAAAAACATTGGTGGCTTATGTTCAGCAGCCATTTTTCATGCAGACATTTATTTATCTATCTTCACTTTTTTTTTTTTTTTTTAACGTTATCAATAGCATATTTCCATTTTAAACATTGAGGGCCAAATTTTGCAAATAATTTTTTAGGCCTATCTGCCTACTCTTTCTCTTGGCTTTGTTTTTTTTTTTTTTAATTATTATTTTCTTTGGATTTTTTTTCCTTTTTCAGGATAAAGCAAACCCCAACCCTTAACAACTCGACGCCTTCAGCAGTGTGACCCAGCATGCTAGGTGGGAACGCAGGTCTCGGGGAGACCCTCTGGGAAAGAGGGAAAGCTGAGACAGGAGGAGAATGAGGAACACAACTGATGTTAGGGAAAGGAAATAATGAAAGTAAGTCCCTAAATTTAAATTTCAGTCAGGAAAAGGATCTGGGAAAACAAGTGCTGTCCTTTATGCAAATCCTTAGGTCTGTCACAGGGCAAGAATTAACCAGAAAAATCCTATTGCAGAGCTGCCTTCAGCATCTCCTCCAGTACTTTTCAGGAGACGATTTTACACAGGGAAACTACCAAGGTTTCTTCTTAAACCAAGCAGATCTCCAAGCAGTTAAATCCACCTTCCTTCGCTCCCAAGGCAGGTTGCCTTCCCCATGAGACCGCGGCAGCCATTTTGTGGCCTCAGGAGTAACTCCAGCTCATACTCCTTCAAGTGCGGTCCCCAGCCTGGGACTGGGACATTACACCCAAAATAAGAGGTAAAAAAAGAAAACTGCACACAGTCACTCATTGCCATGGAAACAGCCAAGCAGCAGGCCCAAGCACAGGGGCGACCACAATCAGCCATACCCTTCTGAGATGCATCCTGCACCCCAGACACTGGAAGGTGTGTGTGGGCAGGGGCAGAAATAGGCTCTGGTCCCACCCCAGCAGCTGGACCACAGCTGCTCCTCATTACTCCTAATTGCTCCAAGTTACCCCCCCCTGAACTCCTTCTATGGGGGTGAGGCTGGGGAAGGGAGGCTGATTTTTCAGTGGGTTCTCTAGTACAAAATGCTTTCTGTGGCTGCTCTTGGCAGATGCTGTTTATAAAATATGCCTTGCCTAAGGTCATAATCTTACCTTAAAGCCTTTTGCTCTCCCTGACAAATTTATACTAAACTGGATCGTGGTTAATACAGCTCAGGTTCTCTGTATTGCTTTGCCTTCTTGTCTCTAGGGTTGGTTTATCCTTCATATTTGCCTTTTCTAATGCAGCCGCATAGTGGAAGACATCAACATTTCTTCTACAGTAATCTCCCAAATCTCTTTCCTTTGTCAGTGAGCTGCATGTCTTTGTTATTTAAAAGGGTTTGGGTTTTTTTTCCTGTTTTGGTTCATTGCTCCTAGACTTCATATTTTACATCATGTACACTAAAGTTTTTTTCATTTACTGACCCAGGCATTTAAGAGTTGCTGCTATCTCTGAAGCAGGTTGCGCAGTTCCTCATTATGTACGGCTGACAGCTAGTAAAATGTCAAACATTAAAATTAAGTTGTTTTTACTGCTTTGGCAAACCTACCTAGATGCATTTTCCTGTATTAAAGTAGCTTACCAACAGCACAGTCTATGTTTTAGTAAGTGAGTGATACAGAAACATCTGCTACCTAAAGAGGTGAGGGGAGGCACGTGCAAAGACAGCTCTGCTGGCCTACGCTTAAAGCTTCACTTGGTATAAGCTAACTGCCACGTACCATTCAATTACGTCTGATTCACGGGAGTTGGTCACTAGAAGTATGTGTATGCTAGAAAAAATGTAGGCCTACGTTTTGGTAAACATGCAAACAAGCAATAACAATAAAGCTAGGAATGCTAACCGACACAAGGCGTCGAGATTGACAGCTTGAATAAGTTTCAGACTCACACTGATACTCTGCTTTCACTCAAAACTCTGCTTCCAAACTGCTCTTTAAAGTGGAATCTCAGTCAGATTTTTTGCTGCTAGATTTAAGACAGTGTCTCTCTGACTGTGGTCTCTATCATCACTGCTAAGAGTTTGCCAATTACTGCCAGTAATAGTGATAAACTTTTACACTGGTGCTGCTTGCTCAGTGATCCATCAAGGAATTATGAAAGTGCTTAACCTGATACACAGTAAATTTGAAAGCCCTCCTAACTTCAGTGGGCCTTCCTACAAAGCATAAAGATAAGCATGTGTGGGAGTCACGTAAAACCCACATATTACCTGAGAATTGTCCAAAGACAAGCACAGAGCTATGTGATAACTTACAGTGACTACAAGAGTTCACATCCAGACTGTTGCTGGACAACATTTTGAATCCTGGAATAATATCTATCCTGGCTTTAAATGCCTGCCGTACAAAAAGATACCTAAATTTAACATAAGCACTTCTGGGCTTAAGTAGCCTTTAAGGAGTGCAGTGGGTGTCTGTTCCTGCACTATTTCTGAGGTGAGAGCAAAGAGACTCTTCTGTTGCTTTAACTCTTGGTTTTCACACCCAGTTGGTGACCAGAGGGCTGGGAAGGCAGCTGGCTCTCCTCTATCTGGAGGTAATTTTGTGGAGCAGGGAGGAGGGTCCTGGCTTTCCCCAGCCGCTGCGGTTCTGCAGGGCAGGCTGAATGCTCATGTAGTAAAGGAGTCCTCTCGCCTCTTTCTTCTCCCAATTCCTCCTCCCACTGTTGCACATTTTTCTTGCTCTACTGCACATCTTTCAAATATTTCAACAGTTTATGGTATCACGGTACTTTCTTGTTATAAGTATTGTAAAGGGTTCAAATGGTGATGGTTGTCATGTGTCCAAATCTGAAAGAATGGAAATCAGAATATCCATTTTCCACTTTTAAGATTGTAAAACTACAGGCTGCTATTAGAGTAACAATAGCACTTATTACAACACAAAATTAAAAGACTCCTAACAACTGTAGTAGGACCATCACATGCTTCCACCTGTAAACCTTATTGTTCCTCACCTACTGAATGTGAATGGCAGTCTCAGTTAAGGACAAAATACTATTACTAAAACAAAGTCCAATTTTAGGACTGAGGGTCTTCTCTCTCCTAAATTCACAGTTTCTCATCCACCTCTGTATTCATAAAAAAAAAAAGTCTAATTGCCTGAATGAACTGAGATGCTAAAATGATAGGGAGATAAAGAGTTGGTCTCTAGATCATCATGTTGCCATTCTGAAAGTATTTTATGGATTTTGGCAGACAAAATACACGGGGAAAAAGCCTAATTGAGGATTGAAGTCTGATGGAGTGTTTTAATTTGTTTCTTTGTGATTCAAAGAGCTTTCCATTCTTGTTCCCTTCTTCTTTGAAGCGTCAGCCCAGTCCAAAATGGGCTCTGGGACTTCAAGGGACTTACAACCTGATGTGACAAGTTTCACATTCAATTAAAAAGATATATTGGCATGTGCAATCTCTGCTATGTGTGAAAATGTAGACTTAACAGTAAATAAGAAAATGTGTTTAGTGTTGTAGGGGATTCTCTCTTTCTACCAGCTGCTTGGGAGATTGAAGAGGACTGTGAAAAACAAGGAAAGAAAGCAAGACAAACAAATGTTTCACAGTGCTCAAAGTCACAAGCAACTATGATGCCATTTTGAAAGTATTCCAGGCAGAAACCCTTCCCCCACCTTATTCTCCCAGCTGCATTTTTCTCTTGCGAAGGAGTAGTTTACTCTACAAGTTATCAGAAAAGCAAACAAACAAGGAAGTTTACACAAAAATCAAGGGGAGTGAAGCGATAGGACAATGACAGAAAACAACAAAAGCAAGGAAATACACAGATAAATGTCAAATGCACCCTCTGGACCTTTCCATTTGTTTTACAACAGCTAATTTAAAAGACTCCTCCTTCCTTACTCTCAGGATGCCCCCCCGCTGTGTCAAGGTTTGAAGGCATTCGATACTATTTACTCTTAGTACCTGGTGTGGATTTCATCAGCACTAATGGATGCATATTACAGGCAGGAGAAGACCCTCTCCACAAAACTATTCTGGGCAGAGCAGGATACATCTGTGGCAGGGAAGTAGGTATGTTGACCTGCTGCAAAAATCTATGATCCTGTTTTTAACACTCAGTCTTACCACAAAATTCCTGCACAGAGCTGGATAACATACTTCATCTTTTTCTGCTTAAGCTCCCCATCTCCATAACAGCAAGATAATATATTTGCTTGTTCTTTGTGGGTGAGATTTTCAATATCACTGAGAATTAGCTTAAAACAGAGAGTAAAATCTCCTTGGATTTCAGCAGGAGGTTATTATTTGTATGCTTTCATTTGTATGCTTGGGTTTTCCCCAACTGTCTGTCTAGATCATAAGCGTTTTAGGTCAGAGACTCTATTTCAGTGTACGTGTTAACCACAATTCACACAGTGGAGCTCTGATTTTGGATGGGCACTCCAAATGCCAGTGAATAACAATAATTGGGTGGGGAGTGTGGGCTACTACCTTTCAGCCAGGAACATGGGGTACTTGGTTGGGTTGAATCTGAATCAAATTCAGATAAATTTAGCCCTGGATTCTTTTATTTTATTTGTTTCAGACAGGAACCCACATGCAAGCATTGACTAGGCAGATTCCTCTACTCTTTCCTGAATAGTAGTTCAGACAATGGGAACTGCTTTGTAGATGAAGAAAATTAATGGGTTTGGGATGTTATTTTCAAATTGTTGTCAAGTTTGTCATAACAACAAATCTTTCATAATTTCTTTGATAGCTCAGGAATATTACTTTTGTTCTTTAGTGAAAGGTCACACAACTATATACCGTCTCTTAAAATCAGTGAATGCATAATGGCTTCTGCTGTTCTAACAGGAATCATTAAACAAATTCATAAATCAATGAAGCACACCGATGCATTACTTTAATTATCATTTCTGTTCAGATGGTTGGTTTATGTAATGTAATTGTTTACTATGTCTGAGTAGTACACTAGAGAAGCTTGGCTGGATCTTCATTTCAAAAGCTATTCTAATTTCTTAAGCGTTTTTACGAAATTGACAAACAATAGTCTATGGAGTAGACCGAAGAAATTCAGTTAAAGGAAAAATACACCCCCCACCCCTTTTGGCATTTGTCAGGAGATAATTTTAAACATTCCTGTCATTCTGTGTGTTTTCTTAGAGATGAATGCTATCCTTAGATTTGTCAGTTAAACCTCCATAACAGTTTTTAGGCATTACAAAACATTACATGTTGTTAGGTAGACAGAATTTATGAGTTGTGCAGTTGGCTTCAACAGTACCATGCTTAAGATACTAGACACGACCAAACAGAAAAGATAGACATTAATAGCATGAGGAGCACTGACACTTTTCTTTGAAATGCAAGGAATAATGGGTTAAGATGAAATATTACAAAATTCATTTTCTTGAAATATTATTTTTCCTAGAGGAGTGATATTGAATAACTAAGTGTTTAACAATCATATTTATGCTTCTTGTAAAATCAAGGGCTTATCTCAGAAATAATGAGAATAAAACCCCTTCAACAACTGTAATTTAGATTCTTATTTATTTTTTGTGTTTTTAGCTTTTGGGGTTGGTGTTTTTGCTGAGAAATGAAACTCCCATAATCTGATAACCTTAGGCACAGGAGTTTTCAGAATAAAATAAAACGAAGAATATCATAAAGTCCCTGCGATGGGATTTATGAGAGCCCAATGGCCTGGATGAAGTTAACTCAAGCAGCAAATTAGGGCCCTGCTCAGGGTATTGAACAGCAGGAAGTGGGGATATTCCTCAGCCAAACAGACTTCGAGAGATCTGTGTCGAAGACCAGGATTTCAGGGGAGCGTAAAGGGGAACTCTGGGCTGGAAGAGGGAGACTGACAAAGGCTGTACATGCACAGTGTAGAAAAAGGACTGTATTACATGAAGAGATCACCTGGCTGAGAATGAGCTTTGCATTTATCCCTGAAGACAGTATCAGCACAAGTCTTTTGTATCCCTGTAGTCTCTCAAATTGACTGCAGTAGGACATTTGTGATTTACAGGCCTTCAAAACTGAATGAGTTGGAAAGAATCTGTGATTTTTCTCACCACGTATCTTATAACCTATATATTCCTCTCATGTCCAGGCATGAGAATGCATTTTTCTGTCCCATGCTTTTTTGAATAAAGAGTAAGAGGTCTTTTGTTTATTTGTATTACATACAAGATGTTTAAATGAGATATGCTATCTAAGTTTCATATTAATGTTAACATGAGCTACATGTATATATCAGATGCAGGTCCCCCGAAGTGCATATCTTCCAATATTCTGTACAATCCATCATGGGATCTGAAGTTAATAAGTAGGTAATAGGACCATCATATGAGCTTTGCTTATTTACAACTGTTATTAAAGTAATTCAAAAGCAGGACTGAGGACAAGAAGAATATATTAAACCATATTGCTTTATA
The DNA here is from genome assembly GCF_929443795.1 of Astur gentilis. Taxonomy (NCBI): domain Eukaryota; kingdom Metazoa; phylum Chordata; class Aves; order Accipitriformes; family Accipitridae; genus Astur; species Astur gentilis. The sequence goes on along the minus strand of NC_064887.1, from coordinate 15,406,550 downwards.
AGTGAAAAAAGGCTGCTGTACAAGATGACCAGAACAATAAAATGTCATGTTTAATTCACCTCAGGGTTAGCTCTAGTGAAGTCAGTGGAGTTTCAGCACAAATTACTATGGCTTATTGTGTTGAAATTCTGTGGATCTTGCAGCTTCAGGAATTAATAGTATAATATTTAAAGAGTCGGATTTTAAAATCATAGGCAATATTTTAGAAATGGGCCACAGAAAATTCTTAGCAAAATTTTTAGAAAAACTTAACTGTTAAGCTGTTACACCTACTGTACCCAGATATCCTTGGCGTAATCTGCAAGTTAAATTATTTGTGATTTCTATATCCTTTGTATAGTGTGACATTTCAAAGAAAGATTTAATTTTGTTAAAAAACACTCCGATAATAATTCAGCAATGTTAGTAATGCTTTTTTTCACAGGGTCTTAAAAACTTCCACGGTTCCACACACTGTTTCTCCTACTAGTGCATGTTGCTTCATAGATTGAATTATACTATTGTATGGGCTTGAAATCTCAGGCTAGTCTCTAAAGGCTGGAATTCGTCTGAAAGAGCAACCATTAGCACAAGCTAGTACATAAGCTGTCCCTCTTGAACCTCAGCAGGTCTTATGATTCAGTCTGTTGAACTTCTCTACTTTCTTGTCCCTGCTTGAGTATAACTTTTGTGCTGGTCTGTATCAGAAACCAGCTGAGATGCTGTCCCAAACATATGATAAAAGGAAAAGCAGAAAACTGATATTTTGCCATACTAACAGGCTTCTGCTCCACAATGTGAATGACGGGTATTATACGATTTCTTTGTCTACTTGAAACTTGTGAAGGAGTGTAAAGGAGTTCTTACCATTTTTACTCATTTGTGGAAATCTGTAGTTAAAATCACAATCAGCTGCTGAGGTGCTCCATATAATCTTATTTCAGAAACACGTTAGCAGTAATTGTATTTTGTTAGCATTATGAAAGGAATCTTTTCAGCAGATACCAGATCATATATATTAAGGTACTTGGGACCAAACTAAAATAACGTACCACTTGAGCCCTAATGCTTCAGAAAGGGAAAGGGAGTTGTTTGTAGATTTAATTATGCCTGGTTTCACTGTACATTATTCTAAATTACTGTTCCACAACAACTTTCTCTGAGAAGTATCTAGATATATTTGAGCCTCCAGAAAAACACCTGGCATCAATCCAGCTCTTTTTTGTCTGGATTTAAGATTGTATGGTATGTCTCTCGGCAACAGCACAGACCTTTTTTCCCTTTCTTGGAGGGACAACTTCAGTGAGTGGTTTTGGGAGGGATATGTTTGTAAGACAGGGGGATTTCAAATTTCCTTCTTAGTGAAACACACAGCAAAAGCCATCTTATGAAAGATGATGTTATGAAACAAATGAGAATAAAAGTTGTACAAATAGGAGAGAACATTGTCAGTATTGCATTTTCAAGTGACTTTTTTGGGTTATAAATCATTTACTGACATCAAATGTCAACAGAATCCATTCATAGATCCAACTTAGAATGACACAAAATGCTTAGGAGTTGAAAATTCATTGCAACTAGCATGACCGCATTTATTCATATAATTTGACTGTCTTCAAATTAAACAGTTTACTGTTTATCCTTGATCTTTATACCAGCTTCATTAACAGAGATGGGTTTAGCTATACAAAAATGTAACCTTGTATCATAAATTATCTACATGGCTTTATGTGCAGCAGTTGCAAGGAGTTTTTCAGGGGTGGGGGGGCTGTTGTTATTGGTGGTACGTTTGGATTTGTTTGTTTTTTTTTTTAATATGGTCATTTATTGAGCATTGTGAATGTGCTCAGCCCTGTACTTTAAACTGATGAAGGCTGCCCCATGGGACTTCTGTTCTTAGTGCACTTCGGGCACACAGAATTTAGCCTGCTGATTTACCATGTCGGAACAGATTTTCTCTCTACCTTCGCCCTGTCAGACTGTAGTTCTTTGTTATCTGGCAGAGGCAGCTTCTCTACTCAATGAACCAGTCAACGACATCACCATCCTCTGCAATGTTTCCGCAGCTCCCTGTAGAGTCTAATACTGAATGAAAGCCGGGAGAGAAGTACACATTATCCATATTACTACCCATAATTATGGGTCCATCTAAATAAATAACCACGATCCTGGAGAAGAGAATGAGAGCATGGCCGATCCTTGGGGAGTACACTAGTGAAGGAAGACTGTGCCCCCAGAACGGTGAGGTCTGTATGGCAGTCATACTCATATCACAGCCGAGGACCTACATTTGGCGGAGTTTTCTTTGCACTGTTTTCAAAACAGGTCCATGCCCTAAGGGCAAGGCCTGCTCTCCAGATGGAAATAGTGAGGTAACTGGGCTTCAACTACAGACCAAACAGCCAAATGTCTTCACGAAATCTACCCTGATTTATTTATTTTTACAAGGTTTTGATTAATTTTGTTTGAGCGAAATGGCTGCTATTTCTGCCTTCGCTCAGTTTGAACATGTTTTAATAGAGGATTAGTCTCCTCAGGCAGGTGCAAGGAAAGTGCTTACAGGATACGACAGTGAAAAGAACCGGCCGGTAGGGAAAAAAACTCAACATGTTGTGGTATAATGAGCCCATTTAAACAGAAGTGAATGTTTGACATTTACATTTCCCTGTCTCCTGTACAAGGACAGAACAATGTTCTGAAAATATAAGTGTGGTGGAAAATATTTTGCTTAAAAAAAAAAAAAATCCCTTTAATTTATTAAGCCTCCAGCCCTGACAGCTTGTCATGGGAAAAACTGGGTGCGCTTCGTCCCTAGGGACAACTCTGTTCTCAGTTGTTCCACAGATCAGCTGTGGTGTCACTTCAGAGAAAAGACACCTGCTCCTTTCTCAGCCAGTGGTGAAACAAACAGCAGTATTTAAAAATTAACAAAAAATTAAAAGGAAGAAAAAAAAAGAAAGAAAGTAAAATTGATGAAAATTAGAGATGGTGGATAGGAGAATTACAGGAGAGGGAAAAAATTAATAAAGCCTATGTTATTTGCTCTAACTTTCTAAAGCCATGACTAATGCATAATTTAAATATGTTTAATTAATTAATCCAGTAAATGGATACCTAGCAATTTCAAGGAGCTAGCAAATAAGCTAAAATAGATTACATTATCAGAATAGACAGAGAGCATGCCCAATAATATCTGAGCTAATTTGTCTGTTAAGTAACACATTATTGTTTCACTTAAAATTCCTCCTTAAAACCTCTTTGCTCTGTTGCACCTGTGAATGGTGAGGTTTATGGTTTGCAAAGAATACTGCTTATTATGTTGGCAAATTTTGTCTCGTTGTCTTCTGTTTTGTACTATTTGTACTATCTTGCAGTAACACATAGCACAGGAATTTCTCTAATCTGTTTAGAAGGAGTCTAGCGCAGTGGGCTTCTAGTAAGAACAAGGGCTTGTAGATAGCACACTAATACTACTAATAAATTAATAACAAGAATGGCATTGAATAGTTCATACTTTGGTTTAGTTCTTGAAAGGCACAGTCATAATTAAAGATACATTTTCTAGTTAGCTTTCTAAGAAAAGTAAAGCGTAAGAGAGACTTTTCATCTCTATGATAAATATGATCTGTACTATTTTTCATTGTCTTAAATTTTTTTAGAAAATAGATGAATACATAAAAAAAGAAAGAACAACAACAAAAATGAAAGACTTGATATCTATGTGAACAAAACTATTTAGGCAGAACAAAAGCTGGTCTGGGTGTCAGCCAAAATTCCTATCCAACACGGATCCCTCTAGGTTCAGCTAAACTTGGTTTTGATGATGGCAAGAGACACAGGGCAAAAAAAGAGGAAGGAATACAGCCATAGCAAAACAGTTTTGTGGCAGCAGAAGTGATGTAGGGACTTCTACAGGAACATGTTGTGCCGTGGTGAGAACTGTAGTGAATGAGAGTGAAAGTGAGGAAGTCTTTAGAAGGATGTTTTTTGACCTGCTTATGAACCAAAACACAATAAATGAATAATAAAATGACAAAGGAAAGTTTTACATCAAAAAACAGGGGAAGGTAGGAAAACAGTGAAGACTTCACAAAGAAATCTGATCCCATCTGCCTCTCTCCCAGAAAGATTAAGATAAATTCAGAAATGATTTTGATCCTTTGATAAAGTCTTAAACCTTCTTAATATAACCCAGAACCAATCTTGGCTTAAATTCAAAAGGCCAATGTGTATTTTTCAATTGCTGACTCTGAATACCTCATTAGTATGTTCAAATTGTCACTCAAATGGCTGTTTTAGTTGCCTAAGTGCTGATTTAATAGAGCAAATGCAAGATTTGGCAGTATTGTTAAGGCACCCATGTTTGAAAATTGAGTGCTGACTTTGAATTATATGTGACTATATTTGTGTCACTGTTCAGTGAAAACAAGCCTTCTATCTATCCATCATGGCAATTCTCACATCAAAACCTGAGGTACTGTACACAATCAACCTATCAGATGCTACACTGCATGTATGTTTTGCCTTTGGTTTTTGTTTGTGTTTTTTTTTTTTTTTTTTTTTTTTTAACAACTCATTTTAGAGGAAAGCACCACACATTGTTTCAATTTTAACTGTTCCTTTATAAATAAGACTTCAGTTCTTGAGTATAATGGCTGATGTGGTTTGAAGGAAAAAGACCAGAGAACAGCCCTGCAGTTAGCAGAAGTAGTGAGACCAGAGCCTTAAAAGGTCCAGAAAGGATGAACAAAGGAAGGGTTAAAGGTACCCTGAAGGGCACCCTTGCAGTTGACAAGTGGATGATGACTAATGAAAACCTGTTAGATTGCTGCCTTCTTTTGAATCCACATTCTGTATATAGGAAACTATTTAAAATGCAGATTTTTAGGTGAAAATCTCTCTCTTAAACATTGAACACAGAACTGAGCAGTCTGGGATTTTCAGCTAGGCTGTGTCACTAAATATTGAAAGATATGCTGCAAATTAAAAAAAAAAAACAAACCAACACCACAGCAACAACAAACAACAAAAACCTTAAGACCTCTTCTGTTATATGAAACCCATCTGATATTATCAGATAAAGTTGTTTGAAAATACAGATGAATTTGAAAGTGTAATATCCCTTTAAAATGAAAGTTAACTCATTTGGTTAATAAATGGTTTATCCTTGTAAGACTTTTATTGTAGTGTGGGACAGTTTTGTGGAACAGAAGGAGCCTTCTTCTCTATAGCTTTTCTATTATTATTATTCTCTATAGCTTCTCTATAGCTTATCTATTATTATTAACCTCAAGCACACGTTTGCAAAGTATTATTATTCAAACCTATCAATGCTAAAATTCCTTTTCAGCTAATCTGCCCTCACAGCTTGAAACACACTGGCAGTTCTTGAACTACTGGTGTTTCATCCAGACAAGCTCTGGCATAATTCCAACAATGATTCTGACCCTTAAAAGTCCTGGGACTTCAGTTAAGGCCAGTCAATCACACCGAAACGTGACAGATCTGTGGTATGGGCAAATACCATGGAGAGGCTATGACGCTGCCCTCACACTCATTTTAACTTACTCCTCTGAAAAGTCTTGGATCAGATTTACAGGGCAGTATCACTATTTTTTTAAGGAAGAAAAACAAAGGTATGGTTTATTCTTGCATAAAGATGCACAATGCGGAAGTGCCTTCAAAAAGTGAACATATATTTGTCCACATGAACCACAATCACAGTGGGATGCACAGATATATGGGTGTCCAAACGTGTGCATACAAAACCAGAATGAATTGTTGAAAATAGACATGTTCTTCAATGAGGCATTTTTAGTTTTTAAATTGATAGTGCCTATTAAATGCAAACTGTTTTGCATTTTTACAGTTAGCAAATGTCAATAAATCCATGGCATGTAAAAGGGCACTGCTACTATGGCAGTTATTGGAATTCTATACTTTGTCAAATATATGTACCTCTTAATTCAATAATCTTTAAAAGCAATACTCATTGTGGTTTACAGTATGACACCTGACCTTTTGTTAATGTCAAATACCATTTTACTTTAGCATGGAAAATTATTATATTTCTATAAATATAATCATTATTCTTGGAAAAAATGTATTAAAGAAATGGAATAGAAAACTGATCAACTAAACAATTACTTCACATGACAGTGATTTTATGTATTATTGTTGACATTTCTGTGAGTAACCTAAACAGGCCCATGGTATAAAAGAAAACAGAAACTGGAAGTCAAAATTCTGCCTGTAATACTGGCCTCTTAGCTGAGAGTAGACAAAAAACAAAATTCTGTTGTGCTGATTGGCAAGAAGAATGTAGCATTAAGTTGTTTTTCCAGCCAAGCTAGATAAAATCTCTGGCAATGGTTATACAATATGTGGTTTGGAACTTTTCTTAAAGGTAGCTAAGTTAAGTACAATTTACAAAATACCTATTTAGTTGTGATAGATATCTCCAGTTCTGCCTTAAAAGCAAGCTAGCAGCAGGGGAGATAAAGAATTCAGTTCCACATCATTAGGAGATACAGAAGTTTTTTGCTGCCCTAAGCAAATATACTTGCCACTGAATGAAACATATCAGTTAAGCCTGAGTCTGTTGCTTGACCAGCGTATTCATGTACATTATCTATCAATATATGCTTTTCTTTTCATGTTGACAGGATAAATCTCATTGATTCATGTGGGCATTTGTGTTAGAGGGAGAGTGTGGGTTAAAAACGGACTCTGAAAACATGTGTATTTTTTACTTATCTCTCTATATATAAATATAGGAAGAGATGCATTCCTACTGAGCAGCTGGATTGTACTGAACAATCTTGCACAGAGAAGTGTATTGTCTTTCCTGTCAGGATAGACCAAGGCAGACTTTTGCACTGTGGAAGAAAAGCAATGTACCTTCTTTTTGTTTATGATGTGCCTCCAATGGTGCTGCGTGGGCCAGAAAATTATTCTTTAAATAGCAACCTTCTTCACCTTCCATACTTGGCATTGACATTGTTTTCTTTATGAGGTAAAGTGTAGAAAGATACAACACAGTCTTAGCGTGGCTTAGCAAGAGAGTAGTGCCAGATTTAGCCTTTGTTTATGACATAGTTCTTTTATGAATATGCAAGCAAAAATCAAAAGACTCTCCAGCTTGCAAAAAAAGAATTCATTATGAAACCCCACAACAAACCTAATGAGAACTTGAACAATTCCTGATTCAAACATTATATTAGAGGGCAAAAGAGTAGGAGAGATGAATCAGTTGCCTTACTAATGTATGAAATAATGGAGGCATCAGCTGCATTCATGAGTATGGAGAACATGAGATTATTTTGGAAAATTTATGTGGACGTTTTAGGTTCTCCAGCTTTCTGCATGTTATTTATAAGGAGAAAAATGGGTTAAAAACTAGGAGTCAGGATATGGTTATTTGAAACAGCCTTTCAGCTCCAGAAGTCTCTTTGCTAAAGAGAATAAAGTCTCAACCACCTAGACAGTAATTTTTAAAAATGAACCACCGTCTAGAGAAGAGAGAATTTGCCAGAGACAGCATTTTATTACTGCTGTTACAGACTTTGCTAAATTTGGCCTGGACTTTTTGCCCCTAGACATTCAGTAATTGAAATGACCAATAGAGGCTATGGCCATAGCTTCAAAAAAAAGCTGTGTTGCCTACTTGTAATTCACTGCTGGTTGCTTAGCTTCCCTTAAAAGTCAACTCCTCATTTACAGTTGATAGAAGTCTTTCCGTAAAGGCTGGAGAAAAGGTAATGTGACTTATGAACCTGCTTTTCAGGACACAGACAAAAGTCTTCTTCAGGATCTCACTGAATTGGTTGGTGCTGTTTTCCATCACGGGAAGCTGCTACCCCCGAGGTCTGACAGAGGAAGGAGGTCAGGTGAGTGCTTTTCAATCCATTTCAGACAAAATGAGCTGGGTCAGCTCATACTCACCTTCAACAGTCCATTAAGCTTTCCCAGCTCATTTTGCTGCAATGCAAAGGAATGTGTACACAAACTTCTCCACAAGCAGAGATGGGAGGATGGCAACTTCTGGCAGAAGAGGAGGCGACAGACCACTGGGGAAGAGCCATTTTCCATCGCTTGCTCAGGAATGCTTTTCCACGAACTCCAAGTCAAAGCAGGCAGAGCATTACCTTTTGTGCAAGGCAAGCTAGAGTCTAGCCTGATGAGGCTATTTGAGAACATTTTGTAAAGGCTGGCACTCAGTAGAGAATCTTTCACAAAAATCAACAGTTAACTGACAACCATTTTAAATAGGAGTTGATCGTAGAAAAATTCTTAATTTTAAAAACAAAGACTGAATGTTTAATTCAAATCTTACCTGCAGCTTAATATATGGATATGAAAGCAGGAAATCTACCAGATTTACTGAGAGATATCTTTGGAAATAAAGGCCTTTGAAAACAACTAGGTATTAAATGACAATAAATTAATTAATGTAAATAAATTACAAATGCCAGGACTTACTGGAAAATTCAACAAAAAAATCTGACATTCGTTAGAAATATGGATGGAAATATCTGAGAACTATGGGTCTATCCACCGAACACTTTCAAAGACTGAAAGACAACAGGGAAAAAGAAAAACACAGAGAGTACTCTGGATAGATAAAGACAAAGGGCCCCATATATCCTTGACCACAGCCTAACAAACCAATGGGGTTTGATGGTACAAGATGGCACAGAGTCTTTGGACAGAACCACATACAAGCATTTAATTTCAAAATCAGCTTGAAAAACATCTGGTATTTCATGAGAATCTTAAATGTACAGTTTTGTCCAATAGGCCACTAAAGCCTGCATTTAACCTCTAACAGATGAATTGTTCCTGCCCTCACATCTCAAGTAAATGTTTTAGCCTTGGGATTTCAGGGCCTATAAGGCCAACTATGAAAAGTCCTCAGGCCCAAAGAAAGTATTTGGTGTCACACATAGGTCTGCTTCCCCACATAAAAACTAGAGTGTGTGGAACCATGTCCTTAGCCGGGCACAACAGCTAAGAACAATAAACCTAATGGCAGCAAGGAAGGGGCACTAATTTTAAGGCATATTACTATGTACTACACAAGGATCTTGCACATGTCATCTTCTCTTTTCCGCTGAAAATTTATCTCTTTTAATGTGAGAGAATGAAGTATGGAAAGAGATAAGGAAGGGAAAATGACACTGGAAGCCTAACTGGTTTAGCTTAAAATGCAGCAGCGCCTACTGCTTTGTTGAAGGAATGTAACCTGCTGGTGACAGCAATCATGACTTGACAGAGGATCAATCACAAGAGTTACAAGTGCTTTGCCCTTTTTCTGATATGTGACAGTTTTGGAAAACAGCATCCTAGATAATCCCTTGTGGGACAACTTTTTGGATTATCTCTAGTGACCCTAGTTTTCCTACACAAACATAAATGTGCTTCATATTATTAGCCCCAGTTAGGATAATAGCCTTGGTAACAACGAGATGCAGAGTAACTAAGGAGCTTTACTGTGTTTGGCAGTTACAAAAGGCACCTTGAACAAACAGAATAAAACAACAACAAAAAAATGCTTAACGCTACCTGCAGCTGCACTATGCAACTCTGGTGGGAACAGTTTTACTGACTGTGAGGAGTTTGATTCACTCCTTGCATTTCTTCTGTACAGCACAACTTTAATGAAATAGCCAGTTTAGTTTCCTTCCAAAATTCACACTTACATTAGTTTAAAATTGGAATATCACAGCAATGAGCCAGACCCCTTTTATTTGGCCTGTGTTCATCCTGTAACTACAAAAGTGGCTCCTGCATTAGCGAAATCTTCCGTGCCCAATGACTAGAAGAAGATTTGAAAGATTAGGACACACAAAGTTTTGAAAGGATTTGCCAAGTTTGACATTTGCACCTGTGTAACTAGCAAAGGACAAAGTTTAGCCCTTAATATTATTTTATCCTGGCAGCATTTTAATATATCCTGGTTTGATTTTGCATCAACTTCTAACTCCTTAACAGTTTTAAATATGGTTGTGACTTACCGCTGGGGTCACTGAACAATGTTAGCTAAACATCCAGAGTGTGATATTTGATTACAGTTAAGCTTTTCCAAAAGCCAAGAGGAATCCATGAGGAAAATACTAGAAATGGAATTTTTAAAGACTCTATAAGGCTACAAATTCATATAGTATATTAACATATATTTTAAGGATATTGATTCCAAAGAAGAAATGCACCCACAAAGAGAGACCCAAGATAAAGGCTAATGTGTAAATTGCTTTAAAAACTGTAGTTACTGTAATTACATGGAGCATTTTACAAGCAACTAGGGACTGCTTTGGATAGATGACTGAAATTTAATCAGTATCTGGCACAGATTGCCTTTCTTCCACACCTCACATTTCTGAAGTACTATTCTAGGGAAACCTGCTGGAATTGTGAGCCTTTATTATCACATTTGATCTCTCTACGCGGTTTCCGAAAGAGTGACTTTCCCAGATCTCACAGAAGATATGGGTCTGGAACCTTTTTCTCAGGGGTATATGTCTTTCTTTTCAGTTTTTGGGCATACTCCATTCAGCTATCCAGGCTCAGGTTTGTAATCACATGAAACATTTTGTATGAAATGCAGAAAATGTTGATTTGTTAATGCTGCCACTCGAGACTACAAGATAAAGGAAGCATGCACAGCCCTTTGTACTGAGAGGACATAAACACTTGTGCTAAACCTTTTATAAAATACAACCTACCTCTTGTACAGGCTTTATTTTGTTATTTGTATTAGCTGTCAAGAAACTGTCAGTTAAGAAAAGGGAGCCCCAAATGATCTACGCTTTTTAAAGCAAGAAGGAAACAGAAAATAATTAGATATGGTAAATGTAAAAATTGATCTATCTGAAGAGTGTGCAGTTTACAAGCAAGAAATCAATCAGTTTACACCAAACAGATTAAAATCATGTATCATTATTTTTAATGGTTCAAGATGTAAAGGTCTGAAAGTCTAAATAGAATTCTTGATGATTACTTTTATTAAAATCCTAAGTATTGGAAGATATACAATGGCTGTCTAGATTGATTACTATATTATCTGCTTTGTAGAAAAATAATATCCTTGACTTGCTGCTTGTTGCTAAAATCCTCATTACTATGCCTAATGTACTCTGTCCCTGGAGTAAATTAAAGCATTTCCTTCTTTTGTACTGTAGTTTCCTTAAAGTTGGATTCTTAGAAATACTGGGACTATGCTGTGACATCTGAGTTCTGCAGATCAATTTATAGCTGTTAAAGATCATGAAGAATTGCCCATTAAAACAGTTACTATTTGACAAATAACAACATTTGTGTTTAGTCTGGATATTTATCAAGCAGACAGAGCACTTATTCCTGATGCCTGAATGAAGGTCTGCATGAACAAACTTATTAATCAGTTAGTGCCTGGTTTTAAACCACCTGTCTTATTTAAAAAAAAAAAAAAAAAAAAGAAAAAAAGAAAAAAAAAAACAACCCTCACTTTCACATTCATTAAAATTGCAGTCCTGATTTGATAGCACTGGGAAGTGCCTATGTCAAGGTGTCATAGCCATGGGCCATACCACCAAAACCCAGTAAAAGTTCTGATATTAAAAAAACAATTTTCTTTTCCTTGAGAAAAGCTTACATACTGTGTTAATTTAAGACTAGGGATCTAATAGGTTATACATATGCATATTGCATTTAGGCATACAAAAACTCAAGCAGATCATGATTGCATTTCCTCAGATACAGCAATTGTGCTATGTTACTGAAGTCAATGGGAACATTGCTACTGACCTCATTAGCTTTTCAGAAGTTGGAAACTCTGATTCTCAGCACACTTCAATATTTAAAAAGTTCTAAACTAAAAATTCTCTCTGTACTATTTCTTAATTATTTGTGAGTGAAAAACATTTTTTTAAGCAAATATTTTGACAAAATGAAAATGTTTCATTTTAATTTTGTGTTGTATAAGATTGTGTTATCAAAAACATGTAAACGAAAATAATTTCTAGTAAAAGGTTTGTTCTGAAAACACCAATGTGTTACCAGTTTCCCTCCTGGTTTTGTTTCCAAAGAAAACATCAGTTAAATTGACACCATTTTGTGGGATTTATCAGCACTGCCGGAACTGCATTCTATAAAAGAAGATGGTTTCATCAAAGCTGTTCCAAGCAGCTTAGTTATTGAATCCACAGGGAAAAAAGCAAGCTTTACGTAGGTCCCAGTTACAAAGAGTCTACTGTTTGCTAGTAAGGGATCAGCATAACTAAAATAAAGAGGTATGGATAGGACAAAAGTTTCTAAGGAAAGCTTTGTGGTTCATCATCCTACTTAATTTCTCTGAGGATTATGTAAGAGTTGTTAAATGTTGTGGATTTCTGTTCAAATTAAACACAGTATATGACTAATTAATTTCTGTTTACTGTTCAAACTACTATGGGTATAGCATGTATTTTAACAGCAAATTATGAATTTGACCCCTATATTTTATTGTACGTATTCTGCATGCAGTATCAACTCTGGTTCTTAAGGACAAGTTCAAAATCCAAGGAACTTATTTCAAAAGGGAATGAATAATAGCAATACCATTTTCTTCCATGAATAATTATATTCTGAGTTTATAGAGCATTTAGTTTTCAAAGCTATATACAAATATTAACCAAACAATCATCACAACATCCTTGTGTGCCAGGTTTTACACATAAAGAAATGAGAAAAAAAAAAAAGAGATATAAAATACAGTGCCTAGCACTTCAATCCTATAACTGGGGTTTCAAGCTCCTAAAGTAATGCAAATAACAATAATGGTATGGGAGAAACCTTTCAAGTTTGAGTGTCTAACTGGCTTGATTTTCATAGGTTTAGACTTCTGAGCGCTCACAACTGCCTTTGAAGTCGATTGAAAATGTGAGTGTCAGCACACATTAAAATCAGACCACTAATTTAGATGCTTAAATATGAAATTTAAATTCACAACTTAAAGTTTTCAAAAATTCACCTAGGTGACTTTTCCAAAGGTACCTTGCAAACCAGTGTCGGAACTAGGAGATTTTTAATTTCCAACACCTTGTCTTCACAGAGATTCCAGCCCAGATGGTATGGGCTAAACAAATCACTTACAGAATGATAGATCTACACAGCTGAAGAAAATTGGTGTCGGCAGGGACTACTACCCACTACCATAGTCCAAAGATTTGTATGAGATACTGCAAGAACAAGACAAAAGTCCCTTCGTCCCAGAGCAGCCTAATTGCAAAAATAGCTGATACAATACTGCTTCAGGGAGAGGACTCTGAAGAAATCTGGTCCTTTTACATAAACTCCTACTCCCACCCAGTTGCATGTTGCCTCCTACCATGTTACATAGAAAGCCCTCACAAAACTGACTGGAATAGCTGTGTTATCATCTACAAAACCCCTGTGGTTTAGCTTGCTTTACACTTCTGAGAAGTTATGCACCAGATTGTCCTGTCCAGTGTCCTAAGGTCACTTCCTCAGCTTCAGTGGAGCATGAAGAATTTTTCTTTCTATGTACATAGGACCCAATTCTAGTCGTTACTGTAAGGATATTATTGAGAGAAGAGAGACTATGAAGAGCATCTTCCTCATCACCTGACAGTCACAGGAGATGGCCACAGTACAGAACGGGTGTTCCTTGATCCGCATGGCTTCCTAGCTTTGATGACGTGGCCAAAGCTCCCTTTTACGTTATATCTGTAGCAAGACGCAAGATGTAATGACTTGGACGCACTATAACTCCCTAAAATTGAAATAAAGGTTAGAGCTGGTGAATTCTGTCTAGGGCCAACTCGCTGTGTAGATACGTCTCAGGATATGTCTAACTTAGAAAGTACTGCCACTCAATAGGAGCCAGTTTGTAGTGTGAATCGTCAAACACCGAGAACCCAACATACACGTCATGCATATTTCACGGTATTTTAATTTGGGCTAGTTCTAGCTTGGTCCTGTGGTCTGAATGCCTGCGACTGGGCAAATCCTGTCAGAGGCACTCCTGAAACACATCCTCTAGCGTAGTGATATCCAGAAGGAACAAGGCTATTTTTGGATGTGGGCCAAAGCTCAGTGCTTTGGGAGGATAAGGAGGTTTCCTTCAAGAGCGCACTCCTAATTTACGTGCATCCTCACAGAGGTACACCCTCCATCCACTCCCATGTAGTAGCTCTGTAGCTTGGTTCTTCCAAGGCCAGCATAGATCAGGAGTTTGCCTACAGCAGAACTCTGTAAGGTGAGCACTAGTCAAACAACTCAGGCCTATAAACCTACGAAACAGAGGAGAGGTAGAAGCTGGGACTTACAATAAGCTAAGCCCTGTTATTACAAAAAGTTATTTGATCCTTTGAATGATCAGGAACACATACTACAATCTCACTTGCTAAAGCCCCATCTGAAAGTCCTGCTCATACCCAATTGACCTTGAAAGAATGAAATAATGGACTAATGCTGTAGCTGTACGAAAACTGCATAAAATTCAAAGAACGTCATAAATAAGGAAAGTTCACCATGGTTCAGTGTATTTTTTTCCATTACATTTTGGGAGAGAATGAGGCATATGAACATCAGAAAAGAGTCAGGTTTAATTGTGATGCTTGCAGCTTTAATTATGAGCAACCCCAAGACTCTATGTTTACAGAAGAGAGATTACCTACATGTTATTTGAAAACCATTGGGTGTAAGCTTATAGTGGTAACAGGCAAGTCTAATTTTCTTTCATATTTAGGATTTAATAGGTACAGAGTGCTGCCCAAGGGAAAAAAAAAATGAACAAGTAGTAACTTGATATTTATTCTACATAGCCGTGAAGAAAGCTTAAAGAAATACACAAAGTCTGAAACATTGACATGTATAACTATTTTAATTGTAATGTTGCTTTTCTAATAGACTTTTCAACTATGGTACAGGTTGAAATAGTTGCAATACTTTCCAGCCAAAAAAAACCACCCCAAAACCAACCCCCACACCCCCAAACCCACCACAAAAAAATCTGTTTGGAAAAGCTTATAGTAGAATCATAAAAACTTCACCAAGTTAGTACAGTCTGAAGTTGAGAATAGGGTATTATCATTTTGTATAAATAATGCTGTCTTTCCTAAGCCAGATCATTTTGTAAATATGGACTCCTTCCACTTCTGATATTTCTCATCTATCCTGGAAAATATTACTGAAGAAACCTCAGGTGTTTTCAAGTGCAGAGATCCACAGCCCTGCCATTTTGACTGCAGTAAGTGACCAAGAATATGGTGTAATGAACAGGGCAGTGGCAGAAATCCTGAAATCTCCTAAACCCTCCTGGTAAATCCATGTCTGTAGAAACAGAAACATTCCTACAATATAAGCACTGTTACTATTTTTCCTTTTTTTGCAGATGGAAGTGGAGGCACAGTCAGTGTAGGTGGTTTACCCAAGAACATGTGGAAAGTTTGTGGCAGAACCAATATGCGGAGTGCAAGTTTATCCTTGCTCTTAGTTCATGCTCACTTACATCTGGATCTCCTCCTGACACTAGACCTTGAAAGGCTGACTCGTTATAGGCTCTTTAATATGCTTAAGCTAAAGCCTATATGAAACATACGGGCCATTATTTTAAATTAACTTATCTATTTTTACAGTGCATAATTTTCATTTCATCGATATTTATATTCATAGCAAATGTATTTGGTGCCTCAGTTCCTTTTTTTAAACACAAAAATTGTCATTTGTGTTGCATTTTAAGCCCAATTAAATTGTAAAAATACTCAGTTGCGTAACTATCAACACCACAGTATTTCTTCTTATTACAGAGACAAACAAGGAGTACATTGGAAAAAAAATTGTGAATCTCATTTCTGATCCTAATGAAGCAAGTAACCCATTATACCAAGGTTAATTTGTTGACTCATGATTTCCACTTATCCAATGATATACTGAATCATATGAACAAACCTCTACATCTAATCAGGTTTTTTTTATTGAATCCTGACCTTTTATACACCTTCTTCTTGATTATGAATGACAGTGACCTTTATCTAATTTAAAACACACATACTGATGCAAAAATATGCAAAGTACACATGTAAATTCTGAATTAAGATGAAGATGTGCATAATCTTCCGGGGAGAAATTGCTTTAGAGAGAGATGTTTATATTAGGGCCAATTGAAGGTATGTGGGGAGAAAAAGTGAATTAGCCAAAACTCCGATGGGTTTGGAGGAACAGCTGTGGAGATACTGAAGTCTGTTTAGATTTTCTCAGCTTCTATTTAGAATCCTGAAATGTCAATATAAATATCAATTTTTATTATGCTATTCAGAATTTTACGGCATTCATGAAATGATCAAAATGCAATAAAGTCAGACAAAATACCTCTTCACCTGAGATTTGGCAAACTGTACCTCAGTATTCCATTTATTTTTCACTCAAAATACATAACATTCATTTTCTACAACACAAAAGCTGGGTCAAATTCACAACATTGTAAAAGCTGGCTGGTTCACTTTACCATTTATCTCATTAAAGAGGCATAGTATGAGCATCATCTGGAGATGGTCTTTTTAGTTCAGGATATAACAAGGAACTGCTGTAAATACTGAAAAATAAATAAACAAATACAAGATGAGTGACTTCCGGGGAAAAAGAACTCCCTAACTTTCCTTTTGCATTTTACTGCTCATCACTAATGGGTCTGCATTGAAATTACTAAAGATGAACCCAGCCATGGGCACAGTCTGAACTGCTGTGTAATCCTATAATCCACCCTCTCTTTTCACAAGTCATTCCTTCCTCTGAATTGCTGTGAACCTAAGTGGTAGATCAGCGGCTTTGCTCTAGCCTCTCTCTTAAAAAAAAATATTTAAATATATATGTGTACCTATATACAGAAAACTTGCAAAACTCGGTGTAACAACTGTCAAAGCAAAAATCTAACAAACACATTCCTCTGAGAGACTCCAACCAAACAGTACCTGGCATTAGCATGTACTTTCATGATTAACAACAGGGGGTTGTCAGACTGCTATTTCTGAAATAAACAGATTTATCCTGACAGATAATCAGCAGTTTGCACTACCTAATACATGTTATCATCCGCCACTGACATCATTACATTAAAAGCACACTTAGTATAATCTTTTGTAGGAAATTAAACAGGTTTTATGATACACTTTTGGTGGATTTTTTGGGGGGATAGAAGGAAGCTGGGGGAGAGAGTGGAACATTAGAGAAAAGATACATGCCAAACAAGACGAGGAAGATCCCCAGAAATGCCATGCTGTGTTTAGTTTTTGACAATCTATTAATGTAATTCCTAAATACATTAAACCCAACTGTTCTGGCTGTAAACCATGTCTTGTCCTTTTAAGCAGCCTTTTATAATGTCCTTGGCTGTCTCTTATATTACCTCAATACTCTTCTGTGTCTGTCTGTCTCTCTGTCCTGCATACTCCACGTAAAGACTGGCCACATAACACACATTTGTGAAACACTTCTGATCTTGCCATTTATAGACATATTATTGAGGCTGGTTGGTGGACTTTGGAAGACCAATGATATCGAGCATCGCCTGCATAGTTTTCTGGCAAGCTCAACATTTATCTTTAATTTTCAGGCGTCTCTCTGTGGACCACCCTCCCTCCCCTGAAAAACGAGACACCAGGTTACACGTAACTCACTGGACAGGAAGTGCAGAAGCTCCTGAAACTACGGAAAAGTTCAGTGCAGACCAGTTCCGTGGCCTGCAAGAAATGTGGAACAAGGTCACTTACAAATGGGGTCTCTGTGGATCCCCTTTTCTGAGCTGCTTGCTCACGCAGCTGGCTCTTTCTGCAGTGATCAAGTTTGGACTCAACATGGACAATGAAGTTTTAGTACGAAAAACTTAATATGCCTCCCCTATATCCTCCAAGTAAACCATTCTTGCCTCAGCTGTAAAGGTGATGGGAGCTATACAGCCTCAGGTTTACCAGAGCAAATTCTGAAATTTCTTCCCTTTTTTGAATTTCAGGTTGTCAATTAACATTATACTATTACTGCTCTACGTACTTACCTAACGCAGCTAGTGCAAAGATTAGGTAACAAAAACTGCATGGGGGTGGTTACTTGACTTTAACAAGTATTTCATCCTCTTCCTCAGAGTGCAGTTTTTAACTCACAGACTATTCTGCAGGGGCAACTTACATATCAAAGTCCTGGCTCCAGTGGCCTGTTGTGACTAGCTTTATTTCTCCAGAGACACAACCTGCATCCCTCTTCCAGTCCTTTGTCTCACATGGGATGCATTTTGTCTCTTCTGCCTTCCTTCTTTGTAACTTGGTAGGAAGAGAAGCAAGAAATAGTGGCTAGCTACTGAGGGATTTTTATCCATTCACGGTCATGCATTTTCACGTAACATTCCCCCTAAGGTTAAAAAAAACCCCACCCCACCCCCAACCAAACTGGCAGAATTAAAACAGTGGGAGGGATGAAGTCCCTTAAATGACAAATGTAACCTTTAAATAAAGAAGCGGCAGCATCACACAGACTTTAAACAAATCTTAATTCCTATGTACTCTTTGTCTCTTACAAAACCTAACCTTTGAGAAATACGTATGTATTGGTTAAGCATGTCTTACTCTTCTTTTTCCCTTTGTTCCTCTCCCTAATATTTTGCTTGCAGTTGTTAAAACTAATACAGAATTTTGCCACAGATCTTTTGCCTCAGGTACGCTGGACAAAACCTCAACATCTGATACTCTGATGTGGAATGGAGAAATAAATGTTAATCTAACCAAGTGATTTCAGTGGTTTATTTTATTTTTATTTCTAAAAGTGTTGAATTTCTACTGACCCACATTCTGCATATTTCTTGTGCTCAGTGATCTTTGAGGTTGCTTAGATTTTCATTTGCATTAGATATTTTGTGTCCAAAGGTCAAATGAGCATTGCTTTTGAGTCAGATGCCTACTGGCTGCATTTCTAATAGTTAATCTTTTCACACTGAGAGAAATAAAAAAGTGGGAGACAGTTCAAGCTATCCCAAATAAACAGACAGAAGTAAAGCAACAATTACTTTTCCTGTGTGGACTGCTCTCGCTCATTTCTCCTCAAGAGATAACACTCTCTGACATAACGTCAGATAACTATGTTCAATGTTTCACAGACTTGCCATTTAAAGATTCATTTCCACTCCACTTATTTTCTTTTTATCTGCCCCTCTTTTGGTGCATTTCATCTGTGAAAATTTTCATGTAGACTCCCCAGAACAGGTATTGGGGAGAAAGGGAAGCAAAAGGCTCTAGCTTGACTTAAAACACCTCTAGAAATTATAAAGGGAGTACGACAGGACAGAAAAATGAAATGTTCTCATGAGAATAGTTGTTTGCATAAAATTCTCAACTGTTACTAAAGCTTCAGTGCAGTTCCTGGGGAAGATGGATATATAAAGCCTCAGGTTAATTTCAGTCATTACCAAGCATTTTACATCTGCTGAAGAATTCCAAACATATAAAAGGATGTCAATCTCAACCTTTAGACCAAAATAAATAAATAAATAAAAGTCAACTTCAAAGGCTGTCAGTAGGCAAGTTAGGGATCTGATTCAGCTTTTAACCCCTAGAGGTATAAGCATGCTTTATCTGCAAAAGAAATGCAAGGTCTGTACTCTGCAACATTACATTTTAATAATCTACTCTACAGTACAAGGCAATGATACAAAAAAGGAGAATATGATATAATTGTGTACGTAATTTGACGAGAGGCTGTGGGGAATGTATTCTTTCTATGCAATTACAGAAAATACTAATGACAAATCATTGACTGAAGACTTTGTTGACAATTAGATTTCCCATTTATAGCTGTACATTTTCCCAAAGGCTCTACCGCTTACTTCTTAGGATTCTCAAATTTTCTTCCTTCTCTAGAATTTATTTAAGGTACAGTTCAGCAAATGTACCTGCTTAGAGCTGAAAACAACTAAGGCCTTTCAGAAGTTGGATGGAACTTATTAACAATCTCTATAGCATCCTTTTAAGGTGATAATTTATCTTTTTAAGTGTCTTCTGTAAAACCAGCAGAAAAGAGCCTGATGGGACTAAGAGCCCTGCATTATATACAGCTACAAGGTTTACTGCATCCTATAGATTCTGCTGCAAGGCACACTACAGCGGAGTATCAGGTAACTTCTCTTGAAGAGATGTTTGACTGAGTTACTATAGCAATGGCAAGTTTGCAGAGGCAGAGGGAGAAACCACACCAATAGAAAAAAAGGAACTGGCTGGAGAAGGACACTGACAATCTCCTTCAGAAAACTGTATAGTATAAACTAGCCTGAAATGCGACACAAAGGTTCACTCCTTTGAGAGTTTACTGAAAATACATTCAGAGGCCTCAATAATATAAACACCTGATTTCTTCTCATTTATTTCAGTGTAACAAGGAATTAAACTGAGTTACATCAAGTAAACCTGGTGAACCTACAAGGAGAATTGAGTACATAATTTGGAAGTAACTGTATGAAATGCTGTTGATGACTCATTAAGGAACACTTTTGTCCCTGTAAGACATTGGTCATTGGGTAAAAGGTGGAAAGGAAGCAGGAAATAACTGTCTGCTGCAACAATATTTTAATCCACTTACAAAAAATCTTCCTCGGAAAGGGCTTTTTCTCCATTTTTCATATCTCCAGTGGCGAGTCATCTAATCTCATCTCTGTATATTGCTAAACTCCACAGGGATCACCTTTACTTCCCAACTTTATCCTGGCCAGAGATTCACTCAGACAAAAGACCCTTAATGTCTTTCCTTAAGTTCAGCTCTCTTCTCTAAAATCCATTCCCGTTCTCTTTCACAAAATGAAAGAAGTCTTTTTTAGAAATGCCTTTTTTTCCCTTTCTTTTTTTTTTTTTTTCTTCTTTTCTTTCTTCAGGGGGAGCCAGGATGCCTGTATCAAATCTCTCTTTTCTATAAATCAAAATTACTTTGTGTGGAGCAAGTTGCTGGGAAGAATATATTTCTTTTTCCCTGTCTATAAATGATTCTAAAATTTTACTTCTAAAACTCATAGATCAAAAATGCATGTTTGTTCTCCCTAAGTAACATTGATTTACTCAAAAAACTCTGCACTTGAAAGAGTTAATAAAAATTCTAATTACAGGATAAGAAAGAAAGGTCAGACTCCACTTACATCATTGTGAAGGGCTTTTATTACACACTGCTATAAAACATATTTCTTTTTTCAGTTGCCATCCTCACAGGGTAACCTGCATACCAATAGGATCTCCAAAATGCCATGAAGCAAAAGATATTTATCTGCTAAATTCTCTGTACAGTAACCTAACAAATGCCAGAGAAAGAAAGATTGCCCTCTGCACAGTAATACTTGTGTAGATGTCTTCTTTATGCTAACAATGACAAGGCTCTCTATGTTTGTACTGTACTCCAAAATCAGAACACATTTTTTTTTCAAAAAGCAGACTGTATATCAAAGAGAAAAGATGCACATTTTAGGCACTTAATATAGTGAGCAAGTGCTCTTTCCTGAAGCACGCTAATCCAGAAAGTTAAAATGGAAAAATGTATGCCTCAAGTGTTCTTGAAGAAATTAGATAGGATATGTTTGGGAATATCTATGCCTCTCTCTCTGTCCTGGCTGGTCAACTAAATTTTCATTTTAAACTCTGTCTAAAGCTTCATGGAACTGTTACTTGATTAACTTGGGTGTGTTAGACAGTAAGCCTATACAAAAGCAGGGTGGCTCCAGATCTAATCATTGTCATTTCTTAACTCCAGCTGTGCAAGACAACAAACAAGAACTTTACTGTGGGACAAGCGTAAGTCAGAATAATTCTAATTTTTTCAATATATTACTCTTCAAATCCATTATTTGTGATTTAACACATCCAAAGTTGTTTTCATAGTTTTAATCATTTGCATCTCTAAATTCTGACAACAAATTCAAAGAAATACACATAAATAAATGCAAGATTTACAGTCTGCTTTCATAAAACCAGTGTGTGCTGTCTGATGCATTGGTTCAATATTTCATGTGATGTATGTTCAAAGTTAGAATGTAACTAATGAAGCAGCCCGGGACTCCCCTTTTCTTAAGGAGTTTTTTAAGAATCATATTCAAATAGTTGTTTCTGAGTTGCACTTTGTTTGCAGAGCAAGCACTTCCTGTCCAACCTTTCTAAACAATGGATATTAACTGAGAACTGTGAGGGTTCCATTTCACCACTTCTGCTGGCAATCCTATTAACTATATGTTTACCTTGTGGTCTAAATTTATGACAGGCCCATTTGCAGCGAGGCCTGGAGTTTCCTTGTTTACAACACTGCAAAGTAAAAGGTGACCCTTTTATTTTTGTTTAAAACCTTTCAACAGTTTGTTTTGCTCCAAAGATAGCACCTTAATAACGTTTCAGGCCAGAAAGCTCTCTCGATACTGTTTTCCTTTGGGGGGTACAGAGCATGGCATTAACTTACATAGCCATTAGAACACATTTTTAAAAGAAAATACAAACTTGGCCGAAGATTCCATTTGTAGATTAGAAAGCTGCTGTGCTAAGATCCTACCTGCCGTTACGGAAAGAAAAAGAAAACGGGGCGGGGGGGTGGGGGGGTGGGGTGGGGGGCGGGGGTGGTACATAGCTAGCTAAATAAACAGTAAAACAGCCGTTTAAACAGTTGCACCTATACACACAAGTAACAAAAGCATCAGGCATCTGGCGCAATTCTATTAGGACCTAATTCTGACAATACGCATCATTATAGTGGGATCTGATAATTAGCAAACACTGGAGGCATTACATGTCTTTAGAAGAATCAGACTTCCTACCTTAGTAAGACTGATAGAAGGTAAGTCCCCCTTTAAAGAAAGTTGTAAGTAAAACCAGGCAGCAGTTGCAGTAAATTGAGTCCTTTCAGTCACTGTATACATGCAGCAGTTCTGCAATAAGGGAAAAATATAATGGGAGGAGCAGCTGTGAACGAGTGACCTCCTGAAGCTGAGTTCTCTTTGTGAATCAAGCACTGGCAGCCAGTGCCTCTGATTTGCATGGATTATCTCCACTTGAACAGATACATTTAAATTAACTGGCACAGGGGTACAGGGATAAAAAAAAAAAAAAAGAAAAAAAAGAAAAAAAAGGGGGAGAGTGAGTGAGTGAGTGGAGGAGAGAGGAGCGGAGGAGAGCGAGGAAGGAGAGAGGAGATCGGGGCGCTTGGCTGGATACGCTGGTTCGGGCAGAGCTGTGTCTCAGAAGAGCTACAGCTCCCTCTTCATGTCACTCTTGTAAGATGAGGAAAGCTGTCATTGCGGTCGAGTTTAAAACAGATTTCCCCCCCCTCTCCCCCTGCTCCTCCCAGCTTCTGATGGTCCATTTGATCAAATTTCTATAAACACTTAATAACTCAGCCTGTCATGCAGCTAGGGTTTTATACTGCAAGCCTCAAATGATTATAAATCTGGTAAACCCCGCCAAATGATTTTAAACGTGGAAATACTTTGAGCAGAGTAAGTAACTTGTACAAATGGAGATGGGATATTTCCAAGTGTGCCTTGACAGATTTATTATTCGTGAGTGTGCAGGTGTCCTTAAAATAGTTAAGGGAAGGCAGCATTCAAAGCAATTCTGTGCGGGAGGATCACTAACAGGGTGATGGGGTGTGCTCCAGCCAGTGTTTTCAACGTTATCTAAAATCTATCAAGACAAAAGAGAGACAAAAAATTTGCATTCAACCGCTTCAGAATTTCTCCCTTATTACCATAAATACCACAAACATTACCTGTTGCACATTCCTGATTTGATTTAAATGCAGTACTTAAGCTGATTAGAGAAATATGAGAGTACGTTCAACCCTCTTGAACCTGCATCCAATCCAAGAGGAACCTGAACAAAACTTTCTTTTGTTTAGAGTACTTCAAATAAGTTGGTTTTACACCATGATATAGAATTTTGTGAACATCTACGTGTATTCATTCTACTCAGAAATTAGACCGAAAGTCATGAAAAGAAAGTAGAATGGCTGGTCACATGTCCTTTCATCACTGGCTGAAAACAGGAATGGATGCAATTAACATTCTTCAAGAATTATTATCTGGTGAGATTTGATGGGACAAACAGTCCTATATTAGCAGTTAAAACAGTTGAACTTTGTCTTGTAAGAGGCACGTCTTACTGTAAAATACTGCTTGTTCAGAGATCAATAGAGCGAAACTCTCTACAAAGACAACTAAAGCTAAATTCTGTCTCCGGCTCATTTGCAGATCAAGCTGAGTCCAACACCGAGTCTGTTGTGTTCCTGTTCCCGACCCACATTTCTGGGCTAAAGCCCTAGGAGTTCTCTGTGTAGGGTACCAACATTTACTTGTAACACATTCTCCAGAATGATGCCTCTATCTGAACGGAATATATGGTAAATACTATACTTAATCTAGTCATGAGAAATTGCTTCTTGGAAATAATCACATTTACAGTAAAATTTGCTGCATATAAATGTTCACATAGATATTGGCCAAAGTAGTGGAGAATATATTTGGATTTTATAATAAATACTATGTGACATAGTTATTATTGGTGTCTGCCTGAGCCCCATAAAGTTCTTCCTCTCAGAAATGCTCTTGGTTCACTGGAAAACATTTGGGAGTTTGATTATTTTATTATGAGAAGGGGAGGATCCTTCAGCTAGACTCTGTATATCTGAATAGTTACCCAGATAATATTTAACCTGACTGAAATCTCATCCTTCCCTGTGCACTCTCCAAAACTTCTCAACCCTGTTCGTTGGTCATATCTTACTTGTATGTTGGACCCCAAATTTTGTTTCTTATTTTCTCGCTTGATCTTTTTCCAGTGACCACTCACCAGGTAATAACAGATGAATTTGACTCCAGCAGGGCACTGAGAAGTCTAGTCTCAATATCAAACCCGTATATGATAGCTGTGGAAAGCAGCCTCCTGGCTGATAGATGGCTTTGAATAAGATGGACTGTGAACCAAATTTGCTCCTATTACTTTGCACCCTGCAATACACTCCTCAGTCCTGCAGTATGCCAAGCTGATAATGGCATAACTATTCAGTCCCACCAACCCATATTTCACCGGCAGCAGGGAAGCCCAGAAAAATAAAGAAATATCCAGCAACAAGAGGGATTTTCACCTTAAAGGTACAAGTAAGAGGAAATGACTATGTAAGGAATCGAAACAGCCATGGAGGGTACAAGGCAAACTGCAGGGACAATGTGAACTGGATGCAGCAGCTGTGGGATGTATCTTATTCTCTGGAAAGATATGTATGCCTGAAGTGTCATCTGCTAAAGTTCATGGAAAGAAGACCTTCCTAGGAATGTGCCTGGAGGCAATATTGAATGATGATGTAGATTTGAGGAAATGGTGTAAGAAAAAGCAAACTGAATGGGCAACTGGGGATTTACGGACACTTGTTGAGCGAGAGGTCGTATAAGAGATAGCTCAGAGGAGACTGGTGGGTCAGGAAAGCCTGCAACAAAAAGAACAAGTGGGACAGTCTGGGAAACAGAGAAAAGCTAAAGAATACGTTTGCCATCTGGGACAGTGAAATAAGTACAACAGACAAAACCAAAACAGAAGGTAGAAAGGAAGAGGAGAAGGTAATTCCAGCAAAAACTGTAGGAGACTAGGATCCAAAGAGCAGTGAGAATGGTAGAGAAGTTTGTGAGGAAGGAAGAACAAAAGGCAGGGTCATCTGTGAATAGAAGGTAAAATGGACTAAGAGAAAAAATATTGTCTACATGAACTGGGGGCCTATGTTAAAGAGAAAAAACTAAGTTGTCGCTAGATCAATTCCACAGAACAGGATGTGAGGTCATCTCCCAAGAAGGAGGATGTGGGATGGGGGTGGAAAAGGAAAAAAGGATTCTGCTAAGAATAGGGAAGGATCTTTTTTTTCTAATTTAATTTTCTTCACAGTGGGAAAATGACGCTATGAAATTCCCACTGGAATAAATCAAACATGATTACACTAAATCGTTTCATTTTAGGTAAGGGAAAAATGCCTAAAAAGCAAAGACTCATGGGAATGATATCTGGCTGAATATCCATGGAAACAATTGGGACTGAGATCCACATTGTTAAAAAAAGAACCTTAAGAAATACAAGGAAGCCTTGGTCGAGGTTCACATCATCTTCATGCCTTCTTACTGTACACAACAAGAAGAAAATCTGGTCAATTAAAATTGAGTTATGGTTGAGGAAATACCAGTGGATGATCAGGGAAGAGAAGGTAAAGTTATTGATTGGGACCGCAATATTGAAGTGTACAAACTACCCAGGAAAGATGTGAAGGAAGCAAAAGTAACCTTGCGTAACTGCCTTCAAATAATCTGATAGATTAAAAAGAAATAAGAAAGGATGGCATGCATCAAACAGAATATGTTAGGCCAAATTAACGCATATGTTTACCAAGAAGTCAACAGCCAGTAAGAGATGAAACTATTACTGTCTTCGTTCTAATAAGCAATACAGATAATACAAGAAAACTGGTCCAAAACCTGATCATGAGTTAAGCTTATTTAAATGAAATGGAACAATCAGTAAAAAGAAGGCTTTACAGCTGAAAGAGCAAATTTTGATAATGTAAAAGGTTTTGTTAGTGAAATTAGACTTATCTATTCAAGACCTTGAATGTGGAAGAACCATCGAACTACTTTAAGTCAAAGGTGCCAAACCTATGTGGAATATGTAGGTGATGGAAGGGACAGAATGAGTGGGGAAGTGGTCAAGCTATTCCATGCAAGGGAAGAACTTCAAGAAGATTATCAGAGATATGCAGGGCACAGGAGGAAACAAAAAAGACATATCAACAGAGACAGATGTGGTTTAGAGGTCAAAATATAAGGTAAAGCAAAAATTGTCAATAGTCAAACTGAAATACAATTTGGAAGGGATATGGAAATAAACAGCAAAACAATCTTCATGCAGATAAAATGAAACCAAATAAAACATGCGACTTCAGTACAAGGGGGAGTTAATGGAAATAAAGGAAATCTATCTACAATTAAAAAGTGACTACTTTATGTGTGTTTTCAGTAATATTGACCAGAGAGGAAGCAAGATAAATAATGGGAAAGAAGTCATGATGATAGAAATTACCAAACTGGAAGCAAAGCTAAAAGCACAATGCACTCAGGCCAGGGAGATATATCAAATAAACTCCATTCCACAATTCTGACAAGAAAAGGAACATGAAATCCCAAACCTGGTAGGAAGCGGCTCAGACATGATACTGGCTGACTGGAGAATAGCAAACGTATTATCCATTTCTAAAAGGGAGACCTATGCAGCTACAAACCCATTAGTTTGACCTCAGTTGCTTTAGAAGAAATTTTGAAGGAAAAAATAATTGAAGACAGGGAGGTAAATGGAAAATGGGATAACATACAAAAAGGATTTACTAAAGATAGATCGTGCCAAGTGAATTTGTTATCTCTCTTTAATAAGATAACTGATTTTCTAGACAAAGGATTTGTGATACATCTTATCTATGCCTGTGCTGCATATGATACAGCATCACATAGGAAATGGGGGATTAGGAGAAGAGTTGTAAAGTGGATAAGAGATTGTCTAATGGATAGATGGCAACAGGTGGTATTGAAAGTAGCAGCATCAAATGGCAGGAAGTTTACCAGCAGGGATCCTCAAAAATCAGTCTTGGGATCAATCTTTTTTTAAGGTCCAGGCATAAAGAGAAGAAGTATGAAATCTATAGTTTCCATTAAGCTAGGAAATGAAGTCATTACTAAAAAAGAGATCACTGTTTGTTTGTTTTTGATTACATAAAATACATGTACCTGAATATTTTATATACACACACATAAAATATGGTATTATAATTTTATATAATAATAAAAAAAGAAATATTCATGCCATCCACAGGCCTGAAAGTGTAGCCTTATTTGAAATTCTGTGCACAGTCTTTGTCACTTGGAGTCAAGAAAATATGCTAAAACTGGAATAACTGCAGAGAGGTGCAACTGCAACGGCTGCCACACTGGAGAGCCACCACTCAGGGAGGAGAGTGAAATGCTTTGCTGCTTTTGTCTGGCTAAGCAAAAAGCTGAAAGGGGATATGGCTGATGTCTATAAATGTATTTATTAGACACCAGGCTGGATAACAGCCATATAGAGCTATAGGACAAGGCTGACAAATGGAAAAGCAGCTCATGCTTAGATAAGAAATGCAGAGATGATTCCAACCATCAGAAATGTGAATTTTCCAGACTCCCAATAGCTGGAGTAGGGTTATAAAAAAAATAAAAAATTAATTGCATTTCAGTGGAGGATGATTCTTTTATTAAAGAAGTCATCTCATCTCATCTTGTTGCCTATGTAATTAGAAGACTAGACTAGAGAGATTCCTTGCCTTTTGTTCCCAGTTTCCGTTATATATTCCATTGAACTCAGTGACCTGTCATGTGTCTTCTCCCTCCCCCTTTTTTAGTGCCAATCAGTGTCTTTGCTGTTGCTGAAGAATCGAGCAGATTCAATGGTGTATCTGTCACGCTTCAGAATATGCTGTCCGTAGATGCACTATGCATTCTTCCTGCTTTTGCCCTTCATTTTGAAACATGTCTGATAAAGAAAGATTATGTCATAGATATAACAATTATTTTAGCATCCGGTACAGAATCCGTTAGGCCCTCCATCCAAGATAACTAAGAACATTGAAAGGAACGAGATAATCTAGCTGGAAAAGACAAGAATGCAGTTTACCAGGAAAATACTGGAGCGAAGGGAATGAGAAAAGCATATTATCTTTTAGCATGACTGAGATCACAGAGCAAGTCAGGCAGAGTCAGAGTGAAGGACGTAGGAAAGATTAGAGAAAATGGACAAAGAAATTCAAAAACATTTTTTAACTTTACAAGAGGCTTGATTTTGATTCACTTATAAAAGAGGGCCTTTTGATTTATTTAAATCCACGTGAACATCCTTGCTCTGCAATTGTACAAACTGTTAACAATTCTCTGTTGATTAGACAATGGAAGAGCAGAAAAAGACCAATCATGGTTTTAACGGCAGAAAAGCCAAATACATTCTAACAACTGGCTATCATGTTGATAGGACTTTGCCACACCCTGGAAATGAAAGATATAACTCAATACCTACAAAGCCAGATTAATTTGCAAAAGCACAAATGCGATATTGCTGTTGGCGATGTTTTTGTTTATTCCCATTTCCACTATGGGCAGATGTAAACATCAACAATAAGCGAACATATTCAGATAAAATGGGAGCTCTTGGATTTCTCATAACTTATCATAAATGCATATACAAACTGTAACTAAACCCCAATCCCAGATAATCAATATCAAAAGGTTCTACCTGAAGTACTTCCGGCAGAGCCAGAGCTGATTAATTCCAGAAAGAAGAACCTATGATCTACTTTCCTAAGGAGAAAAAGTAGAAGAAACTAGATCATTGGTGACCCTCTAAATGAAGCCTTTGAAGGAGGCCGAGCCAGTCAGAGGTTTTCTGGCTGAAGAAATTTCATTGAGAAAAGCTGCTTTGTTAAACTGGGCAACTTTCGACAAAGTGTTGTAGATTCCAAGGAAGGCTCTGAGGAAACCTTTGACCCCTTGTAGGCCTTTTTGTAGAGGTGATGCAGCAGTGGTGCAGCTGGCTGCAAGTTTTGGACCCTGTTTTCCCTGTGTCAGGTATGTAAATATGGGCAATATATTGACTGTTCTGCTTCAGATAAACTCACTGATAATAGCAAAGATGTTGACAAGAACATAATTTTCGTTGAGCAGCTGTAGGGTCAGGAAACCATATAGAAAAAAGAAGGTCCTTCTATTAATTTAAACAAAACCCCAAACAATCCCCTCTCAGTCCTGTGAGGTAGATACCCTGCTTTTCAAACACCTGTAATAAGTCCAAAGGGCCTATTCTGTAGACCCCTTTATCACAAAGCCTGTAGGACCAGGACAAAGCTAGAAAAGCATCCTACAACTAAACCTTCAATTTCCAAAGGTTTTTCTTTTTTTTACCTCAACTTGTAGCAAAATAACCATAAAAGACAAAAGGAACCCCCTCAGAAACAACCTGTCTGAACAGCAACCAGTCTTCAGGTTTCAGCCTGGAGACAGCTCAGGTCTAACCCGTCAAGGAGCTCTTAGGTCACACATGTGGAATTCACCCCCAAACTAATCCACTCAGAAGCTGAGAATCCACATTCCAACAAAAATTTAATTGAAAAAGTTGTTCACGAGATGTGCAATCTATGAAAAAAGGAAAGTTGGTGCCTAGTGAGAAACTATTTCTTTGGTGAATTCCTGTATGACTTTAATCTTCCGTATGCTTGCAGAAATGTATGAGTTTTTTCCTAATTTGTAGAGAATCTCTAAACTAGTTTCATAATTTGTATTAAAAAAAAATGGAAAAATGGATGCTCTGAATAGTTTGAGGTTTACCTATGATGTCTGTAGGTGATCAAATTGCTAGTTCAGCCTTTCAAACCCCACATAAAGAAATGGTAGAAAATGCATTTTAAACATATTTAGTAACAGAAGAAAAAGGAAAAAAATAGAACATTCCAGAGAACATTGAAACTATTACTGGTATTTTACTTGTAATGACAGCTTTCCCACACTTCATACAAAGCATAGAGTTCCTGTTAGGCCAAAATGTGGTGGATAATCTTTATAGAAGAAGGGTGAAATTTAAATCCAAACTCTAAGACTGTATAGTGTAATGAGCAATAGACAGGCTATGCATTTAATTCCATTAAGTGAAATGTATTTCATTAACAAAAGTGTCAGTAGAATTAAAACCTCACACTAAAGGAATGTGAAAATCATCAGTGGCAGCTAAAAACCTGCTACAATATGGCACATATTGCAGAACAACTGAGACTGATGTGGGATTAAATACATACGAAACGAATAAAAAAAAAACCTGACAAAATTGTAGCAAAATCTGAATGCTAATTTATGGCACCTACTGAAAGAAGCAGGACAGCAGATCATCTGCATATAAATGGCCTCAACACATTTCTCGGTGCCAGTCTGTTATCCTGCTCAAAAGGAAACAAACCGCATTTTTTAACCAGACTAAGGCAAGGAATGGTCAAACAAGAGATTAATTTAGTTTCATTAGTCAAAGAACAGAAATAATCGTATTAACAGTTTTTTTAATATAGTCTAGTAAAATTAAGAAATGGTTGAAAAGAGGGTATGGAAGAGAGAAGGCGAGAAAAATAAATTAACACAATATACCTCCATATTAAAGACAGAATGCCTTCACATAGTTACTATGCTATGCGTAATTATGCTAACTGACCCTCTGAATTTATAATGAGAAACAGTTTCGTATCGTGTGAGCCTCTGACCATCAAAAAGGGATCTGAGGAACACCACATAGGGGAACAAAATCTACCATAAATACCGGGGGACAGAATAGGGTTGAATGCCACAGACTTCCAAATACCAGTATGCAACAACTCCATCCATAAACATCATAACTATAGAGGCAAAAAAGACAATATGGGAAAGTTTATTCTATTAATAGTTGTATTCTTATCCACTTTCCAATATTTTTTTTTAAAGCAAATTGAAAACAAATACTACAAAATCTATGAAAACTAAACATGCATTTTTTTCATTGTTTGAAACAAACATAATTTTAGATTTTGATTTTCTTTTCATAAAACCATTCTGTCTTTATTATCCACCTCAGAGGGGCAGCTATTCCTTGCAACAACAGTTATGTTAAATTTCTAAAGTGCCTGAAGTTTTGCTTTTTTAAATACATAAGTGAAAAGTCGTATGTATATAAATGAGTTCAGCAAGAAAGAATTAAAAAACCAGCACGTGCATTGATGAACGATAAATAAAAAATCTAAGACATTTGATTTGTTTAATGTGGGCTTCTGTTTTACCAAGATTAGCACAAATTTCAGAAACCCTCTATTTTAGTTGTGTTACCTGCCAGTATTCAAGATTACGTATCAGAATTCACAGTGAGTTCTTTAAAACTGTAGTCATCACATCTGATTACATGGCTTGATATTACAGTATGACATTCGGTACAGCTTTATCACATCTTTTTTTCGAGTGGCCAGCTGAAACAAATCGCATCTGCTAAACCCCATGAAAGAAAGGGATTTGTGAGTATTCATGTAAGTGTAGCTGTATTTTCAAAGCTACTTGGGGCTTCTTCCACTCGTGTCTTATGAATATAATGTCGTCAAACAAGACAAAAGAGTCAGTCTGTT
Source organism: Astur gentilis (assembly GCF_929443795.1). Lineage (NCBI taxonomy): Eukaryota > Metazoa > Chordata > Aves > Accipitriformes > Accipitridae > Astur > Astur gentilis. Next base: position 15,374,360 of record NC_064887.1, on the reverse strand, counting down.
GTCATTACGAAAGATCGAGTGTCTCTTCTCTCTGTAAATACGGTGTTAGTGTTTCTGCCTTTAATTGCTGGAAAGGCTCGAGGGGTGAGCTGGATATCTGATCATTCCCTCACACGCTCTTTGAGCGGCAGCGAAACCTAAACTGTCCTCCCCGGGCCTTTGCCTCCTTACCTGTGCCAGGGCTTCCCCAACACGTTCCCGTAAGCCCTTTTAACTCTCCTCCCCACTCCACCCTCTGCCCCTCACAGCATCCCCCTGGAGCAGCAGGACCTCCCTCTGGCAGCGGCTGCCCGCTGCCCTCCCTGGGCTGCAGCTTCGGGCTGCGGAACGACTTCACCGGGTCCCGACCTTCGCCTTTGCGACGGAGAAAAGAGGCCTGCTAACATGAGGGAGAGGCATCTTCAGCGACTGATCCACTTGGAGACTTTTGGTATTTTCCTGGTATTAGTTCACATTGTTTCTGTCCCTGTTTGATCCCCCCCAGCGGACTCCGTTGGTTTCGGTCCATGCGGTGCAACAGAAGATTAGTCGAGTGAACGCAGCAGGGCTTGTACCGGCACCATACAGCAATCGCCTCTCTTCTCCTCAATTACCAATGCAGTATTTTAATATATGAAATGTTCATTTTGCAAGTACCATTTTGAGATTTGCTATTTAATTTCAGGAACAATATCATAATCAAGTATATTAAATAACACTCAGCTGGAATGTTCCCATTTCATACCGTGATTCCTGAAAGGTTTAGGCTACTCTGTATTTTCCTATTTTGTGTTTCTAGTAATTTTAGTGTAACTGTACACAGTACATAAAATTAATCATGTATATTTATTTCATGGGATTAAGGCCAAAGATTTGAATAAAGAAATATATTTTTAAAGACTAAGAATTTTAAGTTGCTTGCTAATTTTGGAGCATATTAATGAAACCCGGCATTAAATACTTAATTTAAATACAAAACTGGGACCCTCGTCTTTCTAACTATCTCTACATTCAGAAGGGAGAGAGTGAAAGAGCCATTCCTTCAAAGAGCAATCCAGGTCACCTAAGGTAGGCAGGAGCTTCAACCCCCCATTTTACCTTTAAACTGAGGTTCCACCTGTGAAGCGGCGACAGCAAATTTCCACAGGAGATGGATTAATTAAATGTATCTGTGGTCTTTTATTCTAGGTGAGTACTGGGAGCAGTGCTGGGATTGCAGTGTCAAAGATGAACACATTTGTTTTGAGATCTTTTTCACAAGCAGCTAATGGATGTTGATACCCGTTTAGCATTACAATTAGTGGCAATTTGGTGTGTACAATGGCATTTTTTGAGAATCTCATCCCAGGAGTTATGAATGGAAAACCTAGCTACTTTTGTGTTTTTGTTGTTTTTTTTTTTTTTTTTTTTGACCAGGGTCTCCTGTTTCCTAAATTTTTTTTATTACTTCCTCTCACTTCTTGTTTTAGCAATCCAAATCCTCTTCTCCCTCTCAGAAGTGAATGAAAATAGTTTAGGCAGACATACGTTTTAGCACCTGGATGAATTAAATCTTTCAGTTCTCTCGTTGCCTTCAGGAAGCTCTTTTTCATTAAAAGTGATTTGCATACTACCAAACTGTGTTCCCTATAAGTCTTGAAGTTGATTTGAAACAGAGGGCTGATGGGCAAAAATCAACGAAACTGCTAAAGAAGAGCTAATAAGGTCAAACAAATCAGTAAATCATTTTCTAAAGAAATATTTCTGGGTTAGTTTTCTGTTTGCTCAGGAATTCAGGCAATCCTATTCTTCATGCAAGTCTTACTTTTTAATTCATCACATTTATTTTTGCAGAGGAACAGTACTGAAGATTGAATTTAAGCAGCCTCTTTAGCCTTTTCCACTGGGTTATGTAATGCGAAGAAATTACTCCACGAAGAGTGTAAAGCTTATCCACCTTTTCGTTACTGTGTCACTCTCTCGTGACTCTTTGTTGTATGCTTTGTCCTGCTATTAATATTCATGCTTTTTTAAAGTACCAGCACTTTATTCGGCAGATCTGATTTATGCAGACATCTCATCTCCTTGCAAAACCTTGGGAAGGAGTGAGCAGGATTATGTTCACTTGTTCTCGTCTAGAACCCTTACCTATATTTATCAGCGCCAATATGATTTAGATTACTTTGGGCTGGACTGTCAAAGGTGGTGTCTCTTATGACAGGGTTGAGTAGCTGGAAGAAGCTGAGGGCAGGTTCAGTCGTGTCATGTCTAGGTGCTGTTTCAAGCTATGGAGAGAGAGCGTAGGCTGCAGAGATCTCTCCTCTGCCAGTCCTGGCTCAGGCTGAAATAACCCAGCTCAGCTTCTTTCCCTTACCTGTAGCTGTAAGCAAGTCTTTGCTACTTTAGTGGGTTTAGCTCCATAACTCACCGTGTGGGAATGATATTAATTTATAAAGTCCTATTGGATGTACCTGGCAAGTTTTAAAAAATATGCTCTCGGGGGAATGGCAGCTGTGAACGTTGACTGATGTGGGGTGGCTGGGAAAGTAAAGGAACATTGCAATTCGTGGAGAGCGGAAATAAGTTTATTGCAAGCATTTTCCTTTATGATGACAGGGACTACTTCAAGCCGATGACAGTTAGAGGCAGCTGGGTTCCGCTTTTGCAAAAAGAAAGCATTGTGGGAATATAAATATCGCCTGCCCCAAAACAAACACTGAGAGACAGAGGCACGCACGTCCACTCCGTGTACATTCAGCCTTTGTGTGCAGCATCAGTCTACATCTTACCCTTCAAAAGACCTCTAAGGCCAATTTTGTATTTAGTGGGCACAACCGCATGAACAAAAATTGTTATCTGTGCATGAGGGAGAAGGGAGTGGAGAGAAAAAGGGTGTCAAAAAAACCCCCAAAAATGAGCCAAATGCAACTTTTCACAGATCTATCCAAAACCACTAAGGCTGGCTCTGGCAGTGGGCTAAACTCAATATTTGTACTATTCAAAGTATTTCCTAGGGTAATTATGGAGAACTACAAGGAAATACTGTATTTAGAGCCAGATATGCTACGAGGTAATGAGTGCTTCCTTTGAAGCTGGTTTCAGTTTAGGGCACTCAGCACCTGGCAGAATCTGGCCTGTGCTGAGAGCTTATTCATCTTGAATCACACTGACATGACTGTATATGACAGACGAGAGACGGAAAGAAAAATCCATGTCATATAGCGACAGCTTTGTTGACTTCAGTGGTCTGTCACACGTCTGAATCAGGCTGAAATTGTTCTTGTAGTTATAGACTGTATTTAAAGGAAACATATTACTGAAAATTGAGTAGAAAATGGAACAAAAATATTTGTTATAATTAAGAAATAAAATGAGATTCTTTTGCCAAAAATAGAAAGAAATTCAGTGATTTTCTTCTGCATTTGCTCTACCAGAGCAAAATGAAATAAAAATAACTTTTGTTATAGTTGTTCATGATGAAAAAACATTAAATGATTTTTTTTTTTTTTTTTTAAATTGGGCTTTTAATGACAGTGAAGACTGAAATGGCTTGGAATTTTATTTATAGCAGATTTCTATCTTCCTCGTCACATAATTTTAGACTGATACAAATGTATCCATCTGTGTTCAGCACCCCTGGAAAAGGCATTAAAGTGAGGCAAATTCCCTCTTTCAGTAGAAGTATGCTACATGGAGAAAATGATATAATTTACAATATGAACAAATGCTATCAGCTTTCTCCCATGCATACTGCAAATTGTTCTCTCAGAAATGTACTACATTTCACATTTTTGCAAACTCAGTTACTATTTTCTGGCCAGAATCTTGTACATCTTATTTGATGAGAAATACATTCATTCTCATGAATATCATGTTAAATTCATTAACGTCTTTATGAAATTGCTGTCAGTGGCGTTAGAACCTGACACAAAGTGAGTAACAGTAAATGGGAATCTCAAGAGCACTTTTCATCAGGTTTTTGGTGCTGATATTAAAATGCGTATTAACAATACAGTTAATAAAATAGAATTTAAAATGCAATAATATCAGAAAGTATATGAATAATATTATCTATGATTATATAAACACATTGTTTGGAAAGGTAATACAAACTTTATGTATGTATATTCTTCACATAACATTTTTCTTTAAAATTTCTTAAACTTTAGAATTTCTCAAAAAAGTAGCTTTAACATCATTTTTCCCCATTTTACAGGTAGGGAGATTTGGTATTTAGAAAAGGCCTCATCTAGTATTCTCTGCACATCTCAAATTACTATACACCATGTAGGATTCTGGAAATGATTTAGCATCATGACTAAATTAAACAAATTTAAAACAAGAAAAAAAAAAAAAAAAAAAAAGGTATCTGTTCCTGTAATCTTATTAGGTAAGTGAATTGCAGAGAAAATTCAGCAGCAGGGTTGGGGACCTTTTATCTACATAATCCTCTTTCCGTCAAGAAGCCACTCACATTTTTGCAATTCTCAAAAGAAACATTTAATTGCTATCGCTGGTCAAATACTGTATATTACAAAGATTTTGTTTTACAGCTCTCTGGCTACCTTATTGGTCTGAGTTCAGAGGGGTTGAAAACTCATCAATTAAATAGTTTGAAACACTGAAATAATTTCAGAGTTCTTGATTTTAATTCACTCTTTTCCAGATGAGGAAATGAGTCACTAAGTATACATTCTTCTGTGCCTAAACCAGAATGTCAAAATATATACATACTTACATAGGATTCGCTATGAACAGAAGTTGACTTTAGACATTACAAGTCAACATTAACTGTGAGAGGGCACTGGGAAGAATTGAATACCCACTTATGGGGCCCAAAGCATCTGTTATCATGACCTATTCCTTAGCTCTCAGTAGTGTGCCAGCATACAGCAGCCGCGTAGTGAGTGTAGAGGTGCAGATGGCAACTCAGTGGTGGGCCATATCCCAGCTCTTGCACTTGAACATGCAGTCTCCAATTACGGTGACAAATTCTTGCTGCACCGAAGGAAGGGTTAAATAAGAATTGCATAGCAGTTAAAGACACAGAGTGGTTTCTTTTACTTTTCCTGCTTGTATTCTGAGTGTACGGCTAGTGCACTGGAGGTTACTGTTCTAGCTCTGAAAAACCCCTGTCCCACGTCAGCAGTGGTGAGCAGTACACACTCAACAACAGTGCAGTGCTGAACAGCATCTATTTTTGATACGTCACACACTGAGAACTCCTTTTCAAAATACCTCCCTTCTGTATGAAAAAATGCATTGGAAGCCTTCAAAATCAAGTATGTAGCATCTTAATCAGCCAAATCCCACCCCTCATCCTATCCAAAATTCAGTAATTCTGTAACTTCCCATGCCACCTTTTCATTGCTTTTTGTTTGGGTCTCTTCGCCACACCCTTTCATCATTAAGTATTGCTAAGTAACAAAGCTCTCTGCGATTTTCTCTCTATCTTCATCACTGTCGATACAGACTACTTCTCCAAGGGTCCGCAGACAATTGTGTCAACTTTTCAAAGAACTTATTCCTTCCCGAGTGTGCAATGAATTACTCCCTAACCCTAGACTGTTCCCGAATGTCCAAGGTGCTAGAGACTGTACAAGGAAAGAAAACTGCTTGAGAATCAAAGATTGAGAGATCTGGTGGCACCGGAATGAAATCCTCCTTGCCCCTTACAAGTGTTTCTCCAGTCCACACATGCCCATTTGCACTGACCTGAAGAGTTCTGGCACCGGCTTTCACGTCAGAACTGCCCTTCTTGCCCCAACCGCATCCTTGTAGCCCAGCTCTGTGACTAGGATGGGATTTTCTTATATGGCTTTCTTATATGTTGTACCCTGGTTCCTGGGGTAGAAACTAAAGATGTCATAACCACTGTTAGTTAATTTAATTTAATAAACTTAATTTAATTTTATTATTTGGTCAAATTCCCCCCATTTTCCAATTCCTTTTCCCAAAGAAAACACATTGTAGTTAAAGATAATTCAATAACATAGATACACCTCTCTACACCAGTCAACATGAGATCCAAATGTATTTTGTGAGTCCACCCTGGCAGCTGAAGCTGCAACAGTCATTTGGTGTGACCCTCTTTTCTTTAAAAAAGGAAAAAAAAATCAGTAAGCTTTTGTATTAATATAACCACATGGATAATGCATGAATATGGTCACAAGCTCTGATACAGATGTCTACGATGTTGTGAAATGAAAGACTGTATAGCATTGTGCTCATTAGGACAGGCTCATCCTAAAGAGCCAGTGAAGTCTCCAGCTCTATGCGGTAAGAACGATAAACTCACAATGTCTAGGTCTCGACCGGCAGCAAGCCCTCTCCTCCAGCTGTACAACGACAGCCTCACCACTCTTAGTGACAGAGTTACAGCGGTAGATCTGGTTGTAAGATTTTGGTGATAGTTATGCCAATATAACTACCAATGGAAACTGTCACCTTATCCAATGGCAATCACTATTTTGCAGTACAGGTGGAATCAGCCCCAGCTGATACAAGCAAAAAAGGTACTTTTCCTGCAGAAAAAATGTTATCGGAGAGTAATTTCTGTTAAACACTAGTTTAAATGCACACCTTCAGTTTGTGAACTGATCCAACTTCCTTGTGTAAACACATCCAGGATGACAGCGCTGTGACTATAACCAATGGGGACTGTCACTATAACCGGCAGGGAAAGTACTACCTTCCTACTGCATGTATGAGAAAATCAAAGTGATGTTCGGGATGCTCTTTATACAGAGGGATGTGCAAAAAGTACTTGGAAAATACATACAGTAATGTGAGATCCTACTAGGCATGTGAACACCAATGGAAATTAGGAAAGAGAAGCAGAGGGTTGTGGGCTGTGTTTAATGTAGGTTATAAAAAATTTTCAAGTTAGATGTTAGGTAGTCCATCCTAATAAACTGGTTTCGTGTTTACTTCTGATAGATTCAACCTAGATTGGAAATTAGTTGAAATCTTTCCACTGTTTTATGTCCTCTTCTGAAAGTCAGTTTAGGAAAAATTTATTAAAATACCAAAGCTAAAACAAAATGAATAGATTTAATGGCTTTCTAACTGCAATGGAGTAGAAAACCTAACTCATTGTTACTATATCCAAAACATTTTAAAAGTACAAGTAAGGAATGCATCTCTATCATCTGAGTTTAATACAAAATCATGTTCCTCTCCTGTCACACACAGAATTTGTTATAGATTTTATCTGCAATAAAAGCTATGTCAGTAGTGCCACATAATACATTTGTAAAGGTTAGAGATATTTTAACCCACATCTGTGACCAGAATTTTAATGACAAGCATATCCTCTAAAGCAGTACTAAGAGAGGAAAACTCTTCTGTAGATATTAATGCAAATCAGTGTAGAACAATGCCTACACAACATTGCAATAGGGTCATTGTGAATCATGTCCTTGAAATTACAAATATGTAACATAAGTAAAAATATATTATTACAAATTCTGTCAATCTCCTGTCCTTGTCAGGGGTTTCTGCTTTTGCAATCCAGAGAGATTAAACCATTTATTGCTTAAACTGTCACGAAGACCTGCAAAACAGAACAGCAGAATTACTTTAATGACTTTCTTTTTGAAATATGCATTCTTACAAACCATGCATAATGAACAGTGAATCCACAGATGTATTGTTTCTGTCCATTTGTATTTCATTTAAAAAAAATTCATTTATTTCCACCCTGAACTTCACTAATTAGGGGAAAAAATTAGGGAAGCAAACACCCCATCAACAGCAATTTTGTTCATGTCCAAGGGCTGGAAGGATTAAATTTTATATGTGAAACTGGAAAGAGTTTAATGTGGGAAATCAAAATTTTGAGATAGAAAGTTGGCACTTCCTCATTAATCAGCCTCTCTACTGGTAAAAATTTTCTGTGGGAGTACAATGTCTGGTTTAATTGTTCTTGATTCTTTTAGTTGGTTTGGGATAATGAAATTTCTGCAAGATGCAACTCAGCAATGTCTTCTTAGGGAAAAACCCACCATAGCTTAAATGAACAGGAGGTCTATCATATGGGTTCCACTAAGAAAATGGAATTGATGATTTGAACTTGTTTTACTTAGGTAGAGCAAGAGATGCGAGTAGGACTGTTTCCCTGCTTGAAAGAGATACATATCCAAAATAAACTCTTGGGTTATAGGTCTCTGACCATAACTACTCATACTACTTAAGGCTTGTTTTGGCATCTGATCATCTTTATTGGAACTGCAAGACTCGTTTCGGGTAAATGATAATTTAATTAGTGGGCTCCATACAAAGTTTCAGCTTTTACCTTTTCCCCTTAAAACAAGAAGTTTCTAGAAAGCATCGGTAAAAGTCTTGTTTTGATTAACCTTTTATCTTCAAGCCTTAGATCAGTATCAGGGCATTTTTTTCTCTTTTCATTCATAATCCATTTTAGAAAACACTGTTGATGTCTGCAGCATTACTGAACCTCCATGTTACATTTTGTAATTATCCATAAGATTTGTGTAGCATAAAGCAAAACTGCTTGCTTTTAGGGGACATCTGCTATAAAGAAAATGATACCATAAATTTTCTAAGACAGCCATCACCTACCTAGTTGTTACAGAGGCAAAAATTCTTGGCTTCCCAGAGCAGGTTCCTTTTCAGTCTCTTGACGGGGAGGTCAACAGCATTTACTTTTGTGCTTTTTCTAGGTACCCTCCCCCACTTTAATGAAATTAGCGTGTAATGCTTTCGACGCCTGCACATATCAGCTTTCACTCTTTGGGGAAACATGTGAGCATCATTAAAACATAGTTTCTCCCTCTCTTCTAAAAAATATTTACTTAACAAACTTTATGAAATTCAAACTCAGGGAGTTCATTCCGATGCTGTCTTTAATAAAGTGGCATTTGCTAATGCTGGTAAATGTAAGCATCTGTTATAATTTCTGGTAAGAACCCCTACCTTCATGAGTGGGGAGATCTCAAGATGGACATAACATTCACTACAAAGGTGACACCTCTGGAGGCCAGTTAGGTATTTGCTTTATTCTTAGGAACATTGTTCAAATCTGTTCATCCTTTGCTTTGCAAAATAAAAGAAATGAAAGGAATTTTTAATTACATTGTCACCGCCACTTTTAATATTAAATGCTACACTGCACCATAAGGAAGGCCATGCATAGCTCTTGTCTCCTGAGAAGATTCACAGCACAACAGGGTTGCTGTTCATCTCTTTTCAAAGCACGCTCTTCTCTGTAGTGGTTTGCTCTATAAGCTTGTTAAGAGAGGAATGAATTAGGAGTAAGCTGATGACTTGCCTACCTCGGAGAGGCAAGAATTATGTTCTTGCATTCTTTGAAAAGTTCATGGGCAGCATCTACTCAGGTTCTCTGTGTGTCTTTTCTTCATGAGGCTCTCAAATATCTGAACTGTGGTAGGCCTTGGCATTTTTATAGTGTATTTACCTTCCGGTATGTAAAGAGCAAAGGTGTTTTTCAAGTCGAGCAGGATATGAAGGCTCCTTCACTAGCAAGATAACCTCAAAAGGTTTTGCAGCTGACTGAGACTGAAGTAAGTGCTTTTGATGAATGAGTTGAAATGAGATGTTTGGGGATGAAATAAGGTGCTAGTCACAGGTTTTTGAAACAGCAGCCATAGTAAGTTCTTGAAATATAGTTTTTTCTACTAAATTTCTGTAGGGTGAGCTAGTTACACTTCTGAGTTGTTGCTTTTGCGATCAAAATCCCTTATTGCTATTAGATAACAACATTAAAGTAGGTTAGAAACTGTACCAGCAACCTAAGCTATGAACAGTCATGAATCAATTCTCACCCCAAAATGAGTGCAAGAGCATTTTTTTTTAGAGTGAAATTTGGGATTCTTATATAGGCACGTGATGACTACAGCAGGCATGATAAGGAAAACGCCAAATATGCTGGGACCTGTGGTATCTCAGTGAGAGGTGATAACACAGAAATAATAGTGTTCCATAGAATCATAGAATCAGAGAATCATTTAGGTTGGAAAAGACCTTCAAGATCATCGAGTCCAACCATCATCCATGCCCACTAAACCATGTTCTAGAGTACCCTGTCCACTCGCTTTTTGAATATCTCCAGGGATGGTGACTCAACCACTTCCCTGAGCAGCCCATTCCAATGTTTGACAACCCTCTCAGTAAAAAAATTTTTCCTAGTATTTAACTTAAATCTCCCTTGCCGCAACTTGAGGCCACTTCCTCTCGTCCTATCTCCAGCCACCTGACAGAAGAGACCAGCACCCACCTCACTACAACCCCCCTTTCAGGTAGTTGTAGAGAGCGATAAGGTCTCCCCTCAGCCTCCTCTTTTCCATGCAGGACTCCCTGCTTTTGTTACTGGAGAAATATCTCATGCTAGCAATGAACAGGCAACATATCTTTATTCTGTTTTACCTTTTTATTTCATAGTACCTTCTTTGTACTTTGCTACAGAAGAAGTTGTAAAACTGCATTTTGCAGTTTTCTGTATAGCATACAAAAAAGAGCATGCTTAATAGTACCTCCCTAATGAGAATTTAGTCTTTAGGCATCTCTGATATCTGTTTTGTAAGGTACAGCTGCCCAGGACACTTGGGGAGAAATAGATAAGATAAAATTAATATGGTTTAATTAGGCTGCAACTTTATTTACTTATCTCATTTTGGAACAACTGATAAAGGAGTGCAAATGCTAATACTTTATTTAATTATTTTCATTAGTTAAAACCTGTTATGTGTCCTCTGTTCTTCTAGAACAGTTTCCTGAATGGAAGGAATTGGGAGGCATAGAGAAACAGAAGGAATTCTAGAGAATTTGGCAATTCCCAAATGTTAGAACCACACTAAGAAGTTCTGCACTATGCAAGGGGTAGAGAGGCTGAAGGACAAGGATGGCTGCTTACTTTCCATAAGAGATAAAACCCATTTTCAGCCTGTGAAAAGCATGCATTTCCCATTGCACATCAGGGTCCCAAATTCTCTGTAGATTTTTGTTTTCCTTTTAATTTTTCTTCAGAGGAAACTTGCTTCAGATTTGTTGCATCCTTTTCTAGTAATAAGATGCTTTTCAATGAAATATTCTAATTGATGCCTTTTTGTTGAAATATATGATATTAAGCATATTCTTTTCAGCCAGAACTACACACAAAACTGAAAAAGCACCTTTTGTGTTAGACTATAGAATGACGCCAGTTTTGAGACACTGGCAAATTCTTAATTGTGCAAATTTATAGCCTGATCTTGGAAGGCTGGATTACATACTCGTATACTCAATGTTCAAATTATTCACATACTTGTATGCATTTTCCTAGAATACAGGCCTTATAACATACATAGGTCTTCATGAGGCAGTCTCTAAACAAGCCTCGATAAAATTTAAGGGTTACAATAAAAGTTTTAGATGGATCCCTTCTAGAAAGCTGTTTAGGCCTCATGGTTGCAATCTAATATAACCAATATTTGTGAGCCATTTAGGGGTGTGTGTGTGTGTGTGTAGAAATATAAAGACAATGGAGAAGCAATTTTTAACTAGGTAATCTGTTTCTCAACCAACCCAAACCTCACAAATCTTGAATCTTTACCACCATTCAGATGAGCAGAGCTTTTAGCAGTAGTAGGGTTAGTAAGAATAATGATATGAATATTCAAAGACACAACTGAGAATTAAAATCAGTAACAACATTGCTAGTTGCTGACAGTGACTATCCAGCATGCAGTAGCCCACCTGTACTTCCGTGTTTATCAAATATTATTACCCTTATTTTTTAAATATACGATTCTCCTTTCTTTTTTTTGTAACATTTTTTATCTGTGTCTTGTCCTATGTATAAAATGCTAGAATATATTTTACATACAAAGTACTGTGCACTCAGTCTTATATTTTTTTTTTTTTTTTTTTTCCGTTAGATTTATTTCCTAATGGCATAGGTGCTTTAGGATCAGCAAAACCAAGTCTTGTTCTCAGGAGACTTGCCTTGCTTCGAGGTTTTAAGCTGATAACCCATTCAATGAATGGCTATGACATACCAATAAAGCATTTCTTTCAGCTACTTTATGTATTTCACAGACTCTTATCTTTAAAAATGCTATTATTCTTTTATGAGTTATACTGTGTTTTTATGACAATAAAATGTGTTGTTTTCTTTAACTGATTTTCCATTATGATACCTCTCAACTTTTAGCACATTAGAACTGTAATAGTATCTTCAAGAGAACATGAGCAAATTCTGTATCTAACCACTTGAATTTCAAGGAGAACTGAGCATTGGTCACGAGCATCAGCCTTATAACATCATGTTCCAGTTTTTGAATATCTTTCTGTGTTTTTTCTAGCAACAATTGGGGACAGTCTCGGAAGGAGAGACTGCTAGACTGCTCTAGAGAGTTCCCCTTTGCAGGTTACGTTACACCTTAGTCACTGTGTTGTTGGTGTGGTACAGCTGTGGTACCGATGGTGAGGAAAACTTCAAGACTTAGCTCATAAGAATAGATATGAAGAGGCAGATGATGAAACACCTTACACTCGGTGAATACAGCTGATTGATTGTCTGGTTATTTGTATGTTATATATGCATTGACATTTGCTCAACCACTGTCAAACTCAGAGAACAAGACTTGAATGGTTCAGCTTAAGGTGAATTATATAACCTGGCCAAAGTTAGCATGAATAAAGTTTTTATACCAATTACTTTCATGTAACCTGTGCTCAACATATTCAAGAAGTGTTTTGAAGAGGTTTTTTTTATTTTTAATGTATTGGTACTTAACCTTTTTGTTTCCCTCATCTGTAATACAGCTCTAATTATAGTAGTTAAAGGTGAAGAAACAGTTAGAAATGTGGAAAAATGCATCCAACTTAATTTTACATAAATCTAAGTCACAAAGTTGGGCCAGTAATAGAAAGGTTTGGGTTTGTTTCCCTATGGGAAAAGAAAAAAAAAGAAAGTTTTTTTTGGCTCCAGAGTGATATGCAATACTCTTGTCTAGCTCAATGGTTTATGGTATACAACCTTAAGCCTGTAGCTGGTCAAGAACTGAAGAATGATTTAGAATAAATAGTTTTGCTTGCCAGTTTAGTTTCTTTCTTACAAAGGATCTGTCCTTCCAAAAGAGTGGTCCCTGGCTGATATAAAACCAGAACATGGAAATATGAAATATAACAAACACCCTGACTAAAAAAAAAAAACACATTAGCAGGCAATTCTATACATAAATAATAAGTTTGAAAATCATGTTTTTAATAAGACAGGGTGTTTTGTTGATCCCTGCAGTAGGAACATCGTAATAATTCATGCACAAGCTGACTAGGGAGAAGCTGCCAGACTGCAGGACAAATAGTCATGAGGAAAGTCCCAGCAGTAAGGAAGATGGAGGGTTAGTACATTGAGCAAAAACTTTGGGAGATCTGGGAGATCAAAAGCATGTTGTTTAGAAACAGGTCCAAGAAGCTTGAGACACATGCAGATGTCCTTCCTGCATCCATCTACAACTACAGCTCTGCAGCTGCAGCTCAGGTAATGGGACACACCTTGTTATTGCTCCTTTATTGTCAGCCAAAGTTAACTGAGCTCATGCCGTTTTTAGCTAAGGTTTCAGCAGCCAAAGTTTTAGTGATTTTGGATGAAGTGGAGTGCTTACGTAGTCCTTGTTTTAGGGGAAGCGGAGTGAGCTTCCAGCTGGCTGAAACAGAGTCTGGGGGCTGGAGCACTTTGATGTTCCAACCAGTTGCAAAGTGAATGTATCTATATGCCTTACACACTGAAAATGAGACCTAAGTAAGGTTGAGGGTTCTATAATACTTAAACCCCCTTCTGATCTGTGGTCTTATAAGCCAAAAAAAAAACACTTTTTCTTTTTTTTTTTCCTCCCTGGAACATCTTTAGGTATATACAGATATGCACTGTGCACATGGTTTGGACAGTTATGGTAAATGGGAAAACTCTCCAAGTACCACCAGAAACTAAAAGCTAGATGAGGAAGCACTTAAATTCCAGAGCAATGTTCATTTCCACATGTCAGGATGTTTACAAGCCATAACCACCACAATGAGTGAGTCAACAGATTTTCTGGAGTTAATATCCATCTCCTATCTTGATAACACTATGTCATAACAAATAATGCAAACAGCACATACAGCAAGAGTAGCTTCACCAGCAGTAAAAATAAAAGGGAGAGAACAGCTTTTAATTTTAGCAGGGCATTCAGCTGTGAAAACCGGGAAGTGTTCTAGGTTGTACTCCCAGCATTTTATTTCAGAGGGGTTTTTGTCAATAATTGTTTAATATGACATGTATTCAACAAGTCCTCCAGCATCTCTTTAAAGAGAAAACTCATGCACAGTTCATTCAAGGAATACAAATAAATGCTTATGCCTGGGAATTGTTTCCCTCTTACCTGGAGTTTGAAGGGTTGGTTTACAGATTTCTTTACTTAGTATTTCCTAAGGTATTCCTCATCCACCTACTGGGGACCTGATGAATGTTTCCTTTGGCATTTCTTCTGGTGTACCATGAACACCTCCTGATCTGAAAAAACTCTGTGTGACTGTGTTTGTGTCCTGCCAAGCCTGAGCTAATTAGAGCCAGTTATTCCCAGTTATTCCTGGAGATTTCATGAAGAAAAAAAACAACAATCCCATGAAATGGGCTCTTTCTTAGTGTCTGGTGTAAGATTTCTCCCGTTGGCTTAGCTCAAGGCAGAGCTCTTGGTTTGTTACCCAACTAATTCCACCTGAATATTGTAGTGAAAAGCTGAACACTTAAATCTTGTTTTGAGATCTTATTCTACATGCCAGACACATGGCTGTTAAAATTTGAAGTCTCTAGACCTTACAGAGGCAACAAATCTTTACAGAATGTGACCTTTTGTCTACTGGAGTCCAAGTTTCCCCTCTACAAAATGAAACAATAGGGTTTTTCCCACGTCATTGAGGTGGGTATTAAAGTTCTCCCTTAATGAATGAAATCTTGGCTCTGTCAGAGTCAATGTCAAAATTCACTTTGACTTCAATATGGCCAGATTCTATCTAATATTTAGGATGCCCTTATTGCTGCCCTATGTGAACTGTGACAAACCCTGAGTGTTCTGCATGTGCTGTAAAATATAACCTCGTGCACTCATCCGATGACTCCGTGTCACTTACTTTTGCCCCCTTCCTTCCCCACATACAGACATTTAATGTGTCTATAATTTTCTTGATGATTTTCATCCCTTGTTTTAATATTGCAACCATATTTGCTGGCTTCCTGCCTGGTCTCTTGGACTCATCCGACAGTGTGTGCTTTCATTTGTTATTCAGCTATTTTACTATCCTCTATGATTTTGTTTCATATCCCTTCCTATATTCTTTAAAACTTTGCCCTTGACCTCCCTCTTACTTTGGCAGAACTAAAAACCAAAAACTTCTTGGATTAATGTGGTTTGCATTTCCAGCTGTAGTGTGTCTCATTTGAAAGTTTTCCTTTGCATTTGCAATATCTTTATCTGCTCTGAAGCATAATAGAGTTTCAGTTTATATACTGCTTTTAACATCAAGCAGTCAGTTCAAAGTCCTTTATAAGATGGGGAAAGAGGAAGCTAAACCTGAATAGTCAGTGCAGATAGAAAAGTTTTCAAGCTAGATTTAAATCGAGATAGCATAAGGGCATTCTACATATTATCATGTTCCTTTACTCCTAGTGCTCCCTACTTACTTATTTTCTGTTAAACATTATACTAAGTGATCTTTCCATTCTTATGCATCTTTTTTATTGCTAATTGCTGTACATACTTGAGGGAAGTTTTTTTTCTTATAGACTTTCACGCATACAGTTTTGAGTCTTTTGCTATGACTCCACTGTTATTTTTAGACATGGGCCAAAACAAAACTTCATCAGATGTTGCCTAGATGCTCAAGTTTAGCATCACATGTAAGTCTCCAGGGCAGCTTCATTCTCTGGCCGGAATTCAGCCACTATTCACTCTCAGGAATGTTAATTTACCACAAATTGTACCTCATTTCTTGAAAGTGATTTGTCTATAATAGGCAGTCCCTAGATAATTAGAAGAGACCTTTCTTCTTTTCTTTTCTTTTCTTTTCTTTTCTTTTCTTTTCTTTTCTTTTCTTTTCTTTTCTTTTCTTTTCTTTTCTTTTCTTTTCTTTTCTTTTCTTTTCTTTTTTTTTCTTTTCTAAACTGAGGTTATCAGACACAACCAGGATTTGCAGTTCTGGCTTGAAGCTACTAGAATAATGCAAACTCAGTCTGATTTGTCTAATGTCATGATGAGAGGCGTTATTAAAGCTTGACATGGACAGGGGGTTGTAGAAAACACTTTGATTCTGTAACCCAAAGCATTTCCTAGACATGCTGTGTCACTGTAAGACGTTCTTCTCTTGTGATTATCTCTCTATAATGTGACATTATTGTACTGGAACTCTCAGTGACTAATTTCCCAGAGTATTACATCATTCTATTATAAGGAATCCTCCTTACTGTCATTCCTAGATCAGGATTATGCAGAAAGGCTAATGAATACTCAGGGATTAATCATTACCATTACCGTAGATTGAGCTCTGGGAGAGGATGAAGTAGGAAAACATCCACCATTTATCATTCCAGAAGGATTCACAAGGCAACTCTTTACCCAGAATAAAGTGCAAATTAAAAAAAATTAACAGACGATAACAACACTGGGTTATTATTTCTGTTTGAAAAAATTAAGCTCCAATTTCCCAGCTGCTAGTTTGCCTTTGATAAGATACTCCAGTGGACTTCAGGCCACAATGACCAATAGACGTGCACTGGGGAACGTGAAAGTCAGTGACGGCTCTGTGCCGTGCCTCATCCTGTCTTTAGGAACTGCTTGCCAGTCTTCTCACCTGAAGAATGTCATCATAGTAATGGTGAAATTGATAAAGGAAAATAAAAGATATTTAAACTAAAGCACAAAGATGTTTATTCTGCTGTTGTTGCATGAATTGTTATTCTTTTACAGGAAGCATGATGCATCTCCCCAACACCTATTCAGAGATACCTCCTTGTCTCAGATTTGCAATTCATCATTCAACGGAGTTTACCTGCTACTTCAGTGCAAGCTTCTGAGGTATAAAATGGAAAATATTTGCTTTAACATGTGTCAAAAAATTACCTTAAACCTTTACTGCTTGGTCTTGTTTGTCTGTGACTGAACAGTTACTGCAATCACCTCACTTTGCTTTTACATCATACTTAGCAATGAATGGAAAGCATTACTAGATTCTCTTTCTCTCAAAATCATTCCTGAAAAGTTCTGTGATTACCTGTCTCCTCAATGTATCATTGGAAAGAGTAGGGGACAGAAATACTGATGGGAAGTAAATACAGTGAGAGGCACTTGTTGAATCACTGATCTTGCTGTTAGTAGCATCGATCAACACACATTTCCAAGAGCTCTGTAAGCCATGGCTTCACTCACTTTCTCTTTAGTAGTGTGTCTCGCTATGGTATACTGCATGTCGAGCTATTTTACATGGAGTACTTCATGGTTTTTGACTCTGTTTCCAACCTAAAGCCGCCTCTTCTGGCATAATACTTACAGTTCTTTCCAATCAAGTAATATTGATTTCAGGCTTTTTAAGTGCTGTAGCTGTACAGTTCTCTTCTCTGCTGAGCGTGGTCTGATTCTCTCTTTAAAGAGGCTGGCTCATTCCACTCTTCATCAAAGGAACTGTTCTTAGCTCTTCTTGTCCTCCTGATAGAGTTGGCTCACGCTCCTCTTCCCACTGCCAGCACTATTGGCCTACTTTGTCATGCTCTGGTGGAGCCATCCTACCCTACTTGGCTGCAGTTGGCCTATTCCACTCAGCTCAGATTAAGCTCTCTAACTCTGCTCTTTTTCGCTCTGATACGGTTGTTCTCCTGTAATCCTCTGTGCTTTTCTATAATCAGTCTGCTCAACATTTGCAGAAAGCTGTCTTGATAATCTGATTCCCTCCATATGGAATTTAATCCAGGTATTTGCTAATGACCACTAAGACTGGTAGCTGCTTTTTCCTGGCATGGTTTTGATAGCAAAGCTATACTGTGTATCTGTCATATGTTCTGTAAAAAATATACACTTCCACATTAATGTAAAATGACCTGTGTATATGAGTACAAAGTTGTGAACAGTCCTTGTACATGTCTTGGGAGCCGGACAGAAATGGATCCATGTAAATGCTAGTTAAAGGCTATTACAGAAGCACATTTTACAGAGGCATAAAGGGATCTCATTGGTGTTGTTAGAAATGACCTGACTAAATCCTCCATAGAATGTATCAATATCAGTGCACCTGCCCTGCGGCTGGGCAGAAAACTTTCCAAAATGTGTATAAACTTAGGTTAAGAGGGTGTCTAATCCCACAATGTTTACAAGTTGCTAATTATTTTGCCCCTGATTTGTATTAAATATGAAAGAATTTTAAGCACCCTTTTGTATGTTACTGTTAGCATGTCCTAGCCCCAACTGTTTTAGTCATTTCTGACAAACAATACATTACCTTTCTGCTTGTTTGATGTAATCACTGCTCAAAATGTGGCAGGGTTGGGTTTTGTTTTGTTTTGTTTTCCAGTAGTTACAATAATCCAGAAAAAATACCCAAGAATTAAACAGATGACAAAGCACAATTAATTAATGAAAGTCCTTTTTGAAAATTTTGGCCCATATTAATCTTTGTCTATATATCCATGCCATCTTGTTTTTTAATTCACCTTTTCTGCATTATTAAAAATTATAAATTCATTACTGTGAACATTTATTTTGACTGAAGCATCACCAGTTTTAATCAACATGTTTGTATGAATCAGAGCATGAAAAAAAACATTTGACTTCATAAATCTTTTACTTCTGAACGACTGATGAAAAAAGAATGGGTCTATAAAGCCACAAATACCTTCTTGGTAAATGATGCAAAAAGTTCTATAAAAAATAATTGATAATTTTGAGATCAGTGAAAAAAATTATAAATCTCTCTCCTTTATGAAGTCTCTTGTGTGAAATATGGAAGGGTTTAGGCTATAAAATATATGCTTACCAGCAGGGGACTCAATCAACAGCTTTAAACAAGGTATTTACAGATGAAAACAGAAGCCAATGTTATAGATAAGCAATTCAGAAATTGTATTTATTTATATTTTTATTCTCTTGCTCATTCTCACTTAAAATAAACTGTTACAACATTATACACAGTTAATTACTCCTGCTGGAAACTAAAATATTTAGTTCCAGTGCCTTTTCTCAATGGACCTGCAAGACCCTATTTAGAATTTGTGTATATGGTGTGTTGCACATCTTAAAACCATAAAGACCATGTCAGGGGCTCTAAGGAATAATAAAATATTAATTTGATGGCAAAAATTAAGTGGCTTACAGAAAGAAGCTGTTGTTTATCCCATGAGTGGCTTTTAAGACATTGATGTCTGGTTTTGAATGTGTCTATTCTTAGCCAAACTAACTGCATGTAATGAGACCTAAGTAACTATCTGACTTCAATCAAGCAGCTCACTTACAGAAAACCCACCAAATTTCTCCCAGTCAGGTCCTCAGTATGGGAAAGGACAATTCCTCTGTCTGGACTCTTCTGATTTTGGTAACACTATAAAAAGGCGTATTTCATCCCTGTGGACTTGTAGAAAATGTATGTCCGCAAAGAAAAGACACTCTGTTTACACATAAAGAAATACATGGAAAGAAGCACACAGAAAGGGTACATCTTATGTGTGATATCCTAATTCACTGGGAAAACAGAAATACCTAACTGACCATGAATAGGGAAACAAATAAATTAATGATATGCTTGTTAAAATAAATTCATGGTTCTGATGCTCTGCTGCTTCAAGAGAATTAATTCAATTTGCTGCACCTAAGGATCCGGCCTATGGTTTAGTAGTGGTATATATTGTGTCATCAGGTTTAAATAAGAAAACTGGGGATGTACTTTGCTTTGTGCCAGTGACTGCCAGAGCTAGTCATAGTAGTACGGTCAAAATTTCCCAAGGAATACTGCACTACAAACTAGTTTGCAGTTAGCAAAAGGCTACTGACAATGATTTCTAATAACATTTAAAAGTAATCACAAAACATGACAATAATTACTTTCTTTTAGTATGAAATAAACATTTAAAGGAAAAAAATTACTTCCAGAACTTTTTTTGTCGTGCTTACAGGGAGTAATGGCAACTTCTCATTTTGTTCTTTTGATTAGTAACATTCAGAGTAAATCAGAGAAAATATAAACTCTGAAAAGGAAATTTTTCAAAAGTGTCTTTTGATCATCCAAGGTTCCTGACTGTACCCTATCTTCTTCTTCCTTCTGTTGGCATACTCTTCAAAGCAAAGCAAAATGCTGAATACATCCTAAGGAAGCACCAGATAGTCTAAAGATTTTAAGCAAAAAACATAATGTGGAAGCATTGGCCAAAGGGCAGAAGGTGGGAGAAGAGCCAGTAGAGCAGGGAAAGACTGTGGCAGCACAGAGATGAGCAGAAAAGGGTCTATTTCACAGCTTAGAGAGGTGCAAAGAGCAGAAGTCACCGAACTTAACCCAAGACTATAATTCTTTTGAGATGCTCTGGTGAAATCATTCTTCTTATCCCTTGAAGTTAATGATCAGAAGGACAAAATGAAACTGTGACCCATGGTCCTTGAGGAAAATAAAAGAAAAAAAGGAAAAAGGGATGAACTTTTGCATTGTGCAAGTGCCAGGTCTCTTTCAAGGACAGGACAGAACAGCTGGATGTATTTTTTGCTGACTCATGTCATTGGCACGTATGTCTTAGCAGACTTCATCATTCTCACAATTAGTATTACAATTATTTTTAGAGAGACAGTTGGCCTCTGAATGCAGATGTGCTATATACAGTTGGTTATGCATACACGTCAACTATTTCGACAGAAATGAGAAGAAAAGTAGACAGACTTGGATGTTTTGTTTGGCTTTTATGTTTTAGACACTTTGCTTTGGTGCTATGCGTCTGGTACTCGCTCTGTCACATAATTATACTAGGTCTCTCTCCTTCAGTTTAGAAAATCAGGTTTATTTTCTTTTTCAGGAAAGAGATGACAAGTGCTATTTTAATCTTTCCAAGCAGTTTCAATATTAAGTATTCCTATCACGTATCAGTTTTGGAGGGGGGTACAACTTTGAGTTACTACATCTGGAGTTTTGTCTATTCACAGGTAGACACGACTGCCAACAGCAAAAGAGAGAGAAGAGTTTAGAATCGGACCTCAGTTAAGGTTATACAGCATCAATGGTGTCAGGCTCAAGGGAGGCATTCGGCAGCCTCTATCTGCTATGCAAACCACCAAATGCCTCCATCTGACAGCTTTTCAAAATAGCTACGGTTGGCACCACTTCTTTGGGCACAATATGTCCTGGATAATTTATTTAGTTTATATATTCAGCTGTGTACTAATTAACTCTTTGTCTTTTGGAGTTCTGATTTCCTGCTTAACACATTTAACATTGTGCTATTGCAGTCCAAGGGGAAAAATTCTTTTGGCATATACCTGGGCTGAATTCAGAGCAAGTCAGATGGCTTCAGTGGACTTATACTGCCTTTAGAGAGCAGAATTTGATCCTCTCAGAGGAATTAACAAACAGCTATAATTAGCTCCATTTAAAAAAAAAAAAAAAAAAGTGTAAACAGATTTTACCTTCCTTTCATACCATTTGTTTTTTATGTGCCAAAGGACACTTAGCAGAGGACAGCACAAAGCTTTTCAAGGAGGCTTACTCAAGCCAGTAAAGTCAACAGCAAGACAGAATCTGGATTTTGAATTGGGCCCCCATTAATAATGTTCAAGGGGCAGCGAATTTCAAGATTTTAATTTTTAAGTTTTAATCTGGAACAGTGGGATTAATTGAGTTTGTTCTGAGAGAAGGGTCAATGTGAAGGAAATAGAGTTAGGGCTTGCATTGTTTTGCAGACCCTGTGCTTATTGAATCAGTAGTTAACGTTTGCAGGAATTTTCAGTTTAGGGATGTGGAAAACCCTGTCACTATTACAAGCTAGTGTTTAAAAGTAATTTGTAGCAAGTTAGATAGACAGAGCAGCGTACAGGATACTAAAAAACAAGCTGAGAAAGGCATAAGAGAAGTTTCCTGTGCATTCCAAAGAAAGGCACTGATGTCTATTAAACTTCCCCTACTTGTGTTCATGATGTATATTTCTCCTATATTTTGTTTTCTTTTGCATTTTTAATGGTAGATATGAAATCTTGTTGCACAATGCTTTTTGAAGAGAGAGATGCCACTTAACCTACATTAGATGTGAGATTTCATGTTTGTAGTGTGTGAATGTGTGCTTGTGCGTGTATTTACATTTTTGTACTGAAATATTTAATTTAAACAATCATACTGCAAAATATGTAAGGTTGAGAAATGCTGAAAGCTTTGGGATGTTTTAGGATCTTTAAATGTGTTTGGTGGCTACCTGGGTTTTGTAGCAATAGGCATTTGACTTTGTTCTTTATTTAGACTAATCTAGTTAATTTAATTTGCATTCCTTTTATGATCCACAATACACTGTATAGCATACATTAAACAACATATGAACTGCAAATGCATTCTATCAAGCTCATTATTTCTAGAATATTTCTACCTTTTTATTAGGACACATAGGAAATATTAGACATGCGATGAACATGTATGGCAGACCATACAACAAGGTATTTCATTGAGATACATATTAGAGTCCTCTCTGCTTAGTGGTATATTGAAGTTTCCCAGATCATGTGTGGACATTTTGCCTTATAAAACCATTTTCAATTTAGAAAGAGACAAGACATTAAACCTGAATGTTCTGAAATTCACTTACAAAAATCAGTAACTTTGATTTTGATTTTTAAATTTGTTATTATAAACAGAACATTTTGAAATAAAAACTGTTAAAATTAGAGTGCCGTAACATTGTCAGTTTTTTTTGGAAAGCTACTTCTGAAAAAATTAGAACTGACCTTGTACTGTGTTGACAGAGCTAAATATTCCAAAGGAATATGATTCCAGCTAAATTTCTCTGACCGGGGTTACTAATAATTAATGGAAGTTTTTGAAGTTCCCATCACAGAAGCATATGAACTGCTGAGAATTTAGAAGCCAGAAAAAGAGATAAAGTATACACGTTTCATCATTCAACATGTGGAACAAGGAATTTGATGCTGTTTGTTGGCTGACAAACTCAGTTCTCAGATTTTGAGAAAGTCGGAACTTTGTGGCAGCATTAAGCTGATATGCCTGACTGTGGAGTGATGAGCTTTGACTGACGCAGCATGAGTCTGAACGATGTTCCCATGCACAGCAGAGGAAAAATTGTTAAAATTTCCCTTCTTTTAGAGAACGGAGAGGAGAGAGAGAGGGCAGTGGAGGAGAAGAAAATACATAGACATAGCATATGTTACACATTTAAAAGAAAAACTGCTTACTGAAGTGCATAAAAGAACCATTAGGGTTTGTTTTGGTTTTTTTAATTTAAAATTCACTCATGTGGGGTGAACCCATATTGTGGCAGGCAAAGCGCTAGGGTGGAGGTCAGGCCTTTGTTGTCGCTGTTGCTGAATGTTTGGTAGCCCCAACTGCACAAGAGACCACAAAGCAGAAGCTTCACACCGACCCAGCAGTCTGGCTCGGAAGCCAAAACGTTTCCCAGAAATTTACAGTCTGGCACTTCCTACTTGTGTGTACCAGCCTGCTCAATATCCAGGCTCCCTGCAAGCTACTTTTCACTTTGGGATTCACAGTAAGCATATTGAAAGCAATGGAAAAATTCTCATTGATCTTAGGGGCCTTCCAGACAGACCTTCTGTGAGTGCAACTGCTCCAAACACCAAGTTAGAGATGTTAATGTGAGTTTGTCATACAGTGAGGTTGTTACAGAATTGTATATAAACAGTGTTTTAAAGTGTGGAGCAATAACCATTTAGTGAGTGAGATGAAATGGGGACATGTAAGTCACAGCAACATATTTTAGTAATTTGTTTATATGAAAGCAAACAAATTGCTATGAGTTTTAGCAATTACCATCAATTTACTAGCAATTATTAGCAATTTTTTTCCGTATTGGATTGAGGGGTTCAATCTATTCTATTTATTTACTTGTTCTCTCTTTTTTGTTTTTATTTTATACCTCTGGGATAATTAGCAGATACACAGGCGGCAGAGAATGAAAACACCCATTGACCTTAGCAGCTCTTAGAAGCAGCAGTGAGGAGAGGCATATGGGCCAAAGGGAAGACCTGGAGCACTTAGGAGTCACATATTGACCCATCAAGAGGGACAGGGGATGAGCTGGAAGATTTGGGGGTCTTTTGGTATCCAACAAAGAGAAATCCAACTGACTACAATGCCCAAGTTATGAATTTTTTGACTTTTTTTTTTTAATTAATTGCAAATCTGATTATCAAGGAAAAACCCACCAAATGGTGAAGCTCCAGTTATCGAAGGTTTCCAGTATCCTCAGGGGTGTGTGTGTATAACGGGGAGTCTGCCCCATGTAACAGACACCTCGATCACTCTTGAACTTCTACCATCCTAAAGCAATCAACAAACCTAAACCAGAGCCATGTGTATACATAAATGTCTAAACAGATTAGCTTACTCAGAGACAGTGAACCGAACAACAAACAAACAGAAATTAGGATAAAGGAGATCAATACACAGCAACACAAGGGGAAAAGTTAGCATCTAAATCTCCGATTGCTGACAACTAGCAGATTCATTGCTCTTTCAAAGGAGAAATAGCTGGTTCAGCACCTGGAATGAGAACATAGGCAAGAATGGCATTTACACTTTTGAGGCTCACACAGCCATCCTGTGAGAATGTATTATTGCATACTGATGAAAACAAACATAAGCCAAGCTCTGGGATCCGTTGTGCTGCTAACTACTTTTCAAAGAAAATTTAGACTATGAAAATCACAAATATAACAGGTCCCACGTCGCAGTGACAAACACAGTATACAAACACTAAACCTGGTGGCATGTTTAGATAGTTCTGATCAACCACACCAGACTCCTGCTATCATGTTTTCAAAGGAAATTTTCTGAAGGATAATAGAAATGTGTGTACATGAGAGACAATCAAATATACTAACATTTTTAAAGTAACAGATATTGCCTTATGCGTTCCCCTTGAGCCTTAAAAAATATACTAAAAAAAATTACCAGGTCCTACACTGCAGCTGTTTTCCTCAACAGTCCTGGTGGCATTAACTTCTAAAACTTTAATTTTCCAGCCAGATACCCAGCATACCTGAGATCCCTTATTATGGACTTTATTATCCATGCCTGATTGACATAGTAACCATGGCACCTTCTCTGTGATGAGGAATTCAACTTAAAAAAAAAAAAAAAAAAGTCATTCTAATCTACAACTATACAGATTCACACAATGTGATAATAAAGAGGATACATGATGAAACCTGACAGGATGTTGAGCTTATTGCACAAGTGTGGACAGCTGAAAAGGCAAGAAATAATACAGTTGTCACTGGACTGTTTCACCTTAACACCATATAAACAAAGCACAGTTGTTAATTGGTCCAACTCTTCAGCTGCATAATCCCAGAGTATTAATGCTAAATGTGAAAACTGTAAACCTCCGGCTTTGCTGGGTACATAACACATACGACTATGCAGCAGTCTGTTTTGGTCAAGTAATTATTTTGATGTTTGAAATCAGGACATACACATATGGAATAAATATTTACATAATGCTTTACATTTTTTGCGCCTTAACGTTGCTCTTTGTTTTCTGTAATACTCAATTTCTACTAAAATGACAATGAATTCAGTGGTACACAAAAGGTACAGAATAGACATTGAAACTATATGAGAAATGGCTTAGCAGTAAGTGCTCTACTTGATTTTTCCACAGACATTCTCTTATAGAAGAAATATTAAATCTGCAACAGCTCTTAAAAAAGAAAAATCTAAACACTTCTTAAAGTATACGATCTTAAAGAGTAACTTACCTTTGAAGAATTGCATTTTCATTCTGGCAATGCTTACTTCAATCTCACCATTTGTAAGAATAATTTATTTTTCAGTAATACCTAGCCATGTGTTTCTCTGATATAGAGTGTACAAACAGTCTGGCACAAGAATGATACTGAGATGGTCTTTAATATAATGTCAGTGTGCTAGTCACAGTTATTTATCCTTAATATTAATCAGCTTATATTATTTTTATACATGCACAAAGATATTTTTCACACTTTTTCACAATAAGGAAATCCATATTTGACTAAGTTTGAGTTCTGAATTGAATTATAAATGTAATGAGAGGTGCTTAAAAAGCAGTTTTGTATCAGTCACACAGGTTTTTTCTTCAAGAATTATCAAGTAGAGAACAATATACAATGGGTAACAGTATCTTCTGTATAGTTTAGCCCAAGCTAAGGGATTTTTTTCCAGTCGTAGTTAGGTCCCTTCCATTACATATTTTTCTACATACTTCTTCATGACTAATTGGGGTAACATAAGCTTGCACTCTCTTAGATATTATTCACTGTCAGCTTTCCCTCCTGAATAAACTGATCTCTTGAAAACTTACTTACATAGCACACAGCAAGAGAAATGGAGGAGAAGCAATCACTGTCCAAAGAGAGGTGGAAAGAGGAGGCTGAATGAAAAATAGGTAGATATGAATCACACATGCCAGATGCTGAAGTAAAGCCTGTTTATCCCTAATAAGTTGGTGAAGTTGCGGAGAAGAGTTTATATGTGAGAATAGAGGATTCTTGTAGTATTGCCAAGGTCAGTGATAACGGATGGTGATCAGCTCAGGAAATGCTGGTTGTGCAAGTTAAAGTTGCCTAGGGACTGCTTTAACCTATGCACCCAATTTTTTTCCGAGCCTACAAAACATTTCAGAAATGAAAACACACGTACCATGCCTATGTGGGCCATGTGCTCTTTGTTTCCCCACTTTGCTAAGTAAGCCCTTGTTTCCCTCTATTCTATATTTTCTTTATGCCCTGGCTTCTTGAAGATGGATGTCTAATTGTAGTCTGAATGACAGATTGGGGTAGTGCCTTTCATTCACATCGCACAAACCTCCAGGATCCGCAGGGTGCAAGCAGGGGCAGAACAGAGCGCTTAGCTTTTAATGGATGGTTAAGAAGTAATGAAAGGAGAATCAGCTTATCTCAGGGTGCCCTGTGGGCTACATTGTTTTCAAATAGCTTTTAGCTGGGACTTCTCTTTGCTTTCGAAGGTTATATATTGTTCAAGTGATTACCTCAAGAAACATGACTATTTCAGATACACTCCTTAGATACTACAACTGTAGCCACAACTCTAAATTGGGTTAAAACCAGTTTGCATTGTACTGATAAAGCCAAAACAGGCTACTGAGCTCAGTTTAGGGCGAAAAGCATTACATTCCTTCTTTCAGCAAAGAAAGTGCTTCAGATCTGATCCACTAATGCACTGCATGTGTCTGGCTTCCGGATAAACAGGCTAAAATTACAGCAGATTTATTGCGTACCTTGGGACTTGCAGTCCACCCTGAAGAAGTTATCCACTGCTTCTTTAAGGACGTCAGCCGTCCAAGAGTTTTTAGATTTCTAGACTTGATATAAGCTGCATAAAATGGTTTCTCTTTCTCTCTCAAAGTATCACTTCAGTTATATTTATGCAACATCCACACATGAAATTATTTTACTGGACAAAGTGATCTGTGGCAATCTGAAATCATCCAGTCCTTAAACTGAATACTAACTTGAACTTAAAAGCATCTCTGGTTTCAAAAAGGGTGGCGGTAGGAAAGAGTATTCCCATAAAGGGAAACCTTCACAGGAGAATGAGAGTTTTGAGACAGACCCAGAACATTGTTATGGTGAATTGAAAGTCTGCCATAAAAAACCAGGGAGCCTTCCCCCATGGTTTCTGGGAAGGAGATTACACTTACCCTTGCCTCTGTTAAGCGGGTGGGATGGTCACCTTCTGGACATTACAAACCTTTGAAACTCGTGGGAATTTTCTGAGCAAATTTCTTAGAGTTTTCAGAGATCGAACAGAGACAGGATGCCCATATTATATCTGCCTCGCCTCCTTCGGGAAGCGAGAGCCCTAGGGTGCAGAGATGTTTGGTTTTGCAGAGGTGGGATGTGTGTGAATGTGTGTCCTTAAGAGTGTGTCTGCACGTGGAACTCTTAACGACCGTATGGGACCTTTGATAGAGTAAATGTTTACCAAGAGCTTGTTTTCTCCTGAGCATATGGAATCCCCAGAAGAGTAATGAAAAAAATTGTCTGAATAAAATAAGAAATATCAAAATGCTTATTCAAGGTAAAATTGAACAACTTTGAAATGTTCTATTCTTTTACTATCCTAGAAATTCTCATCCTTCTTGTTTTCTTGTCCAGCCTAAATTTTGACTTTGAGAGTCATTTAGTGCCCAGAAAATTAAAGGAAAGGACGTGGTCTATAATTCAAACCAATAGACAAACTCTCATTCTAGTCCTACCTCTTACAATGACCACCTTCCTTAAAACTGAAAAGCTAAAAATAGGGAGCTTAAAGTTACCTGGTTCAGAAGGTGTTATTAACCTTATTTATGCAGACTGTAATGGTCCAAATTCCACTGAAGTCAATAGGAGGTGTCCTATTGATTTCGGGTCAAGTCCCAAACACATTCGATCGTAATATTTAGGCAAGTATCTGAGCTTAATACAACTGCTGTACTTTTTGAGGTTTGCCCAAATCATCTGACATTTTATGCAAAACATTTTGGATAGCCAAGGACTTAACCTGCTTCTGTCAGTCAGTATTTCCTTGTCACAAGTTTAATAACAGCTTTTGCAACTGATTCGAGCCGGTATTAACAAAATCTTTGCTTTAACTCACTCAGAGGTGTATCCTGCGATTGACTTTTGCTGAGTGGATTAACCAAGTTCATCAAGACAAGGATCCTGAAGTTTCAACATGTTTTTCCAGTTTTATTTTTATGCTCCGATGTCAGTGTTTAATTCCAGGAAATTAAACTTTGAGTATCAAAACTATTTACAGTTCATATGCCAGCGATTGTTTTGCAGCAGAGACTATGGAAACAGAACAATAAACAAGCTGAACACTAAACTGGAGATGTTAGGAGTTTATTATACATATTCTTCTTCAACTGCACATTCAAACAGCTAATATACCTGAAAACTTAAACATTACACATATATATACATACACACACACACACACACACATACATATGTGATATGTGTATACACGTATAATGTTCTAGTTTTCTGCGTCTTGGCAAATATTGCAGGTAGTTTACACGAGTAACTGAAAGAGTGTTTATACACACATACAAACACACACATGTACACACATCCCACACAGCTTTCCAAATGCCTCCTCCCTTCCTTGAAGCTTTACAAGAAGGTACATATTTTTTTAATGACATTTCATTAAAAATATGCTTCCTTGGAAAGTGGTCAAGAATAAAGCCATGCTTCTGCTTGGCAGTAAAAACAGTACAGCAGGCACCGCGCTGCAGCTAAAGAGCATCGCAATCTGCCTCACTACAGCTGCAGGTAGTAGTCACAGGCGCTTCCCAGGATAAATCACTGGCACTCCTTCTTCGACTTTTGATTCCCTGTTTCTTTCTTGCTTGTCTTGTTTCAAAGTTTTTGGTCTATGTTCCTTTTGTGAGTGGATAAAAGTGGAGCAATGGGAAATATAATTAGGTTATTAGGAAGACAATCTTCGATTGAACTAGTTTTCTTGGTTTTGCTTGGAAACTTGTTTTCCTGGAGTCGGGTACTGCGGTTAAAGAGAAGGAGATCTCATTAAAAATAAAGTTTGGGTGACTCTCATTTGTTAGGAATAAGACAGCAAACCAGCTGACCTTCAGTATCTAGTCAGGTCACTAGATAAACGTCACAGTCTTGCTTTTGAAAACACTGATCCATTTTGCTGTTCAAATAAGCTTTAACAGGGCTCCAGTTTTTAGAATAGATTTCCCATGATTAAGACTAACTGAAAGCTGTCAGCAGCGGGTTTTTAAAGATGTATTTTAGGCAGCATAACAACAGTACCTTCGGATGTCCCTTATGTTAGCATTTCTGAACAGGTATGAGAGTTCTACTTCAATTATTTATTCCTCTCAAAATCTAGCCTCTCTTTTTATTAAATATTAAAACATAAGAAATTTTTGAAAGATGCTGTTTGCATTGATAATGGTGGTTCTCTGAATTACTTTTAACTAACTTACTAATTGAAAGCTGAGTTTGAAAAAAGTCAGTTAAGCATCTTCTGGGAATGGGATTGTAACAGTGTTTTTCAAGGTTACTTTCTCTTCATTAAAAACTTTGTAAAATAATAATGAAAAGGAAACCATCTCATTAAGAAAAGAATAAGATCACTCGTCAATTTTACTGCTCTTCTCATCTAACTTTATATCTCTAGGAGTGTAGCAATGCCTTGCATTTCTTAAGAATTCTTTGCCCCATATTCACTGTAAACAGAGAGGAGCCATAATTATACTTCATTTGATCCATATCAAAGCTACTGATCCATGTATCGATTTACATAAAGCAAAGCACATAAAACATTTTTGCTTTTCACCCTTACTTCACCACCTTCTAACGAAAGTTTTCCTTTGCAGACTTCATTTGAATATAAAAATCTCCCGTTGAAATTTGCGATGTTAAACAAACCATACCAGTCATTCAACTTTTTAATTAAGGATTCAGTGTTCCATCCCTTTTCAGACATTAAAATTCAGGTGCAGTCATTAATCTTTCTAAATGAATTCACCTGTGGCTAATACTGATGTATTTTCTATGAGGCTTGTCATGGACTGCATACTGCATGCATAACCACTCTACAGTTAATTACACAAGGGATTATCATTAGTGTCATAAAGATAAAGCCTTGCTAGAAGCATTACAGACATTTTTTGAGCAATGACTTATTTCATTTTTGTTAACAGCTACCTAAGTATTTAAGAACAATAAAAGTTTGTTTATGGCATGGAAGAGTGAATGACAAAGTTCAGAGAACTCTAAAAATCAGCAATCATGTCCAGAGCAGCTGACCACCTCTTTCTTGTCTTTCCTGTATTGGTTTCACACCTACTCTCCTAAGCAGTAAGAGAGAAAATAATGCAAACACTATACTCCTTTTAAGATTCACATATTAGAGTTCTATGTCAAGTATTCTCTAAAAAAGATGAATAGCACAGCTTATGAGAACTGTAATTTATAGCACTACACACCAGTCTGCTGAGGAAGAAAAAAGTTCAAAGGTTGTTAAGGAACAAAGCAATCTCTGAATAGCAAGCAGTGTAATTTACAGGAAAATTCATGAAAACATTCATGGTATGGTGTTCCAGCACAAAAAAACCTTCAGAGAACACAAGAGAATAGCATATAAAGTGCATGAGGTTTTAGTACTCAGGCATGAATTTATTAATTAGATATTATCAATTAGAAATGCAATTCTGTCTAAAACTGTTGTGTCTTGTAGCAGACAACAAAGTGTTGGTAAAAAAAGGACTTGCCATCATCAGCAAGACTGGAAAGCTTTTCCTATCAGTTGAGCTCATAGGCACTGCTCCTGTTATAACTTGAGTAGGCTTGTCTTACCCATCCAGAGAGATCTAATCAACACAGAGCAAACACGAAATAAACATATGTAGTCAAAAACAAGAACAACAACTTTGTTTAAAAGATAATACAGTAGAGAAAAAGATTTGATTTTCAAGCCCATTGCATCTGTTTTAAATTAACTTCAGTTGATTTACTCCTGATTTACACTATTAGAAGACAATCCCCAAGATGTTCTTAATTTATTGAAGAATTTGAAATCATATACATCAGTGAAAAGCACAGAATGAGAAGAATAACATTGCGAAAGGCTCAAAAGAGACAAAATTGTGACAAAACTGTCTTTAAAATAATAACTAATGGAATAAAAATTAAAATTTCATTTTTATTTCCTAATATTTTTAGTGGAGAAGAGGAGAGATGGAAGGGGAAGGCTAAAACTGTGTGTTATTCTTCTGATTCAAATATTAAATATCTTCCAGTCAAGAATGAGTAATTTTTAGTCTGAGTGGCATTGTAACACAAAATAAATAAAAAGAACCAATCAGAAGCCTGATGTCATGATTTACTGTGTGAGTTTCACAGTGATTTTTTTTTTTTATTTCTTTATTTCCTGTAGTTTTGAACACCTGAAAGCTGAGACAGTGGAACAGAACCACCCACTTCAAAGCTTTTTTTTCACACTTTGCTTTCCTGTCTGTTAAATCCCTCAGGGCTCGCTTCCATAAACAATAGCAGATAATTAGATTTATGCATGTAATTTGATTTAAATTGATTCTAGCAGTTATCGAGTCATGGTGCAGAAACTGTCGAGCCAGTCAGTGGACACGCATGCACCAGCAACTTCACAAATGACATGAAACAATGATCTATTTCTACATATAGCTTTATAGGTGCCATAAAAAGAATAAATCTGTAAATTAAGGCACTTTATTTATGTAAGAAACTTAAACTTAATTAAGTATGCAGTTTTCCTCATGCACCCCTCCCTGATCTATCTAGTTTATTCTGTTCTTCATTGTTACAGTATCAAAATTACATGGCAGATGTACAGATAACAGCAGCAAATCAGTTATGAATTCACCAAAACTTTGGATTTTGGGGTAGGAGTCTCAGCTGTGATAGTTTTATGGAAAGTGGCTGTGTGATGTGTTGGGTGAAGAAGGTGCAGTTCTTGTTAGGGTAGAAAAGCTGCCAGTGAATATTAAAGTTAATTTGGGAAGTAACTATTTTCTTGCCCAAGGTCAGTGATAACCACTAAAACATACTGAAGTACTGCTCTGTTTCTATGTCACCAGTGGAATAGACTCCCTTTTCTTTAAAATAAGAGATATTTCCAGTAGCCTTTTACCAAAAATAATGTGCATATGAAATTTTCATTAAAAATTAATGGAATATTCCTAAACTACAGATTCATCATTACAGAAAAGTAGCGACTTTCCCAAAGTAGTTTTCAGTTTTTCATGTTTCTTTTTTTCCTTTTTCTTTTGCTTTCTGCCCAAATAGTTTCATTTATTATGGCAAGGTTTCTTCTCAATCTTGAAAGTTTTTATAGAAAACCAGTTACCTCATCAATGTTCTTTGCCTCTAGAAATCTGAATTCATCCATCAGTTCAAAGAAGTATTTTTTTTTTATTCAAAGTCCAAAGGGTAGGGAGCAATTCCAAGTATACAGGATGTATTGTTCTCTTGCCCCTTTTTATTTAATATGATAATAATGGTCACCACCAAAACGTAGTGGAAAAAAACCACCTCCCAGAACAAGAAAAAGCCTCAAACCACAAATTTTACTTTGTTTCCTGTCCGCTCTCTCGGTTTGAAAAACAAAACAAAACAAAACAAAACAAGGCAAACTGTTATACTGAAAACTAAAGAAACTTCAGGCATTTTCAATGTTTTACTCTTTCTGTTTTTGTTCCGGGGCAATGCGTCCAGAACAACTATATTCCTTAAGTTATCCTGTAGGAGACAGAACAGTAAGATGTTATATTTTATTACTTGGGAATATCTTAGGCATGCTGCAGGAAATAAATAGTGCTGTCACAGTCTCTTATTTATTTAATTTTGTGAATGAATTTGGTGCTAATGAGGTTGAGGGGCTGATAGCAAAGTCTAGAGTCAGGCACAGCATGGGCAGGTGCTCTGAAAGCTTCTTCAAACAGCTCTGTCAGCAAGTGCACTTTAATCCTGCTTTGCAATATCCCTGCTTGCCATCAAAGTGCCAGTTCCTGCCAGGTGCTGAGTGCCCTCGTCTCTCACCAATGACAACAGCAGAAGAACTTCACGTGGCGAGCTCAGTGCTTGGCAGAATCAGGATCAGGGATTCAAACTCTAGTGCAGGGCTGGAAATTAATCCGAAAATGAACTTTGTCAAATACAAACATTTGTCCTAAGGACAAAGACGTTGGCTCTGAAAAATCTTGCATTAGTGCTACAATCAGTGTTACGATCTAGATTCTCCAGAAGTCAGCTCACTGCATTTAACAGTTATGATATTTCCTATTATATAGATACCAAAATGATGTAAAATTTAAATATTAGAACAATTATCTACCATATGATAACTGACCATACCATGCCTGTTGATAAAGCAGGGAAGCCAAAGCTTTTGTCTGAACATACAAAAGTAATGGACTTGGCTTCTGTCAGAGTGTAAAAATGGAACGTTTATATGTGTGTACGCATTACACAGGTCAAAAATAACGGGACTCCTGGACACTGAGTTACCCATGAATAGGTTTGCACTTCTGTCTCAGAATCTTTTTTGAAAGAAATCATCTGAATCCCATGCTTTAAAGAGCCAAAATGTTTATTCAAGCTTTCAGGTTTGGCCTGAGGCATTCATTTCCTTTTAAATATCTTATAGCTTTGGTTGTGGCCCTCTAGCCCCAGTCTTGAATAGCGCTCAGCTTTCCAAGGTCCTACCATGTTCAGCTTCTGCTCTTCTGTAATTTCACACTTCTAGGAGGGAAGGCCCTGAAATTCTCACAGGACGTGCACACCCACTGAAGAAAATGATGCTCTGGGACCTGCAGATAGGACAGCCTGGATTCCTACAGATTAGTTGATTGGGATGTCCAAGTCAACATGAATCCTGACCGAAGCATCTCCCAGGTCTGGAAGTCTCTAGATCTCTTCTCTTTATGGATTCTGTGATGCCCGATATAGGCTCCGTGTGATCTTTCCCTCCAATTTGTTGCTAATAGACCATCCTTTCTACCTGGCCTCTTACCATCACAAGACCTGTATTAACTGACTTTTTCCATCCATAAGTTTTGAAAACTTCTGTCAGTTTCAATCAAATTTGCCAGGAAGGTTTAAAAAAGACATTTAGTATAACTGCACTAAGCTCTTTTCACTCAGAAACAAGAACAAAGTGTGGGCTTTTTATTTAGGATCTTGCATTACAAGATGCACCAAGACCTCATGGAACTGCAATAGCTTCAGCAAAAAGGAACAAAGCTGGAGATAAGTGTGGGAGCATAGAAAACCATATACTGCCTTATACTTTTTGAATCAAATAATGGACAAGGAAGAAGTTTGGGGAAAAAATTGAAACATTTGATACAATTATACTTGGCATGCTAGATCAGAGGCAAATTGCAAACCCCTAAAAACTGTATTAGGAATCATATAATTGATGATACGATACATGTAAAGGATGGATTTAAAAAAAATGATAATTAAAAAAAAATGTTCAGAGTAACATCCCCAGAGAGGCATAGTTCCATCTTCACTCTAACACGTAGAAATAATGTAGGCTGTCTGTGTTCCTACAATGCATGAGAGTGGATTCATCATGTTAGCTAGTACTTAATTTCTTTTTTTGGTGTAAACATACAGGTATACAGTCTAGTCATGTTACTCAATGCATGCATTTGTATGCATTAACACAACAAAAAATGAAGCCTTTGTGTACTACACGAAGGAGGCATATGCTTATGTCTTAGCCTCTCTTGCCAGAATACAAGTTTTATTACAGCTAGGTCTCAAATGTACTGACAAGAGAAAGCCTAACTCCATTACGATGCACTAAATTACTAGTAAGGTTAATATAACTCCTGCAATGCAAATCTGTGACCATTTTAATAGCTAGATTATTACTCCATTACTCTTCTTAAACTCTAGTTAAATTTGGTTCCCATAATTCCTTCGTATTTAACATCATTTACGTAACTAATCTGTTAGTGTAAATACGCAGATTTCTGAAATACACTTTTTGTGATTCAATAGTACAACTGTTGTTAAACTGAGAATTTTATGCTTAAACTAGACTGGCAGCACTTTGCAAAGCCTTCCTTTGCATTTCTGGACATATGCTCTATTTCAACTCACGAGCAGGCTGGTTACTGGCCTGATACAACAGCCATGAAAGGCTTCATTTCTCTCATTTAATGGTTCAGCAACATGCCTTGTAGAGTATATTTGCAAGATGTCATATTCTAACAAGCATATAAACAGGGCATGGAGTCAGGAGCAATTTTCACAAAAGACAAGTTCTTTTTTATCTGTGGGCTCTAAAGCTAAAAGCCCAGCAGGATCCATCCAGTTTACAAAAGCTCTTCCTCCTTGCATGCAGGGTGTGCTTAGATATACCCACATCATCCTTACCAAATGTCTTTTTCTGGCTGCTCAGTTCATATTTGTCACCAGTATACAAAAATGTAAAGTCTAAAGAAAGCATGAGCAGCTTTGCATCACTAATCTCGTTACTGTAATGGCTATGTAAGTATCCAACAAAAAAGTAGCATATAAGCCAGTCCACACGTACATACTACGCACAGCATGTGCCCCAGTGAGCCATGGATGTTCTCTGGCTCCCTGAAACAATGACAAAACCCAGCCATTTTAATGCTACTCCTCACATCCAACCACAAGTGACAAATACCTCTCCTAGCCCAGATGAAAGGCCTGCTGACAGTTCTTTCTACCTTAAAGACAGATGAAGCACTTTGATGGGAATAAAAAGTTCACCAACCTCTCAAATCCAATTAAATATTTTTATCTTTAGAGTCTTTGAGAAGAGAAGAGGGATTCCTTTCCCTCTCTCCCCTTTTCAAGCTTCCCACTTGTCATTTATCCCCTCTTTAATTTGGCATATAAAACCCCCAAGACTTCAACCCTAAGTCTCTTGAGGCCAAGATTACATCATTACTGTTATGGCATGTTATACACTAATCATAACCATTACCACTTACAAGTTCACAGCTTCATTCAATTAACTGCCTGACATGGATTTTGCAGTTAATTCATAGTGAAGGTCACCAGTGGTCAGAATGGCAGGTGCATTCTGCTACCTCTCTGAATGCCAATTACCAGTCTTAAGCAAGTACTGGGGAATGCTGAGTCTCAACAAGTTAATCAAAAGGCTTAGAACTTCAGACACATTTTTATAGGCGTGTCTAATGGTCTGTAAAATAATATAGGATGATTAGCATATTCCAATGACAGCCACATCATTTAAAACTTTAATTTACAATGAAAGGCAGAAAAAAATATTATTTTACTTTATCTTTTCAAGAGAAAAGAAAAAGATGAGATTATACAACTATATTAGAAGCCATCTAGTACCATGCATAGGCTTATCACAAGTCCTTATGTGCTGTAATTAAATATTCAAAGGTACACTGTAATAGCAAGTTACAAGTACGTCTTGATCCACTGTTAAACTTAGGCCCGCTTGCTTTATTGCTGGATGACAGAAGTTATCAAAATATATCATGGTAGAAATGCACTGGTATAAAAATACAATCTGGCTTTCAACTTGCAGAGCAATTTCCTAGAATGTTTGTACTGGAATGCATGCAAGTAGGCTATCATATAAATAAAGAATGACTTGAGAAGAAAGATATAACAAAGACACGGTGCTTCTCAGGTAGAGCCGTTTCCAGCTGCAGCTGGCTGAACCGTTTATGCAAGAATCTGGATCAGCCACACCTGGATGTGTCAGGATGAACCCAGCCATCCAGTGGGTAGAAATCAGTCACAGAAGACAAACCTCTCCCTTGAGTATCCACAGGAAGAGGGGAACAGCTGTTTCTGAAGAATATCCTGAGCTCCACTGTCTTGGCAGTTCATTTGCTTTGAAACAAGAGCCCATATACTAGGATGGTGGACGAACATCTCCATGTTTATTCAACCTTACTTTCACAGTCTAAACTGAGCTGTAAAAGAAGCTTTCTCCAACTCAGTGAGCCTAAACTTCCCAACATGGCACCAATCTAACTATATAGTGCCATAATAATATTATGTATACAAAATTATATTCTATATCACAGCTACACACACACAAGGCGGCAGAGTAGAATTAGATTAGGAAGTTCCAGTATAGAAATTTAGATACCCTATTTAAAAAAGTTATTAGAGGTTTGAATTGCTGAAGAAATTCACCTAGCTGAAGGGGGGAAAATCCCCACAGCCTTATATAACAGTTCTAGTAAATTTTCCTGCCAATGTTAGCAAGCTGCAAGCTTACCTAGTGCTAATATATAAAATTAATTTCATGCTTGTCTACCCTTGTAAAATCACTGACAGAATACTTCACTTTTTCAGGTAAAATTGGGGACTCATATAAACTCAACATTATTTTAAGCTAACTAATATTCGGGTTATATGGCTTCCCAATTAATTGAAATAATAAAGCATAAACCAAGAAAAGGTTCCTGCTAGGAAAGCAAAAACTTGTCAACAGATGCCAATGCTTTTTTTTGTCTCTATTCCCTTGCTGACCAACGCTTGATGTGTTGTTTCATACAGATGGAAAATGACAGTGAGAAATATGTATATTCTCTCTATATGTAATACAGAGTGATAAATACAAAAGAACTGAGAAAGATGCCTTAGGTATAACATTAGGAAGATGGAAATCCCACCAATAATTGAAGTAGAACATTTACATGAGTAACCATTCACATATTTTGTTAAAAAAAATCGTAAGCCTCAAGACAGTTTCCTCAGCAGTGGAAGAATGCTGGATCCACCAGTACCCAGTGTCAAACAATACAGAGGAAAGGGGTCTATATTTTGTGTTCCTAACAAAATTGGAATAACGGAGCAAGCCACACCCAGGGAAGAAAATGAGATTAAACTATTTTTGTGCTCAAGAATGAGCAACCTTTCTTAATGTTCCAACTATGACTAAGAACACAACAAACTCTCCAAACCAGGGGATTATTCAGCAGAACGAATCATCAGGAAGCTGTACAAATGAGAGGGAGATACAAGAAAACAGTAACTTGGGAAACCTGAATAATTAAGATTAGCAAATCTACCTGCCCCAGGATATTCCAGCAGGATAGAGATGCTGGTATATGAGATGATACGGTCTTCCTCCTCTGATTAAACTTGCACATAGTTCAGTGGGTCTGTAGTTCATATGCCTGTTAAGAACACGTAAGTGTTAAGCAGGATCTACCTGGAGCTGCTGCAGTGATCAGAGCTCCATAGGACGGCTGGGCCCCTCCACATTCCTTCTCTCCACTGCTGAAATCAGCCCAAGGGATCTCGCTTGCTCTCCATCTCACTTTTTGTCTCCTTGCTGCTGTGAGCCTCACCACTGCTGTTCCCCTCGTTTTCTCTTAACAATCCGCACATCAAGTCTATAGTTATTTCAAGGAGACATCAGTGACACTCCACACC
This sequence comes from Astur gentilis, assembly GCF_929443795.1. NCBI lineage: Eukaryota > Metazoa > Chordata > Aves > Accipitriformes > Accipitridae > Astur > Astur gentilis. The sequence goes on along the minus strand of NC_064887.1, from coordinate 15,335,229 downwards.
CTCTCTCAGTTCTCACTATAAAACACAGAAGACCTGAAAGAAAACTCTTCCATTGCCCTTTTCTCACTATTTCTTTTCTGCAGTCGCTGAAGACTTTGATGGAGCTTTCGATGACCCCTCTCTCCCAGGAACATTGTACAAACATTTCCAAACATGAATACAAACATCATGCTCACTCCAGGGTTACCTAGAGTGATGTTTTAACAAAAATGTCACGACTACTTCATATCCATCATACAAATAAGGTCTGGCATATCCCAGCGGCTCTCTGTGCTCCCCAGCACATTTCTTTCGAGGACTTCCCCCCCTTAGGGCCTCCTGCCCGTCTGACCTGCTCTTCTCTCCACATACTACCAAGGCCAGCAGTAATCCCACTATTCTTTTGAGGACGCCTCGCTGTGAGATTTACCTTTGATACTCTCAGCGTATCAGCTAGGTACCGGAGATGGTCACCGTCACAAAGCCAATCCATGTACCGGCCAAAAAAAGCTGGGTTGTGCCCAGTGCCACCTCTAGCACCAGGCAGCCCAGCTGGCTTGATGCAGAGGAGCACGGGCTATGTAATCCTCGGTTGAACAGGAGTCGCTCTCCTCAGGGGCCGCTTCACTGCAAGGAAGCATCATTACTCCTACCTGAAGTTTCTCGCAGGCACCTTAGGTCTTGACAGAGCCTGAGCGCTTTTGAGAGAATAAGCTGTTAAGCTGAGGCTCTCCAGCTAATATTAACTTCAGTAAGGGAGAGAGTGGCCATGGACTGGTTTGCGTGCAAGGGTCATCTTCAGAGGAATCTCTCTGTAGAACAAAGCCTGGGCAAATGCTTCTCTTTGCACCTTCAGCCAGAGAAGAGTCAGAGGATGGGCTACAGTTTACTGTAATTGAAGAAACAGTTTTCCTTTTATAATCCTGCTAAACAACTCTTGTAGTAAGAGCTGATTTATCTTTTCCATTTTTTTTCTCTAAATCGCAATTGTCCTGTTACATGATGTCACCTAGACTATGTTGTAGTGTAACACTAGGCAGTGAGCTACCCTGCAACACAGTGAGACATTTCATATGAAGTGATAGAAGTGATATAAAAGAGAAACTCCTTTTTCCTTAGATCAGTTACTTGCTGTTAGTTCAGACAACAAATGTCTGGTATACAATTTATGGCAATAATTTAAATAGTTATGACACAAATATGTTATACTTTTCCATGGTTTTTTTTTTTTTCTCCACTGTATTTTCTATTTACAGTAAGGAATAACTTAACACATTCTATATTTAAAACCAATTTTGGCAGGAATCAAACTAAAATTTCTGCTGAATGGCTCACAGTTCATAGCCCATTCTATCATTAAAAAAAAAAAAAAAGAAAGGTATTTTGTAATAGAATTGAATCTACTTTTCTTAGGAGGTGAATGAAATATCTCATATCTCACTGAGTCACCTGCCACCCTGCTCATTGTCAGGCTCACGTTTTCTTGTCTTTGTGGTATCATCCTTTAGAAGAGAAAGTTACTGCCCCACCCCAGGGAAAAATCTTCCACCTCTGTGGTTCTTTAGAGAGTAACTTCTCATGGGATACTATCCCACTGCTTAACTATAGGAGATGAACCAATGCAGAGAAACTTGGTGGTGGGACCATGTGCCTGCCAGAGCTCTGAGTGGAAGTGCCTGCCCTTTTTCCTTAAAATAAGCACATAAAACACCTAGATGGCTTCCAGGCTATAAAACAAAAGGCCACTAAGAACAGACAACAAAACTATAAGATAGAAAACACTTCAGATAAAGAAATCTCAGACATGCCACAAGGGAAAGACTAAATAAGAAAGACAGGAAACCAATCTTTTCCCTGTCAGTCCATCCTCATGGGACCAATCCTTCACTCTTTCAGTAGCTTTAAAGGCTGCCCAAACTCTCCACAGTATTCACTAAGTCCCTAGAAAAATCTCTCCCTCGCTATTACCTTGTAGACTTGGCCGTGTATCTTCTCCCTGATTCTCATACAGTAGCTTCCCTGCTTGCTCTAGGAGAGCCCCCTCTGCACGTGCACTGCTGCGTTTAGCAAAGGAGCATTTTTATTTCTCTCCCCCCATCCTCCTCCCCCCTCCCCAGGGGCTTTCTCCCTTAGCTCCAAGCACACTTCACACAAAACATAGTATACAATACATATGCGCTAACCTGGCCCATACTCAGTTGGCTCAATATAATCACTGACCCCAGTCACTCTAATTTCCTTTGTCAGTCATTTTAATTTCCATAGCAGATATGTGACATATGGTCCCAAGCAGTGGCTAATTACTAATTGCCAGCTAGAACAAAAGGCATTAATGTTTGGTTAATTGTTAATTGCTTTTGACCGATTCCTGCAAAATAGTTGCTTCTATTCTCATTATAATTCAAAATTCTATCAGAATATATTTCAAAATAGCAATAATAGTCTCTTTAGTTGTGATTGCTTCTGGTAAGAAGAGACAGGGTTTCTTGCTGCTGTAGTGTTAATTTCCCTAATTGAGGCAAAGTTCTTCTGTCTTAAGAAACAATAAGGATTATATTGTGAACTTAAAGTAATTCTACGAGGATTCATAAGCACACATGATTGCAAAAGAATTAGTTAGGCCTTACTTTACTTGGATGTATGTTTTGGTTTGGGTTTTTTCCCCTGCAAGGGGATATTTATAGGTTACAACAAAAAGATGTTCCTAAAAGATGCTCACATTCTTCATAAGGAATTATGCAGTTGTGGACATGATATGATCTAAAACATACAAAAAAAAAGCAAAAGTAATAACTTGGTTTTAATGAGCTTCCCTCATCCCTTTTGATCAGGACAGTTTATGGAATTGGATATATGGCTGATAAATAGGAAAATAATACATTCTGCGTTTCCTCCGTCTCCCCCAACTTGCGCTTGTTTCTCCTGCCAGGTGGTGGTTGCCGCAGCCTGACACACAGCTAGGCGACGCGCAGGTCCTTCCTCCGCCTCGGGATCCTTGTTAAAACTGCGGGAAAGTCATTTAGTCTCTCCATTTCAGTTCCCCATCTATAAATTGAAAAGAATACTATTTCCAGGACTATGATAAAGAAAATACTTTCCATTACAGACTGGGAAGTGCTTAGGTGTAAAGGTGCTGATATAAGTACCTTAGATAGATAAGTATCTGGGGTATAATACAGGCAGATAACAAATAGCTTAATCCAGCTCCTTATCAAGCTAGTCAGCAACTTTTGCAGAAGCAGGTTGTTGGACACAGGAGAAACCACTTGAGACTCAGAGTGGAATCTATTAGAAAGGTCTGAACTCTACATTAAGGACTGCTCAAAATAGTGAAGTGCTATTAGTCCCAATTTACAGATGAGGCATCTGTGGTAAGAAATTTCAGGAGTGCTTCTTCTGCTGCCTCTGCCTTTCCAAAAGGCCAGGGTGCATAGCTTTGCAGCCCCGGCTGATACAGGAAGGAAAGCAGCATGGTCATCAGCCACGTGCGGTTCCTGTGATTTCTGTGCTGCCCTGCAGTGCGTTCCGAGTTGGCATAAATTAAATGCTGATAAATTCAAACAAGTGACAGAGTGCAGTTTTGCACAAATCCAGCATTACATTTGAATGGAAGCTCCAAGCGTGTAAAAAATGAGGATCAGGCATCTAGAATATACTCTACAACAGCTATGAAATTTCAGCATCATGTTTTTTTCATGCATTCAAATGGGATCTGTCTCCCTACGCCTACTCTACATCATCTGACTGGACTGCCTGCTGGGAAGCAACAGCACCATGGCAGTTCTCACTGAGAGATCACTCAGTCACACCGTTTACAGCTATAGAGACTGTAAATCTCTCAGGGAGACTATAAAAGGGTGACCGTAAAAAAATATGCTGATTGTTTGTTAGATTTGTTTTTAAAGTACAGTGTTCATTCTTATTTAGTAAGCATTTCAGTACAGCATCCAGGGTATTATAACTAATCTTCCTTCAGAAAACAAAGTTGCTTCTTATGGGAAGGTACGTTTTTCAGGGGTTTCCCTCTGCCATTCTCTTTTTCTCCAAACTCCTGAATTGAAACGTAGCTGCCTTTAGTTTTTAAAACCACGCTGTTATTACTAACCTGATTGTCTCTGTCTGTAGTAAAGCAAATTTTACAAGTATGTTTTTCAGCTTTTTGGGGGGGGTTGAAGTCCATAGTATTTTGCCAACCATACTGCATTTTGCAGACCATACTGCACTTCAGTGCCTTCACTGTATATGTAATTAGGTCAGTTGCTTTCTCCTAAAAGTTATTTTAAGGTCCAAACCAGACTAAACCGAGAAACTGTATTATTCTTTTCCAGTTTTGTGTCTGAAGTATACCAGAATTCAGAGAAGAGAAACTAAATGAAAAATGTGTTCACTAACAAGAGATCAGACAGCTGCAAAAACACTGTTTTATAATCTCCTGTTTAACATGCACAAATCTTTCCATTTCACAGAGAAAACTTCCTAGACTCACTTAAATAGGAGCTAGGAATTGTGCAGAAATGACTTAAAATGAGTGAAAATCATATATCACTGTTTAAGCTGCCACTAGCCAAATAGCATTTTGCTAATGACTTCTACTTTCAGACTACAAATCAGACTTGTTTGAGTAGCTAAATTGCTCCTGCTCTTATCCATCATGAGCAGATAGCAACGTAACCTGGAAGATATTGCTTCTGGGTGGGAAGGAGGAGGAGAACTAAGTAATTTCTTCAGTGGATGAAGAAACTCTTGAAAAATTTTTCCACCTTACTGCAGAGGAAATTCTTTTGAGATTTAGGGAACTTTGACCAGCCCCAGAAGCTTTTATGTAACAGCATGAGGGGAACACATTTCATGGATACTCTAGTGTGACATTCAAGTCTCTAGCTTAAAGACTTTATTTCAAAGATTTTGTGTGCGTATACAGATAAAAAACGTCATTGTATAAAGACAAATTATTATTATTATTGTTATACGTTTACACAACCACTGCAAATTCCAACAGTTTAGGAGAAAAGGAAGACAGACAAATGTTCTTCAGTTAGTGTTAAAATCAAATTTGAAATGAAGAACTACATTGAATTACTATTTTTTCTGGTCAATTCATTGATTGTTTCAACTGATGTCAGTAAAATAGGAGTCACCTATGTCATAGCTAAGTCAGCATGGCTTTGGTTAACATCTGTAAATTTTGTGCTATGAACTTGCTGACTCGTGTATTTCCTAAATTTGCTTTTAAGGTTCCTCTGCTTGTTTACGATATCCACAGCATGCGAAGTACAGCTTTGTAAATTTTCTTTTGGGAAACAGCAGAAACACAATATTTTATTTTTTTTCTACAATTAAGAAAACTGCTATGACAATATCTCCTCTTTCTGTGTTTCTATAAGGGATCACAGAAAAGCATTAACTTTTTTGAACTGAAAAAACTTTCCTTTTCTTTAAACAATTACAACTTTTTTCCTTAGATAGTAATCATTTATTAATATATACATTTCAATAGGATTTTATCTCATGTTTCTATCAAATAATTAACACTTCTTACTTATTTTCAAAAGGAGCTATTTAATTTACAAGAGGCCTGTTAAGAATTATGTTTTTCCTCATTAGATATAATTGAGGGATATGACATTTTGTTCAAGAGAAACTTTTTAGTCTTAATTAGTCAAACAATGCAATGTTTCAAGCTTCCGGTGAAGTTTAGTGTGACATTACTTGAAATTCTTATAAACTAAAAATAGATAGAGAAAACAGTAAGAAGAAAACTGGAAAATTGATCACATAAAACAACTAGTTTACCTTCTGAAAACTGAAGTTTCATAGCCTGACACTGAGATCGTGGCCTTGCAAGCATTTATGCCTATGCTTAATTTTAAAGCTGTATTGTTAAACTGTTTATAGGATCTGGACCCAGTGTAAAACATATTTAACCCAACTGATGACAAGAGAATTGTGTCAAATATAATTGAGATCAGAACTGATGTTCCAGATTTGTGATTTATATGTGTGAGCGAATGTAAAACATGAGACCTGAAGTCTCCTGAAAGGATGATTAATGTTTTTGAAATGTTCCCATGAAGCCGTATTCCAAAAGTGTGCAAAATGCACAGTTTCTCTCACTTTTGACAACGGGCCAGAGAAAACTCATTGGTTTTGATGGTGTTTTGCTTTGCAATTTTAAGTTTTCTTGAACTCAAAACCTCATAGTCAAATTTGAGGGTGGAAGTGGGTGTGAGCCCACACAGGTTGAAACCTGGCTTTCTGCTTGCACAAAGCCAGAAAGTTGTGCAAAGTCCTAATGCAAACTAAAAGTGGGTATGCATGAATATGTATGCATATCCAGCTAGATCAGAGCTAAAAATCATAAAGGCCTTTGTCAGTTCATGTTTGATTTCGGTGCAGTCCCTGATTTCAAGACATGTAATGAACCTGTGGGAGTTAAAGCTCTTGGAACCTTTTGCCTTTCCTCCCTTGTATTGTAAGAGTTAACAAGGCAATTGGAGTTGTTGAACACTCTGAACAGTACCCGCTGAATACTCAGCAAGTCAAGAAGGTCTCAAAGGTTGTACCATGTAAAAGTCAAGTAATTAAACACTGATTACTTACTGTAAAAAAAAAAAAAAAAAAAAAAGGAAAAGAAAAGAAAAGAAAGGGAGCGTCTGCTGGGAAAGGTTGGATTCAGAAGGTCTAATTTAACACAGAAGGTTTCAGTGGAAATAGAGCCTTTAACTACATTCTGCTTGACTTCATCCAAAAAAAAGGGATGAGAGAAAAGATTAGAAAAGCTATTCAGAACGTTCTTTCAGTGGTGGTGCTTTGGGAGGTGACAACAGCTACTGGTAATTCTTTCCATAATCTTTTCCCCAAAACAGCATTTAGAATCCTCTTCAAAATTTGGCTCTGGATCTATGGCTTCATTATTTTTACAAAATACAAAGCCACCTCCCTTCTGTGCTCTTGGCTACAGATTAAATGTTTCAGTTCCCCAGAAACATCTCATTTAAAAAAAGCTGTTGCTAACCCAGGGAACTCTGTTCCACCTGATGCTATCGCCTCCTCACTTGTTAGAAAAATCCTGCCTTTGCCCTGCACCCCCACTCAAGCTTCTCTCCTCAGTGCCATCAAAAGCTCAATCCTGTTTTTGTGGCTGGCTTGTCTCTGTAGTGTCCCAAGAGAAAGAAAAGGCTACTAAAACTATATTCTTTGCTATGAGCCATCACTCCTCTACCTCTGTTCCTCCTGCCACTCTGGCACAATGGCTCTTTTCATAGCATGGGCACTATTAAGAGTTAACCATTAAAATCTTTTCCATGACATCACAACATCAGGGAGTTGGTCTTGCGAAACATTGTGTTGGGTTTCTTCTACCACAAAAACACCAAGAAATGAAGATTTTTCTCTGTAGAAAATTATCCCTTCTGAGCTTCTCGAACACTTACGCATTAATATTGTTTATTGGAGACAGCAGAATGAAGGCCTCATTTGCAACACACAGCAAGTTGATTACTTACATCAATTGTTGTGATGGGGAAAAAAAGTGCTTCATTTTCTTGGCACTCAGTATTGGCTGAGTTTATTCACACCTACTGAAATATAAACAGGCTTATGTTTACATTAGGTACTTCGGGGAAAACATCCTGCAGCCAGAACTCTGGAGTGCTTCAGGAATTTTAAATACAGCTATGATTTTGTACTCTAACTAAATAGGCTTTTCTATTCACTCTTCTCTTTGCAATCACATTTCACATGTGCATTGTACTCTCCAAAGGTTAAAATCCAGAGAGAAAATGCAGTATTTAACAAATTGATGCTCATTTCCCCCCCCACCCGTCATATTATTAAATTTCATCCTTTCCCAGGGTTCACTGTCAATGTAATTATAAGGCACTCAGGAGGTGAATGTTAGTTGGGGAACACAAGAATTCATCTTCTGAATTGTGTTGTATTTTGACAACTTAAATTAAACTGTTTTCATTCCCATTAAAGGAAATTCTGACTCCTTATGTGAAAGAGCTACTGAAAGAGCACCTCTGTTAGAAAGTAATGGTAAGGGGGTCAAGGTAACGAGGGATATGCGAGAAGTGTAGAAGAAGAATCACACTGCAAAAACTTTAGGCTGAGATTTGGGGGAACGCTGTCCCTGCCTTTGTCATGGAGTTTCCCTACATCAGGCAATTGCATCCTCTTACCATCGTCTCCTCTCCATCTCATCCCCATCCGTTCCCCTTTACCTGGTCCTGCTTTTCTGTTTGAACGGCAAGATCTTCAGCTTAGAGAGGCTTTGTACAGCACCTAGCATAAAGAGGCTGCTTACTTATTTATGTAGATTTTAGATACTGTTTTCCTTTCAAGCAGTTAACAGATTTCATCATCATGTAAGCAAATGTACTGCTAGGTGAGCTTATCACAGTATGTGAACACTTTTTTGTAAAACGTAGAAGAACTGTCAACATATCACTGAGGCCTGACTGGTATGTACTGGACTCAAGTGGTTGATATGTTACTGAAGAAAGAATTAAAATCTTTTCAATACAGACAGAAACCAGTAAGAAAAAGCACCATATTTGATTAGGCAGATTGAAAAGAGGAACGATGCAGAGTGACATGCTTAACTGCATATAAGGAACAATTAGCTGGGGCAGCAGAGAAATTGCAAAAGAAATGTGGCAAGTAAGTGAGAATTATTGAGACTGGTATACATTTTAATTTTTACTCGGAATATTTTAAAATATAAACATAAAGCTTTAATCAATGTGGCAGTTTCAACCTGACTATATTTTTTATCTGTTTTAAATTACTTCCCAAACTAATAAGTCTTTTGAGTGGATAGAGGGGATGTAGACCAGGGAAGAGGATAGATACCTCCACTCCAGCTTTGCTTCAATTAAGTCCATTCCTATAGAGAAAACGCACTAAAGCACTTCCTTAATTCCTTTGGTCTAAAGGTTCTCATTAGCTCTTCAGGCTTAATCCAGGCTCTGACACTGACTTAAAATTTCAGCCTCAGTTTCCAAAGTGTTTTGAAGATTAGTTACTATCTGTAAGTCACTTCAAACATATGATATAAGGAACCTCACTGTAGATCTATTTCACTAACACTGAAATATGATGAAAGCATTAGAATGGTATCAATTTAAGATAAGTTTATACATATATATATGTAAGAAAAGATTCATAGACACATGACTTGAGATGTGTGCAAACAAGATTTGTCCTTCTTTTGTAAAAGATATTTTCTTATATGCACAAGAAAACCATTTCATTTCCCTATCTCGTAATAGAGAATGCTTCATTTTTTGCCTTTTTTTTTTTTTTTTGGAGGGCATAGATGATAGCCAGCTGTAATACATTTAGCAAGAAACTGGGAGGAAAGTGAAGGCTGTGAGAGACACTTTCTCTTTTAAAAAGTTTTACTAAACATCCAAGTAACTTACACGTTATCAGCAAGTTCTCTAAGGAAGGGCAAATCCTCCCAGCCTTTTAATCAGGCAGGTGGATGGTCCCAGGAAAACAACTTTCCCACATGTGAAAGTCTGTGCATCTCTGCTTGTGCATGTACATTTTTGTCTCCCAAACATTTATTGATTCCATTTAATCCCCGAGTTGCAAAGCTGTTACATTTGAAAATGGCCAGTGGACAGCTTCATTTGCAAACTGTGAGTTCTGGGAACTGAGTGCATTACAGCAACTAGCAACTGCACAAATTTTTATCATCTGCCTTGTCCCCTAGAAAGGAGAATTTTTTGCATGATAGCCAAGGAGGCTATTTTGCTTTCATAAGTAGTGTCACACTTCACAGCAATGACGAATAAAACCAGCATTCTCCTAAAATCTCCATCTTGCCCTCTCATGATACTTGAAATTGTGATAATATATAAAAAAATTGTTATAATCACCATGGGCCATTCTGTAGACCGATTGCTCTGTTCAAAACATTCTCAAACAAGCAATTCCACTGAAATAAATAGGATTACTTGGATGAATAACTTCTCTCTAAGGACTTTATCGTCTCTTCCCAGGAAACAACAAATATTTTACTTAGAATTGATCAAATTTTTTAATGTCAACATGACCTATATGGAAACAGTGCCTGTTATTTAAACTGTGCCCAGTCACGATGGTGTGGAGTTCAAAGTCACTAGTTAAATGAGCAAGAGGGAATAGTAGAAAAGAGGAGTATATCTGACCAAATAATCTCGGGATTTACATAGCCACCATTGCTAATGCAATGGTTGGTTTCACTAAGCAAACGACGAACATAGCGACAAGAATGCAGAAAAATGTTTGGAGCTTTCCATGAAATGTTTTTCAATAGACTTTTGATTTTTCTTGAAGACGGGCAAAAAACTACAGACCTCTCTCTTGAAAAAGTCCATTTGTTTTCACTGAGACCTTGACAATCGCTGGGTTTGGCATAGTTGGGAGCGTTAGTGTTAATGAGATGTCTGGGAAGTTTTAAACTGAGCAGTTAGGCAGTTAGGCTGCAAATTATTGAAAAGAAAAACAGTGGCCAGTGCATACCAGCTTTCCAAATACAGTGGAGTTGAAGTAATAATAAAAATAGTGAGAAATATAAACAGGTGTTTCACATTGATTAGGCTTCTCTGATTCTATAACACGAGTAATATTTGTGGATGAATTTATTTTTAAATACATAGGATAAGATAACAGCATGGAGTAGCATACAGATAACTAGCTGTAGCAGATAACAGGCAGAACTTTGTTTAGAAATATCCTGCAGAACATAAGGGGGAACAATTAAACTGAAGATCAGATTTCTGTCTAAACAGTGTTTCATTCTTTTGGTATAAGCAAACCGGGAGGTGACAGAGCCAGCAATGACTGGGCGAATATAAGTGCACGCATGTGTATGTGTGTGTGTGTACATGTGTACCTGCACGTGAGCGTATCCAGGTAAGTCTTAAAGTTTTTTTCAAATCCAGTCGGCCTGGTTCAATAGCGCACAGGGTTACAGGCAAACATGCCTGACTCCGGTTTATGCTGGCTGTAATCTCTCTAGAAGGTGTAATTGTCCTTCTATGTAGCTTGTGCCAGTGGGCTTGGAAATCCCAGGGTATTTCCTGGGCACGTCCTCTTCCATTAGCTGGCTGTTTTCTCAAGATCAAAGCACTGTGTAATGAACTGCACTTCACTCTTTGTGTTTCAAGTTTTTCCCGTGCTTCCATTTTGTACTTTTGGCATGTAAATATCAGGCAGGTGTCACAACGTTTAAAGGGGCACACGCAGCCAATATTTCAGCGTTAACATCAGTAAGGCCCTACTGCAGCAGAGAGGGTGCGCGCTGCCCTGCCGGCTCCATCGCCTGACATGGCGGCACGGCGGCACCGTGGCACGGCAGCGTGGCGGCACGGCGGCCAGGGCTTCGCCAGCGCCGGAGCAGGCAGCCAGCCATTGCAGCAGATGGGGAGAAGAGGAGGCAGCCAAAAGACGAGACACGTATGAACGCGACTACTGAAATGTACCTCTCGGCTGAATTTTGAAATGTCGATCTGTCTCTCTTAATCTTATAGCCCAATATAGCTAAACAGCATCGACAGTTTGTATCTGTGGAAATCAATGCTCCAAATGCAATTCCATTTTTTTGTATCAATAAAACGTACACTTTTGTTTTATCTGAAATTAGCAGGTTCTAGAAAGACCTATAGGCAGTCGATGTTATCATATAAACATATATAAACATGGCAGATTTAAGAAAGAGTGCAGGTACAAAATAAAACAAGACTTATACCTTCCCCCCCCCCGGGTTTATTTGTATTTAAGTATCTATAAATTATAGAAAACAAAGTGGCAAATATTTCACGTCATTATATGAACCACTGACAAGCCTTATGGTAAGAACTTTTTGTCACCTCTGTTGAAGAAGCTGAGGCAAAGAAGAAATAGAAAACAGTTGGCAATGATCTCTGAGAACAACTGAAGGCATGAAAAAAATCTCTGAAGAGAGTAAAAAAATAGGACTGTTTATTTTAGAGAAAAGATAAATACAAAGAGGTTAGATAAAGCTTTATAAAATAATATATGGCATAGAGAGCAAAGAGTGGAATATTCAGCTCTGGCTTTCTCATATTACACAGACAAAGAGATATTCAGTTAAAAGATGAAATTCAAAGCTGTGGAATGGAAATATTTGTCTCCACAATGAAGAAGATTTATACCATGGAACTCTTTGCCAAAAGGCAGCATTGGTTTTAGCAGGATTAAAAACAAACAAAAAAATCCTATGGATGGTGAAAGTATCCAAAGTGATAGTGCTGAGATGTAAACCATCTACAAGTCTCATTTCAGACGGATTGCATTGGAAGGGAGAGGGCAGAAGAAAACCCCTACATTTGGGTAAGGCATCCTGAAAATATCTTCTTTACAGAGTCTTTCTCTGAAATAGCAGACACTTGTCATACAAAGCCTGTGGGAGTGAATGAGATACCGGTTGGATTCAACATATAAATTCTGTAATAATAAGGAGAAATAATAAAGGTTAAAATCACTTTCTGTATTATTTTTCTGTGTTCCCACTTTTAAGTAATAAAGAAGTATTAAAAAAAGAATAACAGGTGTTATTTCACTTAGCTGATGTTGTAGACTCTTATCAGGAGATAAGTGGCACAATAACAGTGGAAGAAATTCAAGATGAATGCCACAGTTTCACACTTGGACTGTTTCATGAAATGGGCTGCTTGCCAAAAAATATAAGTGGTCGTGATGGTGGTGAGGAGCCAGAAGAGGGTGGTGGCTGGGAGGCAATGTCTGAGCTGTAAGCAATCCCCACATTTACTGTAATTAATGGTATGAGTCAAAGACTCACTCCATCATCAAACTCCTATGGGGAAGCATCATCACTACAGCTGTTTAGGTAGTAAGAATAAAAGTATCCAAACTAGAGAATCGAGATAGACATTTAACAGTTTTAATTATTGAAATTTAAATTACAAATGGAAGCAACAAGAACAAAAAAAGAGTGGAATATGTATTAAGAAGTTTTCATATTCTTTTTTGGAACTGTTTCTTTAAAGTTTGAAATACTGGCTTCAATAAAGGTCATCGCAGGCTACTGCTGGCTGTGTGCAGCCCCCCTCCCCACCCCAGTGAGAGCTGTTGCACGTCTATCTATCTTAGACTTCACATCTGCCTTTCATCTCGGCAGACTTTGACTTTGCATGACATTATGACACAGAGGTGAATACAGATGTTTATCTCTGTGCCCCGTTTCAGGTTGTCTTCCTGCAGTCCTTGTACCTGTGGCACAGTTTCGCAAGGGACTTGGAGTCTGGATTACAGAGATGCCGAAGCAGGGGAAAGGCTCTTAAGCGTATGTTTACCGATGAGGTAGGAAGAGTGTTAGATCTTGCTGCAGCCTGAAATACACCACCAGTGAGAGCAGCCCGCCTGTCAAGGTGACCTGCCGGAGCCGCAGCTGTGCAGCCCCGGCTCTTCTCCGCTTTGTCTCCCCGTTAGTGTGGGGCTGCTGCTGCTGCCGGCAGCTCATGAATATGGCCCTTTTTATCTTGAGTTCATCAAGCCCTCGCAGCTGCTTTCACAGTATGTTCAAATTTGGTATGAATGTTGTATGTAACTCTAGAGCCATGATCACACACTAATATGCTAATAGGATTAGCATTACAGTTCTTGGGGAAGAAAATTATATCTTTAGATAAGAGGTTTCTTCTGCTTTGAAGATTTTGAGCTCTGTACCCCAACACTGCTGTAGCTGGTGTGGGGGGAGAAACCTCTCTCTTTCTTGCCGTCTTTCTCTCTCTGTTTGCATGTTGTCCCACGATGTTTGAAGGCTTTCCTTCCATTTATTTCATAGTTTTTCCAAGTGCTGTTATGGTATTATTATCCTTACACCAGTGTAAAGGGAAGCTAAGGAAGAAGGCAAGTGGTTTATGAGAATTAATGTCAGTATTACTATCCCAGTGTTGTGGGTCATACTACAGAGCTACCATGCTCGTGGTCACAGACTGCGTAGCTGACAGTGTAACTTGAGTTCAGGAGACTGTCCAGTATTTTGGAGGGTGCTTATGACTGCTCCACATAGAATCATAGACTCATAGAATGGTTTGGGTTGGAAGGGACCTTAAAGATCATCTAGTTCCAGCAGCCCCCCTGCCATGGGCAGGGGCACCTTCCACTAGACCAGGTTGCTCCAAGCCCCATCCAACCTGGCCTTGGACACTTCCAGGGATGGGGCAGCCACAACGGTCCAGTGCCTCCCCACCCTCACTTGCAGGGGTGCCAGTTGTTACTCAGAATGTTTTATATTTTGCTATGCATGTCACCATACCATACAGAACTGCTTTCATTTGGAAAAGATATACCTGGTGGTACATGTGTAGTAGTGAGGTATAAATAATAATTTTCAAAGCTGTCTTGCAGTGGTATTCTTCCTGAATTTCTTTCAGCGAAAACCAAGATTGTCCTCAACTTTCCCAGTGTCCCTGAATTCAAGGAACCATGACCGTGGGATCCAAAGGAACTCCCCATTCTCTCATTTCTTTCTGTACATGCTTAGTGGAGAAACTTGCCAAATTAATTCTGCTGGATGCTTCTTTCCTCCCAGGTGGGGAAAGAAGTTCAAAAAATGTGTTGATTCCCAGCTCAGGTCAAAGAACATGTTGGTCACGGGGGCTGAAAGCAAGACACATGCACGCAATACTGAAAAAATGAATGATGTTCTCAGTTGTGTCTGGCTACAGTAAGGTTGGGGGGGGGGGGGGTGTTGGGTTTTTTTTTTGGTTTTTGGTTTGGGTTTTTTTTCAGAATCAGCCATTTAAAATATGTCATCAGGACAGAAAAAAAAAGATTAAAATTTACCTATAAATGTTTATTGCATAAAAAGAGAAAGAGCGATGGGGAGCTTTGAAAGCTATCTAAAATTGCTCATCATCCTTAGATCATATAGCAGAGGGAAATGGGAAGGTTTGGACAAAATGCCCTTTCTTAAGTGATATTTCTTAAGTGACAAAGAAACATGGGGAAAAAAAAAAAAAAAGATAAAATAAAAAGAAAAGTTGTTTTCATTTTAAATGAATCCAGCTGAACATACCGTGCTTGTCACTGGTTTTTAGGCAAAAATTTCCTTCAGGGTTATTTAACTGCAGTTTGTAACTAGGAAACCATCATCTGGCTTGGTCTTCTGCTGCTTCCCAGTCAGCCTGTCATATCCTTGCCACAGCCTCACTTACAGCACCCATATTATTTTGAAACATTTACTGGTTCAAAGGGTAGTTCATAGGTACAGGAAAAAATGTTCCAACTGCAGAAATACTCTTGGTGAGATGACAATGTACTCTTTATTGTCTGGCAAGCAAGTAGTGAAAGGAACAAATACCAGAAGACGCAACTGTAAACAGAACACTTTAAAGCAGACTAACAATGTTTTATATTAAATCAGCTATGAAAACCCACCCAGACAAGATGACTCTCTGTTTTGGAGGACTGCATGAAATGATATATTAGAAGATGTGAGTGAGTTTGTGATTTCTTTGAGTTTCATGATTGAGAAAGTAATTCTGAAATAATCCTGTACAGAAAACATAAAACACTACTAAGCATCTGCATACATATACATATGACTCTCAGAGACAGGGAAAATTTACTAAAATGGTCTGACCTATATCCTATTTTCCTGTTATTTTTCAGCAACTTTCCAAGCTAGCCAATATAATGTTTGTAATATTTAATATGATTCTACCGTCATTTATGGCTTCCTGGTAGATTTGCACTCCACTTTAAATGAGCTCTTCCTAAGAGACAGACTCAAAAGGATTATATTTGTGCACACAAGGCTTGAAATAAGACATACCCTAACCTTTAATTATGAATCACTGCAACGGTTTCTGAAAAGCAGCTGAAATCCTAGTGATGTTTTAAGAAGGTAAAATCCTGAGGTTTATTTAATAGGGTTCTGTTACTTTAAATGTCATATACTGAAAGCCCTTGTTAATAAAGACTGGCACAGGTCACACTGTCAAGGATAAACAATCATTCCTAAATCCTTTGTTTCAGGCTACAGTGAAACCTAATCCCCATGGTGTTCTTGCCTGGCCATGCATGCATGTAGATATGCACCACTTTTATAGTACTAGTGCTTTCTTTCAAGCACGTTGCTCCTGACTGCAAGGCATTTGATTTCTGGTAATTAATCAGCTCATCATACATGCTGTGTTTTTCCCTCAGGCCCAACTCAAGTTAGTGATCCAAATCTGGCCCCGGGAAAAAAGAAACCATTTATGTTCTTAGTGCACAGAATGAAACCTTGATAAACAGTGCTTGGCTAAACATTGAATTCAGATGACTTTTTTTTTTTTTTTTTTTTTACAAGTTATAAGTCTAGGTTTGGAGGTTTTTGGGTTTTTTGCAAGCTGTAAGTCTGTTTTTTTCTTTGTAATCTCTGTTTCCACTGTCTGCCCCTTTAGACTGGCAAAAAAACCCTGAAACCACCAAAAGTGCCCCTAAATGAGACATCAAGATCACTGTATTATTTTTGAGGTTTTGTGCTTCAGGATCTGAACTCATTGCCTGAAATATTAGTGTTAATTTTTTAAACAACACTGTCACGTGTTTATCTGTCATCCTTTATCTTTGTGTTCTTTCATGTTTGGCTTGTCTATATAATAACCTGGTTACTGCTAATTTTATCAGATCCAGGAAACAACCTCAGCTTGTGCTGGTAATTCTTCATGCCTAGAGATATGGCAACTCTCATTCTTTTCAATTATGTACCAGTTGGCCTTAACTGCCGTTTGAGGAGTCATGCTTTGTTACTAAGGATCCACAAGAGCATTAGAAAACTTAGCAGACAAGCTCTCACTTTTTGTTTCTTACGATTAAAATAATAACCTGTATGCCTACAAAGGCACTGTGCTCAGCTAGCGAAGACTACTGGCTCCTGCCTCTCCATCAGCTCATGGATTGTGGTACTGTTCCTTGTTCTGCTAATGCATAAGGATTTTGAGTACTTGCTTCCTGCAGTGATGAGACATACAGCCCTGCAAGCATTATTTCTAGGCTATATTTTTTTGGCACAAACTAAGCTCTTTATGCTGGTTCTTTTCCCTATGGCAAAAGCAAGAAACCGAAAGGAATTATTTCACCTAATAGCTCCTTGCCTCACAGGGCTGTTGTGAGACTTAATTAATTAATGTTTGTAAAGTGCTTTGAGAGCCTGGGATAAAAAGGTGCTATATAAGCACTGATACAAGTACAAAATATTGTTATTATTAATTCCCAGACTGATACAAAGCCACTGAGTGAATGAAAAGCTGAACTGTAGTCCCCAGTGCAAAAGTGGAGATAGTTTGTCCAGCGTAAAGGAGGGGCATCGCAGTGCATTTTTGTTTGCAAAGACTTGTATATAGAGATGTCTTTAAGCCATGGGTCAGCTTGGCTCAGAATTCTTGCAAAACAGGAAAAAAAGGAAAAAAGCTTTTGAACACTACTACTGTGCTGTTTTTAATTCTCTGCCTTTTCTTGTTCTAAGCATACCAACCAGATAAGGAAAATAAACCACACTGGGCTACAGATTAAGTCAAATATCAAAATCATTGCATGCTGACCGTGAAAACTCACTCATGCTGAACATTTGTGGGTTATCAGGATCAAAGAGCACTTCAATATTTATCAAAAAGCATAGCCCACCATGGTTTAGTCTTCATTAACCTGGTGTGTATTTGAAGAACTCAATAGAGCTAATGCAGTCCAAGCTAAAGCTGACATTTTTTGACTTAGGAAAACATTTATCCTCTTGAAGAGATATGTATCAGTTTGTAAATGTTGTGAAAGGGCAGAATAACATAAGGCTCACATATGCTATTGGGTTGTCTGAATGCAATAAGCTTTATGGAACTGAATTACGCTTTGTACATAGAGTCAAGAATGAACTTGTCATTTCTGTAATACCAGTAAAGCTTATTTCACGTATAATGGGACATCCTGCTGTGCATAGATGATACAATTTTTCTAGTTGGATTTAAAAATATTAAAATGAAAAAGAGGCTAAATTAGGCTGTGAAAGCTTGAGTATGTGTGATACTAAGGGTGCGCAACCAGCTGTAGGGAGTTTTAGAAATACATGGCATTACTCCCCCTGCTACTTTTGGCTGATTGGGTTTCATGTCTGAACACGACCTCGAGGAGTTTAGCTCATATAAAAGACTCTCCTCCTTATATAGAAAGGAATATGGATCGTAATGGGTGTTAGTTTTGATTCACTGGCACTGCCTTTAGCCTTTTCAGTCTGTTCTTACTGTGCAACTAATGCTCATATCCATGATGTTCAGCTTGAAAAAGATCGTCTGAAAACTTGCCATGCTAAACCAGTAAATTAATATTTCAAAATTAAAATAAAAGAAAGTATTTATGCATATTGATGGCATATGATATACATGTACGTCGGGGAGAGAAATTGAAATGGAGATTATGGCACAGGACCTAGACTCTTGACTCAGCTTTTCTATCAGTTTCTTTTCATAACTTGAGCAAGTTGTTTAACTTATCCAGGCCTTGACAAGATGTTGTGAATCTTTTTCTTTTTTATCTGTATGAAATATCAGGAAGTGAAGCAAAGGGGAGTAGGTATGTGTGACTGAGAGGACCATGTGTGTCAGAATGGATAAAGAGAAATCGGGAGTTTGATGCTTAAAGAAAATTGAAAGCCAAACGTCAGTCAACAACTACTTGCTGGCTGGAGTTCAAGCCAGAGAAATGTTTCAGGCAAAGTGAGTTAGGCACTGTTTACTGCTGATTTGCTCCATATTCCTTTCTGAATATCTGAAAATTTTCTTCGCAGATATAAAGTCTTAATGGCATGAAAAAGCTGGTGAGAATGGTGAACACCCATTCCAGTGAAGGATGCATGTCTTTCTAGAGTATCTTTCGAGTTAAACTGAATCATAGTAGGATCCAGAACTGGTAACTGATTCCTTCGCTAGATCCTCATTGGCTGTTGAATCTCATAATGATTGCATTCTTGTGCTCCTTCTTCAGCTGGGATAAAAAGGAAATAAAGTACAATATTTGCAGTGCACAGTGATCACAGGTGGAAAGTGAAGCATTACTGTTTACCATTTAAGCATATTTTATATTTAACATGGTTTAACACAGTTTTTTTTTAATTTCATTTCCTTGTGGCTGAAGTTCTGCTTTCAAATCCTGACAGTTTAACCAGACACCGCCAGTAATTAGCAGCCTGTCCAGATTTCCACATATTGACTAAAGCCAGATTCTGGGGAGCTGCATAACACTCTCATCCCATAGCACTTGCATAGGCTCCGTCTGTACTAACAAGTTGGCAGCATATGCAAGTTGCACCAGACCACTTCATGTCACAGCAATCAGTCAGGTGCTGGGGTAATAAGGCAAAGTAACAGCTCCTCATCCACAGGCTTCCTGCTGTAAAGCCATCCATTAGCAGGGAGCAGGCTGGGCCACATGGAAGTTGGGAAAGCTCCCTAATTCTGTGTATCATTGAGGAGCATGTCAGAGCGCTGGTTGGAAAGTGATCCAAAAAAAAAAAAAAAAAGCTGGGCGTTTTGCACCACCTGCAATAGAAGCCTGTCAAGGGAAGAAGAGTGAATATCTGGATCTGCCTGCATTTAAATGCAAATTAGAAGGAAAATACCAGCTGCAATGGGAACAGAACAGTGGCCTCTAAAGGTTCAGTGGTTCAGTTTGAATACCTCTCTTGTAACATCAGTGACTTACTTTTCAAAGGACCTGTGCACTTGTAGTTCCTATTGTTCTCTACTGTTTGAATTGTTTATTCCTTCAAAAAATTATTTTACAGTTAGATGTAAATTGGGTCTTTGTACAGAGCTAAAAAGCAAAAGGGAAAAAAGTAACAAAAAATATGTTGGGAGAGAAAGAAAGTGAGTGTTACTGGAAATTTGTAGACCCCTTTTTTTTTCTGGTTTTGAAATAGGGTTCAGCTGGGTTTTCCCTACCAAATTAGTTCCTCCATTGCCACAAGAGAAACTGGAAATCTAAGCAGCTTCCTGAGTTAATCAAGCAGAGGAGAAAGCACAACCAGAGTCTTATCTGAGTTTTCCCTCTGGCTTTTCCACCATACCATCCCTTTACTCCATAAACTTCCAGCAAGTTTAAAGGCTCTCCGGCAGCATAAATATAAGTGGGTTGCCTAAGATAAGGAACACTGCATGAAATGGAGAACATGAAAGCAAGCACACATCGAAACAGCCATCTGCTCAGCCTTGGAATAGGAACATTGCAGAGCTCATCTGTGCATTAGTGTTGCCATTTAATGCAGTTCCTAACAAAAAAAGTTAATAAAATTCATGGCTGTAGCTGACTCACATTATAATGTCCTTCTAGAAAAAGCCTGTACCGTTGCTCTGTGAATCTGTGCACAGAATAATAATATGTACCATAAAGCAAACGGAAGAGTCTCAGGTTTCCATTGCTGCAGATAGGTGGACTCTGAGTTTACAAGGCGGTTGGAAAACCCTTCTGGATTGGCAGCAAGAAACAACCTGTTTTCCTGAAGCATGCCACACCAGAAGTTGTCCCCAAGCCTGGGAGTCCTGTGTTCTTAATATTCAACAACTGTGCCAGCAGAGTAAGTGTTGAAGAGGAGGTATGGAACAACTGTTATTTACATCACTGGAAAAATGTTAAGAAATGGGATATAAGGTCAATGGAGTCTTAAAACACCTCATCAGCATTATCTGTTTCTACTCTCAGTTATTTTGCACATGGTGGTCCACAATGAAACCTTTCAACATTTACCTTTTACCTAAGAGTTCACTAGCTGTATTACTTACCGGTAGAGGTAATGGTAAGCTAAGTTGATGGCACATGGCAAATACCACAGTAAGGGTAAATACTTGCAAATAGATGCTGCGGGACTGTTAAGAGCAAGCATTGTATACAAATAGTACAATTGAATAGCTTACCCTACAAATCATTGCAGTATTTTAAAACTGTCATTCTACAGAGAAATATTATTTCCATAGGCTGGCTCTCATTCTAAAGCCTTTGAGGGATATATTTGCTAAGAGCTACTTCCACTTCATTTACGTTATTAAATTAGGTTTCTCAAACAAATATTGTCAGTAGTATTAGTAAGCAGTTCTTGTTTCATTTACTGAAGAAGGAGCTGTGAATTCTCTGAAGGAAAAATTAGAGTGTTTTAAGATATGCAAAAATTTGGAGGGCACAATCCATTGCATCAACTATTTTCGTTGCTGCTGTAAAGTGATGCTTTTCCATAGACTTCCAGAGAAGCTTTATACTTTACACAGAGAGATAAGAATCCAGAAGTCTCTAAGTACAGAAAGACTGCAAAACAACATATTTCACAGTTTACAAAACACATTTAAGATGTACTTTGTTTAGGATATTTAGAAAACAAGGTATTTAACTGCAAGATATATTAAATAAGTTTTCAAAATATATGAAAGAGAACTGCAAAATGTTGGAATCTGTCAGATTTGGGGGACTGATAGGCTTTGTGCGTGTTTGTGTGTGCGTGCATGCCTATGCTTGTGACGTCTTTGATTCAACTGCCAACGTAATTAACACACTACCGTGGGAGATGGGGGTGGTCCTTATTTTCCAAATCACAAACTCCTTGTTGTCGAGCCCAGGACTGTCTCAACTGGGTGTTTCTAAACATCTCATGCTGAACTATTTTGTTTGGCATAAGTAAGTAACTAATGTGTAAAAGAGGGGTTCTGACCTCACACTTCCTTCTTAGATGAGCTCCAAATTTTGAGGACATTGGGCTTGGACGGGAAGAGTATGTTGCATTGCCATGCTCAAATCTTTTTCAAATATTTTCTCATAAATGGCTCAGGGACCATTAATTGTGAATCAAAAGGTCCTTAGTGCTTAAACTGTGTTTGAAAAGGAAACTCGGGCTCCTAAGCTACTTGGAACCTTTGGAAAATGTGATTCTTGCAAGCATTTATGCCCACTTACAGTACCCCACACATGGAGTCCCAGTTGCTGCATCTTGGGTTACATGAAACAGGGTTGAGATCACAGTCCAAGTGACACCTGTGGCAAAAGTCTCAACAATTTTGGGATTTCATTGAAGGATGTGGGATGGAATTACAGGCGAAAATACCAAGCTTTCCATATCACAGACATTCATAGACTGCAGCTAAGTTCTTTCTTAGTGTAACACAAATAAATTAATTTGGCTCAGATGAAATTAGCGTTGACAAGTGCTTGTAACGCTGGCAGTGGAGGACTTTTTTTTTTGAGTTTAGTATATTAGTGTTTGCTACAGCAACTGAGGAAGTAGGAGATTCAGGTTCCCTTTCTTCCTGTCTCAGGCAAATTGAATCTATATCTGTCATCGATCACTAGCTGCTGGACTGGATAACAACTCTTGTTGGCTTCTGTTTAAAAGTGCAGGACAAAACACTGAAAATACAATAAATGGGATCTGCTTTTGAAATTAACATTAATTGAGAAGTAGAGGATAACAGAAAGAAAGCTCAGTGGAGCCTTTTACTTACTTGAACTAAATTCTCTATTCCAGAAATTTTTCATTATCTTGATTGTTACCCTCCTAGCTAAGAATGGGGAGATCAATGGAAATCTAAAAGAAATAAATGGAACAGAACATGTGTAAGTGTATATTCTGTGAGTACAGTTTAGATGTGACAGAGCTGAAGAAATTGCTGCAAATCAATGTAATACAGAATCTAAACATGCAAATAGATTAAACAGATGTGACTACTAATTAATGAGTTAAACTGAAAAGAGAGACCTGAAGGTTATTCCTACTTGTAAACAGTCTCCAACATAACTAGCAAATGAAGAATGTTTAATCTTTTCTCTCTCCACTGTGTAGCGGTGCTGACTAATCTGCCACTGATGCGTTGTACTTGGCTCTCCGTCTGCTACATACTCAAAGTTTTTGTCACTATCTTCTTGCTTAAAAGCCGCACAGAAGTTTATACATCAGTGCAAACAATGTTTAAATGTGCCCAGCTAATCACTGAAGGCATTGTCACAGAACAGAGGAGCGATGCAGACATATCAGATGCTCTGGCAACAGTAGCATAATCCAGTCATTCATTAACATAAATTAAAGCTACAATGCTGCAGGCCTAAGAATTGAAAAGAAGTTGGAAATCTGAAAGTTAAAAGGACCTGGGTTTGTAGGGAACTTTCAAAGCATTGTCCTACACAAACCCTGCCTGCCTTAGCCAGTGAACAGGGAATTTCATTTACCCAAAAATGGAGGCTCTGAAAAAGCTGATTAACACATAGTTGAGCCTGGTGTTATGGGCTAATGAAATGACTAGATCAAGCCTCTGTTTTGAGACTGAAATAATAATGTAGTAGCAACTTTTCAGGTCTATTTTATTTATTAAAGACAGCAGTTATCTTAGAAGTAATTAAGGTGCTTCCCTGATTTTTAAAGCCTGCACCTTATACTCAGGCTGTAGTTTTTCCTTCTGTGTGGACTGCGAGTTGTTGTGGGCTTTCTGAAATGCTGAAAAGCAGTCCAGAGTGACTGAAAGGCGAGTTTGTGCTTAAAGAATAGAAAGCCTCTTCTCATGATGCCACATGTGCCCAATTCTGGGGGTTTTCTCTGTGTCTAAGATATGCTATGTTTTTACTCCCACAAGAACTATGACAGCAAATTTTTGTAGCATGTGAAGTGGGTTATACAAAGCAATTTCACTCACTCGCGCAGAGTGAAATTCTCTCTGCGTCCTTGTGCCATCAGAAGTTTCCATTGCATCTGAAATTGTCAAATCCTCTTGCAACCATCAACCTATTTGAAACACAAAAGTCTAATTTAGAACCAAATGACAGATGAACCATCTACCTTTTGAAGAATAAACTGACTGTATGGATTTCATAACCTTATTATTTTTATATATTTTTAAAAGATGATTAATCAATTAGTTGTGCCAAATTCTACTTCTCATTTTCAAGAAGAACCCACGATTCCATTATGTTATTACACATAGCATCTAAGTACCTGAAAACACCTACATTTAGTCTTTTAGATATGAAGACAACTCTCTTGATTAGCCAGAATCGCTGGCACTTGCCTGTTTGCTGATGTAGCAATATTTGTGTTTTCATCTGTTTCTGATTTCAGTCTCCTTTTATTTGCAGCTCTTGCCACTCCAATGAACCTATTACCTTCAAAAGTGCTGTATTTGAAATTATACAGAAAAATCTTATATGTATGCAGTTTATATAAACAGGATTAATGTTAAGCAGAAAAGTTATTAATGGACTTTTTAGGAAAGTAGAGACGTTTCTCAATGGAAGTGTATAAATACCTTAATCCCAGTCTGTGCATCTTAATACAATTTAAAGTGTTAACCAAGATTTATAAAACTAATTTTTGGCTACTATACTTGCCTTCACGTTGTAATTACTCTTGAATTTAGCTAAATAATCTGAAGTCTCTCTCTAATTGTATTCCGCCTTTTTGCCTTCCTGTTGCTCATCTTATTGGACCTTATGACTGTATGAACTGTGTTGCTCAGGTTGCACTCAATCAAATGTTTATCATGTTATTAATTTAATACTTTTTGATCTAGCATATATGATTCAAGACATTTCTTTAGGTCTTTTCATAATGATAAACTGAAAGAAAAATATTAAAAAGAAAAGAACCTTTCTGGATGAGGAGCTTAGGCTTCTGTGCCTTCTAGTGGGGAATCACAGCTTCAGCCTGTACTTGATCTAGAAGAAGTACTCAATAGTACAGAAAGCCTAGATTTGCCTTTCCCAGCAGTACGCGAGAGCTTCCTTCCCTCTTGTTACAGAATGCGCTATATAACATTTGACCATAATAACTGGTCTGACAGACTCAGTTTTTATGATCATTGACATTCTGTTATTAAAGAGGAAGCTTAGTTTGACTCCAAAGCAGAGTGGCCTAGAGCCTGACTTTGGATATGCCTTACAGAGAAGACAGAGATTTCAAGAAGAAAGCACTGCATCTCCCAGCAGTGTGCTTGGGCAGCATTTCAGTTTTGGTGGCAGGAAAAAGAACTACTGATAGTAAAATTAGTTATTTCTAGGCGACTTTCTGTCTAATGGTTCCTTATATGTTTGTCATATAAATACTGATCTAACCTGACTCTACACAAGATATAATTTGAAAATTGCACCAGATGCAAAATCATATGTATTTAGGAAGTGATAAAATGCAGCGTACTTAAGTGTCTAGTGTAAGACAAAATCTGCAAAACACCACTTCGCCGTGAGATTTATTAATAGTTATTCCAAGCATGTGTTAACTACATAAACAACACTATGAACTACTCATTACAAAATGAATAAAAAATCTAAAGGAAAATGTAATTATATGAATGATTAATAATGATAATAGCTTTAGCATAGATATCTCCTTTTCCCTGTCTTTTTGCCTTACAAAGACATACTGTTTCATAGCTCCCAAAAGCTTGAGGCTGACTAGCTGCGTGTACATAACTTTTAAGCAGTTAAACATTTAAACTGCCCTGTCATTTCTTCTAGATTCTCAGCTGCCTGTGATTCCCATTTTCAGATATTAGCCC
Source organism: Astur gentilis (assembly GCF_929443795.1). NCBI lineage: Eukaryota > Metazoa > Chordata > Aves > Accipitriformes > Accipitridae > Astur > Astur gentilis. The sequence continues at coordinate 15,309,715 of NC_064887.1, read as the reverse complement.
ATAATTTTCATCTTGAATCTCTCTAATAGTGATGCAGTCCCCAGACCTTTTTCCCCAAAGATGTAGCATACACTTCTTTCCCTAGGCTTATAATTTTCCTGGAGCAAGACATCACTATTTCAACAGGAAGGCAATAAAACATTTCTGAACACTAGAAACAGCAGTCTCCCCTGTAATAGATTCCTATTTATTTTTAACAGAATCAATAATTGTTTGCAAGTAATTGTACACTGCAGTCCGTAAGTAAGGTAAGATTGAGAGTATGCAGCTGTCTCACGATTCAGGTATAGCAATCTGATGAAGCCTGTGGCTACTTTCTATGAAATCCACAGTGCCAGCCCTTTCAGCAGGTTCATAAGAGTGACCCCTTTCCAGATGGCTCCATATATCCCTTACGAAATCCATCAATACAATAAACTTCCTTTGCCTAACCTCTGCATTGATTGAAGTTAAGTACTACATTTGCTAGTAGAACTCAATGAAGCTAATCATCACATGAGTGCAGCTCAATGTTTCCTATTCATCAGACTTCAAAATACCTGAATATCATCATAATTGGTCTGTAGTTGAGTATATTTCTATCTTCATATTAGGAGAAGATGAAGTATCCCCTTTTATACTCAGGTAACTCTCATCATATACAACTAAATCATGAAAGATTTATACTAGCCAGTTGTTTTCTGTTATGAAGAGGACAAATCTCAGCCTAACTCTTCCTCTCCAGATTCTCCACAATACACAGTTGCTTTGGCAAGAGTATTAGTGAATTATATGCAAAATACTAAATTTTTAACACCCCCTCCAACGATGTTACTACCAAAGCTAAAGCATTATCTCTGACTGGAATTTGACTTTAATCAGCATTAGAATCTAAAAGACAGAAAGAAACAGTACTGTCAGCTTCCAAGGCTTTTGCTTTCAGGAGAGCAGTCACATTATTCATTATTATTCTAATAAGATGTTCCCTTGAGAAGGGTTCGGGTGTATGTAACCCTAATTAAAAGGCTGTTACTGAAAGGAACTGCCTAAAGATGTACAGCTTTCAATTATGGCAGAATTTTTATATATTTTGATTTACAATAAGAGGAGAAACCTACCTATTGTGTGCTCTTAGAGTTTTATTACTTAAGATGCAATAGGTGTATACAGGCTATGCAATAGAATCACTAAAACGATGTTCATAACATAGAAGGCATTGCAAACTAAGTGACTTATAACACTAGTTTGTACCTTGCATGGAGGTAAGCAAAGAGGGTTTATGGGCACCCCTAGGGTGCATATGCTGTGTTGCATGAAACGATGTAATGTCTTGGAGAATCTGTCAAGAAGGCAAATGTTAAAAGCAAAGCTGTGCTGAGAAAAAGAGCATTGAACAAACTTAAGGATTAAACAGGATTCAACACTTCTGTGAGCTATGGAGCAAGATATCACCATAGGCCTTCTAGTCTCTATCTTCCTTTCATCAAAAGTGAGTCAAGAACATTGCAAATTTCCTAAGTTCATTTTTATTAGGTTTATCTATTTAAACGGAAGAAAACACCTCTAGCAGCAGATCAAATCCTAATGAAAATGGTTCTACTTTGAAAGAAGCTGTGCAAAGTCTGTTATTCAATGCCATTGGCCTTTTAAAATACATTCCAAATGGAAGGTACAAAACTCAGGGTTTTGGGATAGTCAAAGTCATATGTGAAGTGAATACTTTATGCATTTATCTAGCTAGTCTATAACATAAACATGCACAGGAACAGGGAATGTGCTTAACACTCTAATTCAGAGTGTGGCATAGACACTGACTCCTGGGTGGAGTACAGATGTTTTGCTATCAATGCCAGCTGCTATGTGCTGCTAGAGAAAGAAGGATGTTTTTTGAGACACAGCATATGCACTTCAGGTTACTTGATATTGCATGAGATCAATCAGCTAAAACTGCAAGTACCTAACTGAAGATATTTCATGGTGTCCCAATTTTAAAGAAATGGCTTATCAGAAGAGAAAAAACATTTAAAAGTTATTCTTGAAGGCAAAAGGCAGGTACACATGAATAAGCTAAATTTAGAAATAATATTATATCATAATAGCATTTTTTTTTTTAATGAAACGGTGATGACAAGGTATTGCAGGGGGAGCCCTTTTCTGGCAAACCCCTTGTATTTCCTTATCTTTGGAATCTGCTTCCTTCCTTGTTCTGTCAGAGACCAAGTTTTGACTTCTATTGAGTGTTAAAAAGTCTTTTTTTTTCCTTTCTTTTTTTTTTTTTTTTTTTTTTTTCCAAGGAGAAATGAGATCATAGCTCAAATTGCAGGAAATCTGAGGTTTCCATTTCTTTTTGGAAAGGTTCTTTTTTTCTTGTTTTTGTTAGGTGATTCTAATTGTGGTTTATTATATATGAAGTAAGGTTTTACTATTTACACAGAAATTCAGGTATTGCAACTTATGAATAGAAAAAAATAAAACAATTTATCAGCAAAAGAAAGTCTAAAACACAGTCATCATTCCTTTTACATAATGCTAGTGATGCTTCAAATAAAAAGAAAAAATATAACAAAAACAAAACACAAAGGCTCTTTATTAGCAAAGAAATAAATTTGTGTGGTACTGTGCCAGCAACATATCTGCGGCATCGCTCTTGGTGAAGAACTATTCAAGTCTGGACATAATAAACCACTCTCTCCTGGATAATGATTTTCTCACATAAAAATCCTCTTTCATATTTCAACCACATGCAATCAAGTGCCAGTTTAATACCATGGTATCTGTCATCACATCACCATAGTTATTTGCTCTAGTGTCAGCTGTTTCACCAGCAGTTCAAACCCACAGTCTTTCACTTGCTGCCTCTGCTGGTATTTGGAGAGAGGCTAGTTCTGATGCCATTCAAAGACAAAACAAAAGTGCACAGGAGTTCCAGAAACAATAAAAAAAAAAAAAGGTAAATTGCCCCAACATTAATAAAACTATTAACAAACTTCTCTGTAAACAAAAGTTTACTTACTTTTGCTTGGAACAAATTTGAGAATATAACGGGTGGGAAGAAGATGGGTAAACTGTAGTAGCTGCAGTGCTGCACTACTCTACTTGCTAAAATGGCAACAGAACTTAATCAGAATTCTGCATAACAGCACATCTATTTCACGCCTGTATTACGATGAAAGTGTTATTGCACTGTGTTTTTCTGATATCCAACAAATACCATAGTTGTATTAGAAAGATGAACATGAATATTCAAATAATGAACAATAATGAAAACTTAACAGTAATATAACTAACAAGAAAAGTTAGCTAAAGAGCAGTGGAGAAAGGAAGTTTTAATTCAGCACCTTCAGAACTTCAGAAACTTTTTAAAGTGAAAATGTTTTTAAACAGTTGTTCTGAATGGTATAATCAGTTTTCATATTCTCATGAAATTTTGAAATTTCACTGCGACTCCATTATTACATAACAAAAGCTAAATTAATTAAAGGTAAGCTTTCCAGTTGGTTTCATTGGAAGTCCATTACTATTTGATAGCCTTTCAAGTACTTAGGTGCCCTAAAGACGCCCAACTTGCAGAACATAAATTGTTCACTGAACAACCCATATTCCTTTGTAAGCTTCAGATTTGGATGACTGTAGTGTATTTATACACCTGGAATTACAAAAAAGGAAATGCTTTGTGCAAATATTCTAATGATTCCGGTTCCAATGGTCAGGTTTAAACTATAAGTATTTTTTTACATATTTGTACCAGGTTTCGAAGAAAACAGTATCTTTTTAAATGTTTATAAACTGGGAAATGTATTGAGACTAGCCATGTTTCAATGCCATATATTATTAAGAGATACTAATTTTGGCTGTATAGCTCTTTTAGTATTTAAAATACATTGGCTTCTCTCCATTCCACTTTAATGTATCTTAATGAAATAATAAGGGTAAGAATAAAATAATTGTAGGTAACAGTATTCATTTGTTGATTAAAAGCTATTCTCTTCAGTAAAAATACTGCAACCTCAAAGAACTAGAGTACATCAAAAGCAAAGCTTTATGTCAAAGGTACTCACGTTACAAGCTATATTTAATCGCAGGACTTTTTACTTATAAAATTTTTAGGCATGTTGAACAGCTATGGTGTGGATGAGTGACAGAGGCATGAGCATCATGCTTCTTTCTTATTGAAATTTTCAAAGTAAATCACGTGGCTTGTCTGTATTTAAGTGAAAAAAACCCCTGTGCTCAGAATATTGCAATGAGTTAATTAGATTTAGCTTGAGTAATAGCTTAAACATCAGTGCACCCTGACAGTGTTGCTCTTTCACTCACTGAATTTTGAAGCAGCAAGTGGATGTAAATCTAGATCTGTTTATTCCATTTGGCCTAGAGGAGAACTTCCAACAAGCACAGTCAGATGGGCTTGTGCCATCCAATGGCAGAGCCTTAAGCCTATCCCGTAGAGTGCCATGGCCCAGTGGAAGGCCAGTCAGTCTATTAACAGCATTTGAGACCAAAGGCATGCACCAGGGTAGGAAATTATCCCAGACAGGGCAGAGGTCTATGTGTTATAGCTCAGGTTACAACTTTCATTCCACTTCTGACACAACTTCCATCCCAGCCTTCAATCTCTAATTTTTCTCACCATACTAAAATTATATTTCTGAAGATCAGGAACCAAAAGCTGTTATATAGGTGCATATGAAACATATAGATTAATGTGCCATATAATAGTGGACAGAAAAAAGAAGTCCCTAATCACCTGGGTTGAATGAACGAAGGAAGACATATTTGCCTGCCATCTGTTAATGTAAATGGCGCAGCTAATTTAACAGTATTAGACCTGAATCATCATGCTATTATTCCAGTTTTACATCACTGTGAAACTGGAAGTGAATCATTAATATCAATGAAATTATACCGGTGTCAGCCATGGAGTAATCTTCAGAGGGGATCAGGTTCATTAATTTTAATAATTTATGATACAGTGTAGGCTACACAATTTTACTAAATCTACTTTTATTTAATGTGACCCACTGATCCTTGCATGTATTACAAATCATTCAGAGTATTTGA